>NW_026542597.1:75261282-76476050 GCF_028750875.1 Macrosteles quadrilineatus
TCACTTGCCTTCAGGTTAGCTCGTTCGCTACGCTAACTCGCCTCCAGGTTGAAGTTTGTTCGCTACGCTCACTCACCTTTTGGTTGCAAATTAGCTGTTGTCATAAATGTAAAAGAAATAATAGTGCTGCACCCTGTTGGTAATCCTTGTAACTTTAATGCTATTGAACATCATAGAACAGAACCAACTTGTTTAATTGAAACAGCTGTTAAGATTCAATAATTCCATTTCTCATAAGGTTAACATGGGAAACTCCAGAGCCACTGGGGCGGAGCCCGAAAGGATTTTTGAAATAAGAATATGCCTATATGTTAATCAGGAATGTGAGCTATCATCATGCCAAATTTCAGCCCAATCCGACCAGTATTTTTCGCGTTCACTTGTCACAAACATACATCCATACATCCATACATCCATACATCCATCCATACATCCATACATCCAAACTTTCTCATTTATAATATTAGTAGGATTGAACCATCTTATAATCTATTGTACGGGTTGGTGTCTGCCTTTTTCACCAATTTTGCCTACATTTTATCATATTATTCTACACATCTATATAAATAAAATTATAGTTTTGTCTGTACATTGCTTAGAATCATGCAGTTTTTGGTTATTTTTACGTTTCATAGCCTAAGAAAGCCGAAACGAGTCTCAGTCCCGAAACGGGTCATCAACCATCAAAAACCCAATTTTGTTTGATTTTTGTCAAATTTTCTCCCAATGTTTCCTATTACATATTATGAAATAACGATCAGCTGTTTAGATTAGTTCTCACTTCTAGCTGTCACTGATATGTTTACATTAAAAGTTGTTTACAAACACCGCAACCATTTCCGATCAAGTTTTGTTAGCACATCCAAACCAAGTGAGATTAGAAACTTTGTGCCTTACTTAACCTGTTTAATTAATCGCAAGTGCAACGAGTGTTCTTGAGTTTTTATAACCGGGAAAAATACCGTGAATCAGTGTTGTATTAGTGCTGGGTAACTTAAATTTTTTAAATCGTCGTCACCAATGCTTACAAAAAGGTTTCCGTACTCATTTATGGCCCTTCAAGGACAGTTGTGTAAAGTGCAAAGTAAAAAATCACAACTGCAGTGGGTGATCGTGGATGTTGCTGCGATCTTGGAAGAACTTTCTGATCACTGTGATCAACTTCACTGTGATCGTAACAGAGGTTTAACTTACAGATGTAGCTAAACTCGCTTTTCCAAAGTGTCATTTTTTGTTTCTACTTACTTACATTTTGACAACGATATCGGTACATTTTTTCTACTTAGGAAGTAAAACTACAAACGTCCAAAACCCCAGATTTGTGAATTTTCTGTCACATTTCCTCCAAATGTTTGCTAGATATATGTATCGATTATCGTTTAGAGATTACGTAATATTTTATAAGAAACCTTTGTTTTGATAAAGGTGGTTTCTTCAAACTGTCATTAATATGTTAACATTAAAAGTTAATTACAAATAATTCTATTAATGGGAAATAACTTGGATTTACGAAAACTTAAAAAAAATAAAACCAAGTGAGATTATAATAACTACGGTACTGCACCACATCAAGTGAAAGTTTTTTTGAGAAAACCATAGGGAGTTTTTAAAGCTTTACGTTGTTAACATAAATGTTACATGTTTTGTGGCCTGTGTATTTATTTATTTATATATTTGCCAACGGATTAACACAAATAATACAGGTTGATAACATGGACAGTTTGAATTGTTCCTAAGTACTATAGTTCTTTTCATAAATTTAAACGTTGGTTTATAGTACTGCTAATTTTCCTTAGAACCGGTGGTAGCAGTAAGAATCATTTTTACGTACAACCACATCACTATTTACAACTATAGTTATTGTTAGTGCTGCACCTTATTTCTTATTAAATTTAATTGATGTCTTACTGTATAATTTTTGCGTTTTCTGTCTTGAATCCAAAATGTTAGTTTATTCTATGAAAATGGTCAAACATTAGTCACTAACAAGACTACAAGATCGCGCCACTCATCCTACACTCATCTCCATTCATACTTGGCTTAAAATACCTACATTGTATGGTCGCCATTTCATAAGAAAGTATTAAAGTATAGTGAAAGATTTTTTTAGCAAACTGTTAGAAGTTCTCTCTGAATCTCTCTGAATACTATCTACTGCCTGCCATTTGAGGATAAAATCATATGTTATTAATTGTTATGATCTATTTACTTTTTTGTTTACTTTTTATCAGTTTTGTTCTCAACCGGAATGGGCACACGGAAGGGACTAAGGCTAAAGGTGTAGTGACGTCATATCTCTAGTGGTTAATGTCTTCTCTTGAGGCGACACGATTACCATAACGAAACGCTGTGATTTCAGCGGCGTTCGTGGCATAGTTGGTAGCGTTTCGGATTGGTGTTCAGGAGGTCCAGGGTTCGAAACCCGCTGGCAGCACTAACTTTTTGTCAACAAATTTTTCATATCAGCAAGTTTGGTTGGTTAGGTTAGGTTATGACAGTTTAATTTTATAATACTAAATTTTAAAATTTATTTTATAATTAATTAAAAATTATAAGTAATCATTAATTAGATTTTTTATCTTATATAGTTTTTATATTATCAGCAAGTCTGGTTGGTTAGGTTATGTTATGACAGTATAATTATTTAAAAATTAAAAATTTATTTTATCATTTTAAAACAATATTTTATAGTTAAAAAGCTAATTTTATAACAAAAAATAAAAATTAATTTAATTTTTTTCAACTTAGCAGTCCTAGCGGCGAACGCTGACACTACAAGATATGTTAGCCTTAGTCCCTCCCGTGTGCCCCACCGGTTCTCAACCATGTTAATAAACCATCAATAGTTTTTCATCTCTTTTATTTTGTAAAAACTAATCACTCATACTATCTATCATTAACATTATTGGTCCTAAATCGAGCCGAAACAGCATCATATCAAAACACTTGTATCTTTATCAGTGAGATTTTATTCATCAAAATTTATTTTATGTCTACCAAAATTTGAAAATTCATTATCATTATGGCATCACTGGAATCAAAAATAAAACTCCAAAAATCAAGATTACAACACCTGGAAAATGCTTCAGCCTTTTTCAAAAACAAAGATACATCTACTATAACTAAGGCTCAACTACAAACAAGACTTGAAGTTTTGGAAGCAGACTGGAAAAAGTTTGACAAAGATCACGAAAGGATCTGTGAGTCAAAGACCGAATTGCTAGAAAATCTCGACTATCTAAATGAAGACCACTACAGCCGCGGAAAAGAAGCTTACCTCATCAACAAATCGGAAATGCTGGACCTCCTTGACTTAGTCTCAACGTCATCTCTCCAAAATGCAAGTATTACAGAAAGTAGTAAATCCAACTCTTTTCTCAGACCAAAATTGCCTCAAATATCTTTGCCACAGTTTGCAGGAGATTATCAATCCTGGAAACCGTTTAGCGATCTTTTTAGCGAATTTCCCTATAGGGAAGTAGCTATTAGCGAATTTCCCTATAGGGAAGTAGCTATTACCGTAGGTGGCACGGTAAGACCTAGACCCGGGACCGATTTACTTTTTCATTTTGATGTCCCCAGAGGCCAAAAACACCATTCGTTCAAATTTTTATACATGTATATATATATATATAGACATATATATATATATATATATATATATATACGTCCGTGAACGCGATAACTTGAGTAATTTTTGTCCGATTTTGATGAAATTTGGTTTAAAGGTGTAAAGCGGGATAAACTTGAATGAGTTCGCGAACCAGCACGATCGGACCATGGGAACGGGGCTTTACGGGGGGTTTTATGGGGTAAAAATTGGTTTTTCTCACTTTTGACCCTCAAAACACAAAATTTCCCGATTTCTCTTTAGACCTTTTTAAAGAGCTTAAAAAAACAAATAATTAAGTATATAAAAGTATTTTTCTTCGATTACTAGTAACGGAGAAAATTAAAAAAATTGTAAATTTAAAATTCCCATGTTATTCTTATGGAGAATATTGTCAAATGTTGTAGTTTGCTTGTTTATGGATATATTTTGATCAAACTTGGCAAATTTATTTATTTTGTACTAAGCTATCAATATTTTACTCAAAAACACACTTTATTAGTTTCCTTGTAGCAGCAAACCTAGGTACTCGTTAAACCTAATGTTATTAAAATATATTTAACTGAATATCAATTCAGACAAGGAAATTCGCTTAGTCGGCAGGTTTGCTGCGGCGGGGGTATTGATTCTTTAGTATAATTTCTAATCCTGATTTAACTGATGTAACAAGATTACATTACCTCAAAAATAGCTTGGTAGGCGAGGCTGCTCAGTTGATATCTAGTTTTCAAATCACTGGGGAAAACTTTATTCCAGCTTGGGAAAAACTAGTAGCTAGATTTGAAAACAAACGGGTCTTGATTAACAAACATCTAGATGACATTTTCAATATCCAACCTTTAAAACAAAAATCTGCCAAAGGTCTTAATCATCTGATCTCAACTGTAAATGAGAGTTTGGGCTCACTTAAATCTCTTGGCTCGCCGATCGATCAATGGGATCACATCTTAGTATATCTGACTGTTCATCGTCTAGATCCTGATACACACGAGGCATGGGAGCTTCACCAAGGCATCTCGACAGAACCATCATCGCTGCAAGACCTACAGACCTTCATCGAAGGACGTGTACGGGCTTTGGAAAACATCAAAGCCAGGGAAGTGTCTCACTCGAGTGGAATGGTAAATCTACCAAAACATCAAGGTAATCCTCAGCATTATCCAAACATCAACACAGCTTTGGTAGCTGAATCTAAACGAAAATATGTATGTAAACTGTGTAGTAATGCTCATTACATAGCATATTGCAAAGAGTTCCATGCTAAAACACCAGATCAAAGGAAAGACTTCTTATCAAGTAACAGGTTATGTTTCAACTGTCTTGGCCCTCATTTGCTCAAAGAATGTCGATCTCAAAAATCATGTGTAAAATGTTGTAATCGCCACCATACATTGATTCATGACGCTGTCAGTAAATCTTTTGATACATCTAGTCAAATCAAATCCACTTATCAAACACCAAATCCACTAAATTCGGAAAGAAAATCATCAAACACACCACAAGTTTCCTCAAATCACTCTCTTCCCACTGTAAATCGACACACAGTTCTTTTAGCTACTGCTCAAGTTAGAGTAATCAGCCCGAAAGGTAACAACATTGTATGTAGAGCTCTAATAGACCAAGGCTCCGAAATTTCCTTTATCAGCGAGCATCTAGTGCAGACTCTTCATATTGAACGCTCCTCATCCTCACTCTCTCTTATCGGTATCGGAGGAAATCAATCATCAACTACTCGTGGATTAGTGTCCATTAACATTGGGAGTACATCTAACGACAAAGTCATCTGTCCGTTAACAGCTCATATTCTGCCAAAACTCACTGCTAAGTTACCTACTATGACACCAGGTAAATCTAACTGGCATCATATCAAGGAGCTTCAACTAGCTGATCAAGATTTCATGACCCCTGGATCTGTAGATTTGATACTTGGAGCTGATGTTTATGGAAGTATCATTCTTCCTGGACTTATCAAGGGCCCGCGTCTAACTCCTATTGCTCAATCAACCATCTTTGGTTGGGTGTTATCTGGGCCATGTGGATTTTTCATCAATGGCAACAAATCATCAATGTATCATTGCCTACTGGAGAACAAAGTAGATGATTTACTTCAGAAGTTTTGGGAACAGGAGGATTTTGCCAAGGATCTAGTTAAAGTTTTATCTCCTGAAAATCAAACGTGTGCAGAACACTCGCAATCAACACACTCTAGGACTGATAGAGGAAGACATGATTTTAAACCCCCACTAAAGGAGTCTGCCACAAATCCGGAATATGACAAACTCATCTGCATGGAAACATTGAAGACCAATAGCAAAATTGTGCTCTCTTCCTGCCACAGAATAAAATTGCCCAGTTCCCTGTTGCAATTTGGGGGGGAGTATGTTAGAAGTTCTCTCTGAATCTCTCTGAATACTATCTACTGCCTGCCATTTGAGGATAAAATCATATGTTATTAATTGTTATGATCTATTTACTTTTTTGTTTACTTTTTATCAGTTTTGTTCTCAACCATGTTAATAAACCATCAATAGTTTTTCATCTCTTTTATTTTGTAAAAACTAATCACTCATACTATCTATCATTAACACAAACCATCACGATTTTTTAAAGCTTGGCGTTGTTAACCTATAAATGTTTTGTAGACTGTGTATTTATTTACTTATTTATATATTTGCCAAAGGATTTACACCAATTTTACAGCTTGAAAAATCCATTATCATAAAATTTGATGACAATATCAAAACTTTCAAATAATTATTTTGTTTGTAGACTACTTTGCTTTGGTAAAAGCGTAGCAAATCCCTTAATTCAATTCTGTATTTGTGTGTGTATGTCTGTTGGTAACGCATTAATGTCTTTATTTCTCAGTGTTTCGTGGAAAAGACAAGATCACCTTTGTTAATGAAAATTTCAACCCGAATAAAATGTGCAGTAGTGAGGTTGAGGTGGTATTTTCAGTGTGAAAAGTAACTTTCAATTACAGGCCTACCTTAGGGCTATGCCTCATATATCTATAAAGCAAGTCCTTTTATCATTAGATATAATATATGGACTAACACAATCGGGTGACATTTAATTGCGAAGCATTCGTTTTGGCTTTGAAACTGTCAGATATTGTATTTGCGAAGGTTTATATGTATTCCTATATAGTAGTAGTTTTGGCAGCATATCTGGAAAAATGCGCACTAAATATGCAAACCAACTCCTGTTCTGAATATAAGGTTTCAACTTACTACAAGATTCCCGTACGTAGAACGGGCAAACAGCTAGTATCAAATATTTATGTAGAAATATCTGCTCTTATCGTGTCTAATAAATTACAAACATAGAAACCTTGCCTAAAATGGTACCCATCTAGACAAATTATTTGCACCTGCCTATATTACGGACTTTGGCGCACTGGGTTGGTAACATTATTGAAAATAACACTACATTTTGGCTGTAAAATATGGAACAAAGAGAAAATACGATTTAAACAGCTACTGTCATGACAGAAAGGTCATATTCCTTTTAAACTAGACCGCATAATCCTTTATAAGATACGTTGATTACCAATATGTAAACGTAAATATATACGTAACAGCCAATTTACAGTATTTTTGCTTTTTGGAAATGTTCCATTGCTATGTCATTTGCATTATTTGTTGCCAATGAAGCCGCCAAGACCATATAAATGAGGAGGCCCCTAACAGTTCAAGAATAAAAGCCAACTTCACTTCAAGTATTCCACTACCTACACCTAGCATTCCGTATAGTCCAGGAGCTGAGGGGGGTTGAGCATGCATGAAAGTAGTACGCAATGTTATTGCTGATTATTGTAATATGGACTGTGGTGATCAAAATTACGTATGTCGCCTATTTCAAAAATGGTCGATAAGGTGGGGGGGGGGGGGGGGAAGGGGCAAACATGGCGGTTTGCGCTATGCGTTAAAACGTTTATATTTCAAAAACGGTAAAAGATAGAACATCGGTTAAAACGTCGTTGTAATTCTAAAAATCTGGACTACAATAATGGATATTGAGTCCGAGGTCGTATCTCTATAAATAAACAAGTTATTGTATAAAATATGTAAAAATGGACTTTTCGTGTAGTTTTTTTTACAGAAAGTAGAATTAATTTGTGAGTGTCGCAAAGAAGTAATATCAAATATCTTTGCTGATAGTTGTAAGATGGACTGTGGTGATAAAAAATACGCATGTCGTTTACTTTTCAGGTGGTCGAGAACTTGGGGGGGAGGGGGGCGGAACGCGCTATGCATTGAAACGACTGTAGCTCGATAACGGTACGAGATAGGACATCGTTTGAAACGTAGTTTTAATCCAAAACATATGGCCAATAGAAAAGGTTATCGGGTAAAAAGTTGTATCTTAACTAATAAAAAAGTTAAAACAATAATAAGTTAACAAAATCTACATTTTACAGCTATTTTCTTCAAAAATCATATGAATTGTTGATAAAAAATAGTGTAATTACTTAATTACTCGGTTAAATATTAACTAGATGCATTTTATTATAAGAAAAAAAATTATTATTACGAATACATATGTAAAAACGCCTTGGGGTTTGTCCGAAAGGTTGCGTCATAATTGCTGCGCAGTGCTGCTGATATCGGCACAACTGTTAATCCCCCAAAAGTTCATTGCCCTTTAACTCAGTGATATCGCGGTTGTGAAAGTATTTGTACAGTTTAAGACTACTGACATTTATTGTGTTTTATTTATACAAATAACATTCTTTTATAACTTTTAATAGTTATTTAAATATTTTATATTTCAATACTTTTATTTTAAGTTGCTTACGTTTTTTTTAATTGTGTGTGGCTGGTTTTTATGTACGTTTGTTCTTAGTGGCTAGTGGATTAGGCAATTTTAAAGTAAAATTTCACCAACTTACAAAAGTTAGGTACCTATTTCAATTCAACAAATTATATGAACAACCAGTGAAATTGTTATCGACAGAATGAAGAGATTTACCGTATTTTTTATTATAAGGTATTTACTTTTGTAGTTATGTTTTTTTATTTCATATAACTGTATTTAATAAGAAGCTGTTACATAATCATATTGTAATAACCTATAACATTATAATTAAAATTGTATTTGTAGTGGTAATCTGTATTATGCATTTGATTGCGGCGAAACCCCAAGTATTAACGTAGTTTGGAGGCCGTGTTTTACATTTTAAACCATATGTATTCGTAATAATATATTTTTTTCTTATAAGAAAATGCCTCTAGTTAATATTTAGCCGAGTAATTAAGTAATTACACTATTTTTTTATCAACAATTCATATGTTTTTTTTTAGAAAATAGCTGTATAATGTAGATTTTGTTTAACTTATTATTGTTATAAGTTTTTTATTAGTTAAGATACAACTTTTTAACCAATAACCTTTTCTATTGGCCATATTTTTTGGATTAAAACTGCGTTTTAACCGATGTCCTATCTCAGACCGTTATCGAGCTACAGTCCTTTCAATGCATAGCGCGTTCCGCCATCTTTGCCCCCCTCCCCCCAAGTTCTCGACCACCTGAAAAGTAGACGACATGCGTATTTTTTATCACCACAGTCCATATTACAACTATCAGCAAAGATATTTGATATTACTTCTTTGCGACACTCACAAATTAATTCTACTTTCGGTAAAAAAAAACTACACGAAAAGTCCATTTTTGCATATTTTATACAATAACTAGTTTATTTATAGAGATACGACCTCGGACTCAATAACCATTATTGTAGTCCACATTTTTATAATTATAATGACGTTTTAACCGATGTTCTATCTTTTACCGTTTTCGAAATATCAGCGTTTTAACGCATAGCGCAAACCGCCATGTTTGCCCCCTCCCCCCCATCTTATCGACCACTTTTGAAATAGGCAACATACGTAATTTTGATCACCACAGTCCATATTACAATAATCAGCAATAACATTGCGTACTACTTTCATGCATGCTCAACCCCCCTCAGCTCCTGGACTAGTAGAGAGATTATTTTGACTACTTTATGTTATTGATAAGGCTGAGACAACTAACTGACATCCCCCATGTCAAGGAATTCCAGCTTTAACAGTAACCCCACAATGAATTTCTCAAAACTATGCTAGAGGGTTCATTCATTGGCACATAAGTACGATATGAAATGACGCGACGTGACAAAAGAAAAATCAAACTTACACTGTAACGGATATACCTCCCTTTGAAGTTAGAATATGTCTTCCCAAAAAATATTTTCTTTTCAAATAAAATCATATTACACTGATTATCACAGAAGTGTTTAACTACAAAAGACCCACCAATACGATTACAATACTATTTAAAGGTTCTTCCAAAGGAAGAGATATCATATAACATACTAATAATAACTCCGATGACGTACGGTATGGGAAATATTTTAATCATTGAATGATCAACCAAATTTGGCAACTAACGCAATTAAAATCATTATTGTTTTTACACTTATTACCCTTTAAACAATGCTAAATGCTCAAAATATGTTTATTTCATCCAATTTATCGCAGTTAGATGAATTAATGTAGGCCTAAGCCTTGAAAGTAACCGTCGATTTCGACGGGTTTCACCTAGTATACTTAAAATGTTCGTCATGACGAGAAACCTTGTGCAAAACTATCCATTATTTCATACATTGCCTTTTAAGGTCGTAATTCTTTTTTCTAAAGGGAACTTTAACTCTAGTTGAGACAAATGTAATTCCGAAGTTGAATCAAGTTGCAGCTTCTTCCAACATTTCTTTGCCTAATTATACTGATAAAGTTTTTGTTCCAACCATAGTATAGAGCCTCATCAGCTGGAAAAAGAAATCATGTCCTTCAACAATATGTTTTCAACCGGTTATAATGATATTCCTATAACAATCATAAAACATGCCAGATCATATCTGTTACTACCTTTGTGTCATGCAATAAATTCATCATTTATATCAGGTATTTTTCCGGACAAGTTGAAAATTTCTAAAGTAAAACCTCTATTTAAGGCAGATGACTGTAAAGAAGTTTCAAATTATCGCCCACTGTCCAGGGGCGGCGGAAGCAAATTTTTGTTAGGGGGTCAGAAACCTATGGTGGAGGTCCACATCCGGGGGGTCGGGGGGTATGGAATGTGGAATGTGGAAATTTTGGATGTGGAAAGTAGGGAACAAGGGGGGTCCGGGGGTCCTCCCCCGGAAAAATGTTGAAAAATAAAAGCCTGAAAACGTGTTTTTAGGCTACCTGAAGAACATTTTTCTTCAAGCAGTAACAAAGAAAATTTACAATTTAACAAAGACGCTACTCTGTCATTATAAAAACATTATAATAAATAATACACACACGTATTACGTATTATCGTACTACTCTATAATTATCATATTTTAGGCGAAAATACCGTACGGTACATACTTAAGTTCCGACTTTGACTATGACAAATACTCAGTGCGAAATTCAAGTGTTACCTGTTAGTTAACTCTCCAAAATTCCAATAGATCATGAACATCAATTAAATTAATTATTACTTTTATAAGGTTTTGTGAGTATTAAGCCCCTTAATAATAAATGTAATAGATTATTATTAATAACTAAATTGTTTATCTTTGTACTTATCTTCAGTAACTGTTATTAGGCCTACTTATACTTTTCTTCTTGGGCCGAAAAAATAAACGTATACAGTACAGAATGCTTTATATCTTTAAATTTTTTATATGAACCCCTGACCCTTGACCCCCCTGACCCTTCCTAAAATTTCAGGAGGGTCAACTGACCCCCCTGACCCCCTGGTTCCGCCGCCACTGCCACTGTCATTACTTCCTGTATTTTCCCAAATTTATGAACGAGTTATGGCTACCTATTCAGTTAACAGAATTTTTAGAGTAACAAACTGTGAGACAAAGAGTAGTATGGTTTTAGGGCCGGGAAATCAGTAATAAATTTTAGCATTGATTTCATTGAGTCAGCTTTTTGGATAAGGGTAATAAAACAATTGGTATTTTTATGGATTTTAGTCAAAGCATTTGACAGGGTTAATTGTATAAGTCCTTCAAAAACTGGGGATAAAAAATAGGGGTTTTTCATGGTTTGACTCATATTTAAAAAAACAGAAAACAGTTTGTTGAAATCAAACATCTTAATCATTTCAATCAATTAATACACCAATTCAATTATGAAAGATATCAAATTCGGAGTCCCTCAAGGCTCCATTCTAGGCCAAATACTGTTTCTATGCTATCTTAAGGGTTTGTCTATCATCACACCTTTTGATAATATCCTTTATAACACCTTTATGTAGGTGGTGGAGGCGCCGGGTATCGATCCCGGTACCTCTCACCTTGTAACGGTACGTATTCCTCTTGGAATACCCACTGTTACTTTGGGTGACGTAGCTCAGGAATGACACTCAGCACTCGCTTACAAAACCCAACTTTATTAATTACTCAAAACAACACAAAGAACACAAAGCTAAACTAACAATCAAAAAGGTAAAGTAGACTGGAACTGTATGAATCAGTTAGTAACTTAAACCCCAATTTGGAAAAGACTCTAAACCCCAATTTTGAAAACCCTTAACATTTTCTTACCTGGTGGCCTTGGGCTCCAGCTCAGCCAGCAGGACCCCGTCCTCTGGTGCACCACACCCACCACTCACCAAAACTGACCCCTTGATCAAGTGCACTGGCCTACTTAAAGCAACAGCTTTTTTAGTAGGTCAGCACAACAAGTTATTGTTTAACAACACTACCAGCCTACTCACACAACATTGCCAAACACTTCCTCTTTACAATATTTGACCCTCCTACTACAGTTTGTTACTCTAAAAATTCTGTTAACTGAATAGGTAGCCATAACTCGTTCATAAATTTGGGAAAATACAGGAAGTAATGACAGTGGGCGATAATTTGAAACTTCTTTACAGTCATCTGCCTTAAATAGAGGTTTTACTTTAGAAATTTTCAACTTGTCCGGAAAAATACCTGATATAAATGATGAATTTATTGCATGACACAAAGGTAGTAACAGATATGATCTGGCATGTTTTATGATTGTTATAGGAATATCATTATAACCGGTTGAAAACTTATTGTTGAAGGACATGATTTCTTTTTCCAGCTGATGAGGCTCTATACTATGGTTGGAACAAAAACTTTATCAGTATAATTAGGCAAAGAAATGTTGGAAGAAGCTGCAACTTGATTCAACTTCGGAATTACATTTGTCTCAACTAGAGTTAAAGTTCTCTTTAGAAAAGAATTACGACCTTAAAAGGCAATGTATGAAATAATGGATAGTTTTGCACAAGGTTTCTCGTCATGACAAACATTTTAAATATATGGTTTATGGTGGTGTGACTTTTAGTTTTCTCAAAAGTTCATGGGTACTTTAATTGGGATTTATATATGGATTAGGTAACTATTGTATTTCTGTATTAAACCGAATAGTGAACCACAAGTCATACAATCTACCCTGAATGTAAGAGAAGATTTTAGTCGACTCACTCAAATGTGGTGATGAAACGCCATGACATTACACAAGCTTCAGAAATAAAAAACTTCAAAATGCTGGAATGGGATTGTAACGTATTCTAAAGTCTATTTTAGAAATAACAAAAGTGGACTGTATATATGGGGTTATTAATTTAATTTTGCAAAACAACAGAAAGTAAAAATTATGGACTTTTGGTTTAGTTTAGAATTTAGTCAAGGTCTCCATCGGCACTCCCGTGTTGCTAACACTGTAAATTGTATATTTATGTTAAATATTAATTAATAGCTTAGTATAAAATATATAAATTTGCCAAGTTTGATAAAAATATATCCATATAAAAGCAAACTGCAACAATTTTATTTTCCTCCATAAGAATAACATGGGAATTTTTTATTTAATACTAACTTTTATTATTTATCTCAATAACCATTAGAGATAGAGCAAACCTTGTAATATAAAAAAGATGTATTTTTAGACGTTCTTTAACTTATGTATTTACAAAAATCCTCTAATACCAATAGTTTGTGAAATATTGTCAAAAAAGTGAAAATTGGCCGCCATTTTCCAAGATGGTGGCTGAAGCCCAGCAGGGATTTATGGGGACTTTTGAAATTTTATTTATTTAGACTTACTAAACAACTGTGCAAAGTTTCAACTTAGTCCGAATTTGTTAGGTCAAATGGCTTTATTATTCCTAAAATTCTTGGACTATTATCGCATTCTGTGACTTTCTCACACAACGTAAAAACGTAGTTGTTCTTATTTAGTAGCAGTAATAGTCAATGGTAAAACATTAGTGACAGCTGGTCCATATGTTGGGGCTGTAGTAATAATAGAGATTGATGGTTGGGGTATCTACTCTACTTCAGTATCCAATAGTCAAGATAAAACCATTGACCCTTAAATACATAAAACTAATCACTTATCCACTGGATTTTGTTTTTAAATACAGGTGTTTATTGTTGATCTATTGTTTTTCTGGAATCAAAATGTTTGGATTTTTATTGTGTTCAACACTTCAACAAACCAATATGAAATAATTTCATTTTGTTCGTTACTACAGTAGCCTATTGTGATTTACAAGTTTGTACAATGTCTGCAGCACACACTGTTGTTATACTATGCCTTTGCCAAATCTTGTTCATCAAAGTGATGCGGGCCAACGGTTTCAAATTCAAAGACAACGTGACGTACGACGTATCAAAATACTTCTACGACTCAAACTACGAATGCTACAACCTTGGTAGCACAGACAAAGTTCGATTCCACATAAGAAGGTGTAAAATCAATTACATGGTCAAAGACGTTGTCTCGCCGAGCTGTATCTTTTGTCCAATGAATTGTGCATTTTGCGCTAGACCTATTGAACATTACACTTATGGAAGCAACCCAGTGAAATTGTGGGGTGCAAGTAGTGTAACAGACCCTATCTACAAATGCCACTTTCACAGTTTGCACGCGATTGAACCAAGAAAAATCAGAGCCAGGAAAGGAAAAACTGAAGCAGCCGACGTTAAATGTGTCATAAAAGACCACTGCAAGAGTTCGCCGTGCCAAAACCTGGGGACATGTGTCAAGACGTATTATTCATACACCTGCTTTTGTACGAAGGAATACTACGGGAAGAATTGCGAAAAGAATGCTGGTAATGTCTTAGCTTATCTTGTCTTCGAATGTCGTGTCATTATTAATAACTTACTTAGTTTTATTTTCCTATTACCTACCTAACTAGAGACAACTGGTGTCACTACGGTACTATCTCACTCTCTGGTTGAACGTTAGAGAAACAAACGTGCCACTGTTTTTTGCTAGTTTGTTTTCGGTGTTTCGTGAATCGTGTTGTTAGGCTGGCCGTGTGATAGGTTGGTGGAAAGCTGTCAAATTAAGTTCCTTTTATTCATCATTAATTCAAACAATGCTAATGCTATTTATATGGGAATTTATTTATTTATTCGTTCCCATAGAGATGAATGGTTTAGATGGAATTTTATTAGAACGACCATCGGTTTATGATCTTGTTAAAACGGGTTGCTCGTAAAATAATAAATAAATAAACTTAACTTTTACTGTAATCATAATGTTGACATATTTTTTTACTATCAACAAAATAACAGGAGGACGCCATCTCGCAATGCCTCTAATTTGACAAGTCCCACCAACCTATCACACGGCCAACATAACAACACAAAACTCTACAAAACCCAGCAAAAATAGTGGTCCCTTTTGTTAAACACAGAGTGGTGAATCCAGTTATTATTATAGCTCAGTGCTCCTAGAGCGAACTCACCAAGTCACCACTGCTTGTTTAACTGGTAGCTTGAGTGGTTTAGCACCGAGCGGTCCAATTCAGCTATAGCTTATTTATGTTAAGTAATAAGTTCATTCTTAGTTACTAGTGAATATATTACGTAAATACTGTATAATATGTTTTATAAAAATACTTAACAGCCCATTTATGGACAATTTTGTGTATTCAGTTGCCTTCTACATTCCGACCACATAAAAATAATTTTTCCTACAGTCACCCGACAAAGTTGGCTTCCTTGTGCTGTTTATAGTACAGAAAGCTGCTAATTGCTGCATATTTATTCTTTGCCGTATTATACTTTGTCGTACGGCTTGTACTTTGCCGCACATCAGGATTCCAACAAAACAACACAAAACAGCGTGGTTCTATTATGCACGTAATCCGTGTACGCTTGGAAATAGGTTGGCAACACTTACAGATAACAATACTATGAGCAGCTGATTGACTATTATAACTACGATTTAACCTGTCATTTTGTGTTTATAGTTTCGGTATTTCTCAACTTTCTGGACAACCTTTCTTTTAAACGCTTTTAAAACATTCCTACGGTCTTAATAAACAAGAAAATACCTTTTAAAGCATGTTTTTAGGCGCGGAAACCACTTCAAATTACAAAAACCTACGGAACTATATTCTCAAAACGTGGAGCACATTTCTTGCCGAGGAAAAATAGCGGAGTGATACGGACCGGTTACTACTTTCTCTAGGGCATTTATTTGTGTTGCCAGCTGAACCTAAAAACGTCTTGTATAGTGTTTGAAAGGCTAATTATTTATATGCTTTATAGTGACTGTAGGAAACATATAATGTGTAACACGAGTGCAAAAGGCCTTTGCTGCACTCGAGATCATTCCATAACATTGCGTTTGCGTAAACATTGCTCTCGTGTGCAGCAAAGTGCCACTTTGCCCACTAGTTACACAAATAACTATTGTAAAATGGTCATGGTAGTGGTACTTTGATGAGACAAGCATAGCCTAATCAACGACCTTTGCTTACACTTGCTACGAAAGATCCCCAAGCAGAGTTAAAAAGAGGGGGTTTTAAGCATTTCAAAGTGCTTTTTAAAAAGGCAAAAACAAGCAAACTATAACATTTATACAATATTCTCCATAAGAATAACATGGGAATCTTTTACAATGTACAAGTAAATCGGTTCCGGGCCAAGGTCTTGCTGTGCCACCCACGGTAATAGCTACTTAATTCCCTTTAAGAAAATTCGCTAAAAACAGCGCAAAACTTCATTGTCAGCTAATTATAACTTGCGTAGTAGATTAAACAACACTTTAATGACATACACTAAACCCAAGCACTAAACCAACACGAACACATCAGTCATCCAGTCATGACCTAACCTTCCACCGGCGCTGCACGTGTCCGATGTCTTTTTTAAATTACTGTTTTTTTGTATTTGTGTTTTGGCAAGTTAATGTTTAATGTTTCGTGTACGTGTAAGTGTTATTTGTGAACTTTAAACCTCATGACGACCATTCCATGGAATAAATCAATGTAACATTTGACCTGATGTGTTTTACCTGAACTCGAAACAGCTGTAGTCAACTAACTACAATTTGGATCAGTTGACGGATACAGGTAATTTAAACCTTTTACCTAACCCGCCATATTTTAAACTTCCCTATCCCAAGCGTGATGTACAACTTCCTTACTTCTCGATTGATGTAAAGTTGAAAAAAACTCACTCGGTGATGTAATGAAACCCATTAAATAGCTATTTACCTTACAAGTGTAGTACGAGCGTTTTTACATCACGCAGGTGAATGTTGTGCAACGAGCGGAAGCGAGTTGCATAATTTACCGAAGTGATGTAAACACGCTCTTGCATTACGTGTAACGTACAAGATTTTACCTGACCCGACAATATACAGGAGGTTACGAACAATATTTTTCATTATCCATTTCACTCATCTTCTAACAGTAACGTTCATTTACAAACAAAAGCTAGGTTAGGAAAATTCTTCAAAACATAACAATAAAATTCAAGCACACAGCTGATTTCTAGCGTTGAACGTCGTTGGCTCCATAGAGGTATATTTTTTAAGTTAAGCACTCAATGCTATTTAAATGGGTTTCATTACATCACCGAGTGAGTTTTTTTCAACTTTACATCACTCGAGAAGTACGGTAACGAAGTTAATACATCACGCTTGGGATAGGGAAGTTTAACATGGCGGGTTAGGTAAAATAACATTGAGTGGATAACTTAAAAAATATACCTCTATGGAGCCAACGACGTTCAACGCTAGAAATCAGCTGTGTTTGAATTTTATTGTTATGCTTTGAAGAATTTTCCTAACCTAACTTTTGTTTGTAAATGAACGTTACTGTTAGAAGATGAGTGAAATTGATAATGAAGTATATTGCTCGTAACCTCCTGAATATTGTCGGGTCAGGTAAAATCTTGTACGTTACACGTAATGCAAGAGCGTGTTTACATCACTTCGGTGAATTATGCAACTCGCCTTCGCTCGTTGCACAACATTCACCTGCGTGATGTAAAAACGCTCTTACTACACTTGTAATGTAAATAGCTATTACTTGCCTCTCTCTAACACATCAGAAAGACACATGTGGCATTGTAGACGGCAGGGCGAGTCCAACACACGTCCTTCTCCTGCTTGTCTTTATTAGCCATATTACAGTTCATAATATCAGTCTGTAAATAGATACTATTTCTGGGGGAAATCATGGATGTAAGAACCTAGGTGAAAACGACCTATGCTGTTCGTTGAATAATTAGGCGCATGAAATCTGACAGGAGCTGCCTCAACAAATAATTTTCCTTGTTGTGTTTGCATGGTTTTTCTTCCCTTAGATAAGTGGTTTAACTGTATTTACTGTATTGACGGTGCCGGTGCCCATTGCATTAGAACAATGCCTCAGGGAAAATAAATTTCTCGTTCTCATTAGGCAGTGCCTTTTGGATAAAAAAAAGAAAAACACTTGGATTTGTTTTCAAAATCTTACCATATACTTTCAAAACAGTAATATTTTCTTTATTTTTCTAAAGAGGTTTGTAATTTTATATTTAACTTCCTTTAAAGAATAAAGGAGACGTAGGAATTGGCTAACTCAGGAACTCGCTAACTCGGTCGTGAATCGGAACTGGCTAACTCTGGAACTGGCTAACCATCTCAGTCAGGAATTGGCTAACTCCGGAACCCGCTAACTCGATTTTGTCTCGCGGCGGAATTCGCTAACTCTGGAAGTCGCTAACCCGGGCGCGCCCACTGCACGGAGCGTTGCCAATCTTGTACGACAAAATAATCGTACACTGCCGTATTTCAAAATGTCAGTGTCAATGAAGATACAGTAAAATGTTATTGTTTTCTTGTTATCCAATTCCACTTTTAACAGCTAACTAGCCCAAAGTAATTAAAAGGGGGTAAAAAAAATCATGAAAAAGTGTTTTTAATTTAATTATACACTGGCCAATTAAATGTTTATGATTTTGATCTAAAATATAAATGCTATCAGTATTATAGGACAATAATAGAATATGAAAAATATTGAACATTCAGTTTAATTGGTACTAAACAATTAAACCTCTACGAAATTAAGCTAAAATACACGCAAGTTCTCGAACACGGAAAACAAATTTATTCCTAATGTTGTAATAAACCAAAACCATTAATTAATACAGTCATCAACCATCGTAACTTTCATACTAATTTATAGATTTAAAATTAAAGGTTAGGTACGTCGTTGAATCGTCCGACTTGCGTGTAAAAATATGACATAGATCACGTTTAATATCAATTCATAGAATAGCTGTAGGCCTAAATCTATGCCTAATAGTTTAAACCAAAGCATTGTAGGCCTACTAGTAAATATTTGAATAATTATAAAATGTGTTGAATTTTTTAGTAATAATGTTACATGTTTTAATAACAGTTTTTAGATTGTACACTTAAGCCCCACTACTAAATAATAGAAGAATATAAAATATTCTTATATTTAAACGTGGCAGGGTTATTTTAATTCACAATTCTTAATCAACGACTTGACGGATTTTCCTGATTTTAGTGTTGGGGTTCCTTCATATTGCTTTTACAATCGAAATAAACTATACCAAGTCATTGCTCGGGTCCCTGTTCCCCAGTACTGAGCTACTCAATAGACAATAGCTTTGTTGTTGGATAAGGTTAGGTAATTTTAGCTATGACCACCATTCCTAAAAATGGTAACAAACAAGAACGCCTGGATCCATTTAGAACCATAAAAACTTCAGACTTTTTAAAAGTAGTCCTACCAAAAGACGTAGTATTAATATTAATAAAACAAAATTAAGAGGATGACCCAGGTTTTACACTAATAGCCTACGATAACAGAAATTTAAAAATTGTATTTATGCACAGACAAATTTTTAATGCAATCCATGAATACATTACCACTTTATAATGTATTGATCAATATTTATTTAAATTCAATAGCTCTATTTAAAAATATATTACCACTACAATGTATTTCTGTAATGACGTTTAACAAGTATACTTTATCGGGAAGGTAATCCTCAAAATTTATAGGAATAAAGTCTACGGCGATTACTGGAGCTTTTTAAAAAAAGTTTTGTTGGCTGCCTCGAATAGGATAGACTATTACAATACTGCTTCAATTTTTGTAAAGAGATTAGGCCCTATATGTTTCCTAACAACATAAAGTAAGAACATTTAAATTCCCTTTTTTGCTAAAGTAAAGACGCAATATTGTAATACATTGTTAACGTTTTTGATTTCCATTATTAATTAATGTACCTAGGTAAATCATGTGCCTGCTCTAGAAAAAATCTAAACTATTTTTATTTGTTTACTAAACCTATGATTCGGAATTATTTTGGTAATAATACATAAATATTAAGAAGAACCAAACTATTGTTAACACTTGCACGACTGATATAATAGGCCTTTAAAGAATCAAATATTATAATCTATCAAGGACAAGCATTGAAGGTCACAAGTCTAGTATACAAAATACGACCTTAATCATTTTATTTGCAGAAGTTCACAAAATTGTATTTATTCGAATAAAAGAAGCAAATGGCGGACTACGAAAATAGATATTTCATAACATGTAAAAGATCCAAATTAAATGTACAGTACTATCTTTTTGCATCCCAATAAACTACTATTTAAGTAAGAAACCCATATATATATAAAACATACTCCCTTATATTAGTACATTTCTCATCTTTATGGATCAGCTGAAGACAGTTTTATCGTTAGTTCTGTCCGGTACACTGTCTTTAGAGGTCGTGTTTTGTTTTACAACTGTTTCTTGTTTTCAGTTATTTAAAACCTCGTTAAACCAAATAAAACGTTCTAATCATAACTAATAACACGTCCCCAGTTATATAACCAAACAGCAAAGAACAAATCATGAAGTTAAACTATGCTTAAACTATAAAATATTAGAAACACAAATTCGTCGACACTAGCGATCAGTGTCACCGGACATGAACTAGACACGAAAAACAAGCTTCAAACATCTTCAAAGTTTACAATGGGATGTAAAGTTTAATTGTGTTGATTAGTCTGTGGTAATACTATAATGCATTTTCCACTCTAATAATCATAAGAATAATATTAAACATATACTTCTAAATATATTTATTTTATCGACTACGTTGCTCTCACTCCTAATTATTCGTAGGATACGACATTATGGTACTACTTTCGGCAACACTGGCCAAAAATCTTCGTGCTTGGCTCCCATTGGACGGCGTGCGAGGCTTCTGATTGGGAGTTAGCGAGTTCCGCCGAGGGACCGAGTTAGCGACTTCCGTACGAGGACGGAATTCCCTAACCTGGCTCTAGAGTGGGTTAGCGGGTTCCGGAGTTAGCCAATTCTGAAACCGAACAAGTTAGCGAGTTCCTCTCATCGACCAAATTTGAAGATAGGGCTTTTAACATGAGGTTAGCGAGTTCCAGAGTTAGCCAATTCCGTGGACCCGAATAAAGTGTTTTATTAACGGAAAACAGTGAAAACAAAAATAACATTAGGTTTAACGAGTACCTAGGTTTGCTGCCACAAGGAAACTAATAAAGTGTGTGTTTTAAGTAAAACTAGATAACCTGTTGCTCAAAATTGAGCAAAACTGCAAATTGTAATAAAAAAATAACAACAAAAACATAAACAGCAAGACCTCAATCAAAGAGTCATTCTAAAGCCTATGACATGGTTATAGAAATATGAAAAATTATAAAAGTAACCTACAATATTATAGATAGATCCGATCTCGTACTGCTTTGGTTATCTCTTATTTACTGTAGGCACCCGTCCTCTATGAGAACTTTAGATGTCAACCACACACTTTAAAGTGAGCTTTTCAGACCTAATGTAGCAAGCTAAATCCCTCTCTTGACGCCAACCAGTACAACACGTACTATATAGCATTGTTAAATTATTTATACAATATAGGTTCTATTTTAGGCGTGTTTAAATTATTAGGGGCCCCAACCAATGTCTCCGGTGGGAACATTAGGGGGTATGAAAGTGGATCTAGAACGGATTCGCGTTTAACATTATTTGTTTAATTTTTTTTTTTTTAAGAAACTAAGATTTATTTGGCCAGGTCTATACAGGTAGCGCCATTGTAGCGAGGGAAGAAATAAGATATTTATTTTCCCATTTTTTTACATTAAATTGTTTACAAAATAACTGTTACACTACTAGCCATGGCATGACCTGTATACTAAGGATGAGAAACATACTTAAAAAAGAATAACTGATAAGCTATATAAAACAAAACTCGCTTTTGGCTCGCCCCCTAGCTGTTAGAAGCAATTTTGCCAAGGTCAAATCATTTGCCCCCGACGACAGATTAGAGTATATAATCTCGAATATATAAACGGTAAATTAGAATATATACGTTGTTTACTGCAAAACCTTAGACATGTGCATATTGAAATTTCCAGAAAAACATCCTCCATATTAATTTTAAAGTAAGGACGTAACAACCAATAAAAAAAAAAATATATATATATATATACAATAGCTAACCAAAAGCATATTTTTTAAATTACATTAAAAACTAAAAGGTTCCAGAAATGAATACTAGACAAACTTTGTAGGCTTTCCAATACCGGGAATAATAAAATTAATCGCGAAAAATTACAATAAGTATTACCGGTAACGGAGATATTGGCATTGGAGCGAAGGCTTGCATTTGCAATCCGAGCGCCGCGTGTCAAACACGGCTGTTTCAAAGTTACACCCGCGGCTTAGTTTATGACTAATCCTTGTACTTATACATATCAATGTGTGCGGAAAAACATGACCTACAACTTTTCAAGGCAACGTTTTTTTTGATTATTTGGCTATTTCAAATGTTACAACGTAAAAACAAAAAATAAAATATTCAAATTTCAACAAATCACATTTTACATTGCAATTACAAGAAAACTATTAGAATAATCAAGAATATGAACTGAACACTTTTTCTAGATCACTTACCTACCTTCTAAATGGTATAAAGTTTGAAACAATCTGATAAAAAATAACGGAAATACAGGCGCTGCGGTAAAAGCTTGCATTTTTAACTTTAAAGGGCTGTAGAAAAAAAAGCACCGGCCGGATTTTAGGGGACTTTTTGGAGGAAGTACCTCTAAATGTGTACTAACACCTGTGAAAAATTCAGCTTGTCGTCCAAAAGTTGCAACATCAAACCTTTATTGACTGGGCTAAAAACACTTTGATATACTGAATCATTTTTTTTAAGCTCTTTAAGAAGGTATGCTTGGAAGATCGGCTGTTCTTAGGGTGTGGCTCACAAAACCAAATAGAAACCAGCAGTGGATGGCGGTCGCCGAAATGGCAGACGCACACGCTAGTAAGGTGTTGGCACTCCAGCATTTGAGGGTCAGTTGGGTCAACTGCAGGCTCAGACGGAGGGTGGAAGTAACCAGGTGTTTTAGGTGCCTTGGTTTCGGTCTTTCCTCCCAAAACTGCAAGGGGCCTGACCGAGGCAAGCACTACCTCCGGTGTGGAGGAGGAAGAGTGGGTCAGGCTCGTAGGGACTGCTAAGTCAAATCTTGCTTTCTTTGTAAGGAAAATGGGCTCGCGAACAAAAACATAAAACATATAGCTGGGTCTGGGCGGTGCAGCGGTTTTAAAACTGCTAATAATCTAGAAACAGAGGAAAAAACTGGAGTTTACAGATTATCTTGTGATGATTGCAATAGTTTTTATATAGGACAAACCGGCCGTGCTTTCAAAACCAGATTCAAAGAACACCTTCCAAAAGCAAAAAATCATTTAAAATCCAATTATGCAGCACATCTGATTAATGAAAATCACAACTATACAAAATTTGAAACAAACATGACACCCCTACATTTTTGCACAAAAGGAAGCTTCATGAACGCCATAGAAGAATACGAGATATAAAAAGCAACAAAAAGCCATAGTTATGATCTGTTAAACGACAAACTAAATTTCCAGTCAAATGCATTGTATGATACTGTAATAGCTAACCAGGAACAGCTGACCGGCAAGGGACAAAGTTCACGACACCAACCTTCACCGCTGCAGAACCTGTCTAAGTGCGCGCACGCGGTTCGTAGGCCTACTATTTTCGTATGTATGTTTGTAAAAATGATATTTATTTGACGACCTCTAATGAGTGATACCGGTAAGTGTTCTTGAAGACCTGATGATGAAGCTATTAATGCTTCGAAACGCGTAGTCGACAGACAGCTTTGGATTACTCTGGCAGATCCAGGTAACATTATACCTTTTATAATCTAAAAACAGTAATCCTGAGACAAGAAACAGCATGAAGTTTAAAACTGCGCTCCAACAAGCAAAAGCCCGCCCACGAAAATAAGAATACTCCAATAGTAAGGTCTAATCCTGGGCGATCCAGGACAGCTGACGCGCTTCTCAGTGCCCTTGAACATGGTGTCGACGCGCTCTTAGTCAGCGAGCAGTACCAGTACCGGAATAGGGCCCCACCCTTTTGGTTCCCCGATAGACTTGGTACTGCTGCTTTTTTGGTGCGTAATACAGCAAGTGCAGTGTTATGGAAAGGGTCGTGGATTTGTTTGGAATAGAGCGTGCTTGACACCACAGGGCATGTAGTCGTGGCTGGTGATTTCAATGCTAGGGCTGTCGAGTGGGGAATGAACCTCACTAATTCCTGGGGGAAGCACATCCTGGACTTCGCTGCCAGGGCCGGACTCGTTATCATCAATGAGGGCAACACGCCAACGTTCCGGGAACCCGGGATGAGGGGAACGCTCCCAGATATAACCCTTGCATCTGAGTCTCCTCTGCCAAGGATCACAGCCTGGAGAGTCTTGGATGATTATAAGGCTAGCGACCACCAGTACTTTATTTCGATGTCTTAGATTGTCTCTCGAGACAAGTTGCTGTATCTCGGGAAGTGTCAGTTCGGTGGAACACCAAAAAACTGGACGTGACTAAATTCACCGAGGCCATTGTGCGGGGAGTCCCAGCGGTGCCTGCTGCACCTAGCATGGCTCATGCAGAGGCATCAGTTACATCGATGATGGGGCTGATTGTCTCGGTTTGTGATGAGTCAATGCCCCGCAAGAGACTCCGTTGCGATAGGAGACCCGTATACGGGTGGACTGCCGAGATCGCGGATTTGCGATGAGCTGCTTTGAGAGCTAGACGACTCACTACCAGGGCCAGGGCACCTTTGGATGGACGCCGTAAGCTGGAGAGCTATAAGGTGGCGAGGAAACAAAGTTACATTTACTTGAATCAGATTACAGCTCAACAACAGATAATATTTACTCAAAGACAATTAATTTTCAAAATATTTGTTTTGGTCCAGGACCAAATTATATTTACAGCCTAAGGACTTGAAATGTCCCTTAATTCAACAAAGGCAAAGTATCAAATTAAATTTTTAAGAAAATGTTTCATCAACTGACTTCCTATTATTTAAGTGTCAAGATTCAATATATATTTCAAAATAAACTCTATATCTTAATTAAGCATAAACATATTAATCAAATATCAATCAAAACACATGTGAGTTTTGCCGGTGGACCTAAACAGAACATACAAACAAACAAGAATATATATACACAAATATTTCAATATTTTCCCCAAATATATATATACAGTATAACTAAATTCCAATAATAGTTTCTGGAGCACTGCGATGAGTCGTCAGTCCAAAGAATGTCCGTCCGGTAGATTCACTGGGTGTGAGTAAAATAATATAAGTCACTCACCGATAGGAGTCTTCAACACAATACACGCTCGACAATAGATATCAGGCCGGGACCGGGCGATAGTGTGTCGCGGCAACTGAGAGCCGACCGCACGACAGTAGACGGTAGCGGCAGACAAATGGGTCGACGCCAGACACAGGCTGCGACAGATGGTTGGGCCTCTAGGTCCACAGGTAACACTCGAGAGTTCAGTCAATCCAGGTGAACAATGATCCCAGAGTACGGTAGTCGGAAAACGGGAAACCCTAAAAAATTTTCTAATTTTTGAAAATTCAAATCCACCGACGAAGGTATTGAGGGTACTAACTCTTACAATATCCTGGTCTATGCTCCAACTCAGGTCCAAACGCATCGCTACAAGCGTTGTCGACTCTTCCTGGAATTTTGCATTCACCGACAATCCCCAAAGTCACGTGATTCATGAATCATCGGCAGCGTTCAACATGGTCTAGGGTTAGAGGGGAGGGTAACTGACCTACTCAGGCTCAACGGCAATTCTTTTGCTCCTTTCAGGCGAGGGTAGGCAATGGCACAACCTTTCCGGGTAGATATTGCCAAACATTTGAAGGGGCGCTACTTTAACTGGTTAATCCATAATCGAGGTGATCAGTCTCAATTATTTATAAATGGGCTAAAGTGGTACACGAAAATTGTTACAAAACCCCTGTTCCCATAGTCCGACCATGCTGATTCGCGAACTCGTTCGAATAAACGTAGATTTACATGTTTGCACCAAATTTCATCAAAATCGAATGATTTTTGCTCGAGTTATCGCGCTAACGGACACATATATAAATATATATATATATTTTGATAGCTCTGTTCACTTTTTAGGGCTACTTTTTCAATTAATAAGCAAAATAATAAAAACCAGAGTACCCTGAAATTCATTTTTTTAAATTTTTTTATATTTATTATTTTTTAAATTTTTTTATAAAAATGATTTTTATAAAAAAATGAATTTCAGGGTACTCTGGTTTTTATTATTTTGCTTATTAATATATATATATATGAATTTGAACGGATGGTGTTTTTGGTCTCTAGGGACCTCAAAACAAAAAAGTAAATCGGTCCTGGGTCCAGGTCTTACCATGAGTACTACGGTAATAGCTTATTCCCTATCTGGGAAATTTGCTAAAAACCAGGGATACATACAGGCATTTGGATTTTTAAAAAAGAAACAAACAATAACTAATTGAGAAAAGGAATTAAAACTTGCTTATGAAGGTGAGAGGAAAGATTAGACCGAATCTCAATGATCCCTCGCTCAGGGCGGTATGGGGGAGGGAGTCGTGCTGTTAGGCTTTTGGACACATAATGTAAAGTAAAGTACTGACTTGGTTGAAATGAAATATTTACTATTTGAATTTGGATTGGCGTAAATATTACAATGGAAAAAGGCAAGAGAGTCTGGATAGTTTGATATACTAAAAAGAAAACTGAATTAACACTGTGCTGCATTTCTTAGTAATCATTGAAAGAGCCGATTTGCTAACTATGGAAACATAGGAAAGTCATAGAACACCACCAAGGAGAAGAAATAATAGAAATAATGTTTTTTTAGCGAATTTCCCATATAGGGAATAAGCTATTACCGTAGTACTCATGGTAAGACCTGGACCCTGGACCGATTTTTTTAAATTTTGAGGTCCCTAGAGGCCAAAAACACCATCCGTTCAAATTCATATATATATATATATATATATATATATATATATATGTGTGTGTCTGCTAGTGCGATAACTCGAGCAAAAATCATCCGATTTTGATGAAATTTGGTACAAACGTGTAAACCTACGTTTATTTGAACGAGATTGCGAACCAGCATGATCGGACCATAGGAATGGGGGTTTATGGGGGCTTTTATGGGGTAAATATGGATTTTTCCCATTTTTGACCCAAAAAACATAAAATTTTGCAATTTCTTTCCAAACAATTTTGTAGAGCTTAAAAAAACAAATAATTTAGTATATTGAAGCGTTATAATGTGCCTAATGGTTACGGAGAAAATTCCAAAAAATTGTAAATTTAAAATTCTCGTGTTATTCTTAAGGAGAATAAGTAAACTGTTGTAGTTTGCTTCTTTATTAACGTATTTTGCCCAAATTTGGAAAATGTTTTTATTTCTTACTAACTATTAACATTTTAAATAAAAAAAACACTTTTACCCTCCCTGTTGCAGCAAACCTAAGTATGTGTTAAACCGATTCTATTTAAATAGGGAATAAATGTGATATTTTTAAATGAGACAATTTAGTGTAAATCCAATCAGGCAAATGGAAATTCGCTTAGTCTGCAGGTTTGCTGCGGCGGGGGTATTTAAATTTATAATCGTTATTATGGACAACCTAAAGCGGCTATGAGTAAGCCTATTTGTTGAAAACACTATTTACAAAAAATGTTGATTATATCGATCTGTTATGTACATCTTGAGTATTTCCATAATCTTTGAGTCGAATCTTAAATTCATCAGAAATTATGACTGTTATTCGTTTTAAAATAACGCCTGTAATACTAGTCGAAGAAATATAGGATATGACCTTAAAAAAATTGCAAGAAAACGTTTTATGGTTTTATTTTGTAGAGTTGGGTTTGCAGAATGACATACTAAAAGTTGCCAAAAATCGGTGCACGAGAAAACCAATAAAATCAGAATTTAAAATGGCGGCTTTTTCCAACATTGGACAAACTAAAAAAACATATTTCACATGCATTTGTTATGCACATTTTTCGAGATATTGACTTGGGACCACCGCCTGTTTTTATTGGGTGGTAAACTACGAAACGTCCATAAGAAATGTATGGTGGAGAGTTTTCGTTTGATTATATCTTCTAAATGAATAAAGGTATTTAAAAACGGATTTTGGCATTGAAATCAGTGTAAAAATGTAGTTGGTAATGATGTGTCACAACACTATTATTACATTGAAAAAAATTATCTATATCCAATATGGCGGATCCAAGATGGCGGCCAAAAAAATGTTCCCTATCAAAATGAAGTAATAACCACCCAATAAAAGCAGGTGGTGGTCCCAAGTCAAGATCTCGAAATATGTGCATAACAAATGAATTTGAAATATGTTTTTTTATTTTGTCCAATGTTGGAAAAAGCCGCCATTTTGAATTGTGATTTTAGTGGTTTTTGTCTTGCACCGATTTTTGGCAACTTTTAGTATGTCATTCTGCAAACCCAACTCTACAAAATAAAACCATAAAACGTTTTCTTGCAATTTTTTTAACGATCCCTATGTATGTTTGTTTAGTTTGCTTGGACTATACTTAGCAATTGCTCGAATTCGAGCAACAGGTACACTAGTGTTATTTAAATTGGGAATAAATGTGCCTTAATTATGAAAATATCTTAGTAAATATGTAATCAGACAAGTTAAATTTGCTTAGTCAGCAGGTTTGCTGCAGCGGGGGTATTTATGATTTTAATTTTTCCATTTCCCAATCCAACAATGGAGTTTAGTAGGGGGAGATCACCAAATGTTAATCAACACAATGACAGAGGCTGTATTTTATTCTGGCTTAGCTATGAATGTTTTACAATGATGGTGTCACATGGTGAGTGGTGGAAAGGCCCTCCTTAAATACTCCCACCTCCTGGATTATATGAGGAATCATCCTACGTCATGGCTGATTAGAGGGGGGATGCGTGCACACACCTTCTTTTATATGCCTTGATTATATCTACTTTTGACGTTAGCCATGACCCTTTGGAGACGGATAAGATAACACTGATGATAGGGTAGCTGGTAGTGAATTAGGCCACTAAGGCTTCAGAATCTTCTATAGACGTAATTTAGAGTACATTATATTAGATTTCACTGACACGCCAGGGTTTTTTTTTGCCATGGCTGATTTTTTTAGTCAGGATCTTATCAAAAGCCCAATGATCTAGAATATACCTGGCCTCAGTTTTGGATCATCAAATAGTTCACAAATTGTAAAAGATGGATGGAAATGGAAGAGTCATTATGCCAGGATTGGGGAGATTCCATTGCATGAACCCTGTGCATCCAAACCATTTGTACTTATAATTGTTTACAAACTTATCCAAGGAACTATTCAAATTAAGTTTAGCTAAGGAAATTTCTTTGTGTATTACTTTTACTCTTTAATTGTATAAACTGCTGTTTTCAGGTAATTTGGCAGGTAAACTCACTTACGGTGTCCAGTTGTGGTTTCCTCTGGAGGTGGTAGCGGCTCGAATATTTCCTTTCTTCATCACTGTCGCTCATGAAGGGGAAAATCAAATTATCGAACTTACCACACCATCAAAATTATTGATCAGACTAAGACCGAGCGACAAAATCCAAAACTTTGATACAAAATGTTCAGGTGGTAAATGCAGGTGTGATACCAAAGGTATATTTCTAAATGAGTTATATTAATAGAAATATTTTGGTAATATAATGTTAATTTTGAAGTAGAGGACACTTGCTGCTCCGCAGCTTTAAAATAAATATAATATCCGAGAAATAATCAAATTTATGATTTTTGATTGAGTTATACAGCATAACTGATTTAAGCGATCAATAGCTTAAATTAAAGCCTTTAATTTACTGATTATTTTGAGTTTAAAACATATAAAAAAACATGAACAATACTGGAGCTAATGATTTGTAATCATAGAAACCCCTTATGAAAAATACTTTTTATGTTGGTTGTTCACCTTGGGTTTGCTTGAAACTCGTCCGATTTGAATAACTAATAGCTTAAAAGAAAGCAGGTAATGCACTGAAGGTTCTTAGACCAAAATATATACAGGGTGAGTTTCTACTCAGCGTGTCAACTTCGCCAGTAGGTTCTACTCACTAAAAGGAACAAAAACGTTTCTATAAACCCATGTCCGGTTTTCAACCGTTTGGCTGTAATAGGGCATTTTGTGTTTATTTTTTTATTTTATTAGACTTTGCTCCACAATTTATGTAATAAAAACTTAACCAATTACTTTAGAGAGTTGTAGTTAAAATCATTGGAAAAATATTAAATTTGCTATAAATCAAAGGTTTCATTCAACAATTATACCATTACATAGTCCACGTTATAGCTAAAATAAAGTAAAAATTGCATTAAATTAATTAGTTACGATAATTTTTATGAGCCCACTTTGATACATAAACCTGCATATATATATGCAATGTTGAAATGCATAAAAACTTGGCCATTTAATAATCTTTTAAATGATGTGCTGCTCAATACTATTTATTGATATAAACCAGTGAGAAATTACTAATAAACTACAATAAAACACGGTTTACAGATTTTGTTTTTGCACAGTTTTTACTGTTAATAATAATTACTGTATACTGCATGTTGTATTATATTGAACAATCTGATGAAATTTGTACATTATCATAACTTTTAAATATTTATTAAAATTATCTGAATTAATATAATGTATAAACTCAAGCTTTTTCGCATTTTCAAAAATGTAGTTTGTTTGATTCTTAAATGCTATATAATTGGTTTTTCCTACAGTTATATCTATGAGTATAAAAGAGGATTTTTGTATATATATTTGGCAGTGATAAACTCAGACACCGCTGAACTGATTGCCACGAAACTTGGTACATACATGTAGAATTTCATGGAATAGGTTTATACACCATCAATTTCGTGATCCGTCCTCTGGGCTCCGCCCCAGCGGCTCTGGAGTTTCCCATGTTAACCTTATGAGAAATGGAATTAATGAATCTTAACAGCTGTTTCAATTAAACAAGTTGGTTCCGTTCTATGATGTTCAATAGCAGTTGCAAGGATTACCAACAGGGTGCAGCACTATTATTTCTTTTACATTTATGACAACAGCTAATTTGCAACCTGAAGGCAAGTGAGCGCAGCAAACGAGCTCCAACCTAAAGTTGAGTGAGCGTAGCGAACGAACTTCAACCAGGACGTGATTGAGCCATGCAAACGAGATCATCTTGAAAATTAAGAAGTTAAACGGGGCAAAGCCCGCGGGTTACAGCTAGTTAAATACAAATTAATACAAAATATATGAACAAAACTCTTGATACATGTTTATTTCTTAATAATGAAAGATAAACATTGAATTATTTACAATGTGAAATTATTCCAGTCGTATGATTAATATTAAAATAAAAGATAGGTTTTAGGGATATACAGGGTGACCATTAAGTCTTAGGACAACTTTATAACTTTTAAACGACAAACGATATCACAACCACATTTGGTATACCGTTACTGGAAATTGTAAGCTACTTTTCTGTGTACATGGTGGTCGGATATCACCTTTGGGGGACGGCCCGTCGGGGGTCAGAAGAAAATCTTTAATGACAGCCTATGTTGAGTTGTACATCATTTTAAAGGTCTACTGAAAACAATGCCGCAAATCGGACTTCAAAAGGTTGATCCAGTCGGAAGAAATCACGTTTCAATGTTTAAAGTAATAAATAATGGTTTAAATACCTTATACTGTCAAAAGTGATCCTTTGTAGTCTATGTAGGCTACTGCAGTTTCATTCCCGGGGGAACTTCATCAGGCTTGTAATGACATCAAAACTTCATTCCACAGGAAGTCGTCATGGTAAAAATCCATCAAGGTCATATATACATAAAACACGGACGAACACACGAACATAACACATAAACATTACGAAACACGGTACCGGGAAGCACGTTACGCATGGAGGGCAGGTCTAGACTGATGCGTTATCTTGATCTCCAAGTGTATTTCCTCCCCCTCCTACTTGCTTATCACGAGTTGACCAATGTTTTGTTTGCGACTCACCTATTCTTATTGCCCATTCATAAATAATATTAGACTTGTTATTAGACAAAGTTTAAAAATGAAAAATACCATTATTACGTAAGAAATAATCCTACTCTTTCCTTTCGGCCGTCTGACAATGTGCTAAGTGTAATCAAGAAAACCTGCTGTATTAAGAAGTACAATGAAAAGTGAAAGCAGTGCCTCTAGGTCAGGGTTTCCCATCCACTGGACTTTCCCTTTAATGGCTTTTATCTGTCTAACAGTTCACTTATCAGTAACACTCAAGGTACAGTAGTTTTTGCAGCCATATCCTGTTACTTATAAGATAATCAGTTTTAAAAGATGCCGCTTAGTGAGCGTGAAAGAATTACACTCTTAATGATGCGCGGCTGGGGTGATAATGCAAGACCGTTTGCAGAAGTCACACAATTATTCAATGCTACTTTCCTGATAGAGCTCCTATTTCTAAATCCACAGCACAGTACACAGTTGCTCGCTTTGTAGACACTGGTACTGTTAAGGATCGTGCCAGATCGGGACGACCAAGTACTGTGACAGACGAAGACGGCTCATTATTAGACAACCTGGGGACCGAGCTTTGCTCGGAGAAAATCATTAGTCCACTCTGAAAGCAGTCTTACTACTGTATTGGAGATACATAAATCCACTCCCAAACTCCACACGGCTCGCCTTTACTACGTCCTACACCATTTCCTACGTCATGGACCTGTTTCCCTCCATTTCCATAGCACTTTAGGATTGTAGATACCTTAATCTAATCGTTATTAACAGCTCCCACACTCAGGACAGCTCGCTTTGACTACTTCCTTCACCACTTCCAACGTAGCGGACCTGTTTTCCTCCCTTCCCATAGCATTTCAGAATTGCAGACACCTTAATCTAATCGTCATAAACAGTTCCCACACTCCGGACAGCTCGCCTTGACTACTTCCTGCACCACTTCCTACGTCGCGGACCTGTTTTCCTCCCTTTCCATAGCATTTTAGGATTGCAAATACCTTAATCTACTAATCATCATAAACAGTTCCCACACTCCAGACAGCTCGCCTTGACTACTTCCTTCACCACTTCCTACGTCACGGACCTGTTTCCCTCCCTTCCCATAGCATTTTAGGATTGCAGATACCTACCTTAATCTAATCGTCATAAACAGTTCCCACACTCCGGGATACTCGCCTTGACTACTTCCTTCACCACTTCCTACGTCGCAGGCCTGTTTTCCTCCCTTTCCATAGCATTTTAGGATTGCAAATACCTTAATCTAATCATCATAAACAGTTCCCACGCTCCAGACAGCTCACCTTGACTACTTCCTTCACCACTTCCTACGAAACGGACCTGTTTCCCTCCCTTTCCATAGCATTTTAGGATTGCCCATACCCTTATCTAATCGTCATACACAGTTCCCACACTCCGGACAGCTCGCCTTGACTACTTCCTTAACCACTTCCTACGTCGCGGACCTGTTGTCCTCCCTTTGTTAATAATGTCTAGTATGGTAATGTTTTCGTTATAATTTTTATGTGTATGGTCTGTAGAAAGTATGTGTTCTGCAAATGTAGATTTTTGTGTAGCTCTGTTGTTTGATTTAATTGCTTGAATATGTTCCTTGTACGTACTTTGAAAATTTTGTCCTGTTTGGCCAATATAGAATTTTGAGCAGGAACTGCAGTTTAATTTATAAATGCCAGATTTATCTTATACTAGTTTACATGTTGCTCGAATTCAAGCAATTGCAAAGCATTACAGGAGCTATTTCAAAACGAATAACAGTCATATTTACTATTAGTTTAAAAGAGTCAACTCAAAGATTACGGTGTGTAACTCAGACCATGTTTATCTTCGTTATTGATAAACCTAAAGCATTCCGACCGGTTATCTCCTCCTCAAAATGCCTCGCTGTACAGGCAACACTTGTCATTGATAGAGGGCCAATTGAGAACGAAAAGTCGTTTTGGGGTAGTGTTATTGCGCATTGGAGTATGTTTTCTTGTATGTGTTCTTGAGGAGTATGTTTAATCTATGGTTAAGCCTATTACGCGCCACTGTTCGTTAGGTGCGGTCGTTATCACGATTGGGTACGCCTCTTGTCTATGATTCGTTGTCGTTGCGTCGGAGACATTTAAAAGAAAAAACAACAAATAAACAAATTATAGCTACACAAAACAACGATAAATGCACAAATTTCAGTTACAATCATTCAATTCAATTCAATTCAATTCAATATTTCTTTATTCATTGAAGCACAAAGTACATGAATAGTGTCATTCTCTTAAATGTTTTTATATTACAATGTTATATTCTATGGATACAAAGTTCTTAAAATCTAACATAAGTTTATACAAATTACAAATGAATGCTCCTTCTAAAAAATTTAAAGTTCATCAAGGGAATACAATACCTTGTTGATGAGAAATGTTTTAAGACCCCTCTTAAATTCGACCATGCTTTTTGCCGATTTAATTTCATTTGGAATTTTGTTGTAAAATTTGGAGCCGGTATAACTTGGTTTTTTACTGTAAAGTACTAATCTGTGGCGGTTTAGAGCAATGTTGGTTTTGTTTCTGGTATTGTAGTGGTGGTGTTCACCAGTTAACGCCAATTGAGAAAATCTGTTTTTAACATATAGAACTGTTTCATAGATGTACAGTCCATATACTGTCATTATTTTTAATGATCTAAAATGCTCTTTTGAAGTTCTCGAGTCAAGGTCCAAAATAATTCTTATAGCTCGTTTTTGTAATTTTAGGATTGTTTCTAAGTTATTGATAGATGTAGCGCCATACAGAGATATTCCAAAAGAAATAACAGAATGTATGTACGAAAAGTATATTGATTTTAATGTTACTTGATCAAGAAGATTTTTTAATCTAGTTAATACAAATAGACCAGATACCGTTTTTTTTATTACTTTGTTTGCGTGAGAATTCCAAGTTAAATTTTTGTCAATTTCAAATCCTAAGAATCTAATATTTTCTAATTCTTCAATAGGTTTCTGATTAATTTCTAGTGAAGGATTAATTGAAAGTCTTGTCTGACGGGTCTCAAAATTTATGAACATTGTTTTATCTGGATTCAAAAGTAACTGATTGTTTTGGAAAAAATTTGAAAGTATATCTAGATTAGCATTAGCTGTCTTTTCAATTTCCTCTTCAGAATTAGCGGTAACTGTAAGATTTACATCGTCTGCATAAAGGTAAAGTTCGATGGTAGGTAAAGTTCGAATAATCATGGTAACTCGATCTGTCAAAGCGACACAAAACAATGATAAATACATAAATTTAAGATACAACCATACTAACACGATCCGTCTTGAGGGTTATGTTTACACAAACTCAAATAGTAAATAAATATACTCAGTGCGTTTCACTGAATTGAAAAATAAATAACAGCAATTAAATTATACAGCTGATCAAAATGTAAACAATTATGTTCTCCATAAGGATAACATAGGAACTTTAACAGCCACTGGGACAGAGCCCAAGGGACTTTTTCAAAAATGTAAGGCCAGTTTGCAAATCTACACGACACTCTCTTTCCAATGAGACGTCAATGGATAAAATCGGTTAAGAAATGACGGAGGAGTTCAACCGACAAAGTTTCATGTAGCGTATTAATTATATAGATGTCTGATTATGTTGTTGTTTGACTGTGAAAATTTGTTAATTAAATCAAATGAATTGTTTCTTGTTCTGTATGATAACTTATAATTTTGGTAGTTAAATGTTTTCCTGTATGCTTTGTTAAATGTAGTTGAGTAAGGTAGACATAAAAATTCATGTTTTCTTTCTTCTTTCTCAACATGTTGGTTTTTTATGCCTGCTTTTTTCTTTATAATTTTTTCTACGGTTTTGTTGCTGTATCCATGACTCTTTGCTAATTTTGTGATATGTTCCTTTTCTTCAATAAAGTCTTCGTTACTCATGGGAATGTTAATAAGTCTATCAATATACGAATGGAATGTTGCCATTTTGTGTGGCCAGGGATGATTTGAATTTGCTGGGATAATGAGATTGTTCTCAGTAGGCTTTCTAAAAATTTTAAATTTATGTAAATTGTTTTCTTTGGTTATGGTCAAATCTAAGAAATTGATAGATGAATTTTAAACTTCTAATGTGAATTTAATTGATTTTGAAATTGTATTCAAGTATTCCAATAGTTGATTTGGTGTATGGTTGTCAATGTTAAATAAGCATATGATGTCATCAACATACCTGTACCAATATATGATATCCTTCAGCATTGGGTTGACATTGTTAATGATTTTTCGTTTCTATATGTTGCATGTAAATGTTGGCTAATAAACCAGATAGTGGTGAACCCATTGCTAACCTTCATTTTGTTTATAATACATCGAATTAAATTCAAAATAGTTTTGTTCTACCATTGTTTTGGTGAGTGCAATTAAATCTTTGATATTACCAGGTGTTAGTTCGTTGTTTTTTGATAGATTTGTGATATAATTTGAAGGGTTTCTTTAATTGGTACATTCGAATACATGTTTGTAATGTCAAATGAGATGAATACAGAGTTATTAGGAATTTGTACATCTTTGATTTTGTTTATCAACTCATAGTTGTTCAATAAACTATATTATGTCATGTAGCTCTTCAGTTTGTAATTTAGAAATTTTGCAAGTTTATAGCATGGTGCATTATGGTAATTAACCACAGGTCGTATTGGTATGTTTAATTTATGCGTTTTCATTCTACCTTTTAGTTGTGGTGCTTTGGGTTTTATCATTTTCATTTTTAATTTTTCTTCTGGAGTAATTATTTTACTTTTAGCGAATTTCCCATATAGGGAATAAGCTATTACCGTAGTACTCATGGTAAGACCTGGCCCCGGGACCGATTTTTTTTTTCGTTTTGAGGTCCCTAGAGGCCAAAAATAGCATCCGTTCAAATTTATATATATATATATATATATTTAAGTAAATAAGTACAACTGAGCACCCTGAATATTATATTTTATAAATACCCCCGCCGCAGCAAACCTGCCGTCTAAGCGAATTTCCATTTGGCTGAATTGATTTTCAATCGATCTATTTAGATAACATTAGGTTTAACGAGTACCTAGGTTTGCTGCTACAAGGAAACCAATAAAGTGTGTATTTTAAGTAAAATAATTATTGCTTAGTAGAAAATGAATATATTTGCCAAGTTTGATCAAAAGATATCCATAAACAAGCAAACTACAACATTTTACAATATTCTCCATAAGAATAACATGGGAATTTTAAATTTACATTTTTTTAGTTTTCTACGTAACCAATAACCGTTCAAAAACACTTTGATATACTGAATTTGTAATAAATAATCTATGTCTAATCTATGCCTGCCTTATTTCATATACAGTTTAACTAACATATGTTTATTGATTATTATGATTTGTAAACAGTCAAAAAAATACACATTTTTTGTGAAGTCCTAATAGTCTTTTATCTTGTCTGTCTATAATATTTTAACATTGGTGCCGAAACCCGACTTATAAATCATGTCAAAAAATATGTCAATCCGAAAGTCAGGGAGAGAGAAACACCCTCCAAATAGATATTCCCCAGAAAATGCAAATGACAAGAATGATGAACCCAAAGAAGGAGATAGTCAATCTCTAAAACCACCTTCTAAGTCAAAAACCAAATCTTCAACTTCCAGCAAGCGCCGGTTAGTTCAACTGCAACTAGAAGAAATAGAAGAAATAAACAGGCTTGAGAAAATACACGAAGAAAGGGAGTTGCAACGGCTGAAAGAATTTGAAGAAAAGGAGATGGAGCGACAGAGACAAGAGATGGAGCAACAAAGGCAAAGAGAGGAGAGGGCAATGGAACGACAACGTCAAGCTGAAGCAAGAGAACTAGAACGACAGAAGCGTCTGCTGAGAGTAAGGACCGAACTTGAGTCTGCTTCGGTCTTGGGAAGTAGTCAGTCCGCCTCAGTCTTGGGCAGTCGTCATTTGGAATTGGAAGATAATGAAGACCCTGACAAGGTAAGCTTCAATATTGCTACTGTTGAGGAGGACTCTAATGTCAAAGTCAATAGGTGGCTGAATGAGGAACCGTCAGTTCCTTTGACATCATCAGCCATCGTGTCCACGGCTATTGATAAACTAGCAGACTCCTTTTCAAAAGCTATCAATTTATCTAACCCCAACCAACCTGTCTCTTGCCGACAGCGTCTTCCATCCTTCAGCGGGAAACCAGACGAGTGGCCCATGTTCTATTCCTGTTACAATAAGACTAAACACCTTTTTAATGACGATGAAAACCTTGACAGAATAAGAAATTGTCTGGAGGGAGATGCCTTTAAAATGGTAAAACCTCTATTTATATCAGGAAAAAATTTGAGTACAGTAATGAAAACTTTACAAATGCGTTTTGGACGTCCAGAGTTTATAGTCGAGTCAATGTTGAAGAAGGCGCGCATGCTCCAACCAGTCAAGGAGGATGACGCTGTCAGCCTTATTGAGTTTTCAACAACTCTTTTAAACCTGACCTCTACCGCAGAGTCGTTGGATTTGGAAATGTACTTAATAAATCCTCTCTTGTTGAATGAACTTTTAAGTAAGCTCCCCTATACTCTGAAGTACAGGTGGGCTGAACATGTAAATAGCATGCATTTAGAAAAACCTACTGACCTGAAAGTATTCTGTAACTGGCTTGAAAACCAGTGTTCCATTATGAGTATTTATTTTCGTCCACCCGAGGAGACAACGCGGAAGAGAAATGACCCTAAACCAGTTTTTACTAATTCGCCCAATGAAAACGTTTGCATGTTTTGTTCGGAGAGTCATGAAACCGATAAATGTAAGCTTTTCAGAAAAGCAGAAGTCTCGCAGCGGTGGAAGATGATAATTGAGAACAAACTGTGTTTCTTTTGCTTCCGTCGTCACCACATCAAATTTTGCAATTTAAAGAAACCTTGTGGAATCAATGGGTGCAAACTATCCCACCATCGCCTTCTGCATACTGACAGTGCCACTAAAAATGCCCAAGAGATCAGCTGGGACAGAGTACAGAACACTTTCAGGCAGGAAGGTAAATCAAAAGAAGAATTTATAAGCAATCACTCGGTAAATAACCGCGTTTTACTAAGAGTATGTCCAGTGACATTATATGGTCCAAGCTGTCAGATCGACACATATGCACTTTTAGATGACGGTTCAACCATATCTCTACTAGATTCAACTACAGCCAATAAATTAGGCGTCAGTGGTAGCATTGAACCCCTTACCACTTGTTGGTCAAATGCAACTAAACATTTTGACCCAACGTCCAGACGAGTTGAACTTAAAATAAAAGGGCTCTATGAAGACGAAGTTTTCACATTGACTAATGTAAGAACTCAATTTCCCTTAGATTTACCCCAACAGTCGATCGATTCAGTAAAGCTTCGTGAGACATGGTCTCATTTAAATTCAATCGACCAACCTCTACCAACATCTCATGCCAAACCTACCATCTTGATTGGTCAAGATAATTGCAACCTAATATTGACAAGGAAAGTTGTGGAAGGACCTCCTAACTCGCCAGTTTTATCCTGGAGTTACTTAGGCTGGTCGTTGCATGGAAAATGTCCAGGATACAGTGGAGGACGTATCGATGACAACTTTGCTCTGACATGTTTTAAATATGATAAATTGTACAAAACAGCAGAGGAATCATTTGAGATTGGCAACTACGGTGCAGAAAACATCTCCCAAGAGGAAAGGACTCAAAACAAAGATATGAAAATCAAAAAAGCACATTTAAACAGGGATCCAATAAAAGAAAAAGCGTTAGAGAAGGAATGCCAACCCCTGGAGGCTAAGAATATGATTCAAGACTCTGAGAAACATTCTGACATTCTCACCAGTGTCCAGACAGTCCGAGTGGTTGGAGAGAAAACGGAAGAGCCTGATAAAGAAAATGAGATAGGTCTAGTTGACGATGAGCTGATAGAAAATTCCAAAGTACTTGAAGTCTTGAAGGAAGCCATGCTGGAATCCAGTGTCAAAATCAAGAAAAAGATCTTTGCGGTAACTGGCAAAAGGAAGAATGTGAAAACAGAAGACAAAAAACTTAAAGCCAAACCTCTATGGGAAATGAAGAAAACGGAGAACGATTCAGAGTTGAAAATTTGTGGTGGATGTGATGTGCAGTTTGACAATACCTCCTTCTACAGACACAAGAAGAAACGTGTGTGCTGGAAGGAGCACAAGAATAACGATGACAATCAAACAAACAAGTGTGCTCAGTGTGGCTGCAAGTTCCCATGTCTGATGGCCTTGTTTAAACACAACTGTAGTCGCTCACAGGAACCTACGATGCCACAATGGTGTCTTGAAGAGCAGATGGCGGAGGTGCTAAGAGACAGCGTGGAGGACAATTCCAACTTGTCACCTATGAAAATATCCAGAGACGAGTCTGTGAGGAGAATGTCACTAGTAGACGATTCAGTCAGCCTAGTCAGTGACGAGAGCTTTGACATCTCACAGTACCACAACAAGTCCAGCAGTGATAACCAGAGGAATAAGAAATATTCTGAAATATTCAAAGATATCAAAACAACCAAAGGTACATTCCGGCGCCCTCTTACCAAGGTCGCAGTTCTTGGGGGGGAGAGAATGTAATAAATAATCTATGTCTAATCTATGCCTGCCTTATTTCATATACAGTTTAACTAACATATGTTTATTGATTATTATGATTTGTAAACAGTCAAAAAAATACACATTTTTTGTGAAGTCCTAATAGTCTTTTATCTTGTCTGTCTATAATATTTTAACAGAATTGTTTGTTTTTTTAAGCTCTTTAAGAAGGTTTAGAGAAAAATTGGGAAATTTTGTGTTTTGAGGGTCAAAAGTGAGAAAAACCAATTTTTACCCCATAAAACCCCCCATAAAACCCTGTTCCCATGGTCCGATCATGCTGGATCGCGAACTCATTCAAGTTAATCCCGCCTTACACCTTCAAACCAAATTTCATCAAAATCGGATAAAAATTACTCAAGTTATCGTGTTCACGGACACATATATATATAAATCTATATATATATATATATATATACATATATAAAAATTTTTACGAATGGTGTTTTTGGCCTCTGGGGACATCAAAATGAAAAAGTAAATCGGTCCCGGGCCTAAGTCTTACCATGAGACCTACGGTAATAGCTACTTCCCTATAGGGAAATTCGCTAATAAAAAGAAGTTTATATATTTATATATATATGTGTCCGTTAGCGCGATAACTCGAGCAAAAATGATTCGATTTTGATGAAATTTGGTACAAACGTGTAAACCTACGTTTATTCGAACGAGATCGCGAACCAGCATGATCGGACCATGGGAACGGGGGTTTATGGGGGCTTTTATGGGGTAAAAATGGGTTTTTCCCATTTTTGACCCAAAAAACTTAAATTTTTGAAATTTTTTTCCAAACTATTTTGTAGAGCTTAAAAAAAAAAACAAATAATTTAGTATATTGAAGCGTTATAATGCGCCTAATGGTTACGGAGAAAATTCAAAAAAATTGTAAATTTAAAATTCCAATGTTATTCTTATGGAGGATAAGTAAACTGTTGTAGTTTGCTTATTTATTAAAATATTGTGCCCAATGGTAAATGTTTTTATTTCTTACTAACTATTAACATTTTACATAAAAAAAAAAAACACTTTAAACCTCCCTGTTGCAGCAAACCTATAAGTATGTGTTAAACTGATTTGATTTAAATAGGGAATAAATATGATATTTTTAAGGAGACATTTTAGTGTAAATCCAGTCAGGCAAATGGAAATTCGCTTAGTCTGCAGGTTTGCTGCGGCGGGGGTATTTATTATGATTTTGTTGGTTTGTTTATTATATTCTTGAGTAGGATCAATTTTGAGTTTTGAAAAAGAATTATTGTTTAAAAAGTCTTGTACTTTGTCATTGTAGTCTTCAATTTTTAAGACTATTGTAGTATTGCTTTTGTCTGCTTTAGCTATCATAGCTTGATTTTGTTCTAATTTATTGGCTATATTTTTGATTGTGTTAAAATATTTCTTTGATTTGTTGATTGCTTTTGTTTGTTTACCATGGGATTGGGTTCTTTCATATTCAAGAATAAAATTATGTCTTATAGCTTCCTGATGGTCAGCGGTTTTCTTCTGTATTTCAGCTTCAAAATCAAATAGTTGATCTTATATTACTTTTGGTTTATAGTCTAAATTTACATTGTATTTGATTGATTTGCATAAATTTCAGTTTCTTCTTTTGTAAATGTTATATTTGTAAGGTTTTCCGTGGTTGGTTTAAATGTGCTATCATCTTCATTGGTGGTATTCGCTTTTACAGAATTTTGTTTTGACATCAAATTTTGAATCGTTTTAATTTGTTTTTCCTTTTTTCTTTTTAAAATTGGTTTGCACTAATTGTTTATGTAATCTAAAAACTCCTCAATAGAATCTGTGTGATATGAATTGTGCAGTTCATTCATCTTTTGTGGATAAAATGTTTTGATTTAATAAATTTAGTTTGCTATAGAGGAAGTTGATTTCCTCTTTTATCCATATTTTTTTACCTGATTCGATGGCTTTGTGTGCTGCTGGTGTTTTGGATTTTGAATTTAGCTGTACATAGTTTGGTGTGATGTTTTCTTTCAGACATTTCTTGTTGAATTTGATATCTTCTCTGATCTTTTCTTGTTTGATAATTAGGTATTTCAGCAGTTTGTGAACAATCTTTGGGTAGTTATCCATTTCTTTGTTGTAAACTTGTTCACTTATGAGGGCTACTAAGTAATTAATAAATAATATGTAAAATAACATGAGTACCCTTTTTAGCGAATTTCCCATATAGGGAATAAGCTATTACCGTAGTACTCATGGTAAGACCTGGACGCGGGACCGATTTTTTTGTTTGTTTTGAGGTCCCTAGAGGCCAAAAACACCATCCGTTCCAATTCATATATATATATATATATTTTGTTATTGTATACATCAATGAGGGCTACTTTAAATGTTACTAAGCAAATCAAAATACCACAGTACCCTAAAAACATTTTATTTTATTCTGATGGTATACCTATCCGTTTTATCAAAGACATCCTCTATGCCATCCTTCCAACTATCACGTTCATTTTTAATGCATCTTTAAGGCACCATTCTTTCCCTTTTTCTTGGAAGTCTGCCATTATCCGTCCCCTAAAAAAGATCTCAGCCCCAACCTTGGTTGGGGATTTCAGGCCGATAAGTATTTTGCCTGCTCTATCTAAAGGCCTAGAAAGAATCGTTCACTGTCAAATCACTGGATTCCTCACGGAAAACAACATTTTATCTGACTATCAATCTGGTTTTAGGACAGCACACAGTACAGAGACAGCCCTCCTTCGAGTGACTGAAGACATAAAACATAAAACTTGCTATGGAGCGTCGACAAGGAACGATTCTAACTCTATTTGATTTTTCTAAAGCATTTGACTGTGTTAATCATGACCTGCTGGTTCATAAATTACGGGCCAAAGGGTTTCCCATAATTCTCTTAAATGGCTGAGATCTTATCTGTCAGATAGGCAGCAATGTGTGGAGATTGGTGACACGAGATCAGACTGGGTGACTGTTACATGTGGTGTGCCTCAAGGGTCAATCCTTGGGCCTCTGCTCTTCGTACTGTACGTCAATGACATAAACTTGACCTTGGTCAACTGTAAACACCACATGTACGCTGACGACTTACAAATCTATGACCATTTTACTGCAAACAACGAAAACGACTGTGTCAGAAGGATCAATGAAGATGTCAACCGAATTGTTACTTGGACTGAGAATCATGGACTGAGACTAAATCACGAAAAGACGAAACCGATTGTCATTAGCCATTCTCGACTTCGACCTTCAATTGACTTAGACTCCATAAACCCAATCACAGTCAATGGCAAAACACTTCCATACTACGACAATGTCAAGAATCTTGGTATATCTTTCAACTCTTCACTTACTTGGGACATAGCAGTTACGGACACACGAAAAAAGGTTTTTGCCTCCATACATTCATTGAAAAGATTACAGAATTTTTTACCACAACACACTAAACTACATTTGATCAAATCACTTGTACTACCCAACTTCAGTTACTGCAACTCATTGATCAATTACTTGACTGCGACTCAGGCGGGTATGCTCCAGCAGTCACAGAATTATTGTTTGAGATTTGTCTATGGTCTGCGACGTATGTAGCATATCACGCCATACTACCTTGAGGCACACATCCTGAAATTAAATGATCAAAGATTCATTAAAATTTTGTCATTGGTTTTTTCAATTTTGAAAACGGGCTCCCCAAAATATTTCAAATCCGATTTTAAATTTGTGTCTCAGGGTAGTTCACGAATGTCTCGTTATTCTTCGATCACATTGCGTATACCTCATCATGTGACCACAGCTTATGGCAGGACTTTTGTTGTTACCGCTTGTCGTCTGTGGAACAGCCTACCCCTACACATTAAGACCCTTGAAAAACGTTCCCAGTTTGTGGCGGCACTGAAAAAGCTCTATTTTGAGAAGATGGTCTCGGCTGGCGTGTCCTAGGGCTACTGTTGCCTTGCGCGTTTGCTGATGCGTGTATGCGAGAGTGTGTGAATGTGTTTTGCTATTTGTTAAATTTTTATGTTTTTTTAGATATGTAGGTACTTGAATTGTTAAATATTTTATGTTTAATTAGATTAAGTTATCCCTATGTCACATTATTTTTGTTATATTTTTAATGTCAGGTTAAGTGTAAGAAAGGGCCATGTGGCCCTAACTTTGCCTAAAGGATTTTTCATTTCATTTCATTATATCGATCTGTTATGTACATCTTGAGTATTTCCATAATCTTTGAGTAAAATCTTTTATTAAAGTCATCAGAAATTATGACTGTTATTCGTTTTAAAATAACACCTGTAATACTTAGCAATTGCTCTAATTCAAGCAACAGGGACACTAGTTGTGTTTTAAACAACACACATAATAGGGAGTTACTGAGAAGTATTTGCAATATTATTTTCTGATTTTAAAATTGATTTTCTTCTGCATCATGTCATGTTTTGTAATATACGTTCCATTACAAAATAAATGTAAAATCATAATCACTATAACTCTTAAAACTTATTCTAAGAAGTAATTAGAAAACTTGGGCCTTTATTATTTATTATATTTATTAATGACTTGCCTAATTGCCTTTCCACAAATTCCTGTGCTTTCACTTTGTATGCCGATGACACAATTGCTCTTTTAAAAAGAAAAATACTAAGTGAACTTAAATTAACTTTTGACAGCACAATTAAAAAAATCAATGAATGGTTTGAGAGCCATGGCCTGAAATTAAATGAATGTAAAACTAACATTCTTCAATTTAAACTCAGAAACAGAGTTACAGACACCACAATCAGTAATACAAAAATTGTTAAGTTTTTAGGTCTAAATTTAGACTCAAAATTAAGTTGGTCTGGCTGGCGTCACTCTATGGGATAACTCTGCAGAGGCCAAGAAAGTGTTCACTTGCCAAAAGTCAATTCTCAGAACTATTTTTCACCAGAAGTCTAAAAAAAGCTGTTTAAGTTTTTTTCAAAAAACATTCCATTTTAACATTACCTTCTCTTTATATATTTTAAACTAGCTGTGTGCCCGTTCTACGCACGGGGATCGTATAGTAGTCAGTTGAAACCTTCTTATATTAAGATTAAGAACAGCAATTAGTTTGCATATTTGCAGATATGCTGGCAAAACTATTATATTATAAACCTTCGCAAATACAGTATCTGACAGTTCAAGCCAAAATAAATGCTTCGCAATTAAATGTCACCCGGATCGTGTTGGTCCATATGTCCAATGATTAAACTAAAAAATCTTTTATAGATCCATGAAGCGTAGCCCTAAAGTAGGCCTATAATTGAAAGTTACTTTCCACATCGGTTAACTTAAACGCATTTAAAGTACTACCTCAACCTTACCATTTAACACTTTATTCCGGTTGACATTTTCAGTATCAAAGGTGCTCTTGTCCATTCCGTGAAACACTGAGAAATAAGGACATTAATGCGTTACCAACATACAACAAAACAACACAATACAACAATCCAACAAAGGCCACGAACTATTGATACATAAACAATATAAAGGCGTAAACAATTCATGATGGTTTGCCCAACAAATGTTTTACTCAAATAGGTTATCATTTTCTTAGCATACCGGGGAAGCTAAGATTTGGAATCCAGACAGAAAAAGCAAAACTTATACAGAGTTAAGACATCACTTAAATTGAATACGGACGGCTCTAATAAATAAGGTGCAACACCAACGATATCAAATTTGTAAACTACTGGTTCTAAGAAAAAAAAAAAGTACCTACGTAAGAACCTACCTAAGAACTATAGTAAATCGGACCAAAGCGTATTACAAAATTCAGACGTTTTTTAGAGATAAATTGTAATAGTTTTTACTCTTGTCAGGGTATAATTAGATTAAGGAACCTAGATATAAATTAGATATAAATTGACCATGTACCAGCTTGGGAATTACTTTTGTAATTATTGTATCAGGCGTTATGTACAATAAAGCTTTGTCTATTGTCTATTGTCTAAAAATGTTTATGTAAAAAATTCAAAATGGCAGATATCTGGTTAACGAAGCGATTTTGGAAAAAATGTTATTCTTGATTTTCTTTTTATTTTGACCCATAGAACCATTTCCCGGAGTTTGGCTGTTTACTTATGGGACACCCTGCATAAGATTTTTAAATCTGTTTTTTAATTTGAATTAAAAAATCTAGTTGTTTATAAATCAATGTGAGATCCACTCTGTATCCAATTCTAATATTACATAGTATCACATGAATTTCTCAAAAATAGACCGATTATAAACTTATAGAACAATATCACTAAATATGTAAGGATGTAGCAGTGAGGTTTATTTTTTGTATGGAAACCTGATTAAGAGCCAAGTTGCTGAAAAGTGTATGTAACTTTTTTATTTTATTAGAACACATAATAAAAGATTCAAATTTTGAAATTTGTAAGTAACTTTATGAAATGTTGCCAATTTTGTCAATATAACTAATACTACTCACCAAGTGTAAATATAGTTTTCACATACTCTGTCAAAATAATGTTTTATAATTATACAATTTTAAATTTTTTTCAGGGAATTGCAAAACAGCTTACAAAGGAATTTTGATATCCGACCTCTATTATTTGAAGGCAAATTTTTTCCACTTGCCAATGCTGTTTGTAGATTTGTTCACACTAGCAATGGTGACCAATGTTACCATAAAGGTGTACAATGAGAAATTGAATCTCAATGAACCTGTTTATCAAGAAACAATAAACTCTCTTGCCAGGTTGAGGTTACAAGACGTGTTCTTTAACGGCGGAGTCCAACCAAATAGTGCCTGTCAAGTTATTTCAGCGTCAGGGTCCATAGAGTCTAGACCGAGTATTTGGTAAGGCAACTGATGTATACAGATAAACTGGTTTATTAACTGGTTAGCTGGTTTATTACTGGCTTAGGATATTTATATCCTAGGAAATCATAACTGTGACAAGCTTGCAATCGGTTGCCAATCATAATATGGCCACGTTAATTAATCAGTGTGGGAATTTTTTTGAGAGGGGAAAATATTTGTTTACAGATACCTTAAGGGTAAGGGTGGGGATGCGGATGCCTTCCCACCTCCCTCATAGAGACCCACAACTATAAAACATCTCTTCTTACCCTTCTCTGGCATTGCATCTCATGACATGGCTTGGTTGGTCCTTCCCAATCATTGTTTAGTTTTATCTATTATTAATCCAAAAAAATTAGTACTAGGTATCCTTAACTTCAATGGTTTTATTATTAAATTTAATAATCGGTTGACGTTAATTTCTGGTTGGTTGAGTTTGAAAATTTATGATACTGGTTTTATCCACATTGAGATTTAGATTTTGGGAGTAAAAAAAAATACTCCGTCGCAGCAAACCTGCATACAAAGCGAATTTCCATTTACCCGGCTTGATTTCTACTAAAATATTCCCTATAAATTTTCAGATTTATTTCCTATTTAAATAACATTAATTTTAGTGAGTAGTTAGGTTTGCTGCTACGGGGAAGATGTTGAGATGTGTTTTTTCAATTGAAATATTGATAGCTTAGTATGAAATAAACCAAATTGCCAAATTTGATTGAAATATATCCATAAACAAGCAAACTAGAACAGTTTATTTATTCTCCAAAAGAATAACATGGGAATTTTAAATTTACAATTCTTTAAATTTTTTCCGTAGTCAATGAACATTCAAAAACACTTCAATATACTAAATTATTTGTTTTTTTAAGCTCTTCAAAATGGTCTAGAGAGAAATTTAGAAATTTTAAGTTTTTAGGGTCAAAAATGAGAAAAACCCATTTTTACCCCATAAAACCCCCCATAAACCCCTGATCCCATAGTCCGATAATGCTGGTTTGCGAACTCGTTTGAATAAATGTAGGTTTACACGTTTGTACCAAATTTCATCAAAATCGGATCAATTTTGCTAACGAAAACAACATTTTTTCCCATTTACTATACTTACTCTTACTCTTACTCCCAGGGCCATTTATATCGGAGGTGATATTTGGCCGCACCAACAAATCTTCGCCAAGTTAACCGGTCTTTCGCATCATCCTCCGTTGCCCCAATTCTCTCCAAATCTTCTTGCACTTGCTTCCACCACCTCTGCTTAGGTCTTCCCCGGGGTCGTCTTCCTGTAGTGTTTCCCTTTAAAACTCTTCCCAGTCTACAATCTTCATCTCTTCTTAATATATGACCAGCCCATCTGATTCTTCGGCACTTGATTTCTCCAATTACATCTGTGCTATTATACAGTTGCCTTAATTCCCTATTGTGTCTTATTCTACATTCTCCTAGCTCGAATATTGGTCCAAAAATCTTCCTTAAAATTTTATTTTCGAATACTATTAGTTTCTTTTCATCTCTTTTATTTAATTTCCAGGTTTCTGATCCATATAGGAGAACTGGGCAAATTATTGTTTTGTACAGCCTGATTTTTGTTTTCCGGGACAAAGATTTTGATGAAAGTAATTTATTGCAAGCATGAAAACATTTATTTGCTGAATTTATTCGGCTTTGGATTTCTAGTTCATCAGTATTTTGGTTGGATATAATTACTCCTAGGTATTTAAAACTGTTGACTTTTTCAAATGTATGGCCATCAATTTCTATTGGTTCTTCAGTATTATCCAGGTATCTTGAAAAGTGCATGTACTTAGTTTTTGAATCGTTTGTTTTTAGGCCTACTTTTTCTGTTTCTTTCATAAATACTTCGGTTAAGGCCTTCAGATCTTCTAGTTTTTCTGTGATTATAACCACATCATCTGCAAAGGCTAAGATGTTTATTTTGGTTCCTATTTCCACTCCTATGTTCTTCTCTGCTACCTTCTGTAGAGCTTCTTCAATGGCAAAATTAAATAGGATCGGTGATAGCCCATCTCCTTGTCTGACACCAGAGTTTACTTCAAAGGTGTTACAGTTGTGGCCATCAATTCTAACTGAACATTTAGATCCTGAAATACTCATTTTAATTAAGGCTATAATTTTATTCGGTATGCCGAATTTTCTTAGCTGTGTCCACAATTTGTCCCTTCTTATGCTGTCGTAAGCCTTCTGGAAGTCGATAAATAAGGCATAAAATTCTTTATTGAACTCCCAATAATTGGCTACTATTTCTTTTAAGATAAATATTTGGTCAGTTGTCGATCTACTCTTCATAAACCCCGCTTGATGCTCACCTATCAACTCGTGTGAGTATTGTTCTAGACGGTTTAAAATAATTTTTGAGATAACTTTATATGGGATACTAAGCAGTGAGATTCCCCTATAGTTATCACAAACTTCTTTCTCACCCTTTTTATGAATAGGGATAATGACTGCTTCCTGCCACTCCATTGGCATTTCTTCTTGTTCCCATATTTTTGTAATTAAATTCCACAGCTTTTCCACTATTATGTTTCCTCCTCTCTTTATTATATCTGCTGTTATTTCATCTCTTCCAGGAGCTTTGTCATTTTTCAGGGACTTAATTGCATATTGTACTTCTTCTTTTGTTGGTGTCTCGATAAAGGGCTCAACATAAAAGTAAATGTCCTCATTGTTTTGATTTTCTTCTTCTGTCGGGGTGATTTCATCAACATTCAGCAGTTCCTCAAAATATTCGCGCCACCTTTCAAGGACCTTGACACTTTCAGTTAGTAGTTGTCCCTCCTTATTCTTTATTCCATATGTACAAGGGGTGAATCCTTTTTTAACACGTTCGCTACTGCAATAGTACGAAATTTTCCATTCACATGGACCAGCGACGCACATTTGCGACGGCCGGTTTCCACCCATAGACTGCTGTCGCATATATGCGACGGCTAGTCACATTAAAATAGACTGCCGACGCATATTTGCGTCGGGGTTCTAATGTTATTAAAATGCTTATATCTTTGTAGTGGTCTATTTGAAGGCACTGAATTCCCTGCAGTGGTCTACAGAGATGTCTGACGCACAACTGCGTCGCTTGGTCTGTGGATATGATGATTGGTGACGTCATATAATAGTTGGAAAAACTGGTCTTTACTTTTCTGCATCACTGTATGTATGTATGCAGTATGTATGCTGCATTATCCTATGTAGCTTTTATATTTGTTCAGTTATAAACTGTTCTTGAATAATCTGTTTATTTTTTACTTACTTTTACCAAAAACACAAAAAAATGAACTGTCGCATATATGCGACGTTTAGTCTATTTTAAGAAAACTGTGATAATTTTCACTATTGTCTTCGCTGTAGACCGGGCGTCGCAAATATGCGACATTACAAAAGGTTATAAAAAATACAAATAAACAAGAATAATTTATTTACAAACACGATTGTAGCGTATTACAATGTAAATGATCACTGTTTTACAGGTTTTCGCCCGTGGTCTGTGTGTACTGTTATCCAAGTGACAGCCGGTCTATGTGTAAGATTCAAATGTATACCTCGGTCTGTGGCAATGACCGCGGCGTCGCATATATGCGACGCTCAGTAGCGAACGTGTTAAAAAATCTTACTTTCCTGTAAAAATCTGTTGCATTGTTTGCTGTGTTTTCTTCTTCAGCCCTATCTAGTAAACTCTTAATATATTGTCGCTTTTTCCTCCTCAGGAATTTATTTGTCTCCTTATTTGACTGGTTGTACATCAACCTGTCTTCTTCATTGTTGCTATTCATCCATACATTTTTCCTCCTAATCCTTTCTTCCAACATTTGTTCACATTCACAATCAAACCAAGGTTTTTTGCTTTTTTTCTTTTTCTTTCCACATACTTCTTCTGCCGAATCTAGGACTGCTTCTTTAAAATTATTCCAGGTACTGTTGACATCTTCATCTTTATCTAAGTCTTCTAGAATCTTAAACCTATTCTCTAGTTTTATTCTAAACTCATCAGCTATCGGTTTAACCTTAAGCTTTTCGGTGTCTATTCGTCTTTCTTGTATTTCTTCCTTCCTCCTTTCAACAGCTATTCTTTGGTTTACCTTGACTAGGATTAGACTGTGATCAGTCCCACATTCTGCTCCTCTAATACTCTTTACATCTGTAATGCAACTTTTATGTCGTTGATCTACAAGTACATGATCAATCTGGTTTTTGGTCACGCCATTTGGTGATGTCCAAGTGTACTTGTGTATGTCTCTTCTGGGGAACATTGTACTGGAAATTTTGTAATCATTTGCAAGTGCAAGACTTGCCAGACGGGATCCATTATCATTTGATTCTTGGTGTAGGCTCTCATTCCCAATGGCTGGTTTCCAAATTTGTTCTCTCCCTACTTTGGCATTTGCATCCCCCAAGACAATTTTTAGATCAAAGCTTGGTAACTTTCCCACCACTTCATCTAATAGGGTGTAAAATTGGTCTTTATCCTCATCCTCTGAGTCTTCGGTAGGTGCGTATATACTGACTAGAGATATATTATAAAATTTTCCTCTTAACCTAATATTGCACAACCTTTCGTTCATTGCCTCAAAATGTATCACAGCTTCTGATAGTTTCTTATTTATTGCAAAACCTACACCACCATAGTATCTATTATCATCGCAGCCGCTATAGTAAATTAAGTATTTATTTGTATTTATTCTTCCTGCAAGAGGCCATCGAATTTCCTGAAGTGCTACCACATCCAATTTTACCACATCCCATTTACTATAAGCATGTATATATTTTATTATAACTTTATCATTAAGAAATGTGACACTATTCATGTATATATTCCTAATGTACTTGATGAATAAAGATAATTTGAATTTGGATTTGAATTTGAACTGGCCTGGCACTAATCAAGTGTGAGTTTGATTGGTTTTCAAAAATATGCCTGTGAATCCGGTCTCAATTTTCATAAAATTGCAAAACATTTTTTTATATTTGAACCATCAGCTTTGTAAGTAATTTAGCTTGAATTTAAAATAACAGTTGAAATTGAAAACTACATAAGATTTTGTTTGTTTGTATCAACTTTGATCAAGATATCCTTTGTAATACGGAAGGAAGGAGCCATTTTACAATTTGTACAAAAATGCAAGATTGTTTACAGTACTACAGTAAAAACAATTATTAAATTGGAGGTTTCTCTTGTGTTCTGGAACTGTTTGAAAGAGGCCAGTGTACAACAATGCAAGATTGTTTACAGTACGAAAGTAAAAACAATTATTAAATTGGAGGTTAGAAGTACTCAGTAAACATACATAAAACCTACTCCTCTCTACTCCAAAACGCGCGTACAACGCTCACATGTGTACGGTCCCATTAGAACCTTTGTATTTCGAGGCGCGCTGCCAGCGCACGTTGCACGATGAACCTCTCAGACACGCGTTGCAACGCACGGTGGCCGAAGCATTGGTCACTCATTTGATTGCTGAGTTTCTAGGACGAGCGTTGCAACGCTCCCATGTGTACAGGGTCTAACTTTCGTTAAATGAAGAAATTAGCATGCTTTAGTAATTAAAAAGCTTATTTTCATATATCCTCTATTAGGTAACAAAGTAAAAAAAAACATACGAGCAAATTTTTCTTGTAAAATTGGATGTCCCAAGTGTTCTTAGGGAATTTTACCCGGCACGGTTACCCGGGACCGCTTTACTTTTTCATTTTTATGTCTACAAAGGCAAAAACATTATTAATTTAATATAAAATCAATAAAAAATATTAAATTAAGCTGCAACGGGGGTATTTTGATTTAGTTTTGGTTCTTTAAATCTATGGTACAAATCCCAAACAAAACTACCTTTTCGACTTTTATGGCTGTGCTGGGACGTGCCATATGAGACAATTGCTCAAACGCGCGTTGCAACGCTCCCATATGTACGTAGCCTTAACCTTACCCTGCACTTCTCCTCCTATCTTAATTTTTCCCTTATATAGTAGATCTCCATAGGAGACCATTCGCTCGTTTATGCAATTCCTAGTTTAAATCCTATATGTCTGGTTTTGTCACGCTTAAATTTGAAGGGTTAGCATTGTATTTTAATGTTGTGTACAAAGCTGTGTTGTGTAAGTTGTTTGTAAAAGGTGTATCCGTTGATATAAATAAATAAATAAAGCATGCCTCATTTTCTCCTCAGATGTTGAATTATCAATATCCCTATTTTTTTTATTGATCTTATTAAACTGAGATCTGATGTCTCCTACCCAAGAGCATTATTCAACACTTTACTAAACTTCTCTAGGTTTCCTTTTTGAGGGTTCACGAGTATCTTTCCTTTCTTCATTCCAGAATCCACCTTGTGTTCCCCTTCAAATCATGAAGCCTGTACATTATGCATAGGTAACTTTTTAACTGTCAAACCACCCATGTCAAATTTAATCCAAAATTGTTTAGTGATGTGCTAAATATGTGAGAAAATAACTGGTTAAAAATATTATTGATCACAAAAAATTGTAAGGTAAATCATAAATTTTAATTTAATCAAAACTTTTCTTTTAGCGTGCCTGACTATGCTTTAAGACCCAAAGTCCCCCACGATGTCAAATCTCTCTTTTTATTTGATCCAACAATAATTGAATTTGGTTGGCAAGTGTTTAAGAAAAAAGGTGATACATTCCCTGAAGTAGGAGACCTGTTTAAGCAAAAGAGGACCGGGCTTTGTAAGAGTAACTTAATCAAGGCCCATTGGAGATTTTACAAGGGTAAGTGTTACTTTAGATAAAAAAGTTGCAAATTAGCCATATTGAAATACTTGATAATTGACTTAAAACCAGTAGTGATGCAACATAGGACATCTGGGCCTAGTTATAAGGATTTTGATTTGGATAGCAGGCTTTCCCAAACGGGAAAGAGTCCACGTGGCACAAGAAACTAAATAAAGCCACATCATGCATTGATAGTATTTTATTTTAAGATCAGGAAATGTTAGGAGAACCATTTAGTACAATAAAAATATGTTTTGACAAAAGAAATTAGCATAGGCAAGGAATTTTTTACAGATGTTGAGTGTGTGCCTTCCTTTTAAGAAATTGAAGCTGTGTTATAGTTGCCATATTAGAAAATGGTGGCATATTTCTGTATTTTTAGCTATAGTTGCTTTATTAGAGATACAGGAAAAAGCTTCATGTAAAAAATGTAGTCCATCTAAAAATACACATATTTTTGGTTGTTATAATTTTTCTTTAAACCCAACAGTTTTTAAGTTATTTGGGATAAAGTGTAGGTTTTTTTATTGACTAAAAATTGGTGAAACCCATCAAAATTGACGGTTACTTTCAAGCATCGATCTCTATTATTATTACAGCTGGATCGCGCGCTGTGTGCTGGGTTTTCGGTCCGACCGCTCGCCGCTCCCCCCACCACGCAAGGGTGTTACTGTCTCTCTCTTACTCATTACGTCTTATGGCGTTTCCGCGTTTGCGCTCACAAAATACGCTATATCTCTGTTCATAGTGGCTCGATTGTCAATTTGTCTACACAGTTGTAATCTGCATGAAATAGCCGAGATTATGGTATATGTTTTATATCAAAATAATTCTTTTTTAGATTATATTTATACTTAAATCTACTAAATACGGTTTGTTGATGCCGCTTTTTAAATTAATTATGAAGCTGTTATCATTGTTAATGATAATTAACTTAATTTAGCATACACACTTATGTTTTTAATTTTTAATCTTGTGTTTTTTATGCATTTAACATGTAGGAAAGGACCCATGCTGATCCGCAGCTTTAAAATAAATATATTATCCAAGAAAATCAAATTTATGATTTGTATTGAGTAATACAGTATCTTGAGCTTAACTGATTCAAGCGATCAATAAATAAAATTAAAGCATATACGTTACTGATTATTTTGAGTCCAGAACATATAAAAATCATGAACAATACTGGAGCTATTGATTTTTAATCATAGAAATGTAGCGTGTCTACATCTTCACCCTAAATCAAGAGTACCGTAATATTTATCTGTTTTTTCCTTTTGTATTTAGGTCAAGTTGTAACAGTTTCCTTAGTTCTTTTCGGCCTTTTGGGCTTATCTAACGGCGAATCACGTGATTTCAATGCAAATATAAGAACAAAGAGACGCGTTGAAGTTCCTATGATCCCGTATTGGAATAGGGAGGGGGCACACGGGCATTGTCATCTAGGTATTAATCGCACTTCACCCATCGTACTGTCGACATCATTGCTCTTGCTCATAACTAATATACACTCACACATGCGCATCTAATAGTTCAAATAAACCTTAAGTTTTCAGCATAAAAATTATTATTATTATTATTATTTTATCGACCCTTGACTTTTCTCACGACCGTTACAGAAAAACCTCATGAAAATGGTTTTTATGTTGGTTCTTCACCTTGCGTTTGCTTGAAACTCGTCCGATTTGAATAACTAATAGCTTATGTGAAAGCCGGTATTTCATTGAAGGTCTCAGACCAACATATCTATCTATACTATTATAAAAAAGAGGTGGTGTCTGTGGGTGTGTATGGGAAAAGTAAACGCGAAAACTACTGGTCGGATCGGGCTGAAATTTGGCATGATGAGCTCACATTCCCGATTAACATATAGGCATATTTTTATCCCAAAAATCCTTTCGGGCTCCGCCCCAGTGGCTCTGGAGTTTCCCATGTTAACCTTATGAGAAATGAAATTATTGAATCTGAATTATGGCCCGAAAATAAACATTATTTAACATTGCTTAAATGGAACTGCCAAAATATATGTTCAATGCTATTAGTATAGGATTTGGGTCAACAACGTCATTTGTTTATGTTTATGATCCATACCGGTATTTTTCTAGTATTCGTATATAAAATTAAAGGTATGCTCGCAGAGATTTGCCATAAAGCAACGGCATATATGTATCTAGTTTTTTTTTACTAAAAACATAATTTTATTCATTTTTGGATTCTCACATCAATTTAAGATGCAACCTACAATCTATAATTATATAATACTATTAGCAGAGTACCCGTCCTTCGTACGGGGTTGGCATATAAGTATCAAATGCTTATAGCAGTTATGAGTGAGGACATGGTTTAAGAAATTTAGGTTCTTTTTGAAGTTTGTTCGCTACGCTCACTCACCTTTAGGTTGGAGCTCGTTCGCTGCGCTCACTTTCCTTCAGGTTAGCTCGTTCGCTACGCTCACTTGCCTTCAAATCGGATGAGTTTCAAGCAAACGCAAGGTGAAGAACCAACATAAAAACCATTTTTATGAGGTTTTTCTGTAACGGTCGTGAGAAAAGTCAAGGGTCGATAAAATAATAATAATAATAATAATTTTTATGCTGAAAACTTAAGGTTTATTTGAACTATTAGATGTGCATGTGTGAGTGTATATTAGTTATGAGCAAGAGCAATGATGTCGACAGTACGATGGGTGAAGTGCGATTAATACCTAGATGACAATGCCCGTGTGCCCCCTCCCTATTCCAATACGGGATCATAGGAACTTCAACGCGTCTCTTTGTTCTTATATTTGCATTGAAATCACGTGATTCGCCGTTAGATAAGCCCAAAAGGCCGAAAAGAACTAAGGAAACTGTTACAACTTGACCTAAATACAAAAGGAAAAAACAGATAAATATTACGGTACTCTTGATTTAGGGTGAAGATGTAGACACGCTACATTTCTATGATTAAAAATCAATAGCTCCAGTATTGTTCATGATTTTTATATGTTCTGGACTCAAAATAATCAGTAACGTATATGCTTTAATTTTATTTATTGATCGCTTGAATCAGTTAAGCTCAAGATACTGTATTACTCAATACAAATCATAAATTTGATTTTCTTGGATAATATATTTATTTTAAAGCTGCGGATCAGCATGGGTCCTTTCCTACATGTTAAATGCATAAAAAACACAAGATTAAAAATTAAAAACATAAGTGTGTATGCTAAATTAAGTTAATTAATCATTAACAATGATAACAGCTTCATAATTAATTTAAAAAGCGGCATCAACAATCCGTATTTAGTAGATTTAAGTATAAATATAATCTAAAAAAGAGTTATTTAAATATAAAACATATACCATAATCTCCGCAATTTTATGCAGATTACAACTGTGTAAACAAATCGACAATCGAGCCACTACGAACAGAGATATAGCGTATTTTGTGAGCGCAAACGCAGAAACGCCATAAGACGTAATGAGTAAGAGAGAGACAGTAACACCCTTGCGTGGTGGGGGGAGCGGCGAGCGGTCGGACCGATACGTGTGTATCTATGAGCAGTGCAGTGCGCGATCCAGCTGTAGTAATAGTAGAGATCGATGCTTTCAAGGTGTACGACAATTGATCCCAATCAATTAAATAGAGTGATACCTTGGATAAAACATACCCCCTTAATAGATTTCTCATCCTTATGGATCACACGGAGACAATTTCATTGTTAGTTGTGTCCGGTGCACTAGAGGTCATGTTCCGTTAATAATTTGTTTCTTGTTGAATGAACGAAGTGAATACTGGTGGGAGATGCATCTTTCTGTTGTCCGAAAACTCGAGAATGACTAAAGTTATAAACTTGATGTTTTGCACAAAGATTCTATACCACAATATCTTGCGACCTTTCGTTGTTGAAAAATATTTGTTCTGTAATTATTATAAAATCTTAAAAAAACATTTTTAATTTTGTCCCATAAGATTAACATTAAGAGCTACCTTCTTCTTCTTTTTATTTGTTTACGTTTTAAGACCTACCATTTTGTTGTTTACTAGAGACAAAGAGAACGACTTAGCTCCTTAACTCTTTCATCCATAAAGTAACAGTTATACCATATATTAAACACTGGGAGCATGTTTAATGTATGGTTATACTGTTTTCACATTATAACTCAACAATTTCTGGAATAATAATGTATTTATGAAAATACTGGTAGGGGTTAACCAATTAATTATCTACCGAAATGTATTGCAATTGATTGAAAAATAAATATTTACTTGTTTATTTCTTCAGTAGTACGACGCGACGGTCGACGAAGAGATGGTTAAGGGTAAGTGGTAAAAGTCTACTATTGTTTCCTAGCTTGCTAAAAGTTAAGTTTTAGCGTTGACCATGGACTATTGGATACTCTTTGACCAATTATTACAACTTCAGTTTTCCATAGTCAATGGTTTTAGTTATTTTCGTAGTGGTTTTTCTAAAATAAAATGCGTCGTTGGCTTTATTTACAAAGGTGGGGAGTGTGTTACGAATTGAATTTAATAGACTTTGGTTTCATACCCACAATTTAAAAGACTTTGGTTTAATTAATTATTGTATTGTGTGGAACTAACATGTGTTGATATGTTTGAATTATTATTCTGATTTGAAAACAGAGTAGAATAGTGATGTGATGAATTTTGAAGAATATAAAGTTTATTTTAGAAGTGAATAAAAGAGGTTTTTATTTTAATTACTCGTTAGAACCTGAAGGGAATATTTGATTATTTTTTAAGGAATTTCCATTTAATGTCAATCAGTGATTCAAATTTTGTCCAGGAATATTTAGTTACTGTTCTTTCATATCCTATACTATAATACGAGCAATGTTTGCTTGTATGTATGTATGTATGTATGCTTGCTTGCACCAAGATCTCGAAAACGGCTCCGACGATTTTCTTCAAATGTTGTAAATAGTTTATTCCTGGCCTAAAAACAAGTTTGCTGCAGTTAGAACTGTCAACAGAAATCTAATTACGTAGAAAAATGCATACTTGGGAATAACGAATAGAAATTCTATCGAATAGCACTATTAGTTAGTTTTTTGGCTAACTTATATTTTATTCGTTCGTTTTTAAATTAACTAACTAATAACTTCTATCAGTTACTTTTTACGGGACTAACTAATAACTTCTAACTAGTTAGAATTTTCAACTAACTTTCCCAATTATGCGGAAGCATCTCAAATACGGGTTATTTATTTCACGTGATCAGTGAGGGTTGCGTGCGGCTGTGAGAGGTCAGCGCCCTTGTAGACAAACAACGCGGGGGGTGGGGAAAGAGAAAGTCAAAGTCCAGTGGGTTTGGAATGCAGTGGGCCTGTGGAAGGGTAGTGACGGCCATTATCAACACCCCAAGCACTGATGGGTGGGAAGGGGAAATGTTTGTTTGGTGATTGATATATCATCTCAAGTGTCAAAACATCGTCTTTAGTTGATGTTCATTATCTGACAAGTTTTATGTCATTTGTTTATGTTGTAGTAATGTAAAATGTGACAATGTTTGATTAAAACACAAGTACCAGGGGACCGATCTTGCTCAAGGTGTTTGATTTGTTCAAGAGGTAAAAAATAGAGCTTATAAGCCTACAAATATTTTCAGTCTTACTACGATTAATTAAGTAGTAAAGTCAATTCGTTTTTGTTAGACATCCACTTATCCTCAATTTAGTCTACAAAACTTTTTTTTAATCTGGACGATCAATCTATAAAATGTCCACAATAAGCTTCAATCAGTATAAAACTCATGATAGGTACATAACATCTGTTATCTGACGACCGTTATTGCATTAAGTCACTGGGATCGTGGAACGTTGCAACTATAATTACGGGATGGTGTAATAACGCATCAATTCGTGCGGTGCATCGTCGAAAAATACAAATCTCCTTGGCCTTTCCTTTAGATTTTTAGTTCAATGTCAGTGTATATTGTTTTGCAGTAAAACACTTAATGTTGTTTTGCATCATACAATGCAAATGTATTATACAAGCAATTTTCAATAGATAAATAATTTTATAAATTGGAGGAAATCGTAGGAGCCATTTTTTAAATCATATCGTGCGCAATCTTTACTCATATTATAGTATATATTAGTACCCAAGATGTGACATTAAAAAATACTTTAAAACAACTGCCCAACGAACAGCTAATTTCTACTAAAACTAACTTTATTTTCTATCAGTTAGTTTTTCAACTAACTAATAACTTCTATCAGATACTTTTTAAACTAACTAACTTATAACTTCTATCAGTTACTTTTTACGGGACTAACTTATAACTTCTAACTAGTTAGAATTTTTTACTAACTTTCCCAACTATGGAAAAATGAAACTTAAAATCAAATTTTTTTAACATTAGTCTTATGGGTTTGCTAAGTAACCATGTTGATTGAATTAAATAATAAGGAAAAATTAAACAAAAGACTTGTAAGTTGTAACATGTGTTCATAAGCCATCTACCCACAGTATACTAGCAAATTACAAAATACAGTACAAAAGGAAAAACATCAGTTAGTTGTTATTATTGAGCAAAAATTATAGCAAAGATTACTCGATACATTGTAGTAAAGGCTAGCAGTGCGGAGTGTCGGATCTGTATATGACGATTAGATTAAGGTACAGTATCTGCAATCCTAAAATGCTATGGGAAGAGAAGGAAACAGGTCCGCGACGTAGGAAGTAATGAAGGAAGTAGTAAAGGTGAGCTGTCCGGAGTGTGGGTACTGTTTATGACGATTAGATTAATGTATCTGCAATCTTAAAATGCTATGGGAAGGGAGGGAAACAGGTCCGCGACGTAGGATGAGGTTAAGGAAGTAGTAAAGGCGAGCCGTGTGGGAACTAGAAACGGTTTGTAGCAGTTAATTATTCTAATTATTCTCATTAATCTAATGTATCTGCAATACAGAAATGCTATGAAAGGGGATGGAAACATGTCCACGACACAGGGAATGGTTAAAGAAGTAGTAAAGGCTAGCAGAGCGGAGTGTGGGGAATGTTTGTGGTAATTAGATTAATGTATCTAAAATACTAAAATGTTTAAAATGCTATGGAAAAAGATGAAAACAGGTTCACAACGTAGGAAGTGGCGTAGGAAGTAGTAAAGTTTACAATCGCAGGGAGTGGGAACCGTCTGTGGCAGTTAGATTAATGTATCTTTAATCCTAAAATGCTATGAGAAGGGATGGAAAGAGGCCCACGACGTAGGAAGTGGTGAAGGTAGTAGTAAAGGCTGGCATCGCAGAGTGGGGGAACCGTTTGTATCAGTTAGATTAATGTATCTGTAATACTTCAATGCTATGAGAAGGGAAGGAAACAGGTCCATGAAGTAGGAAATGGTGAAGGAAGTATAGTAAGGCTAGCAGTGCAGACTGTGGGAACTGTCTGTGGCACTTAGTTATGTATCTGCAATCCTAAATTGCTATAGGAAGGTAGGAAAACAGGTCCACGATGTAGGGAGTGGTGAAGTAATGTCATAATCTTGTTCTATTACTCTATTCTAAATAGTCAGCTGTTGGTAAATATTAAATAGTAAACACTTCTTATTGTTACTTTTGAAAACATTACACTACAAACATCTATGTTGTTAAAATAAAGAGATATAATTTACAACTAGTGTACATGTTGCTCGAATTCGAGCAATTGGAAAGTATTACAGGAGTTATTTCAAAAAGAATAACAGTCATATTTACAATGAGTTTAAAAGAGTTAACTCAAAGATTACCGGAGTGTAACTCAGACCATGTTTATCTTCGTTATTGATAAACCTAAAGCATTCCAGCCGGTTTTCTCCTTCTCAAAATGCCTCGCTGTACAGGCAACACAGGTCATTGAGGGCCAATTGAGAACGAAAAGTCGTTTTGGGGTAGTGTTAGGGCGCATTTGTAACTTAATAGTTGAGATTGTCCAGGGTCAGGTGCTGACTGTGATGAGTTAAGCCTATACGCGCCACTGTTCTGTAGCTGCGGTCGTTATCACGGTTACGCCTCCTTTCTTTGTTTCGTTGTCGTCGCGTCGGGGGCATTTAAAAGAAAAACAACAAATAAACAAATTATAGCTACACAAAACAACAATAAACGCACAAATTTAAGTTACAATCATGCTAACACGATCCGTCATAGCGACACAAAACAACGATAAATACATAGATTTAAGATACAACCATACTAACACGATCCGTCTTGGGGGTTATGTTTACACAAACTCAAATAGTAAATAAATGTACTCAAGGTGTTTCATTGAATTGAAAAATAAATATCAGCAATTAAATTATACTGCTGATCAAAATGTAAACAATTGTGTTCTTCATAAGAATAACACGGGAACTTTCAAAGCCACTGGGGCAGAGCCCAAGGGACTTTTTCAAAAATGTAAGGCCAGTTTGCAAATCTACGCGACACGCCCTTTCCAATGAGACGTCAATGGATAAAATCGGTTTGGAAATGGCGAAGGAGTTCAACCGACAAAGTTTCATGTAGCGTATTAATTATATAGATGTGTGTGTATTTCAATAGTACAAACTCTTCTTCCTAGAGTGGATGTGCTGTCCATGCACACCCACTACTAGATGGGGTTGTGGCCTTAAGTGGTTGATCGGGCGAATTTACCGTTTGTTATTGGTTTTATCTGATTGATTGATTATCTGATTAGTTTATTATTGGTTTTATCGATTGATTGATTGACTGATTAGTGATAACTGTTGCCCTAGAGGTCTTTCATGATTCAAGAGTTTTCTCTGTTATCTGGCATCAGCTAGTACAGGACTGGTATTGCATGTAATTGATTGGTTATTTGTGGTACTAATTGGACTTAAGTAAGTACTTTATCAGTTTAAATTACTAGTCTACAACAATCAAATAGTTTTTGAAGAAACTATGATGAAAGAAAAGCTTTTTACAGTATAGTGTCAAAAGATTGAAATTTACAAAATATTGGGTCCATCATAGGCTTGTACCCATCATTCTAAGATTAAAAACACTGTACTAAGGCTCTAAGACAATATATTACTTTTACAAAATGAATAAAGTTGAACAAAGTCATTTATTAGTGTTTAATCTTCTGTTTCAATCGACATAAACTACCTTCTACCACGTCTACTTCCTGTACTATGAATTTACAATTGACTGTATTTCAAAAGTAAAAAGGTCAAATTGATTAAAAATGGTCAGTTGAGTCACTAAAATATATAAATCGCCAAGAAATATAATAATAATTCACTATATACTGCATCATTGTATGAGAAATGGCAAAAGTTAACAGTAATCTCCTTGAAAGAGGAACATTTTTTCAAATGGATTTTTGAGCCCTAAATATGCAATTAAATTGAGGTAAACCATTAATTCCTCTTGCAACTATATGTAAATTGTCAGGAAAGTTTACTCAAAAATTAATAGGTTATATATTTGTAAAAAAATTATGTAAAAGGTGTTGCGGAAATATGATGCGTGAAACTAGCTATAACTTACCTTAAATGAGGATTATTCTTTAGAAAAATGACTTTTAATGGGCCAAATGTTGAATAGCCTAGTCTTAAATATTATTTAGTTTAACAAAATCTCATTTAAAACTTAAAAAAACAATTTGGGCTATTTTGAGATCAAATTTGATACACCAGATTATAGTCTGAAATGAATCGCCGGTACTGTTAAACAACATTTTTCAAGAAATACACCTTATACTTGCTCTAAATCTTGTCAAATACATTTAAGTTATCCAAACCAAGGGTATTTTATGGTAAAACTGCCATTATTGGGTTTAAATAACTTTTTATTTCAAGAAATGTATGATTTTTAAAAGAATTGGCCAGTTTTGTAGGAATATTTTATTATGGTAATAACTTTGCCATTTATTGCCCAATTTGCATAATTTAAACTTTTAAATGATGGTATTGTCATGTAGTTTATAGAATAATAAATAACTCTCACATATCAAAGGGCAATCTTTGTAAATTATGACTGTCTGCATAGCCTTTTCTTGTTTAGTAGGAAGCATTGCAGAAATACAACGCAGTACATGGTTCTACTGCTGGATTTTACACTTTATGAATTTATACTAAAATAAACCTTTTTGATAGTGTAAAACAAACATTAAACAACTGTCACCAACATAAAAAATGTATTTAGGATTTGCAGTAATAGAGTTTCCCACTGTACTAAGGAAGTCTGTCAAAATACATAGTAATATGGGTCTCTTTAGCACTAATATCAAACAATGACCAATGATTCTTCCTAAAGGATATTAGTATTTTGTTCAGCAGATTATTTCTTTCTATTATGATCATTCAAATCTAAAATCGGGATAAACTCAAAATATACTCACAAAAATACTGATAGGTTATTTCAATCATCAATCAGACAATCAATCACTATTAAGACAAATTTCTTTTTGCAGCTAAAACTTCTTTATGGTAGACAAAGGTATAAGAGACTGATTTCACTTATTTATTAAACATGGCCCTAGGTTAAACTAGAGTTATTTTGATTATACTTGAGATAATAATACTATACGGTACATTATTTCAGTAGGCATGTTAGGAATGAAGGGAAACTCATCGTCCTTTTGGTAGTTTTAACAGAAAAAAACAATCAATCTAGCATCTTTTGGGTAGGTTAAGTACCATATCTTATCAGTCAATCTATTAATCAGTAATCAGCCTATCTATTAATTAGATAAAACCAATAAAAAACGATAAATTCGCCCGATCAACCACTTGAAGCCACAACCCCATCTAGTAGTGGGTGTGCATGGACAGCACATCCACTCTATAAACAACACTTTTTGGCGACGAGTAAAACCCGAAATAATGACATTTTACATGTTCAAATAATCTGTAGTTATTATTCAATCTGTTTTCAACCTACACTACTTTCATCACATTTGACTGAACCACAATGGATGCTGACCAATCAGGGCCGGTTTAACCAATACGCGAACTACGCGGCCGCATATGGCGCCACGAAAAAGTGGCGCCGTGGCGCCAACGGAACAATTTTTTTTTACGTGAACAACGTAATTTTGTTTATTATCGCTCGGAGTTCAAGTATACCACAATAAAGGCATTTATTCTGTTTGTACCAACAGCACTTGAAAAATGTGTATATTTGTACAGCACTACAACTCAAGGACTCGATGCCATTTGCAGTTTCGATTTTGTAGTGAGCTGACGCTCGGCAGCGTACGGCGCGGCGCCTGTGGGTTTCATTTCACGACTTACTCATGCTCGAGTCGAGATGAGATAATCAAGCGCGCAGCGCCAGTTGTCACAACAAGAAACTTCCCCCTCCCTTCCCTCCCTTCTGACTCTTATCCTAGAGCAGAGCACTACGTTGTATTGCACTCTTTTAGTGTATTAGCGTGCGTATTAGCATGTATCGGTATCGTAATGGCGTTGTTTTGATGATTCATGATTGTTGATAAGTGAATGATTACGAGTGTTTTAAGTTTAATTTATAATTAGCGCATTAAATAAGAAGAAAGTATAAACTGAATAAATGAGTAACATCTAGCGAGCCGATACTAAGAAAACAATGGCAGAAAAAAATAAAACGTCTGGCACTTATTATAAAAAGGGTAAGGCGAATTTGGAAGAGGAAGATAAAAAACAAGCCAAATCAAATCCTAAGTGGCGCTGATTCAGGTGTTCGCTTAACTCTGAAAAATTCCTAGAACCGGCCCTGTGACCAATTCAAGGAATTCTTACAAGTTTTTCAACAGCAACAACAAGAACAGTTTCAACAATTATTCTCACATTTCACAAGGCATGAGAAGTCGGAGGTATCAGTAAGTCTTACAAATATTGCTCCATTTGAAAATTTCGAACCTAGACGTGAAAAGTTTTGTAATCATCTAGAACGCTTTTAAAAATTACTTTAAAAATACTCTGAAAGGCCTGACTCAAAAGGAAAGTATTGCTCAACTCTTATGTGTATCTATTGGGTCAGTACATTACAATGCCCTATCAGCTTTTCTAGGCCCAGAGAAACCAATAAAAAACTTACCTTACGATGATCTTGTCAAAGTTCTAACTCAATTGCTTGTTCCTAAGAAAAATGTAGTCGTTTCTCAACATTACTTTTCGAACATTTATCAAAAGAATGGTCAGTCAATATCAGATTTTGTAGCCTCACTTCAGCGAGATTTAGTCGATTGTGAATTTATACAGTTAAATGTGAATGCGAGAAAACAAATTCAATCTCTGATGTATTTTTACGAGCCCAGTTCATCCGTGGCATTCGAGATGATTGGCTTAAAGAACAGATTTTACAATCAAATCTCTCTAGTTTTGACGAAATACTCAACAAGGATATTGCTTTAGAGGCATCAAAACTTCACAGCAAAGAACTTTCTAAACCTAATCAGACATCAAGTTTCAACAATTTTACTTCTACCGAATCTACTAATGTGATTTCCAGCAGTTACAGAACTTCCAGGGACCGTTCGAAAGATCCAGGAAACAGAAGATTAAATTCGAACGACAGATTTTCACCTGAAAACTACAAGTCTAGATCGTCTAGATCTGTCTCCCGAAAAAGGTACATCGACTTCAAGGCCTTGGGAATTGAAAACGTATGATGTGGTAAAAATAGTCACAAGGCAAGTAACTGTAGAGTAGACTATAAGAAGCTCTCGTGTAATAACTGCAAAAGGAAAGGACATGTATCAAAAGTTTGCATTCAATCACTACTCAAAAATTCAAAAGTAGATTTAGTTGAACCGTACTTAAATTCAGCTATTAATAGTGAACAGTACAATCAACCTTTTTATGACCCAACATACGGCATTCATAGCATGAATTAATTGTACCGTAGTAGACCTTTTTGAAATGACTCCCGATCTCGACAAATACCTCATTGATGTAGAATTAAACGGCAAACGTCAATGTTTTGAAGTCAATTCCGGTTCAAAATTTTCCCTACTTTCAGAAAGTGATTTCAAGAAACTCAACCTTGGCCTTCCCCTACAGAATTCTAATGTTTGCTTTCGTTCATACACAGGTAACATCATTAAACCTGTTGGGAAGGTATCTGTTACTGTAACTTACAATGGTAAACAGATAGATGGTGAACTACACATCGTACCTGCAGGACATGACGCTTTGTTAGGTAGACAGTGGATTAGAGGGTTAGAAATCAAGCTTTGTCAGGTGTACGATGAAATGTTTCAGAAACCTTCAAACCATGTTTCAATTCACGAAGCAAACTCGATAAACGCTTTTTCAACCAAACTCAAAATATATAAGTTCAACAGATAAACTAATCGGAGCTGAAGTTAACCAGCTTTATTCTCAATCACTTTTTCAAGTATCCAACTGTGAAATAACTTCAAAGACAATCAAAGAAGAAACCGCAAAAGACCATGAAATGAATGGAACAGTTCGAACCCTGAAAAACAATTCTACTGACTCAGAATACACCCTACTTGACGGTATCTTGTTTAGAAAAGACAGAATTGTAATTCCAACATCTTTACGCTCCAAAATACTCAGTGAACTTCATGAAACTCATCTGGGAATAACCAAAATGAAGCAACTCGCTCGACGCTATGTTTACTGGCCAGGAATTGACAGTGAAATCGAAAGACTAGTTATACCCCCGCCGCAGCAAACCTGCCGACTAAGCGAATTTCCATTTGTCTGAATTGATTTTCAGTTAAAAATATTTTAATAACATTAGGTTTAACGAGTACCTAGGTTTGCTGCTACAAGGAAACTAATAAAGTGTGTTTTTGAGTAAAATATTGATAGCTTAGTACAAAATAAATAAATTTGCCAAGTTTGATCAAAATATATCCATAAACAAGCAAACTACAACATTTGACAATATTCTCCATAAGAATAACATGGAAATTTTAAATTTACAATTTTTTAAATTTTCTCCGTTACTAATAATCGAACAAAAATACTTTTATATACTAAATTATTGGTTTTTTTAAGCTCTTTAAAAAGGTCTAAAGAGAAATCGGGAAATTTTGTGTTCTGAGGGTCAAAAGTGAGAAAAACCAATTTTTACCCCATAAAACCCCCCGTAAAGCCCCGTTCCCATGGTCCGATCGTGCTGGTTCGCGAACTCATTCAAGTTTATCCCGCTTTACACCTTTAAACCAAATTTCATCAAAATCGGACAAAAATTACTCAAGTTATCGCGTTCACGGACGTATATATTTAAAAAAAATTTAAAAAAATTTAATTTAAAATTTAAGAAAATTTTAAAACGTACGTTTTCAGGAAGAGCACTTTTAAAATTTTTTGTTACGTTTTTTGAAACTTTTTTTATTTTTTTATGTCATTGACATTTGAAGTTTCATAAAATGTCCCTGGTAACGCAATATCTTTGGTGATTTTTTATAAATAGAGCATCTATGATGGAAAAACACAAAATTTTGTCCCGACCATCACGGACATAATACTGAATATTAAAAATAGTTAATATTATTTTTATAACTATGTCTTGCTATAAATGAATTTCCTTTTATGGCCATTATACAATAAACAGCTCACTAAGCTTTTGGTATATTTGGTCTTTCTAGAAAAACTATAAAAAAAACTAAAAAAAGTAGAAAAAAAGCCAATAAAGTCTTTTAAGTTTGTATAACTCCGAAAACACTTACCTGACACCTGAAAAATTGATATGTTTTTATAGAGGTGTGCTTCTTTTGTGTATAAATCATTGAAATATGTTGATATTTTAATTTTTTACATTTTTATGATAGCAATCGTCAACGTGATGGTCAGGGACAAGCGGTACGGTCGTGAATTGTCTGGAATTGGATTGTTTCCAAACAATCCTTCAATTATACTGTTAGTTATAATAAAAATATGTGTTTCAATTGAACTAAACTGTTCAATTTACCATGATATTTAATGATATTTAATGATATTTGATTTTATGATCACTATATTTTAGAAATTTCAAATTGGGTTAAAGATAATCTCTCCTCATTCATGAACCAACCCATTCATTCCCACCACACTAGATTTAAGAGTTATATTAAGCCTAAAACCCATAGATTAGAGAAATTTCATTTATCTCCCCAATATATAGGCCCACAAGTTTACAATAAGTTACCACTCCGCATAAAAAATATTGATAGTAAAACACAGTTCAGATCCACCCTGAAGACCTGGTTAAAAACAAAAAATTTTTTTTCTATAGAATGTTATTTAAATAGGGACGTTAAGTTAGATTAATAATTTAGTAAGACATTTTTGTTATTTCTTAGTTTTAGTATATCCTGTATATGACTTTATGTCCTGTCAAAAAATGATGTAATGACATGTAGTAAATAAATAAATAAATAAATAAATAAATAAGTTATTGTCACGACCAAACACAGTATAATCCATAAGGCTGGGTTGGTCGTGAAAAAACCTGCGATGGTCGTTAAAATTTGGTCGTGACATTACGTGTTATTTGGCTCTGTTCTGGCGGTAGCCCTGTACCTCATGTTCGAGGATACAAAGTGGACTTCTAGGTTAATGTAGCAATTGAAATATCATATCAACAAAAATTAAAACCACGTCTACTTCATCAAATGACTACGTACGGTCATGGACACACCAAAATTACAAAAAACATAAACTTACCTTTATTAATCTTGTAACTACTTCTTTCAACATAAAACGACCAACACAACAAACTTGACCTTATTTACAAACATTTTCGTAAATTAAAGAAACTAATAGGTTATATACTATACTGTGATCATGGCATTAATGTCCGAAACATGTAAGTAATATAAAATAAAATGTTTTTAGGGTACTGTGGTATTTTGATTTACTTAGTAATATATATATATATATATATAAATTTGAACGAATGGTGTTTTTGGCCTCTGGGGACATCAAAATGAAAAAGTAAATCGGTCCCGGGTCTAGGTCTTACCTTGCCACCTACGGTAATAGCTACTTCCCTATAGGGAAATTTGCTAAAAGGATGCACAAGTTGCGCCCTAGTGAAAGCAAGTCCACCTAAAGTGTCAGTACATCCGTGGAACCTACCTGAAAATAACTGGGACCGCATACATATAGATTATGCCGGCCCTTATGAAAATCACTATTTTCTTGTTTGTATTGACGCAAGATCCAAATGGGCTGAAATCAAAGTGTTGAAGGAAGCACCCACATCTTCAAACACAATCAATCTGTTAAACAAGATATTTGCTACACATGGGTATCCGAAAGAATGTGTTTCTGATAATGCTACAATATTTACAAGTGAAGAATTCAGAGCTTACTGCAAGATCAACGGCATATTCCAAAAGTTCATTGCCCCTGGGCATCTAGCGACAAATGGCCTTGCAGAACGCAACGTACAAACCCTGAAGAACAAATTAAAGTCAGCTTCTGAAGAACCTGGAACCCTGACAGACAAAGTGAGAAGAATCTTATTCCATTATAGAGCTACTCCATTAGCTAGCAACCAAACCACTGCTGAACTCTACCTCAATAGAAAATTAAGGATTCGACTTGATGCTTTTTTTCCTTACCAGCACCCTAAATCAAGTATCCAGCCTGAAATTAACGCACTAGAAGCAACTTTACATGAACTAAAGCCGCATATTGTCATTTTGACAGAACATGACATGAGAGAAGATGAATAAAATAGATTCAATTTAAACAAGTATAAAATCAATGCATCTTTCTGCAGGAAAATATCACACAAGGGAGGTGTTATGATACTATCACAAGAAAACATTGAATGGAAGCAGGTGGCTGTGCCTAGTTTTTTAAGTGATAGTTACTTAGAAGAAAAGCAATTTGAGTTTTGTGTTTCTAGTTGTTTTAAAAATAAATGTAAGTTTCTAGTTATAGGCATTTACAGGTCCCCAAGTTTTGATGTAAAAATATTTTTGGAAAGATTGAATATTTTAATTGATTTTTATGGTAAAAAATTTAATGGTAAAAAATTTAATAATATTATTATAGGAGGAGACATTAACATTGATATTTTAAAGAAAAATCATAATTGTAAAATGCTGAAAGATACTTTAAAAAGTCATGGTATGAAATATCTGGTAAATTTTCCTACAAGAATAACTGTAGACTCAAAGACAGCCATAGATAATTTTTTTGTTAAGGCTAAAGATGTATTTATTACTGTTGAAGGCATAGTGACATGTTTGTCAGACCATGACGGACAAGTCTTAGAAATTAATTGCTTGAATTTCAAACAACAAAATGAAAAGTCAGTGAAACAAGAAATACGTAAATTCTCTCAACAAAATACTGAATATTTTAGCATGCTTTTAAGAAATGAAACTTGGGCCGATGTATACTTTGCATCACCAGAAAAAAATATAATAATTTCAATAGTTTATTTAACTTTTATTTTAATGTGGCTTTTCCAAAAACATTAATCACTAAAACTCAGAAAAAAATCAGTGGATTACAGATGAACTCAGGGCTAAACAATACATGTTAGTTACAAAAACAAAAGAATTAAGAGAATGTAGACAATATGAGGTAAACGAGTTACTAAAAAAAAAAGAAAAGCTTAAGTTTAGGAAAGAATTAAATGAAGCTAAAATGAAATACTTTGAGAACAAAATTAGTAAATCCTCAAATGTCCAAAGAACTGTATGGGGCATTATAAATTCTGAAGTTGGAGCTAACAACAACAAAAAATATAGTGATATTAGTTTAGTTAGGGGCAAACATCTTATAGAAGACCCTAAAAATGTCTCAGATACTTTTAATAACTATTTTATAGACATAGTAAAAGATGTAGAGCCAGACTGTAACATTAAGGTGCCATGTGTAGATGAAGAAGCTATATCTGTTCAGGAATGTTCAATTAAGCCTAAGTTTAATTTTCAACCTGTTGATAAGAGGGAGGTGGAAAATGTTATCATCATTAAAAAATAAAAATTCTAGTGGCTATGATGAAGTGCCTGTTACACTTCTTAAGAGTATAAAATATTAGATAAGCAAAATTATAGCTCACTTAATTAACTCATATTTCGTTACAGGTATATTTACAGATCAATTAAAGAAGGCAAAAGTCATTACAGTACATAAAAAGGATGACACAAAAAATATTATTAATTATCGCCCTGTTTCGTTGTTACCAGCCATTTCCAAAATTTGTGAAAAAATAGCAAATAATCAGCTTACACATCATACCTTGAAAAATTTAATTTGATGGATAGTAATCAACATGGGTTCAGGTCTGGGAGATCGGTTGTTAGGTACTGTTGCTGTTTCATTTATAGAGTCAGTAATTGACCGTGTTGATAAAGGTGAAAATACAATTGGCATATTCATGTACCTATCGAAAGCTTTTGATAGTGTCAAACATTCTTTACTTTTGAAAAAATTACAAACTATTGGAGTATCAAATAATTCATTGCAATGGTTTCATTCATATCTAACAAATAGAACTCAATATGTGGAAATCACACATCGAAAAAACAATAAAAAATCATTAAGACAGCATCAGATTTAAAGACAATAAAATATGGCGTTCCGCAAGGGTCTATTCTTGGTCCATTGCTTTTCCTGTGCTATGTTAAGGACATGGACAAATTACTTTCATGTAAGCCTATCAGTGAAATATGCCTGTATGCTGATGATTCTAATTTACTCATTTCAACACCTAAAATAGAACAAACGGAAATGGTTGCTTTCATAGAACTTGGAAACCTTGGAGATTACTTAACGTATCAAAATTTAACATTAAATCATGATAAAACCAATTTTATTACATTTAAAACTCCACAAAGTAGAAGTCAAATAGAACCAATGATTGTGTTTGATTCCCACATAATTGATCCAAAGTCAAGTACAAATTTTCTTGGCCTGACTATCAATAAACACCTTAATTGGAATGAACACGTAAACAAGATCTTGACAAAAATGAACTCTGGAATTCATCCGCTTTCAAAAATGTCTTTTTATTGTAATTTAACAACATTGAAAAATATTTATTTTGCTTACATACATTCTCATATTTCTTTTGGTATTTGTTTATTTGGAGCAACAAAAAAAGCAAATTTGGATGGTATGTTAAGACTCCAAAAGAGGGCTATAAGAGTAATGCTGAAATTGAATCATGATGATTCGGCCAGAGAACATTTCAAACAGTTAAAAATACTGACGGTTTATGGCCAATATGTTCTTGACGTCATTTTGTGTGCAAAGAACAAAATTCTTAATGATGTCCCTCACGTACCCACACATCATTATAACACTAGAAAAAATAACTCTATAAGGCAAAATCAGCACAGACTGAAGCTCTATGAAAAAAAAAACCAACATATGTTGGTGAACAGTTTTTAAGATTAATCCCAGAAAATATTAATAAAGAAAAAAATTCAATTAAATTTAAAAGACAACTGAAAGCTTATTTAATTAACAAGGTAATTTACTCGCTGGATGAATTTCTAAACCTCCCTCTTAATAAACTAATATGAATGTATCAACAAAGCTTCCTTAGATGAGTTGTAGGAAATAATGTTAGTTTATGCATTGATAATTTTAAGAAACCCTTGGTTATACTTTTTCATACCTGTATTTTTACACTATTTATGTATGTTATATGCTACTTACAAATAAAGATTATTTGAATTTGAATTTGAATTATCCTGATCAAAGACCCGACCATATTGAACCAGAACCAGACCAACCTACAGAAGTTAACATTCCAGTTCGCTCTCCATGACCAACAAGACAACGACGACAGCCACCTTGGTTACGAGACTTTATCGTTCAAAAATAGTTTATGTTCTTCTCAATAAGTGAGGGAGAGTGTCATAATCTTGTTCTATTACTCTATTCTAAATAGTCAGCTGTTGGTAAATATTAAATAGTAAACACTTCTTATTGTTACTTTTGAAAACATTACACTACAAACAACTATGTTGTTAAAATAAAGTGATATAATTTACAATGTGCGTGTATTTCAATACTACGGTCACAACAAGTAAGTTAATTGTAAAAAATTAATATATTTTTATTATATTACAGTTGATGGATTATACAAGATGACTGACCGTGTAGAGGAGAGTAAGAAACTTGAAATGCCGAATGTATGTACTGAAAAACAAGTAGATAACGATTTTATCAACAACGTTTGCGAGCCCAAGTTTAACAAGATGGGTTCAGGAGATTATGTTTTACGGCTGACTATACAGTCCTACAAGCAAAGCAACGATAAAATACCGAAATATAGGGACAACGCCCCGTATAACTACTATGTAAGTATGTGCCTAAATTAAAGTCCTGCTGATTTAAGGGTAACTATTTAACCTTGTTTGGATTAATGAAACTAACATGATGCAGACTTTTAATATGAGACTTCTGGTGTAAAAACTTCAGATGTGGTATGAATAAACCGTAGTAAACTGTTGTAGTACACTGCAATTTAAACCGCACAGTTGTGCAATTGTGGTTGGAGGGAAATTCTATATAACGGGCGGTACGTGAGTGGTTTTTGTTATTTTTGCCTTTGGTCCTTTAGGGATTAGCGCATTTGGATTGACGAGGTTAATTAAGACTTTACTATACCTATAGTAGACAAATTTGGAAATTTTATTTGATTTGATTCAAACTAGGAGCTGTGTAACCTAGAGATTATTGTTTTAAGTGTTCTAAGGCCTCGTTCACATGTATCGACTTTCCGCCGTGCGCCGTGTACGGCACGACGTTGTGTTTATTCAATAGCATTGCTGTAAATGTAACCGTTCACACGTATCGACCACCGCACCGCGCCGTCCACGGCGGCCGTGGACATTCACGACCTTCTTCAAGCGACGACGCGGTGTCGCGCCGTACTCGCCCTCTTGAACACGATAGTCTCTTATGGTCGCGTTCACACAGGTCGACGCGGGGCCGTCCCAACTCGGTCTATCGCATGCGCAGATGTTGTTTATTTCAGTGTCTTCGTGGATTCGAGAGGTGTAGTACAACCATCACAAAAGGCGAAATCTTCCACTTTTGTAACAAATTTGTAAAAATAACTTATGTGAACAGGTCACAGGTACATAGTATTATTTGATTTCAAACATTAGTTTTTAAACAGTAAAGTCATGCCTTAAGATGGGCCACAAATCTGGTTTGTAAATATTTATCAGATTTCTTTTGAAATGTAGTCAGCTTAGCCTACATAATTTGTATCATACATAAAATACACCTTTTATCGCAAAATCTGAGAGTAACGCCAAGTCTCTCCACAGCTAGGACGGTTCTGTTTCTTTAATTAAGCCCCATTGCACTTTTACTAACAGTTCATCGAATAAAGCAACAGACATTCGAAAAAATGATTATAAAATTTACTTTCGTTCTTTCTTAGAAAATAAAAGACCTGATAAAAGAATAACAAATGCTCCTGTTACTGTCCTTTACATGTTAGGGTGTACCCACTTTAGCCTATTATGCCTCCTTTTGCTTTGACGATGTAGCAAGTAACAGAGCATCCTTGTTAGGTTATCCATTTTTACAGACTGAACAAATGTGGCAAGAAGTCATCTACGCACGACTTAAGTCGTGTTGTTCACGGCGCTGTTCAGGAATGCACGGCGCACTGTGGAAAGTCGATACGTATGAATGAGGTCTAAGTGATAAAAAAACCACCATAAATTTCAACAGTAAGTTGTTGATTCTATAAGTGAACTGTGAACTCCAAGCTATTCAACAAACAAATATGAACAAATTTATTTTATACAGTGTGTCCATAAAAAACGTTTCAGGACTTTAGAACATGAATCCTCATACTAAAAGGAAGAAAAAAGTTTATGTGAAGGTATGTCCGAAAATGCTTATTTACCCAGTTATCTGCCAATTTGTTTTTCATACAAAATTATTTTTATCTGTGAAGTTTTTCATTCGATGATTATGAAATTTGGTAACCATGTTAACACCTACAAGATCTATTATAGAAAAAATAATAAAGTTGTTCCAATTGTAAATTTCAAAATAGTGGCCATTTTAATTTTTATAACTTAAATAACTCAAAAACGGCTAATTCTATGAAAAGTTGTCAAGTACACTCTTTTTTAGAATTTTTAATTCTCTATCAAAAAATACCAAGAACAAAAGAGATCGAACAAAATATAACTGAAATATAACGTTTTTGTGTAAAAATAAGGCATAGTTAGACGGGGAACCGTTAATTTTGCCTGGTCTTACAGCTAAAACACGTTCGGTTCTATTTTAGTTATCTTTTGTCCGATCTTTTTGATCTTGGTATCGTTTGATAGAAACTTAAAATTGCTAAAAAAGTATCCTAATTGACATATTTTCATAGAATAAGCTGTTTTTGAGTAATTTAAGTTATAAAAATTCAAACGGCCGCCATTTTGAAATTTACTGTCGGAACAACTTTGTTATTTTTCCTATAATAGGTCTTGTGTATGTTAACATGGTTACCAAATTCCACAATCATCGGATGAAAAACTTCACAGTAAAATATATTATTTTACAAAAACAAAATGGCAGATAACTGGGTAAATATGCATTTTCGGACATACCTTCATATAAACCTTTTTCTTCCTTTTAGTACAAAGATTCATTTCCCAAAGTCCTGAAACGTTTTTTATGGACACCCTGTATAAATAAACATTTTGTTCTTAACAATTTAATTTGGCTGCAAAATTGTAAAGCAGAAGCAAAATGATATAAAATGGATCTAGATCACAGAATAACTCAAGACTAGAAGATTTTGTATACATTAAAATGGAATTTGTTAGCGTCTCTTTTATTTGAATAAAATTTTCCAGACACTTCAATATGATCTGTATTGTAAGCAAAACATCAGTACGTTGTTAACAGTGACATAAATTTAAAACATAATAGTCATAAAAATATTCTCAATCATATTTTCTATTTCAATTAACTGCTAGTTAGCAATCCTTTTTATCATCACAGAATTTGGTTTTTTACTATTTTTAGTATTATTACTTACTAAACTATTTTTTGTTTCAGTGCTATTTTACATTGTTGGGCAAGAAACAGAAAGATTTTAAAATTAAAGGGAATGAAACTATCAACGCGTGTATGGTTAACATTGACACAACGGCCGTCCCGAATGAAGGGAAAATGATTTGGACATGTAAAGTCATAGAGAAAGGACCTTGTCCACCGACCGTGATTGTGAATGATAGTGAGTTGGGTTTAAAAACTCTTTTCTTAATAATAATTTTATACTATTATTACTATCATATATAAAGTGGTATTTCATGTGCATTGTGTTTGAGTTTTGCTATACAAGAAAGTATTTTTAAAAGTATCTATGTATTTCTTAAACCTTCCTAACTTAAATGTGGAACTTGGCGTGTATTTAATACACTACATGTTTTTTTTTGCAACTAATTTGAGAGAACGGCTGGTCGTAGAAACTGGTAGAAGCGTAGGTCTTGGTCTGTAGATAAGCCATCAAAAGAAAACTAGGTCACTTCACTTGGGGCGTAACAATTAAATTATGTGAATTAAAATAATGTTTATCCATTGTGCTTTAAAACCATCGTAACTTACAATGAAGAAAATGGGTTTAATATTTTTTTACATGACAGAATTTGAAAATTAATTTGTTATTAACTGATTCAGTTAAAACTAGCTACGAAGCAGTGCTAAAATAAGTGATTAGTAGTTTGTATGGGATATAATGTCTACCAGAGTCCAGGGTTACTATTGTTTATCTTTTGTTAGGGTAAAAAAGGGAAAAACAAATATCTTAACAATTTTAACTAATTCCCAGATTTAAAAAAATCCCAAACACTTGTGAGTTTTTTACACAATGTTGTCTGTAGAACTGCATCCTGTAGAGATATATCTGTATTTATTTACTCAAAACACTTAACACTATGTTTGTTTAACTAATTTGAAAAGGTTACTTAGTATAGGTACTATAAGATATGAGAACAACTCTTCTACTTATTCCATTGTGGTAAAAAAAAACTTTAATCTTGTAAAAATTTAAAATATACGTTAAAAAACTTTACAGGTCCACAATTTTTTAACCTTTTAACCAACCTACCTATGTACCTGTTGTGTTAAAATTTTTAATTTCATGAGTACAATTTTTTTTTCAGAAACATATTTGGATAACACAAAATTTGTTGAAGGAAAATATGAAATATGTGCAATTTGGGAGGTAGAAAATGAACAAGTTGGTAGAAAATGTGTAACAGTGGTGTGCAAAGAGAAAAATAAGTCGGAACATAAACCAGACTTGATAGTCTCGTAAGTGTATAATAACATACAAGGGAGAATCAAAAAGTTGTGGTTTGATCCTGGAAAACAGTCAATATCTTTCTGATTGTTTGAAACTGGACCCAGTTGTTCTCCATCTTTGGTATTTTATTAATAATAAGACAATTTAGAAAGAAACGTTTCTCTCTGATGAGGCTATGCTATGATGTTATTTTTTAAGTAAAATCTGTTTGGTTTAAAAATGGTCGAAATGACTTTCATGACGAAAAAGAGAGTGAGACCTTAACATTGTCCATAGTTGGGAAAGTTAGTCAAAATTTCTAACTAGTTAGAAGTTAGAAGTTAGTCCCATATAAAGTAACTGATAGAAGTTACTAGTTAGTTACTTTAAAAGTCACTGATAGAAGTTACTAGTTAGTTGAAAAACTAACTGATAGAAAATAAAGTTAGTTTTCGACATTTGTAGAAGATAGCTGTTTGTTGGACGGTTGTTTTAAAGGATTTCATATGTAATGAAATAATGACACATCTTGGTTACTAATTATTGTGTTTTAATTAAATATTAATTAAACATTGTCACATTTACATTACATGTAATGTAAAAACATTCATTACTACAACAAAATTTACTTTAAATGCCTATTAAACTTTAAAAGAAGATGTTTTCAAAATTGGTGTCGCTGATTCTTCCTCGTCTGTTACTCTGTTAGTGATGACTAGGCTTGCCGCTCTGAACAGGCGTTCGCAGTGAACAAAGGTGTTTTTTAACTTGTAGATTTATATTTGTAGTTATCTTATTATAATGTATTTGTTTCATGACTAGTGAATATTTTGTTAGTAAATTTATAACTCATAATGATTTACACATTAGTTTTGCCGTGAGTGAATACTGAGGCAATGTCAGTGTGGTAGACACATCGGCAACGTCGCAGATTCGCACGTGCTCCCGCCCGGCTGGGAAATATCGTACACCAGGCGGCCTCCTACCAGTCATGGGAGACATTTTTGTCTACAAATATAAATCTGTTTAAAAACCACATTTGTTCGCATTATAAAATCTGTCATATTGGTGTTATTTCTTGTGTCACGGCAAACACGATGGTATTTTGAACGAAATTTTCAGTGTCCTATTAACGATGTTAGCATACGTTTTAAAAACTAACAGCTAGCAGCATAAAAACTATTGTGAATAAATTTTTTTAAATGAATGGAAATATTAACAATGAACCTACCAATAAGCCATAAAAATTTATGAAAGATTGGCTCAGTGGTTTGTATACAAATAAATTTTAAACTTCAGTGTTAGTACAGAGTTTCTTAAAAACCGGTACTTTTTAGGATCTTTCAACTATATAAATTTTTTTGGTAAACGGAAATTAATTGACACCACTTAAAATGTATTTAATCCAGCTTATATTTAATTTTTGTTTCAACAAAATCGGATAATTTATCTCAGATATATTTAGGCTCAAACTCGAGTGCACATATTTATTTCCCCGACAAAGGTGATACAAAACTTGTCATCACTCTGTTTTCAATAGTTCAAAAGACAAAAACAAATAGTGATCATCTCACCTTTCCTGACATAAACATTACTTTCAATACACAAACATAAGTTACATCTGAAGTTTCCGGTTAGGTCAAAACGCAGTTTGTTGATGTTCAATTAGCTGAATTTTACACTAAAATTTATTGTACAACAATTAATGGACAGCAATTAATGGATTACGAAATATCAGATAATTTTTTAAAGTCTGATCAAGTAGTTTTTCCAGTGTGATAAAAGTATAGTTTACTACTAAATTTGAAAGTGGCCTATTTGTGGCGAGATAAAGTTTAAAAGAGCATGGGAAACACATTGAGAAATACACTATAACTGTACTAAAAAATAAAAATTATATTCATTAAAAAAATACATAGGCCTATTCCACTTCAAGTTAAAAACGAGACCATCATACTTTTTCTCCACTTGCCTCGAAGCAATTGTGACAGATGCAATTATTTTTGTTTTGGGTACAAACACAATAAACATTTTAACCCGTTTCCCCATTTTCATTTTTTAAACTTGTTGAAATATGTCACTTAAGATTGGTCACTAGATATCACACTCGCCCGCCATTGCAGACAAATATTATTAATCTACTCCTACTTAATTAAAAATTGTTCACCTGCTTAATAACTTATGTATTTAAAATATTTAACTATCACTAAAATATATATAACGACAAGACAACTAAGAAACTAACAAAAAATTTACGCCTGTGTTAAATAGTTTTCTTATTATAGTATGTTATATATAGTAAGCTGAATGAAAATTTAGTATCCATATAGCAATGATTCATTATAATTTAATATTAACATTGATCAGCTGGTTTATTGGTTTCAAAATAAATGTAATGAAAAGAACATGAGTTTTATTAGCAAAATAATTTAAACTATTAATTTTGAACATTGGTGCCGAAACCCCTTAGGAATCAACTAAATGTCAAATAAAGGGATTGTTACAAGGTCCAAAGCCAAAATGTCACTTGTAAGACAACAAGATGGTGAAGATAAATCAAGTGGAAAGTCAGTTCCTATCACAGCAAAATCTCACAAAACTAGTTCAAGTCAAAGTAGAAATAGAAGTGTTACAGAAGTTGTTGATGAGCTTATAAAGATACAGGAAGAGGAGACAGCTGTAATAATCTCTTCTGCACAAGCAAATGCTTTAGCTGAAAAGGCTATTGCTGACAGAAGACTGGCTCAAGTGCAAGAAGAAGCCAAGTTGAAGGAAATAGAAGTCAAGAAGAGGTTACTTGAAGGTCGTCTTTCACTTCTTAGCAAGGGATCGTCTAGAGGTAGCAGTAAGTCATCACGACGGACGCTCGATTCACTTCTACAAGAGCCAATATCGACTAAGGATGCTGTCGAACAGTGGATGCAGGTGAAGGAAACTGACAAATCTGATCAGAAATTTGGTTTGGAGCCTTGTGGCATGAATGAGATGAAGACTTTGAGGAAGGAAGATTTCATACAGCGACAGGATTTTCAGTCTAGTTTTTCGCCTCGAGAAGAACATTGTGCTGGTCCTCGAGATGCAAAGACTGAAACACTGGAGCTAAATGGAAAAGATAGGAAGCATATTCTTCGAGATGTTTTGTGTTCCCCTCAAGATATGCAACCTAAATCTCAAAGTTATCCAAATGACTATCAGTTTGAAACAAATAGAAATACAGTAGTAAATAAAGGATATTTAACCAACGATGAAATGTCAAATAGAAAGAAGATGCCTGCAAGAGTTTTATCTACTCTTCCAAGCTTCAGCGGAGATCTTGACCAATGGCCCGCTTGGATAGCTGAGTACAATCGTTCGACTGAATTGAATGATTACACGGACCTAGAGAATCTTCAGAGACTACAGAAGTCCCTGTCCGGAAAAGCAAAGGAAATTATTTCAGCCCTATTGATATATCCCGAAAACGTAAAAGAAATTATAAATTTGTTGGAAAAACGTTTCGGAAGACCAGAAATCATAATTAAGAACTTAATTGCAAGTGTGAGAAGTCGCCCACCTACAAAAGATTACAAGCCTGACACTTTGGTGACTTTCAGCGACATGGTGCGAAACTTAGTGGTGACAGTGAAGTCCTTGAAGCAAGATCACTATCTGTTCAACCCCCAACTGATGGAAGAATTGACTGATAAGCTATCCACCAACATGAAACTTAATTGGGGAATGCACGTCACATCACCACAGTCTCAAATAAAACATCCTGTCGGCCTGGACACTTTTTCAATGTGGCTTTCTTCTATGGCAGATGCAGCAACTATATGTGCTCCTAGTACATCATCTTTACCTGGAAACTACAAAAGTGCAACAATTGGGAATTCAAACCAAAGAAACTACGTTTTTATCCAAGAAGAAAGTGACAAAAGACCTGGAAAGCGGATGTGTCTTTGCTGTAAGAAAAAAGAACATTGTTTGGAAGACTGCAAGCAGTTCTTAGAATATGATGTGAACAAGAGATGGGACACAGTCAAGAGTTGCGGTGTGTGTTTCAATTGCCTGAAAACGAAGCACCGAGCAGCAAAGTGCCGTAAAAGGGTTGCCTGTGGAGTGAACGGTTGTACCTACTCTCACCACAAACTGTTGCACTGCCTCACAAAGAAAGAAGATGAGAACACAAAAAATCCTGAACCAACTGAAGTACAAACAGAGCACGTAGGGTACCAAGAGGAAACAATAGCAAGGGTTCTCTTAAGAGTTCTCTCTATGACTTTGGTGGGGAGAAATGGAGTGAAAATTGACACGTATGCACTTATTGATGATGGTTCTACCGTTTCCATAATTGAAAAAGATTTGGCAGAAGAACTTGGAATTGAAGGTCCTGAAAAACCTATATCGTTTTCATGGACAGATGGGTCTGTTTACACTGAAGAGCAGTCTCAAACCATATCAGTGACAGTTATTGGAGAAACAGGAGAAGAGTTATTACTGGACAATGTGAGGACATTGAGAGAGTTGCAGCTACCAACACAATCAATTAGCATGGAGAAAATGAAAAGAAAATGGTCGCATCTACAAGACATCCCAGAGGAAGTTTTCAGACGTGGTCGGCCAAGACTCCTAATTGGACATGAGCACATCCACCTGACAGTTCCTCTGCAAGTTGTGATTGGGCCTGCCAATGCACCTATTGCACTGAAGTCAAAATTGGGATGGACAATTAATGGCCCCACTGGAAAAACATTTACCAAACTCGAGTCGATAAGGAATTTGTGATGTTTAAAAGCGAGATAAAAAGAAAAAAGACAATCCTCACTTACCTGAAAGTCGGTCTGTTGCTTGGCGAAGATTAAACTATGTCGATGAAAAAATGAAAGAAAATCCAAAACTTAGCGAACAATATCATAAACAGATATTAAGGACTACGCAGAGAAGCTGAGCCCAGATAAAGCTAACAACAGGAGTGAGAAGACATGGTATCTCCCTCACTTTTCCGTGATCAACCCAAGGAAACCAGACAAGTTCCGGTTTGTGTTCGACGCAGCTTCGAAAGCTCACGGACAAAGCTTAAACAGTCATCTACTTCCTGGGCCAAACTTGTTTAACAGTTTGATTGGGATTCTGTTTCAATTTAGAAAACACAAGATTGCGTTTGCAGCAGACATAGAAGAAATGTTTCTGAGAATAAAAATAATAGCAGAAGATCAAGATGCACTACGCTTTCTCTGGAGAGGAGAAAATAGAAATCTTGAAGAATGGTGTATGACATCTATGATTTTTGGAGCGGTGTGCTCACCTACTAGTGCCATCTATGTCATGAGGAAAAATGCTGAAAAATATGGAAAAGAAAACCAAGAAGCTTTGCATGCCATACAAAAACAGTTTTACATGGATGACTATCTGGACAGCAGAGAAACTATTGACGAAGCAGAAACTTTGGTAAAAGATGTAGTAAATATCTGCCAGAAAGGAGGATTCAACTTGAGGAATGTCATCAGTAATTCAGAGGAACTAATTAGTTCACTGCCCAAGTCAAAATGGTCAAGAAATTACTCGAATGAAGAAGTGGGATTAACATCCGAAGATACAGAACGAGTTCTCGGACTGCACTGGAACTTTCGTGAAGATGTCCTTGTCTTTAAAGTGAACTTCATTAAAGTAAAGAATGAAATTGTACAATTAAAGGAGTCGCCAACGAAGCGACAGGTTCTGCAGGCTGTGATGTCTATTTACGATCCATTGGGATTCATTACTCCAATTACGATGAAAGGAAAAATCCTTGTACAAAACCTGTGGAAGTTTAACATTCAATGGGATGAAGTAATACTAGCCGAATTAGAGAAGTTGTGGGAAAACTGGATGAAAGATGTAAAGAAGTCAGAAAACTTGAAAATACAACGTTGCTACAACCTAACTTCAAATTGCTCCTTGCAGCTGCATATATTTTGTGATGCGAGTGAAAAAGGATTTTGTTCAGTAGCCTATTTCAGAGTCGAAAAAGGAGATCAAGTTGAGGCTACATTTGTACTGGCAAGATCGCGTGTTGCTCCTCTAAAGTCGTCCACCATCCCTAGACTTGAACTGCAAGCAGCTGTATTAGGCAGTCAAATTGCATCTTTGATCTATCAGTTTCACAAAATGGAAATAGACCAAACATACTTTTGGACGGACTCAAGAATTGTGTGGTGCTGGATTCAAGCAACTCAAAAGCAAAAGTCAGCCTACGTTGCTAATCGTGTTGATAAAATACTGAACAACTCAGACAGAAATCAATGGAGGTGGTTACCTACGACAGAAAATGTAGCTGATGAAGCTACACGGGAATCATCAACTCCATTAACGAATGATTGCCGTTGGCTTCAAGGTCCAGCCTTCTTACTTAAAAAAGAAAAAGAATGGCCAAAAATTGAAAGCATTTCGAGAAAAGAAGACTGCAATGAAGTGGCCTTAGCAATTTTACCTGATAACAAGGTAAATATTATCGATATGGAGAGATTTTCAAAATACTCCAGGCTCATAAGAGCAGTAGCATGGATGCAACGCTTCATTTCCAATACGAGATGTAAATCCGAGAGAAATTTGGATGTGAGTCTTGGTGTTGAAGAGCTTCAACGAGCTGAAGAAATCTGCTTCAGACTTGCACAATTAGAATCTTTTCCCAAAGAAATGAAGAATCTTGAGGAGAACAAGCCAGTTCCCCGAGAAAGTCGACTTTATAAGCTAAGCCCTATTTTGACAGGGAACTTATTGAAAATGAGAGGAAGGACTGAATATGGGAACCAAATCAGTCAAGAGCTGAAAAATCCCATAATTTTAGATCCTAAACATCGACTTACAGTCCTATTGATCCAACATGAACATGAACAGGCAGCTCATCAGGGTCAAGAAACTGTGGCAAATAATTTGAGACAACGATTTTGGGTAATCCGTTTGAAGCGAGCAATTAAGAGCTGTTGGGCAAATTGTAAGAAGTGTCAGCTGCGCAGAAACACACCTAAAAATCCTGAGATGGCTCCTCTTCCGGCAAACAGATTGGAACCTTATGGACGTCCATTCACCTGTGTGGCTGTGGATTATTTTGGTCCTCTGGAAGTCACTATAGGTCGCAGAAGAGAAAAGCGATATGGAGTGTTGTTCACATGTCTGTCAGTGCGAGCGGTACACTTGGAGATTGCAAATTCTCTCAATACGGACTCGGCAATTCTTGCAATCAGGAGATTCGCAGCAAGACGGGGTTGTCCTTCGGAATTGATCTCAGACAATGGTACCAACTTTAAGGGCGCAGAGAAGGAATTAAGAAAAGGACTTGACTCGTTCGATAACAAAAAAATTAAAACGTTCTGCGTGGGGAAGATGATGAAGTGGACGTTTCTACCTCCGGCGAGCCCTCACATGGGTGGTGCGCACGAACGTCTTATACAATCTGTGAAGAAATGTTTAAGAGTGATTTTAAACACCCAAGCTCCTAAAGAAGAAACGTTGACTACTCTATTATGTGAAGTAGAATACATAATCAACAACAGACCCTTATTTCCTGTATCAGACGACCCTAATGATGAGCTCCCTTTGACACCAAACCACTTTCTCCAGGGAGGAGCAGATAGAGTCACACCAGCTGTCATTATAACAGAGAAGCACCTGCATAGACAATGGAAGATCGCACAGGACATGTCAGACAAATTCTGGAAACGTTGGCTGAAAGAATATGTGCCTTTACTAAACAAACGCTCCAAGTGGCACACAACACAAGTAAATCTGCAAGTCGGTAACTTGGTCCTTATAACTGATGAAAACCAAGCCAGAGGGCATTGGGCTAAGGGCAAGGTGGAAGCGGTACACCCTGGGCGAGATGGCCAAGTTAGAGTAGCGGACGTTCGAACAGCCACCGGAGTCTGGAGGAGACCTGTAACCAAACTGGTGAAGCTGATGACCTGAGAAACCCCCCTGGGAGAAATGTTAAATAGTTTTCTTATTATAGTATGTTATATATAGTAAGCTGAATGAAAATTTAGTATCCATATAGCAATGATTCATTATAATTTAATATTAACATTGATCAGCTGGTTTATTGGTTTCAAAATAAATGTAATGAAAAGAACATGAGTTTTATTAGCAAAATAATTTAAACTATTAATTTTGAACAGCCTGTCACGGTCAGATATTGAACATCGACTGAAGTGAAGACATTGTTTTGACACTTGAGATTACAGTACATATCAATCGCCAAACAAACATTCCCCCTTCCCACCCTTCGGTGCTTGGGGTATTGTTATTGGCTGCCATTGGCTCGCCCCCTGGGTCCGCTGCATACCAAAGCGACTGGACTTTGACTTTCTCTTTCCCCACCCCCCACGATGTTTGTCACACAAGGGCGCTGACCTCTCACGTACGCACGCAACACGCAACCCTCACTGAACACGTAAAATAAATAACCCGTACTGGAAATACTTTCGCCTGACCAGAAAAGCTAACGATTTAAAACTAGCGAATATATTAACTATTCGTTGTCTATTAAACTAACTGAGTAGAAGTTATTTCCAGCTCTTTTTAAAAACTAACGAATAAAATATAAGTTAGCAAAAAAAAACTAACGAATAGCACTATTTTTTAGAATTTCTATTCTTTATTCCCAAGTATGATTGTCACTGATGATGAACTGGATGCTAAAGTTGCTAAGGAGATTCATAAAAACATCGGTTTAACAATCAAGGATCTTTCGCTTTGTTTCCCCCAGGTTGTACAGACTTTGTCTCACAACAGCAAGGCTAAATCAAATTACCTGCAATATGGGTGCAGAAAATGTTTACAGATCACCAAAAAGGTTAGAAAACGTAGGAGCTTTTATAGTTTTAGACCATTGGAGATTACAGAATAAACCGAATGCACCATTCCTGGACAGACCTTTTATTCACAACTTGGTGTCCGTGCACATTTCACACACTTTATGATAAATTTCCATAGATTTTAAAGACTGCACCTCAAACTATTCAATCGCAGCACACATTTGAACTTGACTATTGCTTCAAAGGGCGCCGCGACCACATCTCTGTGAACACATCTGAACGTGAAAGTGTGTTTAGTGGTGGCACCTTACTTTCTGAACAGCCCTTGTTTTTTGTCATAAAATAAAGTGTGCTGATTTTCTGATAACCGATTGATCGGCATTCCCATAATTCAGTGCAAGCGGGCAGGTTAAATTCCTGGCACATACATTTGAACAGTTTGGACCACTTCTTTTTGAAAGCTTTAGGTGTTGTCGATCACAGAAATTAAGGAAATAAACTAATATTTTCTTTTTGAATTCATTGTACAGATAATTGTAATGAAGGTAAGTAACAAAAAATCATTATTAGTGAAAATCATTATCATTATTAGCTTGAATCATTATGAGTGATATAAAAACTACAGATTAATTAAGTAACTAATTAATATATTTAAGTATTAAGTCTTAAATGAATAAATACATTTATTTATTTTCCATAGTAATTATTGTTGTTACATTACTATAATAATCATTGAGAAATTTAAATTTTTATTTCGTCACTGTGGCCAGCAGTTACAGCGATGTATCACTTGGCGGTACTGTCACCCTGTTCAATGTTCCATTGGAAGGTTGATGCAAGCGGCCACGTTCGCGTTCCCTTCAGCCACTCACAGTTCTTTGTCTTACTGGTGGCATTAAATTTAAAATTTAAATAAAATACAAAAGTTAACAACAGAAAACACTACACATTGTACACACATTGTATACACATTGTATACACATTGTATACACATTGTAAATTACTAAACATTCACTTTATCACACCAAACTGTAACCAAAACTACATGATGATTCAGTAAAATACGAGTAAGGTAAATCAATTCAACTATTACAAACAATTTGTTGTCAAGTCTTGCTAGGAAACTCTTTATTTTTTATGAACCAGACCTATCTAATAGATGTTAAAATAAAAATATAAATTCCGGCTTTGCTCTGGAAGTAGTCCTGCAGTATGTGGTTAACCTTAAAACAATTATTTCAAACTACGTCCATATGTTAAGTTATGCCCTTTTATAATATTCTGCATGAAAATGCCTTTAATTTGACACCTCAAACGTTAAAATCCTTCAAGCTGTTATCTAGTTATGATTGTGAAAAAAAACTGCTTGCGTAAACTGGAACGAAATATTTTCTGAAGAATCAACCATTTGATTGTGGACATTTATTTGTGTCAGGTGCTTGGAGAACTGTTTGGTTACGCCAGACCCAAACGTGCCTGTAAGACTTAGGGTCATTGACCGGAACACAGGCCAGCCTCCAAAGACAAACATTACCTGGGAAATAAGGGATCCTGATGGGAAAACTATTTCTCTTGGAGATGTCATCATTCCTGAAGGAGTTAAACCCTACGAATTAAGTAAGCGAAATTAAAGAATTATTTATTAGTACATATTCTAATATTATGTGAAAACTATCTGTTTGTCTGTCATGTTCGATAATGTTTTATGAAAGTAAAATGTTTTGTCTGTAGTTTGGATTGTATTATTGGCATAGTAGGTGTGAATTAACTTAAAAAAGATAATATATTGAATGAAAATGAGGAATAATCTACTAGTAAATTTTGTTTTATATATAAAGATTTATTGGTAAATATGACCTGTGGTTTGTGAAGTTTTGAGTGTTGTTATTTTGTTAATTCAACAAATCAAACCCAAATGAGGCTATAACAAAGAGTGAGTCATCATCTTTATCATTTGACTAGAGATAACTGTATTTTGAAGCTTTCACAAAAGTTCAGTGTGATCCTGAATTTTATCTTTCTCACTACATTTAGACGAAAACCCAGAGATGTAGTCTTACATCAAAAACCAAACAGGCTTAGGATGGTTCTAGGTATGAAGTACTACTACTACTATTACCACGATAACATTTTTATTTCATGCTATTTTGTGACTATTTTATCATACAAGAGTTTTAACTTGTTAATGACATTTCACTCATTGTTTTTAACTTTATTTTTCAGAAATGAATGTAACTAAACTGAAGAAGTGTGTGGCGTACACGGTGTATGCACAAGGTATCTTTTTCGAATGGAATATAGATTACCAAAATTATTTTTTTATCATTTAGTGCATAACCTATACATACATAAATATCCTATTCATTTACGGTTGTCCCTTCGTCAACTTTGGCTATTGATACAAACTACACATTCTATCCCTATGTTTAAGTTGTCCCCAGTTTTTAAATCAAAATCATAATAGTTGACTTTAGCCATTGACAGATTGTGCTGAAGTTCATTCCTATGTTGTTTCAAATACACAATCCTTTTTACTAAGTCAAACTGATAGAACGGCTATAGTGAGCTATAACAACTGTTATTACCCATCATCTAAATGTCAGCAACAAAAAATAAGGTAGAAAATAGAATGTTACATTCAGTGACTGGCTTCTGCAACTATTTTCTCTTTTTAAAAAAAAAAATGGTGACAGCTGGTCCATGTAGATGGGATGTCTACTTCAGTATCCAATAGCCAATGATGTCAATTATATCTCTCCGCCTTCTTAGAATTTACCTTCACTTCTCTCTTCTCACCATCTACAATCTCACTAATATTTTTTCCACATCTTTCTTCACATCATCTCCACCCCTGGCCCTCCTCTGGATTCTTCTCCTTTCTTCTACATCCTCAGGTCCATTTCCTACAAATATTTTTTCTCACTCTTCACATGTCTAACTGTATTTTTACCTAATTTTACATTTAATATAACTTAAATTCTAATCTCTCCAGCTTATCTTCATCTAAAATATTTAAGTGATTATTTAGTCATTGCTGAGTTTATTTATGAGCACAGTAGAACTTAGTGTTTGTTTTTTTTCATGTAAGTAAATTGGTTACTAATCAGTACGGTCCTTGGTAAAATCAAAATCAGTAGCCATTTGATGATTCAAAACCAAGCAATGCCCTCATTCACGAGCTTTTAAGAGTCCTTGGAGCCTAGACGTTCTTACTCATAAAGCAATTAAATACCCCCGCCGCAGCAAACCTGCAGACTAAGCGAATTTCCATTAACCTGATAGGATTTACACTAAAATGCCTCCATAAAAATAGCACATTTATTTCCTATTTAAATAGAATTAGTTTAACGAATACTTAGGTTTGCTGCAACAGGGAGGGTAAAAAAGATTTTTTTTATAAAATGATAATAGTTTAGTAAGAAATAAAAGTATTTTCCAAAATCGATCAAAATATGTTCATAAACAAGCAAACTACAACAGTTGACTTATTCTCCATAAGAATAACATGGGAATTTTAAAATAACAATTTTTTTGAATTTTCTCCGTAACAATTAGGCGCATAATAACGTGTCAATATACTAAATTATTTGTTTTTTTAAGCTCTACAAAATGGTTTAAAAAGAAATTGTGAAATTTTGTGTTTTTAGGGTCAAAAATGGGAAAAACCTATTTTTACCCCATAAAACCCCCCCATAAACCCCCGTTCCCATAGTCCGATAATGCTGGTTCGCGAACTCATTCAAGTTTATCCCGCCTTACACCTTCAAACCAAATTTTATCAAAATCGGACAAAAATTACTCAAGTTATCGTGCGGATGGACATATATATATATATAGATATATAAAAATTTGAACGAATGGTGTTTTTGGCCTCTGGGGACATCAAAATGAAAAAGTAAATCGGTCCCGGGCTTAGGTCTTACCATGAGACCTACGGTAATAGCTACTTCCCTATAGGGAAATTCGCTAAAAACTACAAAGCAAATTTCTAATCTCACAGTATGCTAGATATTTCAATTAGAACAGGGCTGTGTTAAGGATCAGTGGAGCCCTGGGCAAACCCAAAAGCAGCGCCCCCCTTTTTCCTAGTGCGGGTGGGCGGTGGTTGGGGGCACGTGGGGGGCGCCCCCAAAATTCCGGCGCCCCTGGGCTTATGCCCAGTCTGCCCGTTTATAAAAGTGGGCCTGAATTAGAATCACTTTTTTGGTATTCGAACAAATATTTTGAGGTGGTAAATAACTCTTCATCGGCTGTTAGTAAATAACAAAACTAACAATTAACAAATTAAACAACAATCTTATGGGGGCAAATCCAATGGCCATTGGCATCCATAGTAAATACTACTACATAAATGTAAATAGTAATACATTCAAAACAACAAACAGCATTTCTAATACCACAGTATACTATTTACATCATAATCACTTTGGTGTTTGAAAAAATATTTTTGGATGTTAATTAACTCTTCAGTAACTGTTTGAAATCATCCAAGATGGCCGCTAGCCTCCAAGAGCTCTTAAATAGTTAGCAGGGCAGAGATATTTCACACAGCCTAAGAATCTCCACTAAAATTTTGCCGTAAACATTTGTCCGATTGATTGACAATACCAAAATAGGCCTATAGCATACAACATACTTACGTACAATATACAACATACATAGGTACACACATTTGAGTGTATATTTCAAGATGAATAATTTCAAGGTGTGTCGTGTGTGTATGGAATTAAGTTAGATGGACCAAATGTGTGTTGTCGTTGTAAAACAAAATTGATTGATTTAATTTTTTATCAATTATTACAATGTATTTCTGTTGACATTCATTTTACTTTAATTATACAGATGCTGCTAAGGACAAAATAATACCCTACAACATTGAATACTGCCCTCATGAAATGCCAACGGACGGTAATTGCACGATGACTCCTAAGTCAGGAATGAAAGGATTTACATTGTTTGATATCACATGTTTCGGCTGGCAGTCGGAAGGACCGATACTTTATGAATTTTTCGACAAAGGATCTGACGATATAGAACACTATCAAGGTAAATGCTGATAAACAAATCAACTCAATTTGATTTTTATGTGAAAATAAAATATGTATCATATGGCTTTTTTAGTCAGTCTCTATATGTGTTTAACTGATGTAATAACTTAAGACCATATGTGTATGTGAATTAATGATCACCTGTTATTTAGCATTTGAGTAGTTGGTCAACGAAAGCAACCTTCTGTATAAAGTACAAATGGACGATGGAACTGTCTGGAGGCGTCATGTTGATCAACTACTCGAATGCGAAATAACAAGAAAACATTTCAGAGGGGAGAATTGGATGTGTTTAACTGATGTAATAACTTAAGACCATATGTGTATGTGAATTAATGATCACCTGTTATTTTGTATTTGTTTTGTTTGTATTAGTTTTTCTGTTCACATTAAAATATGAGTTTGATTCAACTGAACCAGGGGTGCCCATCCCCCCCCCTAGACTCATGACGCACCCCCCCCCCCCAATTGAGCAACAGCCCCCCCCCCCACCATAAATGAGGTACACAACAAATGAGAAACATTATTCCCCTCCCAGAACTATTTGTAAAACTAAAAGAAGTTTTATACACTTTTTAAGTTATTGAAAATTCAAACCCAGTTAAATGTATAAATAAAGTTATAGTTTTGTCTGTACATTGCTCAGAATTATACATATCTTGGGTTATTTTTTCGTTTTATACATTGAAGAAGTTTGAAACATGTTTCATCTCAATTGATGTCCGTCTGTCACAGCCCAGAAGGCATTTTACGCAGCATACTCTAAAGAAAACTAGAGTACCAGTACCGATTATGATTCTAATGGTTTAATAGTATTCACAGGATTAGCGAGAGTGTCCTTAGCCATTAAAATATGGCCTCACTATTTTGGATATAAAATAACGGACGATCAAAACCCCAATTTTGTGTGATGTTTCTATGTTTTTTCTCCACGTTTACTACATACATAATTTATTAATAATCTGTTGAGAGGACACGTCATACATGAAATTACGAACAGCTGTTTTGATAAAGATTCCTTTTTCTAGCTGTCACTGATATGTTTACATCAATGTTGTTTATGAATACTGTGTAGGCCCTAACGATTTCCGATCACGTTTGTAACCATTTCCGATCACGTTTGTAAGCAAATCCAAAACCAAGTGAGATTAATAACCGTGTGGCTTTGGCTTACATAACGGGTTGATTTATCACGGGTACTGGGTACTAATATGTAACTGTAAATTAAATTTAAAAACTAGCCATCATCCAGGTTGGGAACCGGATATTCTGTGTGTATCAAGTTGTACTTGAAATTTGGTTACCGGGAAAAGACCGTGAATCAGTTTTGTACAGGACTGGAAAACTTATCTTTCTATTTAACTAAAATTAGAATTTTATAAGTCACCTCAATTTAAGGATTTTTTATTGCCAGAACATCTATATAGCGTTCGTAACCTCTGCTTAACGAATCATCAGCGTCTTTCTCTTGATGTTGATATAACGACCCCCTCTCCAACCCTTTGGAAACATCACAGCTCCTTTGGTGAAAATAAAATGGAAACAACGCTTGCGCCAACAATCGTCTGCTCCGTTTTGCACTTCTGTCTGCTGTGCGCTATGTTACAACACATTTCAGATACAACAGCTGGGGAATGATGATGATCCTAATGCTTAGTAAACTGTGATTGAGTGATAACCGTGGTAACTTTAGTAAGGCTGTGATTGGGCAATGAGTAGGCCTAAATATGGCGACTTGTTGAATTTGTGTATGACTTGAAGAGAAACCTAATAAAGAACAGAAGAAAAAGAAAAAGAATAACAAGATTGTTCTCGTTACTTTAAGAGCGTTTTTATTATCTCTAAATATAATATTACACTTTTTTATTACTTATCTATCAATTCCTATGCTGTGATACAGCACCTTCCGGTACGGTAGCCTATCTGTCTATCATCAGCAGTAGCTTATAACACTTTCTAAAGGCTCCTTTAATATTTTTACGTTATTTATAGCAATGCAGTGTTTGGCTAGAATTTTAAACGTTGCCGTTTGTACAACTAAACCAAGATAAATGATTTGAAATGTATAATAATAATGTTATTGCACAATAATAATGATTGAGCAATATAGAATTTCGTTTATAAAAATGCAAATCGTGACGTTAGTTGCTGTTTACAGCGTTTTAATGGTTTTGTCATCTGTTTTATACTATTTTGGATTAACCGTATTTCCATTACCCCCCCTCCCTTTTAACGAGCTTTATGTCAACAAAGCGTTCCGTGCTAAGTCGCGATGTAGCAATTGTGTCTGTGCCACGCGTTATTATCTTTATCTCAGCATCAGTTGAGCCGTTCCGTGCCCTCCCTCTTATATCTCACGTCTTGCTAATCTTGAATAATAACTTCCTATACGAATCCTAAACTATCCTAAAATCCTATTTTAACTAATTGAATTCAATAACATAACTTTTGTCATTAACTAATCGACTTTCTATCTGGTGACTTTGTAATATATGTTTGATTGTCGTCACGTTGAACACTGTTTCAATTAACTTTAGCCAGCCCCCCCCCAATTGAAATTTTTGCAGAGCCCCCCAAGAATTTCAATGACGCAGTCTGCGTCACAGCCCCCCCTTGTGGGCACCCCTGACTGAACTAATTTACTTATTATTTGAAAATGTAACACTACAATAGTTATACTAAACATATAGCGTGTCCAGTGTCAATAGCTTGGTAAAAAAGCTGTGATCTCATTACTTACTAATACTCATCCTTGCCCTGAAATATGCATCCAGAAGTGTTGGCCCCTAATAATTAATCTAATCTAATCCAGGATAATCAAGGACAGCACTCATCCACATGCTTTATAGTCTTAAACTCAGCTTAACACGCACACTTGTTTTGCCATGGATTTTATAATTGGCTTAACCATCTTTTTTACCATAGATCAATTGCTTACATGGTATAAATTATTACATTCTTATATTTTTGCACAACCAACCTGGTAAGTTTTAGGTTTCTGTCTTAACATAATTATAAAAAGTTTTCTAATGCATTAATGACACCGTGAATTGTTACAGACCATATTTGTTTAACTAATCCATGATTAATTTCAGGTAGAATGACTGGATATTCATATTCAGGTATTTATTCGCAATTCAGGTTGACTCGAGGCAGGGTCGTAATATATTTACTCAATGAGGACGGAGATGGACCTTCTGTCACAATCAATGTTGAGGTAAGGAAAGTCATCATACAAGTAATGCCAATTCATTCTGTGAGCGTTTAATCCCTACCTCTGCATCTAATGTGTTTATACAAATACATTTTTGACATTCTAAAATGACAACTGGTAAAGGATGTTTATAGTTTTACTTTCATTTTTAAGATAGTTTGCCCCTTAATACCGAGATTTACTACAAGTGATTGAGGAGCTTTATTTAACAAAATAAAAGGTTTACAATAATACAATAACAAATAAAGAGCCTAACTATACAATTTCAAAATTGAAAGTTGGCCTATAACTTACAACAATGGTCTTTTGGACCGTCTGTTGGTTGGCATACAATAAATATTAACAAGCATCTTTTTACTTTCTCCCCCGATACATAGTCTAAGGAGAAAGTTTTGTTTTTGTCAAAATTTTTGAGTTTGAGTTCTGAGTGGATATATCCATTTTGGGCCCCCCTGAACCCAAAAAAGTTGTTTTCAAAGTGATGTCTGTATGTGTGGATGTGTACAGAGCTACAGACCACCTGTAGTCCGATTTTGATGAAATTTGGTTTATAGGTACTAATCCATGGTATCTAAAGGTATTTTTTTAATTTTTTTGAAATTTTTATTTTTAATTTCCCCATAAAAACCATAAAATAACGGAAAAATCAGATTTTTTAAAAAATTGCCAGAACTATTTTGATACAAATTTAGTATGTTACAGTCCTTTAGATTCCGAACAAAATGGTTTAAGTCCCATTTCTGTAAAAATTACGGTTCAAAAGTTATTGTAGCTTATGTTATTTTCCCATTAAAAAATCCTATAAAATTACAAAAAATCTGAATTTGGGAAAAACATGGTTCTGATTAAAATTAATTTGTTATGGTCCTTATAATTGTAAACAAAATAATGCAACCCCCATTTCTGTTACATTTACGGTTCAAAAGTTATTGCAACTTTTGTTATTTTTCCCTACAAAATTATCATAGTTACTCCCACCGCTTTCCCATGATAAAGGTTGTTGACAAGCTTATGGGAGAAAGTATGTGTCAGATTGCTGATACCGTTTATTTAATTTTATAACCAAAAAATGGTTTTGCAAGAAAAATAAGTTAGATTTAGTTAATTAACAATAAATTCAATTTAAACTAGAACACCTATAAAACAGAAAGAAAAAAATACCTCATTTGCTCTGGTATGGATGCCTATTGACAGCTAAAAATTAAGAGCAATGATTTGCCATATTAGGTCATAATAAAACTGAATGCCAGAGACTGTGCGAGTCTTTGAGGGCTTAGGTCATGAGTGTTATCCAAGTTATCAAAGCGTTGAACGAAATGGGAAACGCTGGACCAGCTGATCGTAGTTGTAGTATCTTTAAGTGTGTTTGGTTAAATTCTGGAGTGTGGCAAAAAAAAAACGCGATAAAAGTTAAAAGAGTACGGAAAAATTAAAAGAGTATAGCAAAAGTAAGTAAATGCAGCAATTAGCAACTTTCTGTACTATAATCAGTGCAAAGAAGCCCAATTTGTCGGATGAATGTAGGAAAAGCATATATCCCCCCATAAAAACACACTTAAAAGAAGCATCTTTAACACTAAGTGTCTTGACAGATTTGGAGATTGATTATAACATTTTCATAAGCTGACAGCATTATATAACTACACTAGAACCTTGATAACAATACTTTCAAGGGGATTGTAAAATAAGACTTGTTATCAAGGTTTGTAATAACATGTGATTAGGGGTAAAATAATTTTAAGGGGATTTGAAAATGACACTTATTATCAAGGGCGACTTGTTATCGAGGGTCTTCTTATGAAGGTTCCACTCTTCTTCGGTGATTGCAAACAGTTTAAGTTTTAAGTGTTGTTTTTTTCCAGTTGTATGACTTTGACAGAAATATAACGCATATTGAATACTTAATGAATGAAATTGATGATTACATGGGCTACAATAATTATCAACGTAAGTTAATACTATATGTAAATAATTTACAAATTTTTCAATAGATTAGTGTAGTTGAATAAGATCAGACCACTGTATACTAATGGTGGGTATATTGTTGATAGCTTTTTTATATAAATCTGAATAGCAGTATTATATTAGATTGAACGTTTTACTAAAATTTTGTGTTGTTTAATGCTTTCCACATATCAAGTAAATCAAGTTTTATACTTTTATCTTTCTTTTTAACCGACTTCCCCACTACCAACAAAAGGAGGAGGTTCTCAATTTGTTTGTGGCGATGTTTTTTTTTTTCTATGTATGTTCACCAATTTCTCTGTGATTCTTTTACCGATCAGTGTGGTTCCACCACCAAAATAACCAGGAGAGTTTCTATTTGGTACCTTATATATTATGTTTAAGTATAATGTTTGTTTCGGTGAAAAATTCTGAAAACCTTAAATATTCAACATTTATTTTGTTTACATTTGTGCAGAGAAGGCAATAAGAATAAATAATAATAACATTCCTACAGCTGTTAGTTGAAACCATTTAAATGAAGCTACAGACAATTCTTCATGAAACAGTTGCTTCATATTGATCAATAAACTATTTCTTGCCATGGAGCCTAAATGAATTACATCGATAAAAATGCATTTTGTTTTGGTTACTATAAAAAATGAATTTTAACTAACGTTTGACCTGATTTGTGTACCTATACAGTAATTCTGTTTTTAGTATTGAATATTCTGACTTACAAAAACATATATGTTTCAGTGAATAGCTGTATGATATTGACAAATAAAGGTGTATTGTGAAAACCAAAGCATTCATAAAACAGGTCTAAATATAAATTAAATGCAATTATTCCTTACACGACCTAAGAAGTGTGACAGTGCATAATCTCCTATTGTCTTAAAAGTGTTAATTAAATATTTTAATTACTAAACATGCATTTGCAGATGTGAAATGTTTATTGATATTCACTACCCAGTTACTATATCATATCAATACTATTATGCCTGCTTCGGAAAGTCCTAGAGGAAGATGATTTGCAATTTCGACTAGGCTATATCTTGATCAAACAAAACCACCTACATGGCTTGCACCACTTTTAGCTGAACCAATCTTTCATATACATATTTCATTTGCTGATGTGGAATGTTTATTAATATTCTCTACCCAGTTACTATAATATATCAATACTATTATGCCTGCTTCGGAAAGTCCTAGAGGAAGATGATTTGCAATTTTGACAAGGCTATATCTTGAGCAAACAAAACCCCCTACATGGCTTACACACCACTTTTAGCTGAACCAATCTTTCATATAATATTTTCCAAAAGTACTCTACGTGTTAACAACCAATTTTCCACTTTTGAGAGATTTTTTAGTGCTGGTAGCTGAGGAATAACTTTCATATTGTTTGAAAAGGCTTGAGACGTTACTGTATTTCTTTTTATAATGTAGAAGTACATTGATTGCAGGAAACGATGATGTCTGACATTTCAATGTATCTAGAAAAGACAATTAGTTTTTCATTAGGCCTAATGTAATGGACAACTCTTTCTTTCTTAAGGAATATTTAAAAATGTTTATTTTTATACCCATTGATTATGTAACCTGAACAGGTGACCCAAGCAGTTTTAAAATAATAATTGTTCTGTGGAACTTTTGATTGTTTCAAACAGTTTTGCTTATCAAAAAACCTCAAGTAATTAATATATAAAAAATTATACAGTCACTAAAAATCATGAAATAATTTATTTTTGTAAAAAAAGACAACCGACTTCAAACGCTCTAAAAAGAATGAAATAATTTCAATAAAGTAAACTTTTGTATTAGGCAAGCTCATGTATTTCAAGTCGGCGCGGCTCAAACTGCAAATATGATTGAAATTAAATATTGTGTATTTTGAAAATCAATAAATTGTAGCTGGATAACATAAATATATAAAAAACATACTGAACTGTTTTGTTTAAATATTAAAGGAAATATTTTCTTGTATTTTATGTTTACTTCAGAATAAATGTACTATGAAAATAAATAACTTCTTGATCAGCATTGTACGTGTTATTAAATTTACGGAAAGTAAATAAAGATACGTCTTATAACACTTAAAAAAGTTTTAAGTGTTATAAGACGTATCTTTATTTACTTTCCGTATGAAAATAACACACACAAATGTTCTATATGAATAGGAAAATAATTTAGTTTGATATTATGATAGGGAATAGAAGCTAGTTTAGTATTAAAACGTTACTTTTCCTAGTTAGAAACATTTAAATGCGTTATAAACTTTTTAAAGATACTCGTTAATACCGGCCACTATAATTTTGATCTCTGATTACGGTAATAAAATAACACTTAACGCATAACTATGAAAAAGACATGCAGATTAACACCTTTAGTTATAGATAGTCACCTGCAATATGGACACCCTCTTTCAATTTTGTATCAAAAATCATCATAGAGCCGCGCCGACTAAAAAAATACGTCAGCTTGCCTAATACAAAAGTTTACTTTATTGAAATTATTTCATTCTTTTTAGAGCGTTTGAAGTCGGTTGTCTTTTTTTACAAAAATAAATTATATTTTCAATCATTGTTGGGATACAAAAATATTGCAATTTTTTTCATCAAAATATATACCTCTATTTTTATGGCTAATATGTAAAGAGAAACAAGATTATAAAACTCAGACAATTTGCATGATATTAAAATTGCCCATAGCAGCAAATCTGGGGAATTGCTTAGTGATGGTTAAATCTGTTTTAAAAAAAGGATATTGTTGCAAATGGAAATGTAAATAACTTAATATAACAAAATATACACATTACAATTATCAAACAATGTTTAGGTTTCTGGTAAACCTAAAACAAAAGAAGTATTGTGGTCCAAGACTTAGGTTTTACTTGAAGACTGCAGTAATTACCTTCATGTTTTCCAGTAAATGATAATGCATCAAGTTTTATTAACAGATTTTCCTTCCAACCATCACTCTCTTCTGTATGTCTGGTGTACCACCACCTCTGCTGGTAGTGAGTGTGTTAAAATAAACTTGGATTTATGTTTCAGCTGCGCAAGACCTTATGTCCACTCTGGCTGAAATACTGTATAAAGACTTGAACAATGAATACTACATTCGAAGAATTATATCTTCAATGGCCATGGTATGTGACAACACATTTAGCTTTTTAGTACCACAACTTTTAACCACTATGTTCCAAAGTCCATTGTAATTTCCGTCAAAAGAAACACAACCAAAACCATAGATTGAGGAATCGTAACCTTTTTAATACTTTTTTCATTGACTTTTTAATACTTTGACCATACAAAGTAGGTATTTTAAGCCAAGTATGAATGGAGATGAGTGTAGGATTAGTGGCAAGATCTTGTAGTCTTGTTAGTGACTAAGGCCGACTTATTCCTTAGACACAGCTGTTTTAATAGTCCACACAGCTAATGACAACTAAGGGACCTACAGTTTATAGTGGAATTCGACCACATTTTTGCCTTGGTATTAACAAATTGGTCTATTTATCAGGATAGTACTGCGGATAGTCGTAGTACTCAATAGTGCAGATGATAATCCACACCAGGGAGTATCGCATCCACAGTGCATGCCTCCACAATTTGTGACCTCTATTGTTCTGATCTGGTGTTAATGATTTGTGGAATTATTGAGCCGTTGCTCTATCTATGACTAAGACTTTGAAGATCCACTTTTTAAGAGGATGGTTCAGTGGTAGTTATTTGGATGAGTGGATTCTTACAGAGTTCCACCTCAAATCAGGCATATTTTGCTATTTTTTATTGATTTTTACCGTGTCTGTGTTAACTATTGTTTTATAAGAACTAGAGAGTCTAACAGTGTTTCAATAAGAACAACTCACAAATTTCTCCCTGAGCATTTCATACAAATAATGTACATTTTCCCCAGATTGAGTATGATTCAGCGGAGAGTATGAAGCTTGGAATTTCAACAATACTCTCTGTTTTGGTCAACGGAACATTGAAAGGGACATATTCATTGGACGACGTACTAGAAATGTACACTGGGAGGATACTGTTGAAACTCGCCAAAGTTTATCTGAAATATGCTGTAAAACCTGACCATACACCTCGACTGCGGGCAAAACACGTTCACCAACTTTCCAGGTGAAAATTTTACTTCTTTAATTTACTTGAAGTACGTTATTATGTTCTATTACGAAAAATCTGTGTAAACAAGAAGGGATACTGAAATACAGCAAAGTAAATAATATTTTCTTACTTCATTTTATTAATTGTGGATTATAATAAACTATTGTAAGATTTCAATATTACATTAAAAAATTAGAAATTATATTCTTTTCAAAGATTATTTAATATTAAAAAATATTATCTTTTTAAATTATTAGTGGATTATTTTAAATTGAACATCTTTAAAATTCAATAGTAGTTAAGGTCATGTAAATTAGGAATTCAACGCCAATTAATTTTTCAATTTTTGAGATGACCAACAAATTAACAAAAGCGAAGAGTAGAGAAAGAGTTCTTGAGCCCATGCGTATCCCAGTCTTCACTCTAATTGACACATTCTATAATACCTCAAACCAAACCTGGATGCCTCAAAATTCATTATTTCTCAAAGTTTTTAACTGACACATAAAAACTCTACAGTCAACAGTCCATAGAGAAATAATACCTCTGTAAATTAAAGAGTTTAAAGTTTAAAGCATTTTAGATAATAAATCAAATGATTTATTATTTCTTCAGATGAGGTAGTGCTTTGTCACTGGATTGAGAAGTTATTTGAAACTTTTTTATCATGATAATGTGATTGATAATTTAGGTTACATGCTAGTATCCTTATTACTAATCATTTACTTAGTGCAAATAATATTGTAATTACATAGGAGAAAGTTTTATTCTAAGTGCTTAACAAGTTTTGAAGAATTTTCATCTCCAACATTTACTAAATCCCACATTTTACCCTAATATTTTATTTTGACTTATAAAATGTTGTTTTATGTTTTCAGAAATATTATGGATTGTGTGGATATGGCCGTTATTGCTCAAGATAGAAACGTAACTAAACTTGCTCCCGAGGAAAACATCAGCTATGATGTGTACGACAATGTTCGTAACCTAAAATATTATTTTTCAATTAATTCTTGACATATTCATTGGTAATTTACAAAATCTTTAGCTTTTACTGCACCAGTGCAGTGTTATGTGTTTGTCGGTGTGTAAAAGATATACGATTGACCCTTAATAATGCGGGCCACATTAATACCATCTTTGCATCTGAACAGCTATTTATAGCAGTTTATGAATGTTTCATACATCTACGCCAGGAACCCGCAAGTTGAATAGTCTAACGGTTTATTAGACGAGGCTGTCTAGCATTAGTGCTGTAAGCACTTCTAAAGTCGTGATTAAAATACTATAATCACTCCTGAAGAGTCTCTGGTAATTGATAGGAGCCCAGTCAAACATCAAGTAAACTTACAATCTGCAGTATTCTTTTTATAATCTCTGCAAAACGCAGAAATTTGCCTCTCACCATTGTTCCAATAATAGTCTCCCGTACCTAAGTCATCTCACCAAGCTATTTTTTTATTTATTTTTATTTTTATTTTATTTTTTTTTACTACGGAGGAAGAATTCCGTCCATGACCAAAACCCTCCTTGTCTTTTTCTTGCAAATAATCCTCTAAAATAGCTTAAACAAACCGTTACACCTACAACACAAGTTATAAAATAAATTCCCCATTTCATTTCAATACAAGTTAAAATTCTATGAAATAAACATCCAACATAGGATAGTATTCTTCACCTACCCAGCAACACTTTAACTTAAACTTCATATTCCCTGAAATAGTATTTTTCTACCACACTGAAAATGTAGGTAACTGTTTAGCTTCCTATTGTCGAATATGATTTTATAAGAACATAATTATTTTAAGATAAAGTATGTAAGTTTGTGACCCCATTCATAGAACTGTACCTCAATAATAAAAGAAATTTGATTTGATTCTCAAAGATAGTAGGCATATAAATGCTTTTTACTAAAAAGTGAGCAATCAAGTTTGCTCATTTTGTCACAATCAACTAGGCCTATAACTTTTGTCTGGAAAAGTATTTTTTGTAGGGGAAAATAATTGCTCATTATGTCAAACATTCCTTTTTTTAAATTTGTAGCTAAATGTTGCCTCCAATGACATGGCCGAGGCACTGATGATTTCCATGTATTTGGTGGGTCGAGTTCAGCCTTATGGAGCGGTGGGGCGGCAGATAAGGTCGACAGAAGGAGTTTCTGAAATGTATTCCTACGTAAGTTACCTCTACATAGCTAGATTTTTCTATTCAATTCAGTTCTATAGTACGTACATTTCAGAGATATTCTGGGGTTTGCATGCATGTAAAATGAAAATATGTACCTACTTATATTTTTGGCTTAAACCCACCCAGTTTGACTCGATTGATTTTAATGAATTGATTTGTATTTTACAATGGTTATTTTAGTTATGCAGTTTAAGAACCAAATGTGGTTGTAGTCACCATATAAATTTACTATTCACCATTGAGTTTTGGATACTAGGGTAAACACCATGTGTATGTAAAATATTACAAAATGGACCACCTACAGAGTATGCTACTGTTAAAAATTAAATTTTATCTCTTAGTGCTTGAAAATTTGATGATTCATGTAACATTAAAGATCCTACAGTTTAGAGTAAGTTAGTTGTCTTTTTGGTTTGGCTAAAAAATTTGGTATTTACAACGTAAATCAATAAATAATTGCTGTACAAACTGTCAGTGATTCCATTTCTACCATGATCATTTTTATTCTAAAACCGGTGGAAAGTCTCCTGCTCTTCATAGTCTAAGATCTTACGTATTCACAAATTATCTCTGATGTAATACCATGTGTTAGTAGTATAAAATACGAAATATAAAATTAGTGATTTACAGACAGTATTGAAGACATGCTTTAACTAACCCATTTGATGAGAGCGTTAGTTGAAGTGAATTTAGTTCAGGAGAAGTCTCAAATTAGTGTATTCTTTTTTGAAAGTATATGTTGTAAATGGATGAATTATAAATTCAAAATACATTTGAAATGAACTCTGCCCATTTATTGGTTTACAGGTCAACAATGCAGATGGCTTGGTAGATGTGGCTGGTTCAAATATCACCTCCTATGTTAACATCTCAAAAAGTCTGGCCAATACATTCGATGAAAACCACGACTTAATGCTTCAGGTATTGTAACATAATTGTGAAAAATCAAATGTTTTAAATGATAATCAGGGGGAGGGGCTAGGTAAACTATTATGTGTCTCAATATGTTTTAGAAATTTTTGATAATGTAGTATAATCACAAAAAAAAAAACTAGTTAAAGAAAGAACATTTTAATCTTAATGTCATCCCAACACTAACTCAAATCATCACAACAAAAACATAAACGAACATAAACCATATGCTTTCAACAAGACAGTAAAATAAAGACTTTTAAACATGTAATCCAATATCACACTTCTCCCCCTTCAGATAAAGCTCCACTTCTCTTACAGTCTTACGTAGTTGGTCTGCGTGTTTACGCTTCAGAAGTCCACCACACGAACTTAGTAGGATAGCTCACCAGTTCTTGATGTAATCACTCCTGGAGTCCAGCCGACACCTAGTTCTATCTGTACCCAGACTTCTTCCCCCTCTGAAAATTCCCTATGTCTACTTTTTCCATGGTGATAATACTTTTGTTTAAAAATCTGATTCTGTTATCATGTCTTTAACCGTGGGCTTTAAATTGTCCAATGGAGACAAAGTCTTTGGCAAAAAACTGTTATGAAGGAGGTTTGTTCGTGGACTTTTGTGGCGTGTTTCTGTTTGCAAACAGTAGCTTCACCAACTTTTGTGTTTGATCTTGCCTTCTCGATTTGAAGGTTTTGATAAACGGTTCAACTTGGCCATTCGTCTTTGGATGATACATGTTGTACTGCAGACATGTTTGATTGTGTTATCCTTGCAAAACTTCTCAAAGACCTCTGCAGGGTTTACCCTGTAACCATAATGTAACTAAAATGTACAATGTAACCATATGCTTTCAACAAGACAATGAAATAAAGACTATTAAACATGTGATCCAATATCACAGATACCATGAATAGGTTACAAATTACAGAAAATTCATTTAATTTAATATGGGCTAACTTTTTTTTAGTTGAACTCGCACTTCCAAATTTTCTTTTTTTCAGTTATATGTTTCTGTTATTTCAGTTATATATCTAAACCATTATTTTTTTATCTTTTTTATCTAACACCTCTCGATTTGTAAGGTTGATCACTCTTACAGTTGAACATTCCACAAACATAGATGTGATTTCTTAGCAATAAATAACATATTTTATTGAACATTAATTGGCATACATTACCCCATTGAACATTGGTCCCCAATTGGCAGCAGCACAATTTATTGGTAAAAAAACTAATCATAGCTGGACAATATTAATTGAATGTGCTGACTGCTTCTAAAAAAAGTTTTATACAACATTTTTTACTTTACATTTCATTCCAGTTTGCACCTATCAAGAAAAATCTCTTTTGGTGGGCGCAAAACAACATCAACACCGAAATCATCATGGTCGGGCTGGCAGAAAGGCTGTACAGACCTGGTTATTACTATGTCCCAAAAGTGGAAGCCCCTGTCCAAATCTTCATGAAGGTGAAGAAGATGGAAAAGACTACAATTAGAGGAGTGGCTACCCAACTTGACCCAACGCTAGATAGTGACACACTGGACAAGATAGTTCTAGTGCACCGCTTCATACTGCCACCACTGAGCAAACTATTTATAACCTTCAAGTTTGACGGGAATAGTTCAACTTCGTCTTTGAGGGTGAGTAGGATATGTAATTGTTATACAGTACAGTAAGAACTGAACTAACAGTTGACAAAATAGTTCTGGTGCACTGCTTCGTTTTTCCAGCAAACTGTGATCTTTTAATCTCTACAGCTCAACTTGGTCTTTAAGCATAAATGGGACAACTGGTTTTTGATACAGGCGTACAGTTTATGCTATGGCATTTAGGCCTACAGTGGAGGCTGCTAACATGAAAGACGTGGTGCATTATCCTTATCTGTGAAAGTGCTGCCATTTTTTAAGGCTCTTGCCCAGGAATTGGGTTTTGCATTACTTCAGGCTAAGTCTAGGTGTAACGATATTATCACTTGGATAAAATCCATAGGGGATTGGTGAAATATGAAGTCAGATACTCTATAGGCCTGCTCGCTCCCCAATTTCCTGCACATTGATGACCAAGGTGCAGGATAGGGCGGATGTCGCTCAATAATTGCATAGATAAAGGCATTTTTTCTCCTTCCTTCTCAGAATACTGCTTATATAGTAGCGGCAGAAACATTAGTCAATTTCTACTAAATAAGGATATCGCTATTAAAACAAAACTCATAGAAATCAATTAAGAAATTATCACAACAACAATTGTTACAAACTAAACAACAACAACTAAATTGACTAAAATTTCAGGTATTGATTAATTTTAACGAGCGACCTAACTGGGAGGCCTTGTCTGGAGCTAATGTTGTTTCACAACAAAACCCAGACGTGGTTATTCCATATGACATTGTTGAAAGAGAACACTTCTACTTCATGGGAATCCTTCCAGATAAAAGTGTGAGTATACGTTATCACCACGAGAATCAGCTGTTTATGAAATGTTACTAGTGATGAGTAAAAGTAACATTGCAGGCTAGGAGCAAAACTGATACTTTCACTCATGTTTATTGGCAGCTGATTTGATTAAAATATAAATCAGCAAATTTAGGTTAAAATACATATATATTCCTAGTATTAAAAAATAGCCATACCATTGGTTATTATTAAAAGCCATACTGGCTGGATTCCGACTGATGATTGGCTTATTGATTGGTTTGCTAATTTTATCTATAGCTTTTTCATCTATAAAATTGGTACTAGTAAACAAATTGTTTTTGGGTTTCTCATTTTGAATGTTGTAGAAGTGGATCAAATCAAATCAAATCAAATCAAATTATTCTTTACTTTATTCATTTAAGTACAATTGTACAGGAATAGAGTCAGATCTTACAAAATAAAATGTTTTACATTGAACTAAAAATAAGACAGGATATTTATTTTATTTGTTCTCCCAAAACTCTTCAAGAGAATAAGGGGCAATTTTAATCAAATACTGTTTCAGACAATTTTTAAACTTTTTTGTATCATTTTCAGTTAGAAGTGTTGTTGGAAGATGAGACATAAATTTATTTCCTGTGAATTTCGTTATAATTAATAGTTTCCAAGATATATAGTCCAACAGTTAGTATTCCAAGATCGGTAAAAATATGTTTTACCGAAATTTTCCTAAATTGGATGGACTATTCAATTTAATGTCTATAAGGTACATACGTTAACGTCATCAGTAACAATGAGGTAGTTGTAAAAATTAATTGAATTAATGAATTGTAATTAATTTTAGTAATTTTTATGTTATATTTTAGGTTCCAGTAAATTCCACCGTTGACTATTCTTTTGATCTTCATTTTGTGAATTGCCATATCTGGGAAAATCAGTGGATTAATCATTATTGTTTGGTAAGTAAATCGCTTCTACTTTTCAAATGCTTGATTGCAAAGGGTATCATCTTTGACCGATAAGTCAATGGTATCATAATGAATAATCACTAGAGGTTGACTTTTCCTAATTGTAATTTTTATACAAAAAACAAAACAAATAATACTAAAAATATTAATTTAGTGACCAAATCAATACATTCAAGCAGTGTTTGGTTGGTACCGGTAATACACTACTGGCAACTTCCACTTGGTTGGCAAAAGCCAAATTATCTTTATCTAACAATATGCTATAGGTATATAACTAATCGTCTCTTGTTTTTAGTTTTTCCAATTAACAAATTCAAGTAACTTTGTGTTGTCAAAACTACTCGTATATTATGTGAAGAAGGCCACCAAGAAGCTTAGTATTCCTCGTGGTGAAAATTCAGTATTAATCAAAGTTTTGTTTGCGTTTGTATTTTTATTTTCATCATCATCTTTTGAGGAACGAAACCTTGAAAGATATTTAGGCAGATCAAGTTTTAACTAGTTGTGCTAAATTTTGATAAGCGCAAAACAGCTGTAGCTACGATCAAACACAAATTCATCATCATGCAACATTTCCTATATTCAATCTTGTTTAAACTTATATAAATACAATTTACACATTTACAGGTTGGACCAAAAACATCGGAAGAGACAGTTGAATGTCAGTGCACTCACATGTCGATATTTTCAAGTTCAATTTTCGTTCCGCCAAACGACATCAATCCCATTTTAGACGCACCTCTATTCCTCACAGTTCCAGAAAATCCTTATGTGGTAATTTTTGTGATTGTTATCCTTCTTTTGTTTCTGCTGCTACTCTTGTGGGCTTATCGAAAAGATCGGAAGGACGCACTTTGTGTAAGTATTTTTAATGAGCTACAATAACTATTATATCAAATCAAATAATTTTATTGAGCTAAAAAGTTGACAATACATTGCATTATGTATTGTATAAATAATTTGTTTGATTTTAAACACACCTAAATGTGTACAAGGATGTCAAAAACCATTATTTCTTTAAGACAATGTGTTTTGATGCATTAAAAGACAGTTTTCAACACCACCATTACTTTAGCTACTAACTTATTTTTCTTATCAAAATATTTTAGTGGACTTTTTTCAGTTCAAAATTATTTCCTGAAAGTCATATCTTTAAAACATTATTCCAGTTTCTGTATATTGCACAAATATAACAGTGCATTAATTTTCATAAACTTATTCCCAGTCCCCACACTCAGATCACAGTATATTTTAGTAAATAATTATGATTTGTAAATTAATAAGCTGTTTTGTGTGTTTCAGGGAATTAAATACAGTCTTGATGACTATCCAACCTTGTGGTTATTTGGCCATGTTGTTATCCGACCCTGCCTGTGGACGATAAAGTACTGTCGCTAATAACTTCCTTTTTGTCCTAGAGCGATGTCATCGTACTCCATGACAATTTCCCTGGAGAGAGCTATGCCTATTTGATCGCTGTATTCACTGGGTCTCGTCTGACGGCAGGAACTTCTGCTGTTGTTGGCCTTCGTCTTTATGGAGACACCTACGCCACTCGGGTAAGCAAAGTTTTGAGGGCACCTATTGATGAAATCAGCTTAGGGTGTGTAACAAAAAACAACATAATGCCAATACTGAGTGACTAGAGTGCAAGTTGGTCTAGTGGTGCTTTAGTTCTGATTATTGGGCTTTTTATAAATGGTCCTGACTATCATGTCTTATGTTAACTATAAGAGGCGGGCCAAAGCTTCAAAGCGCTTCATCCAAATCTTTTAATCTTTGTATACCCCAATAGACAATAGACAATAGACAAAGATCTTTATTTACATATCCGTTGAGAACAGTACATGCGTCAGAATAATTAAAATTTGTTGATTTAATATGTTGTTAAAGCTGGTTGTCAAGGAATTCTTTTTCTGAGTAGAATGGCCTTTCTTGCAGCCATGTTGTTAATTGGTTCTTGAAACGGTGAGTTGGTTAATTTCTAAGTTGTTCTGGTAGGTTGTTGAAATACAGGGCCCCTTTGTAGGATGGCTTCTTTTCAAAGAGACTTAGATGGTGAGGTGGTATTGCAAAGCTTGAGGCGTTCCGTGTATTGTGATGGTGAATGTCTCTGTTTCTTGTTTGATTTGTGGAGATGGCATGGAGAATTGACTCACGGATGTAAAGTGATGTCAGTGTGAGGATTTTTAGTTCCTTAAATGCATCACGACTGCTTTCTTGATATTGAAGGCCTGCTAGACATCTTATAGCTCTTTTTTGTTGGATAAGAACTCTTTTTAGGTAGTTGTTGGATGTACTTCCCCAGACCACCAGACCATACCTGAGGTGTGACTCAACCAGGGCATGGTAGGCTGTTTTTGCGGTGTCCAGACCACCAACCTGCTTCATTCGCCTGAGGCAGTGGCGGCGGAACCAGGGGGTCAGGGGGGTCAGTTGACCCTCCTGAAATTTTAGGAAGGGTCAGGGGGGTCAAGGGTCAGGGGTTCATATAAAAAATTTAAAGATATAAAGCATTCTGTACTGTATACGTTTATTTTTTCGGCCCAAGAAGAAAAGTATAAGTAGGCCTAATAACAGTTACTGAAGATAAGTACAAAGATAAACAATTTAGTTATTAATAATAATCTATTACATTTATTATTAAGGGGCTTAATACTCACAAAACCTTATAAAAGTAATAATTAATTTAATTGATGTTCATGATCTATTGGAATTTTGGAGAGTTAACTAACAGGTAACACTTGAATTTCGCACTGAGTATTTGTCATAGTCAAAGTCGGAACTTAAGTATGTACCGTACGGTATTTTCGCCTAAAATATGATAATTATAGAGTAGTACGATAATACGTAATACGTGTGTGTATTATTTATTATAATGTTTTTATAATGACAGAGTAGCGTCTTTGTTAAATTGTAAATTTTCTTTGTTACTGCTTGAAGAAAAATGTTCTTCAGGTAGCCTAAAAACACGTTTTCAGGCTTTTATTTTTCAACATTTTTCCGGGGGAGGACCCCCGGACCCCCCTTGTTCCCTACTTTCCACATCCAAAATTTCCACATTCCACATTCCATACCCCCCGACCCCCCGGATGTGGACCTCCACCATAGGTTTCTGACCCCCTAACAAAAATTTGCTTCCGCCGCCCCTGGCCTGAGGACATGAATGCCAGAACGTAGCTTCTTGCAGAGTTGGTTAATGTGCTGTTTCCATGTCAGTTTTGAATCCATGATAATGCCGAGATATTTGGTACTATTTTGTGCTTCTATCCCAGGGATTAATACGTTTGTGTCTTTATTTTTAGTAGAGTAGTTCAGCTGAACAGTTTTCTTTTCATTTAGAGCCAATTCGTTTACTGTACAATATAGTTTAGTCATGTTGAAGGTTATATTGATGTTTCGGTTTAAAGTTTCCGTTGATTTGTCAGTTAGTGTGATGACAGTGTCATCTGCATACATTGTGGTTTGGCAGTATTCTTGTAGCTGGTCTGGTAGGTCATTTGTGAGGAGGAGGAACAGGACTGGTCCGAGAACTGATCCCTGTGGTACTCCTCTCCGTATAGGGACAGTTTCGGAATGTATTTTATGGCGAGTGTTTTTTTCTACATGCTGAATCTCAACTAGTTGCTGTCTGCCATTAAGATAGCTGTGGAACCATTGTTTAGACTTTCCCTCAATACCCAGAGCTCCCAATTTTCTAAGAAGTGTCTTGTGGTTAAGGCAGTCAAAGGCCTTGCTAAAGTCCAGAAACAGTCTTGTGACTGAGGAGCCGTCTTCTAGTTGTTCTATTATGTGCTCGGTGAGCTGTATTAAGGCAGTGGAAGTGGATCTTCCTTTAAGGAAGCCATGTTGCTGGCTGGTGAGCAGCAGGTTTTGGTCTAGATGGGATATTAGTCTGTTAATGACGATTTTTTCAAAGATTTTAGAGAAGGTCGGTATAAGTGAAATTGGTCTGTAACTTTTAATATCTGTGTTTGGTCCACTTTTATATTTAGGGTATACCTTGGCAGTTTTCAGCTGTGTTGGGAAGACCCCTTGTTTGAGAGACTTATTTATGAGTGCTGTTAGTGGGTTAATCAGTTCATTTTTGCATGTTTTGACCAGTTTGGCTGATATTTCATCAGTGACAGATGAAGTTTTTGGTTTAAGTGAGTCTATTGCTTTTAGTACTTCGTTACGTGTTGCAAGCTGAAATTTTAGTTTGTTAGCTGTTAAAGGAGGAATTTCGGGGGTTCTGGTGTGTGTGTTGGTGTTGTTTGCCTGAAGTGTCCTTTCCGCGGCTGTAGCAAAAAAACTTTTGAGGTGGTTTGCTATTTTGATTGGGTCCTGTATCTGCTAGGAGTTCCCACTCATTTGCTATACTGGTACTTGATTTTCTCTCATTATTTATAACCTGCCAGAGTGCCTTGGACTTGTTGTCGGCATTGCTTATATAGTCGGATGTTTGAGTTTTCCTCAAAGTCTTTAGTCTTAGGTCATAGTCCCTTTTTCTTGCTGCGGTTTCTGCTTTATCTTCAGGTAGACCTGTGCAGTTTTCTTTTTCCAGGGCATTTATATATAGATTTTTTTGTCTAGAGCATTCAGCATCCCAGCAGTTTTTTTGATCGTGTTGTTTTCTCCTTGTCATTTTTACTGGGCAGGTCTCATTTAGTATTCCTTGGATAGCCCTGTGAAAGTTGTTATAAGATTCATCGACATCTTCTATGTGGTAGACACAATCCCAGGGTTGTTCATGGAGCCTGGTTTTAAATAGATTTATGGTGTTTTTGTTGAGAGTTCTTCTTTTCTCCTTAATTGACTTTGTGATTTTTTCTGATGGTAGTTGGAGAGTGGCAATTTGGACAGTGTGGTCTGAGAGTCCAGACAGGATAATGGATGTCTGGATATGTTTTGGGTCTATGTTTGTACAGATCCAGTCTATTGAGGTTTTAGTTTCATGTGTAATTCTAGTAGGCGGCAGATTTAGTCTAACAATGTCAAAAGAGGATAGAAGATCTTCAACTTGGGTGTTATCTGTGTTGTTTGCATGTTCACCAAGGTTGTTTACATTTATGTCGCCCATGATGACAGTTTTTTTCTTTGTGCGGAGAGCATATTCCAGCTGGCTTGCTAGGATATCTAGCGCTTGTTCGAAATTGTCCCTTGGAGGCCTGTAGACTCCCATGACCTGGACTATTTCCTTCTTCAGTTTTATTTCTCTATCACGCACAGGTCATTGTGACCCATGTGATATTTTTATTTTTTGTATTTATTGCTGCAAAACAGTGTGTAATAAATAAAGAATTTTCTCTCTCTCTCTCTCTCTCTCTCTATTTCGAAAAGAGCAGTTTCACATACTAGTTCTGAGTCGTCATCACTTATCTTAAGTACTTTCATATAATTTTCCAGGCCATGTTTGGCATATCCTGCAACTCCTCCTTTCGTATGATTTCTTCTTGTGTAGCCTCCAATTAGGGTGTAGCCAGCTAGCTGTGTGTTTTCTAAGTTTTCTCGGGAGAGACCATGCTCTGTAATAACTATGAAGTCTGGTTGTTCATTATTAAGGAAGTGTGATAGTCTTTCTGTTTTATTAGACAGCCAGTCTATATTTTGGTGGGCAAGGGTGAGTTGGTGTCTGCAAACTAGTGGGTGTTTTGATTGGTTGTCAACACTGTTTTTAGATTTTGTTATGTCGTTGCCGGTGGTTTGGTTGAGGGTCCTAAAAAAGAGGTTTGGGTGTTGCTGGTTTCTGTACTTGGGTTGCTGCTATCTACTTGGGGTGGGATCAAGGTACTTCTAGAGGCTGGGGTTTCAGAGTGACTAATCGAGGCTGATAGTCTTTCCTTGTGTTGGGTATTTATGTCTTTAAAGTAATCTATATGCTTCATGAAAAAGTCATCCAAAGTTTCCTGGTCGCCTCGTATTCTTGCTGTCATAGGTGGAAGCCTCTCTTTTTGAGTCAGTTTTTTAGAAGGAGTTTGGTTGTTTCTCCTGGTCATATCCGGGTTCAGTTTTTTGAAAGGAGTTTGACTTTCTCTCCTTGTAGTTTCTCGTGTCAAGATGTCAGCATCGCATTTCTGTTTTACACCATCTACCTGTAAGCCTATTTCTACATTGGCAGGTTCTTCAAGCCGAGATTTGTTTTTGGCTACTTGGAGAGATACACTGAAATGGTTTCTTTCGTTCCCAATTGGTTTTTTGCTCTTGCTTAGGTTGTGGTTTTTAGAAAGAGGAAAAATCTCTTTAGTGGATGTACTTTGTGTGACTGTTGATAGTATAGCAGGGTTTATTTGTTCACCTTGTTTGTGCAGTTCTTTTTGCAAAGTTTCCACAGAGCGTTCTAGTTGGTCTTGTCGAGTTTTCAGCTGAGCCAGCTCAGTAATTAGAGAGGCACAGTAGTTGGGAACATAAAAATCGGAGTGATTTGTTTGTGTTTCTGAAGTGCCAGTAGGTTTTGGTGTCTGAGGTAGGTCCGTTTTGTCATCTTGGTTTAGCTTCAGCTTGTTTATCATTCCGCCTAATTGCTTAATTTCATTTGCTGAGTCGAGTAGTAGTTTTTCCCTTTCATTATCTTTTTCTTCAAAGGTTTGTATCATTTTAATTCTTAGCTGTCTTTCCTTCTCTAGTTGGAGTTCTACTTCATTTAGTGTTTCAACCAGTGAAGCATTTCGGGAGAGCAGGATTTCCTTGTCATTTTCAAGCTCTTCAATTTTTGCCTCAGCAATGTTGAGATATTCAGAGACCTCCAATGTCCAGGCACCTAATGCCTGCATTGTACTGAACAGTTCCTCCTCAGGAAGGTGACTCTCTCTTACCAGATTTCCAAGATTTGTCCTTCTTACCTCTGAGATCTCCTCAATGTGAAAGATCAGGTGAAAACAGTTTTCTCTGACCTCCCACACTTCACACAGACCCATTTGAGGCAAATGCTCTTTGACAAGCCTAGGTCAAGTAATCAGCTACATAGTTTTTCTTTCTGTTGTCTATCTAATGTTTTGTCCAATTCTTCCCCTAATCAACCTCAGGAAATCTGAGGTAATCCCTTGAGAGGAGTGTGCTTACTTAATCTTAAAAGGAGTGATTCAGCCCATCTCTTACAATGTTTTTTAGTGGCCCATGACACGCTTGAGGTGCACACAGGTGCCTCAGAAGGGTAGAGAACCGATCATAGTTGTCGTAGAAGCATTTGCTAGCCAGTCAGCAGCAATGATACCTTCTAAGCCAGAGTGACCAAGCACCCACAAGGATGGGTTTAGCATTTTGGCGTCCCTAGGCCCTATAATTTTTCCGCCCCTTGTCCTGTTATAGTTACTTTCTTACGTACCTTTGATAAAAACTATATCAGGCCTATATGTTAATTGCTTAAACAATAGAATTGTACCATTGCAAGTTTTTTTAAAGAATTTACATGGTTATGGCCTTAGCCGTCTTAAACCCTTTTAGCAATTTATGTACTAAATAAAGTGTATAATAGGTTACGTACCTTGTTCCGTCTTCAGTCTTAACTTAGTCTATGGATGACTAGTTTCGGGTACAAAGACCCATTATCAAATCCTTATTTAAAACATCATATTGAATATGGTCAAATATCCGACGTAAGTCTTCATCAATGTATACATGCAGGTCGACGACACATAAAATTTACACATTTAAAAAACAAAAGTTACAAATACATTTAAAACTATAGGCCGGCCACATTGAATACGGGACAAACCGACGCAGGTTACACGGCGGTACCAACAGCTATATGATAATCCAGCAGTATTATCGATAAGATAGTTAACAAACAAAAGTACAAAATTGGTAAACTAATTGATAAACCCAGCAACTTTGTATCCGTCGAATTTGGAGCCAACCTACATTAAAAAATTAATTGAAAAAAACATCAAATCACCCTAGCTAGTAAAACGTCAAACAAGCTAGAACGTCATTTGAGCCAATCCAACCATAAACAAAATGATAATGATTTAGATGGCACAGGTGTTTACAAACTATCTTGTAATGATTGCTCCATAGGCCAATCGGGACATTCCTTCAATACCAGATTTAAAGAACACCTACCTAAACCAAAACTGTCAATACAACGATCCAAATTTGTAGATCATCTAGTAAATGCCAATCACAATGTAAACAGTTGCCAAGATAATTTACAAATCTTGCACAAATGCAGTAAAGGTCCCCTCATGAACGTCTTAGAGAGTCTTGAAATTTATAAAGCTAATAAAAAATCCTCTCAAAACGTTTTGAATGAAAAACTAAATTTTGGTTCAAATATTTTATTTGATAGAAGACTTACGTCGGATATTTGACCATATTCAATATGATGTTTTAAATAAGGATTTGATAATGGGTCTTTGTACCCGAAACCAGTGATCCATAGACTAAGTTAAGACTGAAGACGGAACAAGGTACGTAACCTATTATATATTCGAATATCAGTCTTGGTGGCAAAGATGTTTAAATAGAGTGCTGTTTACGGGACTGAATCAAAACGATGTAACCAAAACCGGCAAAACATTCCTGCAACAAAGCATGGCCTTTACAGGTGCCGTAGTGCTTCAAAAATTATTCCCAAAAACATGAACTCTGTACATCAGTAAGAGATACCATAGATAAAAAAAATCCCCCAGTAGATTTGTTATCCGAGCTAAGGCATTTTACTCCATTCTGCTCTCATATTTGACTTAAAATACACCCTGTTGTGTTTCTGTCCCAATTGATAATTATAATACCGATAACAACTGTTGCAGCCAACAGTCCTGAAGTGTGAGACCAGGAGAGTTCTACAAAGAGACAATGATGACTGGTTTCTGTTGTGCTATCCTGTGTCCTTGGGTATCCTCAATGCCGTGCAACTCTGGCATGACAACTCTGGGAGGAACCCCGACTGGTAAGACAATCGGCTCTTTAAATCAGTAAAATTAAATGCTCCCTTATGGCTAACCAGCAGAATATTGACAGAAGCCGTGCTCTAAAACTAGATGATCTTAACTCCTCCGAAACAGGTTTATAGCATAGATAAAACATACCCTTGGTAGAATTTTCATTCTTATGGAACAGCTGAAGTCAATTTTATTGTTAGTTGTACGGTGCACTATAGACGTTGTGTGACTTGGCCTATTGTAAATAATATTGAACGGCTTGGTAAATCTTGAATCTTGTGTTTTGTTTACAATTTGATTCTTGTTACTTCAGTCATTTAAAACCTCGTTTAACAAAATAGTACAATCTAATCATAATCAATAACTCGCCCTCCCTAGTTATCTAACCAAACAGTAATAAGCTCAAATCATGAAATTAGACATAACAAATTGGCCTCAAAATAATAGAAACAAGATTTTGTCGCCACTAGCGCCCTGTGTCACCTTACATGAACTAGACACAAAAAAACAAGCTTAAAAATTTACAATTGAACAAACTTTGTTTTGGTTTCTTGGAAACAAAAAAAGCACAGATCATATGATTTACCATAAAGACTATGTTTGCTTATAATTGCTATTCCCTATTGGGAAATTTACTAAATGTAATGTATACATCAACAAATTAACAAATGGTTTTTCCTACAGTCACCCGACAAAGTTGGCTTTCTTGTACTGTTTATAGTACAGAAAGCTGCTAATTTCTGCATATTTATACTTTGGCACACATCAGGTTTCCAACGAAACAACACAAAACAGCGTGGTTCTATTATATGTACGTAATCCGTGTACGCTTGGAAATAAGTTGGCAACACTTAAAGATAATAATACTACGAGCAGCTGATTGACTATTATAACTACAATTTAACCTGTCATTTCGTGTTTATAGTTTATGTTCTCTTTTCGGTATTTCTGAACTTTATGGACTTTTCTTTTAAACATTTTTAAAACAATCCTACGATCTTAATAAGCAAGAAAATACCTTTAAAGCAAATTTAAGGCGCGGAAACCACTGCAAATTACAAAAATATACGGAACTATTTTCTCAAGTCGCGGAGTAGATTGCTTGCCGAGGAAAACATAGCGGAGTGATACGGACCGGGGACTACTTTAATTCTCTAGGGCACATATTTGTGTTGCCAGCTGAACCTAAAAACGTGTTGTATAGTGTTTGAAAGACTAATTATTTATATGATTTATAGTGACTGTAGGAAAAATATAATGTGTAACACGAGTGCAAAAGGCCTTTGCTACACTCGAGATCATTCATTGTAAACGTTGCTCTCGTGTGCAGAAGTGCCACTTTGCGGGTTTTTTGCATTGCCAGATACTGAAAATCAATTGTTGATTGGTGTGACTCAAGCACTGGCCCTCAGAATGAAAGTTCTTGCCCTAACCACTCATACAGAATGTCTTCTTTAGTGTTTTATTTACAGTTAAAGCTAATACCAAGCATTTACCCTAAAATAATCACTTAATTTATCCACTTCAAAAAAGTTTAACTTATGAATTCATGCAATGTATTCCAGGTACTGCTCAAAGGTTATAGTGTACGACCTACAGGCCACGACCCAGTACCTGTTTGTGATCGACCAGTGGCTGGCATTAGAGGTAGACGAGTTTCCGGAATCGATGGTTCGACCGGCAACTACGGACGAGGTGTTGAGCGTCAAGCGGATTTTTCTGGACAACTCTGTTCTCGGCTTTAGGGAAAATCATTTGCACCTGAGCATCTTGGCTAGGTAATGACGATTTAAAACTTGTTTGTCTCAGTAAATAAGTAATAAATGTTATTCTAACATAGTGTATTATTAGCAAAACTATTACAATTATGACTTCTTGAATTATGATGTGTTCTTGAATTAGTACGTGTTGAATCATTAAGGAATTATCATTCAAACATATTTGTACCATGAAAAACTTATACTCTACTGTATACTGAAAACAAGAGTTGTGAAATAAAAATGACTGAAAAGAAAATGTAAAAAAATGTTCAACCCAGGTTCAAGAATTTGAGTGATCTTAAATTACCACATTTTTATTGTAGCTGTTTTGCCTGTGTCTGTCATTAATAATTTTAATTTTGAAATCCATGTGCTTTATTCATAATCTAGTTCAACTGCGTTTACATTTGTCTGGTTTTCAGACATCCGAGGAGCCCTGTATCTAGAAAACAACGTTTGATGGTCCTGATGGTTTTGATAATGTCAGCCATGTTGGCTAGCATTATGTTCTTCAAAGTTACGGATAAATTTGGTATTACTGCAGTTATTTAATGTGGTTACAATTTATTACTAAGTTAATTTTAATAGTTTCTTCCATAAAAGATAAAAGACAAGCACAAATCATATACCGGTAGTTATACCATAGACTAACCAACACAAGTAGACTTCTCATCCCATTGTAAATTTTGAAGCACGTTTTTCGTGTCTAGTTCATGTACGTGACACAAAGGCGCTAGTGTCGATGAAACTTTGTTTCAATTATTTTAGGGTTAATTTCTTGATTTCTGCTTTACTGTTTGGTTATATAACTAGGGGACAAGTTATTGTTTATGATTAGATCGTATTATTTGGTTAAACGAGGTTTTAAATGGCTGTAATAACGGGACACAAATTGTAAACAAAACACGACCTCTACATAAACCGTACACGAACTAACAATAAAATTGTCTTCAGCTGTTCCACAAGGATGAGAAATCTACTAAGGGAGTATGTTTTATCTATGGTTATACATATCCTAAAATCTATACCTGTAATGAAAAAAAAAACATGGCTGAAACACCTGAACAACGGTGATAATGTGTGGGTAATAGTCCTCATTTTTGGTTTGATCTTTATTTTATTTTTATAAAATGTTTGAGTTGTTAAAAAATAAATTATTATGATTGAAGTCGAAATTTAAGATTGACACGAAAAGTAAGCATTTAAAAAAAATGTAATGTAACTCTGTTATACTACAGACAATAGACCATCCCTTGAACTAAACCAAGCGCAACTGCCGATAGAGGTCTATAATTGGTTCCTTAGTCTATGGTTATAAGCTAAGATTAAAACAAACCAAAAATATTTATACAGATTAAGGTCAAGTATTTACTTAATTGCTAAACAAACAATCTTGTTTGTTTAAAAAAAAATGTGAATTAAGAATTGTTGAGCCTTATGTTTGTGTTGTTGTTGTTGTTGTTTTTGGAAGAAACCAGTAGAAAAAGTCTCATTAAAACATCCACTGTTTATTTTGATTGTAGTTTTCTATTTTTTAGCGAATTTCCCTATAGGGAAGTAGCTATTACCGTAGGTGGCACGGTAAGACCTAGGCCCGGGACCAATTTACTTTTTCATTTTGATGTCCCCAGAGGCCAAAAACACCATTCTTTCAAATTTTTATATATGTATATATATAGATTTATATATATAAATATATAAATACGTCCGTGAACGCGATAACTTGAGTAATTTTTGTCCGATTTTGATGAAATTTGGTTCTAAGGTGTAAGTCAGGATAAACTTGGATGAGGTCGCGAACCAGCATGATCGGACCATGGGAACGGGGTTTTACGTGGGTTTTTATGGGGTAAAAAAATGGTTTTTCTAATTTTTGACCCTCAAAACACAAAATTTCCCAATTTCTCTCTAGACCTTTTTAAAGAGCTTAAAAAAACAAATAATTTAGTATATCAATGTGTTTTTGCACGGTTATTAGTAACGGAGAAGATCCAAAAAATTATAAATTTAAAATTCCAATGTTATTCTTATGGAGAATATTGTAAAATGTTGTAGTTTGCTTGTTTGTGGATATATTTTGATAAAACTTGCCAAATTATTTATTTTAAACTAAGCTATTAATATTTTACTAAAAACCTCCACAGTAGTTTCCTTGTAGCAGCAAACCTAGGTACTCGTTAAACCTAATGTTATTTTAATAGATTTAATTTAAAATCAATTCAGACAAATGGAAATTCGCTTAGTTGGCAGGTTTGCTGCGGCGGGGGTATTTCAAATACATTTGAAAATAGTTCAAAAATAGTTTCTGAAAATGATTTGTGTCTTAAACCAATGAAACAACCAATCGTAATTGCTGTGTTGAATTATTTTTTAGCTGAAAACGTTGATGAGTACCACTACAGCTTTGGTCAAAGAGAGCTCATGATAAGTATTCAATCGTTTGTGATCTCCACAGTCTTTGCCTTTATTGCAATGTTTCTTTTTAGGTAAGTATTTCCACAAAGTAGACTAAATCTTACTCTCTTAAAATAATATAATCCCAAACTAAAAGCAAGTTAAACAAGTTAAGAATTGTAGCCAGGGGGGACGGATGTAGATTGATGACCGAGGGGATTAGTGACATTGGTAGTAATGCGGGGGTAGCGGATTTTTATCTCCCTGGAATTTTACCCCCTGGGCAAACGTGACGTCACAAACCAGGGGGTAAAATTCCGGCCGCAAACTTTTGAGTTCCGCGACATCAGCTCGATGGATTAAACGCGGAATTAAACATATAATTTCACGGTTGTGAATTTAATCAGAACACATCAAATTATAAAAACCTAGAATGTACGGGCCGGATTTTTACCCCCGGAAATTTACCCCTGGAATTTTACCCCCTGGCCAGATATATAAATTAGTGAGAATGGTTACTTATCTTCATTCAGTTTTAATTTAATAGTAAACATAAGTAGCCTATCTTAATTTATTTGTAACATTAACTAACCGAACAGCAGGTTTTTAATTTTAATTTTGAGATTCGTGTATCAGGTTTCGATCTTTGAAGCCAACTGTTGTTAATATGATCGAAATAAAACAGCGAATTCTGTTTACTTAGTTGAGATTACAAAATAAATAAATAAAGATAGGCTACTAAATAATGAAATGTTTACAATTAATTAAAAACAGAAATAAGAAAATCAATCGTTCAATTTCTAAAATCGGCCAGGGGGTAAAATTCCGGGGGTTAAATTCGGGGGGTAAAAATCAGGGGGTAAAAATCCGGGGGTAAAAATCCGGCCCGTACATCTTCAGTTGTCTAAACGCTAGTTATATGGACAGGGGGTAAAATTCTGGTTTTTATCGCTAATCTAATTAATCACGCTCTGACTATTTTCATTAGACTTCCAAATCCGCAGGGGTAAAATTCCAGCCGCAAACAAACTTTCGATCACTCAGGTTACTACGTCATAGTGACGTCAGCTTTGCCCAGGGGGTAAAATTCCAGGGGGATAAAATTCTGGCGACCCATAATGCGATATGTATATTTATCAAAAATTCGTTTTAGTTGTCTGACTGTTGTGCTAGAGCCTGGAGGACCCTAGCATGTTGGAATTAGGAGCGTGCTATCTTCTGCTACCTTCATAAAATGACAATTTAATTAGAAACTCTGTTTGGGGACCAGAGGGCGGAGATCTTTACTCAGACCAGAAGCAGGCCAAGCCAGCTTGATTAGGCCTACTACGAAGGATGAAACTAACAAATTTAACTAGAACATTGAAATAAACCTACCCTTCCAAGCAAAATTATTAAATATACTGACAAGTCTGCTATATTGCAAGACGATAATAACAGGGGTCTGTTGCGTTTATTAACACATAACTGAAAATATCTGGACTCTAAATCATTTCCTGAATGATTTATTACTGATATTTCAATTTGGTGACTATTGCATGTCTAGGAAGAATTACCTCGTTAAATGAGATAGTTATAATTTTGGAATTTACATTTCTGGGAATGGGGCGAAAACTTTAAATTGTTAATCTAGCCTGTCATTCTTAATTTTACAACTACTTCATATGTAAGACTTATCCTGATGTAAGAGAGCCATGACGTTGCTACTTGTACAAATACCGGCGAGACACAAGACGGAGGAATTCTCTATTCACTAGCTCCTCGACCGTTTCTAAGAAAAAAGCAAGCGGCAGACCGAAAGTGGAACGCTGATAGGAAAGGCCGGCGATTTTGTTGTGTGGCACTATATAAAATATTGGCGCTAAGCATCACAGAATGTGTAATACTTACTTTACTTGTATATATTATTTTCTGCTGTTGAAAAATTAGGTTGTTAACTCAACTTATCATTCTATGAACCGTGCCTAGGGGAAGCCAAGGCAAACATAAATTCAATATATCAAATTGAATCAGATCAATATTTAATTCTGAAGATGATATTTATCAGGGCTCTGATATATTCAGAATCATAATCCATTTGTTGTCATTTGACAACATTATATTATTATAGACAACGTCAAAGAACACAAGAAGTACAATAATATGCAGTATAAAAGGAAAACTCCTAACTCGACATCTGTATCCAGAGAGACTCCATATCCTCTCAGTCAATTTGTCTTTGTCCGTTTTTCATTTTGTGTCCGTGTGTGTGCCCAATGGATGTATAAGGAAAAAATATTTTAATGCATTTGGTTTAAGCAAATTCGAATTTGATGGGAATCTGAATGGCATGGATTGGCGGGTATTGGCAGGTTTCTTAAGGGAAGCCTGGCAATACAGATGGGCAATAGTAGAGGAGTTTAATTTTTAAATTTATGATTCTCCTATTTTTGAAGTGCCAATGCAACTTGTGAACTTTCTTTACTTAAAAATCTAACTATTTGTTTTTCTATATTTTTTTCAATAAATTGAGCTCTATTGTTTTTTTGATTTAATTAAAAAATTGAACTGTATTATTTGTTGTTCAAGTAGCTTTTTGTTATTTTTCTCAGTTTTTATCGTGATATTTTGATTATCTATATATTTATATTAATTTTAAGAGAAAACTAATTGTAACTTTGTTCTTTCATGTGTATTCTGTTGCCAACCTGGCCGAGGGCCCTTCCGGCCAATGCCTAGAAGTGTTTTGTCTAGCAGATGCTCTGCGAAATATCTGTGAATGTAAAAACAAAAGCAACAATAAATCACTTATTCATTCATTCATATAAAAGGAAATGTACAATGTACTTGTCAGACTAACAAATATAACAGAGAATAAAACATAACAAATAACATTTAGTAACAATTAGTTAAAACTATGAAAATTTACAACAAATCACCAAAGCGTCACTGGACCAAAGCTCTTAAAGATCAAGTTAAACATTATATGCAAAAAATTCAAATGCATTGTCTAACTGACACTTAATAATTGGCAATATACATTTAAATTATATTTTTTCAGGAAAGGATATAAGCAAAGAGACTATCAATACAATAAACGTAGTACATTGTATATGCCAAGGAAACGATCGTCAATAACGGACAAGTATTGGTTTTCTGATAAACCAGCGTTTGTGGACTTGTCTACTTTCATAGCATACGATGAGAAGCCACCAAAACAACGCAAAGGTATGTAATATTATTTATAATATACGTTAAAATGGGTTTATAATTGTACCATATGAATTTATATTTATTCATATGGTACACATTGATGAGGGGCAAGCTGGTTTAGTGGTAGAGAATGGTTAGAGTTTTTTCTGGGTTCAAATCCTACCAACCGCCAATGGATTTGATCCAAGTGATAATGTTTCAACCCTCTAGGCCAAGCCTGAAATAACGCCTGAAATGGTTTCGGCTAGCTAGGATGGGAAGGCATAAAAATAGAAAATAGCCTGTGTTATTGAGTCAACTATGGGGATGGGGGATGATGAATTTTAAATTTATTAAAAGATTTATTGTTTTATTCAAAAGCTTTTTCTTTTGTGGAATTGCCAATAATCTCGGTGTATGCCATATTGTTAGGTAGTGTGTTTCCTATTTTAAGTATCAAAAAACACTCCTCAATTAATTAATAAGGAAGAAAACTATAACAAATGTTTTGGAAAACCTCCCTGATTACATCTACGTTCCCCCAAAATAAAATTGGTGTGTATACCACTGGTGAAAACAATAATTTGTTGCTGAAGTAAAATTAATTTCTGCTGCTTTTGTTATTGTTAGCTTAAATCTTGGAATTATTATCAAAATTATTGTCAAACTCACAATATGTGTGATTCAAATCTGTCCATATAACTTGTTGTATTTTATTTTTTTCTTCAAACATGCTTACAACTTCAGATTATAGTGTTTTGGAAGCAATATTTATTTTACAAACCTTAACCCTTTGAGTCAAATTTTTTCATGTTTTCGGCGAGTATAGGTCCTCATTTGAGCCGTAAAGATCGCCATTGGACCATAAAGATAAACTTTTTTGATTTTTTTGTCGCCATTTTTGAGCAGTCAGGAAAATGGCGGGCGGCAACCTATACTCGCCATTAAAACAAAATCTAAAATAAAAATAGTTGACCTTTGCGGTTGAATGGCGAGTATAGGTCGCCGCCGCCATTTTCTCTTCTCCTCGAATGGTCACATACTCACCAAAAAAGAAAAAAAAATCAACCTCAAAGGGTTAACGGGTTGATTCATTTAAAAAAAAAATAGCATAAGAGAATATTTTATATTTTTACTGCCACATTGATCCTGTTTTCCACCAGATATGACTATGTATGAATCATTCATCGCAGCCATCAGAAACTGTACTCATCACAAGACTCTTCGCCCTGTTCATTTAGCTACTGAAGGCTCGGAAATAAAAGTGAACAAAGGATGGTTGATAGCGGCATGGTTAGTTATTTATGTTTTTTTACTTGGATACTGCAAGTAGAATTTTGTTTATATTCAAACCAGAAGCTTGGTTTTATGTTAATTTGGTTAAAATAGAAGGCATCATTCTTCACTAAATGTTTGTCTCTTATTTTTGTATAACTAAAAACAAGCATTAGATTTTAAATAGATATATTAAATCGTAATGAATAGATAGCGAAATAACAAAAAATAAATTTAAGACAACACACTCTATTTTTACCTCATAAAACACCTTAAAATTTGTCATCAGTTGATATATTAAGGATGATTTTATTTAAAATCCATGGCTTTTCGGTGCCCTAATGTCTACAAATTCTGGTTTCAGTCCGGTCAGTGTTTTTTTTAGCTTGATAACTCGAGAAAGAAAAAATCCGATTTTTATGAAATTTGGTACTAACGTGTAAACCTACAATTATTCTAATGAGTTCGCAAACAAGCATGATTGGACTATAAGGGAAAAAAATTATTATTTTAGGGGGAAAATTTGGTTTTTCTTATTTTTAACCATAAAAACATAAAATTTAGCAACTTCTTTCCAAACCATTTGTTTGTATAGCTTATATAAAAAAAAAAAATATATTGAAGCATTATTATGCGCCTAATGGCTACGGGGAAAATTCCAAAAAAATTTGTAATTTAATATTTCAACTTTATCTTATAGAAAAAATTGTAAACTGTTAAAATTTGCTTGTTTATGAGCATATTTTCATCAAATTTGCAAGCATTCAAATGCAAAAAAAATTCATTTCATACTAAACTATTAACACTTTACAAAAAAAAAACACCTACCCTCCCTGTTGCAGCAAATCTAAGTACACGTTAAACTAAAGCTATTTAAATAGGGAATAAATGTGGTACTTTTTAGGAGATATTTTAGAGTAAATTCAATCAGGCAAATTGAAATTCGCTTAGTCTTCAGGTTTGCTGTGGTGGGGGTATTTTGTTTTTAAATCAGTTTCATTACAAAGATATTTTAACAAGCAGGGAGTTAACTAATCTTCCCTCCCCAATATACAGTGTATTTCTTCATTCATTCACTCAATAAAAGGATATCTTTAGGTAAACACCTAATCAACTAATATTCGGTAATTTATTTCAGGGTATTTTCAATTCTAGTGATTATTATATGTGCATATCTTGTTATGCTATACAGTCTTAAGTTTGGGAAAGTAAAAAGCTTAAAATGGTTAAGCAGCCTGGTGGCAGCACAAGCTCAAGATATTTTCATCTTTTCTCCGCTGAAAATACTGATACTTGCCTTATTATTATCAGCTGCATTTGAGGTGAGAGGATTTGTATGTTTGACAGTGACATTAGATTTATTTCTATATTGTGTAAGAATATGGTTCGAAAACGGTCATGGTACCATTTAATTAATTAGGCGTGCAAATTGTGTACAAGTTTAACGAATGTAATTTAAATATTAATGACAGGCCTCATTTTTAACCTAATAATTTATTTGTGTTAATCAAAACAAGGGTTGATTGATACATTGAATTTTACTTTTTAAAGGAAATAATCCATGAAGCATGTTTTAAAGTAGAAGCATATTTAAGGGTAAAATCACAGTTTAAAGAATTTTTTTATTTGTAAATAGTTTTACTTCACATTACTATAAAATATTGTTTAGCATACCTAATTCTACTGCCTTCTTGGTAGTTTGTTGTTGTACACTTTACCCTTTTAGCCTAAGTGTGCAGCAGGTTTTCAAATGAAGTATGTCTGTAAACCAAGTGAGATGAAATAAATTACTAGTGAAATCTGTGAACCAAGAACAAATTTTGACTAATATTTTATTGTTTTCTTCTTTAGAGAACAACTGACATTTCTGCGTTCAAACTTGATGTCAACAAGGCAGTTAAATGTGACCTCGTTGGAGATAAAAAATACTTGGATAATTTAATAGAGTACCGAACAAAGAGTATATACTACCCCATGACAGATGAAGTTAAAGCTGTAAGTAGATGGTGTTTAAAAAAAATTCAATAATTTTATTTTAAATCCTATACTCTAATACGAGCAATGTTTGCTTGTATGTATGTATGCTTGCTTGCACAAAGATCTCGAAAACGGTTCCGACGATTTTCTTCAAATGTTGTAAATAGTTTAATTCTAGCCTAAAAACGAGTTTACTGCAGTTAGAACTGCCAACAAAAATCGAATTACGTAGAAAAATGAAACTGAAAATCACATTTTTTTAACATTAGTCTTATGGGTTGCTAGGTAACCTTGTTGGCTGAATTAAATAACAAGGAAAAAGTAAACAAAAGACTTGAAGTTGTAGCATGTGTTCATAATAAGCCAACTACCCACAGTATACTAGCAAATTACAAATACAGTACAAAAGGAAAAACATCATTTAGCAAAGATTATACTGAAGATTACTCGATACATTGTAGTCAAGGGTAGCAGTGAGAAGTCTGGGATCTGTTTATGACGATTGGATAAGGGTATGGGCAATCCTAAAATGCTATGGGAAGGGAGGGAAACAGGTCCGTGATGTAGGAAGTGGTGAAGGGAGTAGTCAAGGCGAGCTGTCCGGAGTGTGGGAACTGTTTATGATGATTGGATAAGGGTATGGGCAATCCTAAAATGCTATGGGAAGGGAGGGAAACAGGTCCGTGACGTAGGAAGTGGTGAAGGAAGTAGTCAAGGCGAGCTGTCCGGAGTGTGGGAACTGTTTATGACGATTAGATTAAGGTTTCTACAATCCTAAAATGCTATGGGAAGGGAGGGAAACAGGTCCGTGACGTAGGAAGTGGTGAAGGAAGTAGTCAAGGCGAGCTGTCCGGAGTGTGGGAACTGTTTATGACGATTAGATTAAGGTTTCTACAATCCTAAAATGCTATGGGAAGGGAGGGAAACAGGTCCGTGACGTAGGAAGTGGTGAAGGAAGTAGTCAAGGCGAGCTGTCCGGAGTGTGGGAACTGTTTATGACGATTAGATTAAGGTTTCTACAATCCTAAAATGCTATGGGAAGGGAGGAAAACAGGTCCGCGACGTAGGAAGTGGTGAAGGAAGTAGTCAAGGCGAGCTGTCCGGAGTGTGGGAACTGTTTATGACGATTAGATAAGGGTATGGGCAATCCTAAAATGCTATGGGAAGGGAGGGAAACAGGTCCGTGACGTAGGAAGTGGTGAAGGAAGTAGTCAAGGCGAGTAGTCCGGAGCGTGGGAACTGTTCATGACGATTAGATAAGGGTATGGGCAATCCTAAATAGCTATGGGAAGGGAGGGAAACAGGTCCGTGACAAAGGAAGGTGTTAAGGAAGTAGTCAAGGCGAGCTGTCCGGAGTGTGGGAACTGTTTATGATGATTGGATAAGGGTATGGGCAATCCTAAAATGCTATGGGAAGGGAGGGAAACAGGTCCGTGACGTAGGAAGTGATGAAGGAAGTAGTAAAGGCGAGCAGTCCGGAGTGTGGGGACTGTTTATTACGATAAGATCAGGTTATCTGCAATCCTAAAATGCTATGGGAAGGGAGGGAAACAGGTCCGCGACGTAGGAAGTGGTGAAGGAAGTAGTCAAGGCGAGTAGTCCGGAGTGTGGGAACTGTTAATGACGATTAGATAAAGGTATGGGCAATCCTAAAATGCTATGGGAAGAGAGGGAAACAGGTCCGTGACGTAGGAAGTGGTGAAGGAAGTAGTCAAGGCGAGCTGTCCGGAGTGTGGGAACTGTTTATGACGATTAGATTACGGTTTCTACAATCCTAAAATGTAATGGGAAGGGAGGAAAACAGGTCCGCGACGTAGGAAGTGGTGAAGGAAGTAGTCCGGAGCGTGGGAACTGTTTATGACGATTAGATAAGGGTATGGGCAATCCTAAAATGCTATGGGAAGGGAGGGAAACAGGTCCGTGACGAAGGAAGTGGTGAAGGAAGTAATCAAGGTGAGCTGTCTGGAGCGTGGGAACTGTTTATGATGATTGAATTAAGGTATTTGCAATCCAAAAATGCTATGGAAAGGGAGGAAAACAGGTCCGCGATGTAGGGAGTGGTGAAGGAAGTAGTCAAGGCGAGTAGTCCGGAGTGTGGGAACTGTTTATGACGATTAGATTAAGGTTTCTACAATCCAAAAATGCTATGGGAAGGGAGGAAAACAGGTCCGCGACGTAGGAAGTGGTGAAGGATGTAGTCAAAGGCGAGCTGTCCGGAGTGTGGGAACTGTTTATGACGATTAGATTAAGGTATCTATAATCCTAAAATGCTATGGGAAGGGAGGAAAACAGGTCCGCGACGTAGGAAGTGGCGAAGGAAGTAGTCAAGGCGAGCTGTCCGTAGTGTGGGAACTGTTTATGACGATTAGATTAAGGTATCTGCAATTCTGAAATGCTATGGGAAGGGAGGGAAACAGGTCCATGACGTAGGAAATGGTGTAGGACGTAGTAAAGGCGAGCCGTGTGGAGTTTGGGAATGGATCTATGTGTCTCCAATACAGTACTAAGACTGCTTTTAGAGTGGACTAATGATTTTCCCCGAGCAAAGCTCGGTCCCCAGGTACTTACTATATATACAGGTAAGCACCATTAATTAAAATCAAACATAACTTAAATTGGTTGGTACAAAATATGAAAAGATTATAATACAGTACATTAGTGTAAAGAAAAATACAATTGAAGCAACTTAATGCATACCGGTAGTATCTTCTGGGGTTTAATTTTAGAATATGTGATTGTCAACTGAATCTTCTCCTTGAAATCATTATTGATTTGTTTCCTTTAACACCTATCATCTTTATGTGAGCTCTTTGGGGAACATTAGGATATGAACAACCCCTCAATGGTACTAATATTTAGAACAAAAAATACAGGGACAGAAATCCTTAATTTTTACTGTGAAAGTAAAAGCTTGGATCAAGTTAGTAAAAGCCTAGTTACGTATGTTTTGTTTCGGAAGCTGTAAAAAATTTAATGCAAATGAACCCAAGACAATTAATTTTTTTAGAAAAAAAGAAGAAAGACCATGAGGAAAATGAAGTGGAGAATCATTTTAGATTTTCTCGCCGTGCTGACGTTTATATTGATTCTGTGCTACATTATGAAAATTCTGTGGAGCGGAGCGCACTTCCATCCTAACTCTCATGCTGCTGAGATGATGATGACCAAATATAACGGCCGATTTGTCGCACTGCAGGATGTTTACAATCGGACACAGTAAGTAAAATGGTGTTAGTTGAAAATTACGGGAAATTTTCACTCAAGTTTCTTTCATTGTTGATTTGAAATCCTGTGTTTTGTGTGTTATTTTATGTATATTTAATCTATGTTGATCCATATTCATTCAGATGCTAAAATATCTTGGAGTTTGGAGGTGCATCAGTTTTTTTTTTTTTTTTTTTTACTAACATTTTATTTAGGAAAACTAATAAATAATGAAAATTAAGGGATAAAAGTAAATCTATGATATGATCCAACTCTTTCAATAATATAAAAAAAAAATTATTCAATTGTTAATACGACCTTACGGCCAATAATTTACATTTTAATTGTATGTCCACAAATAGCACTTTTAGGAAAAAGAGTAGGTCTTAAACTGTTTAGGTGCTTCCGTGGAAATTTATCGATCTTGAACTGTTTTTATTTCTGTAACGAGCAGTTTACAACAAACTCCCCAACTCCTTTGACAGGTATATGTAAGGCTGAATTTTCGCCTGCTTTCTTTTTCCAGTAAATGTTCAAAATAGTGTGTTTCGGTAATTTCCACGGACATTTTCTCTCCATGAAGGGTAAAACACTGTTTTGTTTTAAGAGGGTATTAATTAAAATACTTTAGGGCTTAATACATTATTTTTTTTACAGATTCTTTACCTACCTACAGAACACTTTTGTGCGGTCCTTGTTTGTTTTTAGATGGTTTAATGATTTAAATTTCCAAACACTAAGTCCTTCAGGTATAGTGCACAATTTTTTTTATTCATGTTTATTAATTTTTGACGTAAGTGTTTCAACTGAGAAAGCCTATGAGCTCTTTTTGTTTAACATTGAATTAAATTTGTTTTACGATAGAATACAAATTGTATTCCTTTATTCAATCCTTTTTGACAATGAATACAAGTTGAACTGTATTTCATTATATAAGAGAATGAAACACACATATAGAAGGTAATTTTTTCACAAGTTCTCCTACCACAAAATACACTTTGTTAAAGTAAATAGTACAAGCAGACTAAATAATCTTATTAGCATTAAAAAAACTTTTTTGCTTTGTACTTCATTGTTATTGTTAGGTAAACGAGTTTTCCTTAAAATGAAACATAATAAATATTTAAAATCTTTGGGTGCTGCATCAAAATAATCTACTCCCAGAAATGAAGTGAACAACTCTTGATGGAAACCTTAAAAAAAAACAGCCATGCTGTTCTTCATATGACTGTTATTATAACTACTGTATTAGTCAGTGTTAACTGTCAAAAGCTTAATGGAAACTATCATTCATTGAACAGAACACTTGTATGGATAATAAAACAAACTAAATTTCACTTTATTTGATGTTATGTACTACAGACGCTCCTGAAAGAAAAGACTGGACAAAGGATTTTGTATCCAAAATGGTGGGAGCTCCACGACTAAGGCAGTTACGAATTGTTGCCAGTAAGTTAAATTATATTGCTTGGTTGCTAGATAATTTATTTAACAGTCCCATAACAAAAATAATAAAAAGTATTCACTCTGTAATTTTCAGATTGTATCTCAACTAAGATAAGCTACCTCAGCAGGTATTGGTATTTCAAAATTGGATCAGTTAGGGAATCATCGCACACTTGTGCTTCTTTAAAAAATGTACTTAACAGAAAGCAAATCGAGTGGTTGTATTTTTTAGAGTAGAGAAATCGTTTACTGTATGTCTCTCTTAGTTTCAGATTCAGTCACATGAAACGGAAGCCAGCCCCAACTTGGATTTCTAGGAGATACACCATTGATTATAGGTTTGAGAAAGCCCAAACCTTGTACCAACTGCAAGCTACCTACTTCTGATATTGGCCATTACATGTTTCTGCTGATAGAAGTGTGTAGCTTTTTGATGGTTTGAAACTGTCCAGCTGTCCCAGATCATTGGGCTTTCAATAAATTATCCTGACTAATGAAACATCTGGTCTTAGTCAGTAACAAAACTACACAAGCCATCTCACTTCATTCTACACTCATCCTTCGTTCATATTTGGTTTAAAATACACACCTAGGTGGAGTCCGATCTCAAATGATAATGATGAGCATATCCTAGACGTTTCTTAGGTCGTATTGACACTCCAATAGCAGACGATTACTTTGCAACAGTGGTTATCAGGACTTGAGTCGACATTTAACTGCAATGTTTGATGTAATTCTTTGCATCATTGTTGAGTTAATTTACAAAAATATTGACTCTAGTTGAATTGTCTGCCAGGTTCCTGCGCAGTACATCACGTTATGGTAGTCGCTGTGCAGGATTGCATCCGACCGTGGAGTGAGGGCTACATGGACACTGACACTTACGGTGTCCAATGGAAGAAGGCGGACTTTGACGACGAGATTGCGTATGCTTGGGGTTACCGGACCTACTGGATGTATCAGGAGCCCAAGAACACCTCTGTGTTTCCATTATCTGGTATGGTCACTTTGACGTTTGCTAACCTAACCGATAAAAGCTAGGCCTACAATTTTTCAAATTTGAAATTTGTTTAAAGTAGTTTGTATTACTGAAAGGAAATTTTGGAAGGCTTGTGTCAAAGAATCAATCCATGGCTGTACAGACTGTACAGTTTTCACGTTGTATATTCGCTTATTCCTTGGCTGAGTGTCAATTTGATTTGTAATGAAATAGATTACCTACATCTTTTATATGACTTTAAATACTACTCTAGGTTGAAACTGGCGAGTCTAGTACTTGTCAGTAAATAATTATGAGGATAGAAAGAACTATGGTTCAAGCACAGTGATGTGTCAAAATAGTGGTTAATGTTTTAGTCAGTTTTTTGGTATAGGTAGTTCTTGAAACTGTTAACAGTAAAAAAACGTTTTCTAAGAATGTGAATGAGATTCATTATCACAAATATAATCACGTGCATACTTACATATCAAGTGGATTATGTCATGGGTTGGTCATATTTCGATTTAACAGCATCATACCACAATGATTAGCACATCCGTTTGGTTGCCACTACCTTGATTGAAAAAATTCTATAATCCTTCAAATGTGATTTCAAAATTCAATTTTATTTTTGTATACGTATGTTTTCCAGTGAAAAATGTTTGTTTGGTTGAAAAATGCACACTTTTGTTGAGTCAATTTACATTTACTGGACAAAATGCTGTAGTTTTACAAATTATAAACAAAATCCAAGAACGTCTTAAGATTACTTAGTAGTTTAAAATTATTTCACAATTAAATCAAAGCTTTTGAGTACCATATTTAAACTGTTCATTATCTACGTTGCCTATATCTTCACACATACAATTCCAATACTTTGAGAGTTGCTGACTTAAAAAAAATATATTTAATAATAAATAATAAATATTTTTATAGGGAAATCGGGAGTTGTCTATCCCTCCGGAGGGTACATTCTACCTCTTGCCGTCAAGAGAGATCAGAGCAAATCGTACGCAATCCAAGTGGAGCAGGAACATTGGGTCGATCATCGTACAAGAGCCGTGTTTCTTGAGCTGACGCTGTACAATGTAAACAACAACTTGTTCAGTCAAGTTACGGCGATCATAGAACACATGACCTCTGGGCTCTTCATGACGCTTGCGAACGTAAGTGACAGTGTAATATTTTTTAGCTGTAGCCCGAAATTGTTTTTTTACATTACTTCAGGCTGGACCTAGAGGTTGCGGCATTTTTTACTTAGATAATATCCATTGATGACTGATGGGATTTGAACCTGGGAGCTCGGGGACCGAAGTCTCGAACTCTTCCACTTGACCAGCTTGCTCACACAGTGGAATATTAAGAATGTTTTGTGTTTTCACGCCAATGATATTCATAAGATTTTTGTAATAGAACTGCAAAAACTCTGGTTGTTTTACTACCTACTTTACTTGAATTTAGTTAGATATCATCATTGATTAGCCAATGAGGCATCAGAAACCAGAATTGACTACACTTAGGATCGAACCAACAACCTTTAGATTTAAAGGCGAGTATTAACCACTTGGCTACTCAGACGATTCTAAGACAGACTAATGTGATGCTTGGTGATCAAAAGGGGTGAAAAGAAAACAATTGCGGGTAAAAAATTTAAATGGATATATCACTAGTAGTGTTACCGATGCTTTGTAATGGATTCAAGAGCCATTCAAAGCTATTGTTCAAAACAGCTACCCTATCACCTCTGATTATAGAACAATGTATATTCTCTATTACCATAATTCCGTTCAAATTTTGGAAAACATAGGTTTTACAAATTTATATTTTGTTTCATTATGAAAGTTTACCATCATTAGGCTATTTGCACACACACCGGATTTTTACCGGCGAAACAATCAGTTAATTTGTTGTTCAAGGACAAGACCAGATTTTTACTAATTACCCAATTAATTATTAATTATTTAATTTAATTTATTAATTTAGGCCTAATTTATTAATTTATTTAGTAATTAGATTATACTAATGAATCCTAAAAGAGTTGTTGCTATGTGGCTATTGTATCGACGTATTAAACGCCATAGGATTTAACCATTGACTATTTTATTGTACTATGTATAACCATGACTATATTGTACGTTCTGGATTCATCCAATTAACCAAAGCAGAGAAAAAACAGGAACATTCCAGACTCCACACACTTTTTGAAGAACTAAGGCTTGATAGCAGTAAAATTTTCAACTATTTCAGAATGTCAATAGCATCCTTATTTATAAAGTCACCCATTTTAAACATTATAAAAACGCACTACCAAAACTAATTTAAATTTTCAGAAGAGCAGTCGCCTTAAATGGAGGATGGTGTAGCAAGAACTGCCGATACGATTGGTAAAAAATCAGTGCGCGTGCAAGCTTGTATTAAGTTACGTATGTCACTGCGTCGCCGGCATATCCCCGGCACTGGCGGTATGCAGTGGCAGTGGCCGGCAGCTCAATGGCATTTTACCGGCGCTGATCAACGGTCGGCGTGTTAGCAACGTCTCGTTCCCGCCTGTGGTTCACTATTGGCATTTGGACGACCGGTAAAAAATCGGTCGTCCATTATCGGTGTGTGTGCAACGAGCCTTAGGCCATCACAGATGGCATAGTAATAACATTAATAATAATCATAGTATATTGGTGGTAACCCTTTTTTAAGACAGCTGTTGATGGCAACCTTAGGGACATAGAGAGAATCTTTAACATAATTTTTTACAAATTTTTAGATTTATGTTTATATACAGAGCCATAATTCATTGAAATGTAAAGAAGTTGTACCTGTCATACTTACTATACAAGTAAATAATTGTTTTGTATTATTTAGAAGTAGAGATTTACTAAAAATGTTTTTTATTACTTCCAGGTGGATTCGGTACACACAAAAGAAGATTTCAGTGTTTGGAACTTAATTTACATAGTCTTCATTGCTGCTTTGGCCTTACGAATCGCTTACAAAATGAACAGAAATGGATTGTTCAATTTTTTCAGGAATTTTCTAAACATTTATGAAGTACTAGTTGTGGCTGTTGGAGTGCTAAGTGTAATATTTTATCTAATTCATACGAAAGTTTCTACTATTTATGTAGAGGAATTCTACAGGGAAGGGCTAGATTTGTTCTTCAATTTCGAAGATATGATCAAGTATTTTCGGTACACTAAGGCACTTTTGTGGATACTTTTCTGTTTGTTGGTGTTTCGGTTGTTTGTGAGCTGGCATTTTGGTGAGAACTACTTCTACTATTACCACACGTTTGTGTTTTCTTTACAATGGATTGTCATTTTGTTGATTTTCTTGTTGTATTACTTTTATTTAGTCTGGAGAATGATTGGTTACTCCATTGACGGAAAAGTTTTTTACAACAGCCGTGTGAATATTCTACACTACAAAATGTACAACTGTATATACAAACGAGATTTCCACGATCGAACAAAACTGATCGCCTTTGTACTATGTGTAATGGCGTTATTTTTTAAAGTAATTTTCTTTGTGATGTTCACCCACTACTTCCAAATAGGAAAACGGAAACGATTACTTCCAATGGAATATTTCAACTTTTTCACTTTTTTTGCTGAAGAATTTGGACGATGTTTCGGGAAGAAAAAAGAAGAGGAATTTGCAACTGATAGACAAATACATAGGAAGAGAGATGTTAAAAGTTCAAAGAGGTCTACCATATATTAATTTTTCCACCCCATAGTTCTGGTGGTATATTTATGCAACCTTTATCATTTTTGTATTATAATAGCTAAAATTTAAAATAAAATACTTCTATCCATAGTTTTTAATGTATATAGAAAATGGGTTAGCTGTATTTAAGGTAATCCTCAATTCAAGTTTAATTGAATATAAAGAAAACCTAATAGAATTCAAATTTCAGCTTTAACTGACTAAACCTTGAGTCTAGGCCTGTGTTATAAACACTTATTTAAAAACAAAAAACTAAGGCTCTCTAAAGTCTTTACTGTCCACCCCTACATATCAGACACCCACTTTTTAGTGGGATTTTTATCACTCCCCCCTGATAAAACCTGTTAACAATTGACAGGTGTGTGTGTGTGTGTGTGTGTGTGCAGAAAGGGGTTTGAATATGTAGAAAATGTGCATAAGTATGGTATAGGTATAGGATAATTGTAGAAGGATGTTGGCAAAACGAGGCCCGCAGTGGGAATCGTCATTAGTTCCAAGGTAGTGATTATAAATTTTAGGAATCTGGTGATTGGCTGATTGACGTGATTAAGGCTACAAAGGTTTACGTCATTCTGCTCGTTCTGCTCGTCGTTGTCGAACTGCTTAGTACTGCGGGGGCGTTGTAGAACCCCGAGCCCCTCATACTCAACCATCATGGGGTTCCCGAGCACCTGGCTGTTTAACAATCTGGCTGTATAAACCAACCTACTATTAAAATATCTCCAATGTTATAATATCTAGTCAATGTTAAATCAAACTCAGATAAATTAAAGGCCATTCAGTTACTAATAGAAAATCATCCACCTTCCAAATTAACATTTAAATTTAGAAATGTTTCAATTGACGAGTTAAGAAAAGTTGTTACATCTCTCGGTAACACTAAGTCCTCAGGTTGGGATGAAATTCCTCTTTTTGTCATTAAAAGAGTTTTTAAATTTATAGAACATCCATTATGCCAAATAGTAAATCAGTCCCTTGAGGAGGGGGTTTTTCTGATAAGCTTAAGTTTGCTGAGATTAAACCCCTGTTCAAAGAGGGCGATGTCAACGATCCCTCTAACTACCGCCCCATTGCCCTTCTGCCTTGTTTTTCAAAAATTTTTTAAAAAATTCTAAAGATTCAACTAGGTAACAGAATATTTAGAAAGCAATAATTTAATAAATCCTTCGCAGTTTGGTTTCCGCCCAGAACTTGGTACTGAGAAATCCATAACAAAAATGATTAACTGTATTGCCTTGGATGGATCGCAGAAGACTGTGGGTGTGCTATGTGACCTATCCAAGGCTTTTGACTGTGTGAATCATAAGATACTCATAGAAAAATTAAGTATGCATGGAATAAAAAATACTGAATTAAAATGGTTCATATCATATTTAAAAAACCAAAATCAAAGACTTATTGTACAAAAAATGCAGAGAAATTATAAATCAGAGTGGAACATTAACCCCAATGGAGTTTCTCAGGGCTCCATTATTGGCCCTTGTTTATTTATTATATATGTTTATGATCTATGCAATGCTACTAAGATGTCTACCTTTCAATACACAGATGATACCGCTTTAATTTGCACAGGACAAAACAACGAGTTCATGCAAGCCTCAATAACTCAGGAATTTCAACTCCTCGGGGACTGGTTTGCAGTAAATGGCCTGTCCATGAATGTGGCAAAAACTCAACTAATTCAGTTTTCTGCATCCAATATTAACCAAGAAATAATTGTAAATACGAACTTATATAGGCCTAACTATAATTCATTCACAACAGTTAAAATTATTTGGGAATAGAAATCGATTCACAACTAAATTGGCAAAAACACATTAAAAACCTATCAAAAAGACTACGCTCAGCAACATTTGTTCTCACAATAATTCGGGATACTACTAATCTAGAAACACAGTAGTACAGTAGAACCTCTTTAATCCGAACTAATTGGGACCGGGGGTAGTTCGGACTATTGAATAGTTCGGATTACAGAACATGTTGATTTTTACACAACAATAGCTAGGAAAAGTGAAAAATGCTTTATAAAGTAAAATACAGTGTTTATTTAATACAGTAGTAATCATAGGCAATAAAAAGTACTGTACATTACAATTGAAATAATTACGGTGCGTATATCAAATACAGTATACAATAAAGAACTACTGTACTGTGTATAGAGTACAGCAATGAGGCGCTCGGATTACAGGGGTTCGGATTAAAGAGGTTCTACTGTATATCACACATATTTTTCATCGATTATGAATTATGGAATTACTGTATGGGGCTCATCAAGCCAGTCCAAAAAATATTTATTCTCCAATAAAGAGCTGTAAGATTAATGGCCAGAGTCCCCTGTAGAATACATTGTAAAGATTTATTTATTCATTTTAAAATTTTAACCTTTTTTTAGCTCTTATATTTACAAATTGGCATTAATGGTTAAAAGTGATTTCGACACATTCATGGACTGTCAACAATCTCATCCACATAACACAAGAATCAAAAATATTATATAAACCAGTTCAACTTAGGCTTAAAATCTTTCATTTATCCCCTCAGTATATGGGGCCAAAAATTTACTATAAATTACCTGCTGGGATTAAAAACATTGCCTCATTCTCTAAATTTAAACTATCTTTAAAATATTTCCTTTTGGAGAGGGCAGTTTAATGTTAGAAGAATATCTGGAAGATGAGTACCTATATTTGAAAGATATTACATCTCCCATAGGTGTGTAGCTTTATTATTTGCTTTATTTCTTTTGTAAGCTATTTTATTATTTAGACTTTGTGACAAATCACCTGTCAAGAGAATTGATGTAATGTGATGATGTTTAATAAATAAATAAAGAGGCTTCAGCTGGTTCTTCTTTATAGTGACTGTGTTGATTTTCGCTCTGTGAATAATTAACTTTTTTACGTATTTTTGAGCTCGAGCTCTCTTTAAAGTCGTTAAAAGTTTAATTCTTTGTTTGTTCTTTGTAGTTGTTTCATAGTATCGTGAAAATTGTTAAATTAAACCATAAAACTGTGTTCAAACATAAATCTAATCTACAAGCTACTCCTGTTACAAGAATGTCAACATCTAATGTAAACAAAGCTAAGTATAATAATGTACAACAAACAAAAAAAGTTCCTTGCTATGCCTTTTGATGAAAATATAAGTGATCCTGATGATGATTTTGTCTTTCCAAAACGTAAACTTACCTTTTCTTCCTCTGGATCTCAACTGAAATGATATGTTTTAGATTCAAGTGAACTATGTAAAGGCAATAAGTTTCCAATTCTATCTGAACATACTTATAGTTCTAATGGTAATGGTAATGAATTGGTTCAATCACACGAGATGGATGATTCTACTTTGGAAAATCAAGTAAATGACCCTAAGTTAAAAATCCCTCCTATAGCTACATGACGTGAACAACCACCAAGAAATAATAAAAGATGTCCGAAATATGGTAAAAGCAACTTTTTCAACTCAAGTTAGAGGGCAGTCCCTTAAAGTGAACTTGTCTAACATAGAAGACTTTAGAAATTTGACAGTTTTTTATGATTCTTCCAACATCAAATATCATAATTTTCAAACCCTACATGACAAAAAACTAGAAGCGATTGTCAGAAACGTCCCTACATCATTATCTGAGAATGAAATTAAAACTGAGCTAACAGATCAAAACTATCCTGTCATTAGAGTCACTAGATTACTCAACAAAAACCAACTTCCACTCCCTCTTTGTGCAGTAGACTTAGAAAACAACGACGACGGCAAAGCTATCTTTAATTTAACCACAATCTGTTTTGCAGTTGTAAGTGTCAAAATGAAAAGGAATCTAGGCAAATTTCCCAATGCACTCGATGTCAACGCTATGGACACACAAAGAACTTTTGTAAGCTGGACCCAAGGTGCGTGCGGTGCACTGGTCAACATCACTACTCTGAATGTCCGAAACATTAAACTGCAGCTCCTCAATGTGTTAATTGTGGTGAAAGCCACACAGCTAACTACAGAGGTTGTCAAGTATATCAGAAAATAACCAATAAAGATCTCAATCGGGGTAATCCTCACAATCACCCTCAAAACGCTACTGAGAAAAAAGAAAATACTCCTTCCCCCCTGATTTGAGTTCTGCTACACATTTTCCTCGAATTCATTCAAACTTTTCGCCTCAGGAACCTTCTACATCACGAGTTTCATTTGCTAAAGTTGCTGCTACGAGCCACCGCAACACGAATAATTCATTCTCACAAGAACAATCTGATGATGCTCCTGATACGTCTGTGTTTCAAAACTTTGAACAAATAATCCTAGATGTGGTGAAATCGTTCATTCCTACTCTCAAAAAGATAATAAGTAATGTGATAAGCTCTTTTCTCTCAAATGGATCAGATCAATTATTTTCAAATAAAAAAATTAACCCTCCTTAACTAAAATGCCAAAGGGCTTAGAGATAAACGTGCTACTTTTATCGCGTTTATGGTTAAACATTGCATTGATATTGCATGTATTACTGAGACACACCTAACCAATGTGGAAAGTTTTAAAATTAATGGGTATTCTATATACAGGGAAGATAGGCCTAATCCAAAAGCTTCAGGTGGCGTTGCAATTTTTGTGCGAAGAACTTTGGACCTTCATAATATATTTTTACCTCGTTTATCTTCGGTAGAAGCTGTTGGTGTAAAAATTAATTTAAGTCATGGTGCAGACTTTCGCTTAGTTTCTGTCTACAAACCCCCGAACAAACGGCTCCACAATAATGACTTGCAGGTGCTGTTTGCAGAAAATTGTTCGACTGTTGTTATAAATTGTAAACATCAGATATGGGGTTGCAGAACCACAAATCCAAATGGAAACTGTTTGTTACGACTCACAAATAACTCAAACGTAATGATTGATGCGCCACAAGAACCAACACTTTTTCCATTGCAAACCTAATTATCAGCCAGATATACTTGATTTAGTTCTGCACAAGAACTTTACAGCTCCAATCATTCAAAATGTTGTACCCGAGCTGGACTCTGACCATTCTCCCGTTATAATAACCTTCTTCACGCAACCTCAATTCAGTTGTGCACCTCAACGATTAATTATTGGAAAAATAAATTGGGAAATTTTCAGTGCAGAATTGGGCAAATGTTGAGAGGGTATGCCTAAATTATCGTCTTGCATCGAAATGGAAAACTCTGTAAAACTATTTACCGAATCATTAAAAACTTGTGCCAGGAAAGCTATCTTGAAACCCTCACATCCCACACCAAATAACGACTACTATCATCCTCCAATCAGAATAATGCGTCTTATTAGAGAAAAACATATTGTTAGACGACTTTGGCAGCGATACCGTCTACCACTTTTTAAAATACAACTCAACAAACTGGAAAGAAGAGTGAAAACAGAACTCGAGGAATTTAGAATAGACAACTATAAGAAGTATGTGTCTGATACTCATCCAAGTGACCCAAATATGTGGAAAGCAACTAAACGCCTTTTAAATACTCCCTCGGTCATACCTACGTTGAAAAAAGACAACCTAATCTGTGAGACTGATTCACAGAAGTGTGAACTGTTGGCAGATTTTTATGAAACTGCATTTCAACCCACGATCTTGCTGATTATGGAGACGATGAGATGGTGAACAAGACTTTGAATGGACAATTTTTATCTGCTGAACTACCAATAAAGTTTGCGTTTCCATCTGAAATTAAGGCAGTAATTAAAAAGCTTCTACTCCGTAAATCATCTGGCCATGACCTTATCCCTAGTATTATTTTGCGAAATTTCACCAATAAGGGCTTTTCATATTTAACATCAATTATTAATGCATGTTTGTCTAAATCTTACTTCCCTTCTATTTGGAAGCATGCGGAAATATCAGTTATCCATAAACCCAATAAACCAAAGTCTTCTCCATCGAGTTACCGTCCAATCAGCTTACTGTCTACACTTTCTAAAGTTTTTGAAAAAATCATTTTGAAACGAATTGCCTGTTACACAGATGCTGCAAACATAATTCCTGCTCATCAATTTGGATTTCAGCCAAAACATTCGCCCATACATCAAATCTTATGTATATATGAAACTATAGTCAAAGGGTTTGACAGGAAACAGCACACAGTAGCGGCATTTCTTGACATATCTCAGGCCTTTGATAAGGTATGGCATGACGGTCTTGTCTTTAAATTGATTCATTTTGGATTTCCAAAATACTTAACCAATATATTGTAAAATCGTTTCTCTGTCACAGGACCTTCTCTGTTAAAATAACTTCTTCTAAATCATCTATACGACGAGTCAATGCAGGAGTTCCACAAGGTTCAATCTTGAGCCGACCCCTCGCACCGTCCCCAGACGAACCACAGTTGGAAGTGTGTCCCCCATAGTGACAGTGCGAGTGGTCGCCCCACAACCCTAACTAAAAAGTGAAAGGCCGTGGGTGAATTACAAGACAACAAATTGTGAACAAAGCCTATAATTATTCAAAATAATCAACTAATAACAAACAACAATATTATATCCATCCAAAGAATTTACTGGTTATTGTTCAGTTTCCACAACTCACCTAAAACGCACTTAAAAACGTTCTTAAACTGTTCTTTGACATCAATACTACAACTCGCTTAAATAACTTTTTTGTCGCCGAGGCTTCCTTACTCGCTAAAACATCGAGACAACAGGGTAATTGTTATCAGCAATAATTCCTACTCACTAGGGGACAGAGTGGGAATCCGGGGTTTTGGGTGGGGAGAAAAAGTCGCTTAAACATCGAGACAAAAGGGTAATTTCATGGGAAGATGGGTAATTTGTACAACGAATATGGGATTTTTTTTAATTATGCGGGATAAAGTACCTAAAATGAGATAAAAATCAAAATTACTGGGGATCTCTGCAATACTCTGTGGATGCACTCATTGATTGGTTCTACATGTGGAAATTTTGCCTAAATTCAACTAAATGTGGAGACCAAAATATTTTTCTTGAAAAAACATACATTGCCACATGAAATGCAAATATAACTGTAATGTAACTTTCTACCGTGGAACCCTGATGACCAGGCCATAAAATATCTTGGAGTTTGGCTGGACAAAAAGCTTAATTGGAACTACCACGTTTATAAAAAAAACTGTCCCAAGGTTATGCATGCATAGCAAAGCGTTTCCCTTTGGTCAATAGGAAATCTACTCTGAAGCCAGCAGTTCTAATCTACAAATCAATAAGTCGGCCTTTTATTACGTATGCATCTCCTATCTGGGGATTATCTAGATAAAAAAACAAACTCTTCAAAATTCAAGTGATCCAAAAAAAAATTCTAAGAATAGCTGTGAATGCTCCCTGGTTTGTAAGAAACAGGCATATACATGCGAGGAGCTAGGATTAAAGTCTATCTCGGCCTTTATAGAAAAGATCACCTCTAAATTTCTTAAGTCTTTAGACAATGTTCCTGGTGCACTAGCTTTTCATCTTGGCGAAGCAACTGAGAACAGAAGGCTACGTCGAAGGCTTCCTCAAGATCTATTTCACGAATTAAACCTAAAGAAGATTAAATATTTTTTCCTACAGTTACCTAACAATGTACATGTTCTCTCACTGATTTGAGAAAGCAAAGTGGCCAATTCACTCATCAGTGAGACAATTTTAACATTGTCTCACTCTAATTACTTTGTCTCACTCCAGATTTGCAACGTGAAGGCACGAAATAGTGAGCGCGTAACCTGCAGGCAACGTCGTATGCGCGCGAAATACGTTGGCAGCACTGGCTGTAAATCAGCTGGTCAGCTGTTGTACTGTTGTATTTGTCACTTCACATTAAATGTTATATTAAAAGTTCACTTTTGTGTAAAAATAGGTTATGTTTCTTCACAAATTTATTTGTTTTATGGTAACTGTAGGAAAAGTATAATGTGCAACTCGAGTTCAAAGTACAATTGCCTCACTCGAGAAACCATTCCTCACTCGCCTACGGCTCGTGAGTAAGGATTTCTCTCGAGTGAGTCAATTGCTCACTTTTCTCACTAGTTGCACAAATAACTATTATCTAAATTAATTATGTTACAGGGTGTCTTTAGGTCTGGGCGAACCCACGATGTTCTTATTTGTTATTTTCTTGTTAATTTTGTTAACACTTCTGTGAATAATGTCATCAGTGAACTAGAAATAAATGCTGTAAAAAAATACCCCCGCCGCAGCAAACCTGCGGACTAAGCGAATTTCCATTTGCCTGATTGGATTTACACTAAAATGTACATCTAAGTTACCTACTTAAAAATATAACATTCATTTCCTAGTTAGAATTGGTTTAACAAGTACCTAGGTTTGCTGCATCAGGGAGGGTAAAACTGTTTTTTTGTAAAATGTTCATAGTTAGAAATAAAAACATTTTCCAAATTTGATCAAAATATGTTCATAAACAAGCAAACTACAACAGTTTACTTGTTCTCCATAAGAATAACATGGCGATTTTAAATTTAAATTTTTTTGGAATTTTCTCCGTAACTATTAGGTGGATAATAACCCTTTGATATACAAAATTATTTGGTTTTTTTTTAATGGCGTTTAGAATGGCGTCAATTTTAAATTGTAACTAACTTATTACGATATACAAAATATTATAAGTTAATAAAAACTTCTATGTACATGAAATTAGACCTAGAGGTAAGTTTATTACATTACATTAATAAAAAAAACTCATCTAGAGAGTACAACGAATTGGAAAGCATTAATCTTTTAAGTTTTTTCTTAAAAACACTAAAATCTTCTGTGGATTTCAAATCTACCAAAAGAGCATTATAGAATCTAATACCTGCATAGGAAGGTTTCTTTTCATATAATTTAAGATTGTGACTTGTATAAGCAAATACTCTATTGTTTCTAGTATTATAACTATGGTTTTGCCCTAACGTTTCTATTCTATGAGAATTCTTTTCTATAAACAAAATAAGTTCAAAAATGTATAGACTATATACAGTCATAAATCCTAATTCGGTAAATAGTTGTTTAACAGAATCATCCCAATTTAGCTTTAAAATTATTCTTATTGCTTGTTTTAAAAAAATAAGAAGTTTATCTAAATTTTCTTTTGACGTATTACCATATAAAACAATACCAAAAGCGATGAGACTGTACTATAGGGCATGATAAAGGGTTGTCATTGTAACCAAGCTGCTAAATTTAGAAACATTCCTTAATGCAAATAAACCAGAAGCTAACTTTTTAGAAATTGATAATATATGATTATTCCAATTTAAGTTTTTGTCTATTATTAGACCCAAAAATCTAGAATCGTCCACCTCTTCCAACTCGTGATCATTAAGAAACATTGTCAATTTAGGTGCAGGTCTAATTCTAGAGCAAAATAAGCTGTAAAAGTGATAAATTTAGTTTTATTAGGATTCGGTAGCAAGCATTTTTCGTAAAGAGCCTTTTCTAAGGTTGAAATCTGGTTAAAAGCGGTAACTTCGATTTTATCAAAAGTTTTACGTGATATCAGCAAATTTATATCATCTGCATACATTGTGATATTATCAAAAGGTGTGATGCTAGGCAAACCCTTAAGATACCATAGAAAAAGTAATGGGCCTAGAATGGAGCCTTGAGGGACTCCGAATTTGATATCTTTCATAATTGAATTAGTGTATTCATTGATTGAAATGATTAAGATGTTTAATTTCAACAAACTGTTTTCTGCTTTTTTAAATATGAGTCAAACCATGAAAAATCCCTATTTTTTATCCCCAGTTTTTGAAGGACTACGAGTAACGCTGTCAAATGCTTGACTAAAATCCATAAAAATACCAATTGTTTTATAACCCTTATCCAAAGAATTTAAAGCTGACTCAATAAAATCAATGCTAGCAGTTATTACTGATTTCCCGGCCCTAAAACCATGCTACTCTTTGTCTAACAGTTTGTTACCTCTAAAAAATCTGTTAACTGAATAGCCATAACTCGTTCATAAATTTGGGAAAATACAAGAAGTAATGACAGTGGGCGATAATTTGAAACTTCTTTACAATCATCTGCCTGAAATAGAGGTTTTCCTTTAGAAATTTTCAACTTGTCCGGAAAAATACCTGATATAAAAGATGAATTTATTGCATGACACAACGGTAGTAACGGATATGATCTGGCATGTTTTATGATTGTTATAAGAATATCATTATAACCGGTTGAAAACTGATTGTTGAAGGACATGATTGCTTTTTCCAGCTGATGAGGCTCTATTATAGTTGGAACAGAAACTTAATCAGTATAATTAGGCAAAGAAATGTTGGAAGAAGCTGCAACTTGATTCAACTTCGGAATTACGGTACATTTGTCTCAACTAGAGTTAAAGTTCCCTTTAGAAAATAATTACGACCTTAAATAATTTATGAAATAATGGATAGTTTTGCACAAGGCTTCTCGTCATCACGAACATTTTAAGTATATGGTTTATGGGGGTGTGACTTTTAGTTTTCTCAAAAGTTCATGGGTATTTTAATTGGGATTTATATATGGATTAGGTAACTATTGTATTCCTAGTATTAAAACCGAATAGTGAACCACAAGTCATACAATCTACCCGGAATGTAAGAGAAGATTTTAGTCGACTCACTCAAATGTGGTGATGAAACGCGCATGACATTACACAAGCTTCAGAAATAAAAATCTTCAAACTGCTGGAATGGGATGATTAGGTCGCAATATATATAGTCAGTGTTGGGGAAGCTACTTTTAAAATGTAGCTAGCTACAACTACTGCTACATTTCAAAAAAAGTAGCTTAGCTACAGCTACAGCTACAGATCCGAAAAAGTAGCTAGCTACAACTACAGCTACAATGAAATGTAGCTACAGCTACAATTTTAGCTACTTTCCCAAAGACGTTACTTTTTATTCCACGCACATTAGGAAAATGTAAAATTAATTGCAACAACATTTTTATTGAACAAACATTTAAACAAGAAATGTCAGTATTGTATCTAACATTACTTGGAAAACAAATTATTCCTAGATTGTATTTAATTTGTTGGCATTATAAACGTAACATTACAACAACAGCACCAAATAGTTGGGTGTCCCATCATATTTAGTACTTATTTTTAAATATTGCATTATTTTTAAGCATCTTATATGTAAATGTCATTATGTTCAAAGGACATACAACCAAACTATATTTTAAAAGCTCATTTTATTTCTTTAATTAAAGATTCATTTATAGATGTCTTATATCAACAATTAAGGCCACTAAAACTGTAAAACGATTATTTAAAAATACATTTTTGTGTTATAGAGCCTAGCCTATTGAAATCAAAGTTTATTGCCTTTCTTTACTTTTAATGTTAAAAACGACATTGCTATAACTTTTAACCATAGTGATAAGTTACTTGTTCTATGAATAACACTTTTCAATGTCAAGAAATCATCCTTTATTGTCATTATGCATAGGGCAAATTGTGATTCAACCTAGTTGGTACAGAAAACAGTATTCAGAAACTTATCCTGAAATCGGCTTTTAATTTAAACATGTTGAAATTTGTAAAGTAAAAATAACATGTAGGCCTACTTGGCTATGTAAGAAGTTGGCTACAGTAGCTTTGTTCTTGCAAGGACTAAACAGATATATTACTAATAATTGAACTTGGTATTCGTCTTAAACCATAGCATAGCCTAGGAATAGTCCAATACAAGAGCTGTTAGCAGGAGCAAACTATGCTATTTTTTTAAATGTAAGTTTCATGTTATATGGAGATTTTTTCGTTACAATTATCATGTAGTCTAGGCATATCTTAAAACTCATCAGGTAATTTCCTCTTTGTTAATTTAGTAAACCTTTGAAAAATCTTCGTAATCTAACAAAGGAAGGGCTTGTGATGATGAACCACAATCAACAGCTGAAGCAAGGGTTGATAAACCAGATTTCTTATTATTTTTAGGTTTAGTGTTGGTTTCCATTAAAATCCAAGTTAAAACACTACTATCGATATAACAAAGAAACTAAATTGATTACTAATTTCCCTGTCAATCACTTGCAAGCTAGATTCAATAGCTTCTCTTGTCAGTCTTGTCACCGGTACCGGTAACGTTTAAACGTCGTCTGCATCTAGCGATTTTATTTTATCTGACAGTAATCATAGAGTAGTAAATTAAGGAAATGAGAGCTAAAAATGTGGATAACACTCATTTAATGGCCTCCATGTCCACACAACGTTGTAATAGGGAATGAAACGGCTGCAATCAGCTGTATGAAGCCAAGAAAGTAGGCCTAATTTTTTTTTTAAATCTCAGTTTGAAAGATGTTGTTTCACGTAAGATTGAGGCTATGGTAAAAATCACTATCTCAAACAATGTTAATGTAGCGAGAAAAGTAGCTAAAATTCCGCTACAACTACTTTAAAAATGTAGCTAGCTACAGCTAAAGCTACAAAATCTTAAAAGTAGCGACGCTACAAAAAAAGTAGCGCGCTACTGTAGCGTCGCTACTTGTAGCGCGCTACTTCCCAACACTGTATATAGTCAATGTTTATTCTATGTTTGAGTTCCATAATGCCATCACGTTTTATTCAAGACATAATGCCGAGAGTTGTGATTCAGTCGTGGTGACATAAATTATATTGAACTATTGGGTAAGTTTAACTAAACTACTTTATTTTTCTTGTTAACATTGCGAAAGAGCCTAATACCACGGGTTCCTTACGTCCACGGGTATATATGAGCGGTAGAAATGTTCTCAACAATTTTGTAATATTCTTAACTATGAGAATTTGTTTTAATTGAAGTCAAGATAAAACCCATTCCATCCCCATTGTTAATTTGTAGCTAGGTTTTTTTTATCAAAATTGTCGTAGTTGATTTGAGCCACTTAAAGATTGCGCTGATCTAAATTACTAAATTCTGTCGAGTACACAAACTTTTTTACCAAGTCAAACTTAGGGATTTAGGGGGTAAAATTTATGGTGTGCTATAGCAACTGTTATGACCCACCGGTTGGTCAGCAACAAAAATTAAGGACATAATAGACTTTTAGACACTAGCGCATTCTGTGACTGGCTCACACAACTACGTTCTTATTTAGTATGGTAATAGTCAATGGTAAACATTGGCGACAGCTGGTCCATATGATGGGATGTCTACTTCAGTATCCAATAGTCAAGATAAAATCATTGACCATTAATACATAAAACTAATCACTTATCCACTGGATTTTGTTTTTAAATACAGGTGTTTATTGTTGTTTATCTGTGTTGTTTTTCTGGAATCAAAATGTTTGGATTTTTACTGTGTTCAACACTTGAACAAACCATTATGAAATAATTTCATTTTGTTCGTTACTACAGTGGCCTATTATTGTGGTTTACAAGTTTGTACAATGTCTGCAGCTCGCACTGTTGTTATACTATGCCTTTGCCAAATATTGTTCATCAAAGTGTTGCGGACCAACGGTTTCAAATTCAAAGACAAAGTGACGTACGACGTATCAAAGTACTTCTACGACACAAACTACGAATGCTACAACCTTCATATAGACAAAGATCGTTTCCACATAATGAGGTGTAAAATAAATTACATGAAACCCGTTGTCTCGCCTAGCTGCATCTTTTGTCCAATGGGTTGTGCATTTTGCGCTAGTCCTATGGAACATTACACTTATGGAAGCTTCTCAACAAAATTGTGGGGTGCAAAAGGTGAGGTGTACAAATGCCACTTTCATAGTTTGCACGCGATTGAACCAAGAAAAATCAGAGCAAGAAAAGGAATTACTGAATCAGCCGACATTAAATGTGTCATTAAAGACCACTGCAAGAGTTCGCCGTGCCAAAACCTGGGGACATGTGTCAAGACGTATTATTCATACACCTGCTTTTGTACGAAGGAATACTACGGGAAGAATTGCGAAAAGAAAGCTGGTAATGTCTTAACTTATCTTGTTTTGTAATGTCGTGTCATTACAACAAACTTACTTAGTTTTATTTTCCTAGTACGGTACCTACCTAATTTTCCTGGTTTTAAATCTAAACATAAAACTTAGGCTAGTTGTTTAGAAAATATTGCAATCGAAAACTAATTTAAACTGATATATATATCCTGAATATATCCTGATTCCTGACATGTACTCTGATATGTTCGCTTTGGGGCGGTCGTGCTAGTAAACCAACATATCAGTCCATGGCCTACCTTCCACCGGCGCCGCACGTGTCATGTCTTTTTTAAATTACGCGTTTTTTCGTATTAGTGTTTCGTCCAATTAATGTTTAATTTTTTGTGTAGGCCTACTTGCAAGTGTTATTTGTGAACTTTAAACCTCTTGACGACCATTCCATGGAATAAATCAAATTAACATTTGACTTGAAGATGTGTTTGATCTGAACACGAAACAGCTATAGTCAACTAACTACAATCTAGGATCACTTGACGGATACAGGGAGGTAATTTAAACCTTTTTATTGCGTTAACACATTTGCCACTAACACAACATATAGAAAGACACACGTGTGGCATTGTAGACGGCAGGGCGCGTCCAACAAACGCCTGCTTGTCTTTATTAAACGCCATTTTAAAGTCCATAATATCAGTCTGTAAATAGATACGGTACTATTTCTGGGGAAAATCATGGATGTAAGAACCTGATGTGTGGAAACGACCAATGCTGTTCGTTGAATAACGAGGTGCATGAAATCTCACAGGATACTTTGAGATTCAAACTTCAAATTTTATATTACATTTATAAGAGGCAGATTCTTGAGCTGCCTCAACAAATGGTTTTCCTTGTCGTGTTTGCATGGTTTTCCTCCCCATTAAGTGATTTAATTGTATTTATTGATGGTATGCCCATTGCGTTAGAACAGTGCCTCAGGGAAAATAAATTTATCGTTCTCATTAAGCAGTGCCTTATGGATAAAGGAAAGAAAACAATTAGATCTGTTTTTGAAATCTTATTATATCCTTTCAAAACAGTAACTTTTTTTAAGAGGTTAGTAATTTTATATTTAACTTCCTTTAAAGGATGAAGTGTTTTATTAACTGAAAACATAAATGTAATAAATATATAACTTTAGATATTGGTATTCTTCTGTTATAGGTATACACCAAGTATTATACACACTACTCCAGCACCAGCACAGTGTAAATTAAATAATAATGTTATAGACACTAGGTCTGGTTATTAAAATGGGTCGCTGGAATTTTATCCCCCTGGAATTTTACCCCCTGGGCAAAGCTGACGTCACCATGACGTAGTAACCTGAGTGCTCTAAAGTTTGTTCGCGGGCGGAATTTTACCCCCGCAGATTTGGAAGTCTATTGGAAATTGACTGAGCGTGATAAATTAGATTAGCAATGAAAACTGGAATTCTACCCCCTGACCAAATAACTAGCATTTAGGCAACTGTAGCTGAATACCTGTTAATCGCCACCACTGACAATCGCTACCAACTTCGCTACGAGTCTCTACCTGCGACCGTGAGTCACCACCCTCACCGCTACGTGACGGCATACATTTTTCACCTCCCTTCACTAACCAAACCACCCTATTGGGAATGACCACTGAAGTAATACCTATAGTGCTATAATTCATTCTGTGTAAACGGTTCATAAACGGTTCTGTGTTTACGGTACTATAGTTTATACTACTGATGTTCGATACAGAAGTCGACGCAGATTTTTTTAATTACATTTTTAGCTGATGTAGTTTGGTTGTAATGTAACTTATATTGTACGATAGGGGCTTCCTGCCGCGCCGCACCATGCGGATTCTGCCTCCAATCTCACTTTTAATAAAGTTTAGATATTCAAGTTTGGAGGTGTACAGAAAAGTTCCTAAACTTAGAAAACAAGGAGTACATTTAAATGTTCATAGTTTTATTCTTTGTATTAATCTAAAAACTAATATTGTTAACTCTTTTATAAAAATCAATATGACAGTCAGAATAAAAAGGAGCGCTGTTTTAAGAGTTTCAAAAACGATCTCGTGACTTTGATAATTCGTATATTGTAAACAAAAAGTCAGAACGTTACCAAATTTTTAATAAAACTAGTTGTTTCCAGTTAATAATATTAACTATACAGTATTTAAAAATCATTAAAAATTTTTAATTACCTTTTAACTTATCAATACGAAAAAAAGGAAGAACTTTTAAGCGCTTAGCTTTTAATTAACCATAAATAAAAATCTTAAGCTCAATACTGTTTTAATAAAGGTTTTAACAGAGTAGGCTTAGAATACTGACTGACAGACCAGTTAAAATGTTCATCTTACTTTTAAAATGTTAAATAAGAAACTCTTCACATACTATGTTTTTTGTAAACACTCTAACGTCTTCAGCCAGATGACCTTGGTTTCGTTGTTATTTACCACTAGTAGTACGCTTATTCTGCGTGTAACAGGATGAGTGAACATGAGCGCAATAATGAAAGAGTTTACCCACACCTAGCACACTTACCGGTGTCACTGGTGTACACAATAATGTTATTTGTATGGGCAATGGGCAAATCAACCCATGAGTCGGGGCAAATAATGGTGAGTCGGTGACTCAAGTCGGTAGCGTCACGCGAACTTCGGGCCCAAGGCAGCGATGTCGTGAGTTCGGATCCTGGTCACTGCCACTAAATTTTATCAGCACAGTTCACCTTTGTACTGTACCGGCTCACCAATTGCTTTGCTGTAAACGATCCACGCACGGGCAAGGTTAAAAGAGGCTGGACCAACCTCTTAAAAAAAACCAAATCTCAGTCAACAACAATCCTAACTTCTCGTCCATTAATTAACCAAAGTCATTGGTAATATACGTAACGTATTTCCTGTTTCCCTCTCTTCTCATAGCATTTATCATTGCAGATACGTTAATCTAACTTTCACAAAGGGTTCCCACACTCCGGACTGTTCACCTTGACTACATCCTTCACCACTTCCTACGTCGTGGACCTGTTTCCCTCCCTTCCTAGAGCATTTTAGAATTTCAAATAGATTAATTTAACTTTCACAAAGGGTTCCCACAATCCGGACTGCTCACATTGACTACAACCTTCACCGCTTCCTACGTCGTGGACCTGTTTCCCTCCCTTCCCATAGCATTTTAGTATTGCAGGTATATTCAATTCAATTCAATTCAATTCGTTTATTCACGGCAGAAGCCATTGAACAATAATGCCATTACATACGGGAGATAACAAGCAATAACAAATACTAAATAATACCACAAGCAATAATAAATACTAAATAATACAATAGGTGAATACAAGATGCATAAGGATAGTAATACTACTGAATAGAACATACAAAATTAGTAACAGGTGGACTATGAACAAAAGAAGCTAGCATTACAAAAATATATGCAAGAGGATATCAGGTGACGTGCGAAAGGCATAATAATAATACTGAAAGAGAAACAAGATGCATACAAATCATAATAGCAAGACATGTAATAATATTAATAAATAGTGCCATACAATAGTGAGTAAAAATCAGACTCTGGACAAACCAAAAAAGAAAGAAGCTAGCATTGCAAGTAAAAGTACAGATGGTTAACGAGCAAAGAGATACAACTGAGAATGAGACACAAGATGCATACGATACATAATAACAAGACATAATAACAATAATAATAATAGTGCATACAATGGTAATAAGTAGCTCTGACCAAGACAAACACAATAACAGGATCGACATGAATGAGAGGTGATGTATAATTAGACCAAGCATGGTCATGATTAAAAAAATAAAAATTCAAAAAAAATAAAAATTCAAGGTGCAACATTACATTGACTCACTACACGCTAGGCTCACAACACTCAAAAATGCATCTCTTCTGAAGGCAGTAGGACAAACTCCGAAGAACTCCAGATGGGCGTTGTTTCCGAGACGCATCAGGCGAGGTACAGGACTATGGTACATGTATGAGGTAGGGTAGTGCAGCTTGGCAAAAACGTTCTGTAGCCGTGTTCTCTGAGGGACCTGGAAGTTCAACATCTGAAGAATCTCGGGGCAGTCCACCAGGTAGTTGACAATTTTGTACAGGAAAATCAGATCCAATGCAGTTCGTCTTGATAAGAGCGGCAGCAATTGTAGTTGAGCTGCAATATGATCAGTATTAACATCCGTATAGCGAATCCCTGCTCTAACACCAACCAGGCGAAGGAAGCGCTTTTGAACCATTTCCAAGGAATTAATATGGCCAACTTGGAACGGAGACCATACAGTCACCCACACCACAGCGACCATACAGCTGTTGTGTTGTGACCATACAGTTTATATTAATCTAACTGTCAAAAGGGTTTCTACACTCCAGACTGCTCGCCTCGACTACTTCCATTACCACTTCCTACATCGTGGACCTGTTTCCCTCCCTTCCTATAGCATTTTAGTATTGCACGTATATTAATCTAACTGTCAAAAGGGTTTCTACTCTCCGGACTGCTCGCCTTGACTACTTCCATCACCGCTTCCTTCGTCGTGGACCTGTTTCCCTCCCTTCCGATAGCATTTTAGAATTGCAGTTACATTAATCTAACTATCACAAAGGGTTTTTACACTCCAGAATGCTCGCCTCAACTACTTCCATTACCACTTCCTACGTCGTGGACCTGTTTCCCTCCCTTCCCATAGCATTTTAGTATTGCAGGTATATTAATCTAACTGTCAAAAGGGTTTCTACTCTCCGGACTGCTAGCCTTGACTACTTCCATCACCGCTTCCTTTGTCGTGCGTGGACCTGTTTCCCTCCCTTCCTATAGCATTTTAGTATTGCAGGTATATTAATCTAACTGTCACAAAGGGTTTCTACACTCCGGACTGCTCGCCTTGACTACTTCCATCACCGCTTCCGACGTCGTGGACCTGTTTCCTTCCCTTCCTATTGGAATTTAGAATTGCAGTTATATTAATCTAACTGCCACAAAGGGTTTCTACACTCCGGACTGCTCGCCTTGACTACTTCCTTTACCGCTTCTTACGTCGTGAACCTGTTTCCCTCCCTTCCCATAGCATTTTTAGAATTGCAGATACATTATTCTAATTGTCACAAAGGCTTCCCACACTCCGGACTGCTCACTTTGACTACTTCCTTCACCACTTCCTACATCGTGGACCTGTTTCTCTCCCTTCCCATAGCATATTTAGAATTGCAGATACATTATTCTAACTGTCATAAAGGCCCCCCACACTCCGCAGCGCTCGCCTTGACTACTTCCTTCACTATTTCCTTCACTACTTCCTACATCGTAGACCTGTTTCCCTATCTTTCCATAGCATTTAAGTATTACAGATACGTTAATTTAGCAGTCATAAAGGGTTTCCGTACTCCTTTCTTTTCACTGCTCACCTTTCCGCTTTCTTTGCTACTCTCTACGTCGGGGACCTGTTCCCCCCCCCCCCTTCGCATAGCATTTTAGTATAAAAATATACCAACATTTTTGAATATTTAATATTCAATGCCAACATTAAATTGAATAATGTAAAAAGCTGCTTTGTTCTAAATACATACATACCTATATACTTTTAATTAAAAGGCGAAATTTTAATACTGAACATAAACGGTATATAACTGCCGACTAATATTGTTAAGTTCAATTTATTATTATGAAAGTTGTGAGATTTAATTAGTTTAAATAACACTAGGGGAAACCCGTCGAAATCGACGGTTACTTTCAAGGCTTACGTTAATTCATCTAACTGCGATAAATTGGGTGAAATACAGTATACATATTTTGAGCATTTAGCATTGTTTAAAGAGTAATAAGTGTAAAAATAATAATAATATTAATTGCGTTAGTTGCCAAATTTGTTGATCATTCAATGAATAAAATATTCCCCATACCGTACGTCATAGGAGTTATTATTAGTATGTTATATGGTAGGCTATCTCGTCCTTTGGAAGAACCTTTAAATAGTATTAAAATCGTATCGGTGGATCTTTTGTAGTTTAACACTTCCGTGATTTCATCAGTGTAATATGATTTTATTTGAAAAGAAAATATTTTTGGGAAGACATATTCTAACTTCAAAGGGAGGTATATCCGTTAATCCGTTACAGTGTAAGATTGATTTTTCCTTCATCACGTCGCGTCAGTTCATATCGTACTTCTGTGCCAATGTGTGAACCCTCTAGCATAGTTTTGGAAATTGATTGTGGGGTTACTGTTAAAGCTGGGATTCCTTGACATGGGGGATGTCAGTTAGTTGTCTCAGCCTTATCAATAACATAAAGTTGTCAATATAATCTCTCTACGGAATGTTAGGTGTAGTGGAATACTTGAAGTGAAGGGGTGGCTTTTATTCTTGAACTGTTAGGGGCCTCCTAGTTCATATGGTCTTGCAGCTTCATGGCAACAAAGAATGCAAATGACATAGCAATGGGACATTTCCAAAAAGCAAAGATACTGTAAATTGGCTGTTACGTATATATTGACGTTTACATATTGTTAATCAACGTACGGTATCTTATAAAGGATTATGTGATCTAGTTTAAAAGGAATATGACCTTTCTGTCAAGACAGTAGCTGCTTAAATAGTAGGCCTATTTTCTCTTTATTGTACCATATTTTACAGCCAAAATGTCGTGTTATTTTCAATAATGTTACCAAACCAGTGCGCCAAAGTCCGTAATATAGGCAGGTGCAAATAATTTGTCAAGATGGGTACCATTTTAGGCAAGGTTTCTATGTTTGGATTTTATTAGACACAATAAGAGCAGATATTTCTACATAAATATTTGATATGTGTATTTAATATGATAAAATGTAGGCAAAAGTGGTGAAAAAGGCAGACACCAACCCGTACAATAGATATAAGATAGTTCAATAAGAAATAATTTAAGAATTGCTGTGATAAAAGGATTTTCCACTGATTTCGTAATGGAACGTTATATTGCAAAACATGACATTATAAAGAAGAAATTCAATTTTAAAATCAGAAAATAACATTGCAAATACTTATTTGGTAGAATTCAGTAACTCCCAATAAATGTGTGTTGTTTGAAATACAATTTAAAACCGAACAGCTGTTTCATTTAAAAGTATTATTCACATGGCCAAAATGTAAACAACTCTGTGGAGGGATCTTTAAGGTTTCTGGGGTGGAGTCTTACGGGATTTTTCTAAGTTTTTGTTTTGATAACTCATCTATAGACCAAGACCTTTCTTTGGACACCTCTACCGAGTTTCTACGCCCAGCCGTTCTCTCAAATTAGTGGGGACAAAATTTCCAATTAAATATTTAGATTCCCCCATGTTAATCTTATAGGAGAAACTCCAACTTTGATGGCCTGTGGGACAAAGCCCGAGGATTTTTATTACAGGAATTGGTGAAAGGGGGTGTCTACACAAAAAATACTTTATTTTGACACGTCGTTTGTAAAAATCCGTCCATTATTAACGGAGGAGTAGTGTTTTGTAGAAATCGCCTTCACGTATTATATATAAGGACTAGCTGACCCGGCCAACTTCGTATCGCCTTAGTTATAGGTTTCCCCTAAGACAGACCGATGGAAAGAAAGTACCGTTACGTTTAATTTTCAAGATGATCTCGTTCGCATCGCTCAATCACGTCCTGGTTGAAGTTCGTTCGCTACGCTCACTCACCTTTGGGTTGGAGCTCGTTCGCTACGCTCACTCACCTTTAGGTTGGAGCTCGTTCGCTGCGCTCACTTGCCTTCAAGTTAGCTCGTTCGCTACGCTCACTCGCCTCCAGGTTGAAGTTCGTTCGCTACGCTCACTCACCTTTTGGTTGCAAATTAGCTGTTGTCATAAATGTTAAAGAAATAATAGTGCTGCACCCTGTTGGTAATCCTTGTAACTTTAATGCTATTGAACATCATAGAACAGAACCAACTTGTTTAATTGAAACAGCTGTTAAGATTCATTAATTCCATTTCTCATAAGGTTAACATCGGAAACTCCAGAGCCACTGGGGCGGAGCCCTTTTAAGAATTTCGAAACGGGAAATAGTTTACTTCCGATTCGCATACCTACAGAATTTACACACCAAATTTCATAACGATCGGTGAAGTCGTTCCGGAGGAGTTTGCAGACAAACACTGTGACACGAGAATTTTATATATTAGAAGATTATTCTGAAAGCTGTGAAATTATAATGATATATATTCATATAAGCCAAACTGTTTACTCCATGAATGAAAGAGCTTAGAGTAAAAGTTGTTCTCTCTATCTTAAGTAGACAACAAAATTGTTGGTCGCAAAACGTAAACAAATAAAAAGAAGAAGAAGGTAGCTCCTAATGTTATTCTTATGGGACAAATTTAAAAATGTTTTTTAAGTATTTTATAATTACTACTGAGCGGAATCGTCTAGAATTTTAATGATGTCTTTACACTGGTGTAATAACTATTTGTGCAAAATTTGAACGCTATAAGTGCAACGGTTCTTGAGTTTTAGCATAGACAAAAAGAATTAAATATAGACCGTCAGCTGTGCTGCGGTTACCATAGGTTCTAGCGCACACCGCTTGGAGCACCACGGTAGTTACGGCATACGCGCTACGTAAACTACGGCGGTGTGCGCCGGAACCTATGGTAACCATGGCAACCGCAGCACGGCTGACAGTCTATATTTCATTCTTTTTGTCTATGGTTTTAGGTGCGAACACACACACACACACACACACACACACACACACACATACTCCAGCGGACAACTTTTCTCCGACTCCGCTATACACGATACATAGATTCGTTCACTCATCTATTATTTTTAGATCATAAAAAGCGCGGCATCTTGACATTGCTACGTACAATTCCCCATGCTGAAAGCAGGGGATGCAGCTCTAGCAGATAAAGACCAACTTTTCAAGTGTCTGTCCTTTAATTTTATAATAGTCATGGCAAAAGCGATTCGACAATCATGGGAACTGTCGACGTTTGAATTTTAGAGGAAAGTTTCCTTCTGATGGTTCTAAGCTTAATTGGGGCAGTAACACTCGTTTTTCAGCTGAACTTCAAGTAATAATTTCAAGACTTAGGACTTCATCATTCATCTCTTTCACCATTAATCTGGTTCTATTAACAAGAACTGTATAAAACTCAATTAAATCATTTCATAATGTTAGCATTGAACTAAACAATAACATTGAATTAAACAAACATAATAATAAATAATTCTGAACATCTGTGAATCTTAATAACATATGTAACAAAGACATTGAAGAAAAATAGAGCAAAGCAAATTCTACATACAAGAGGTAATAATAATTGAGCGGAGCGAAGCGAATCGAGTGAAGCTCTTTACTACACTCCTGCTTTTGCTTTACAAATACTCTTCCTAAACGGCTGAAGCGATCACACCAAATTCAGCACAATTATAGTAACCAACAATGGAAAGGTATAAATCTGAAATGGTGCTAATCGGACCACAGGGTTTTTCTCTACCTGAATTTAAACTTTTGGAAATTTAACCTGGGCCTTATGGGTTAATTGGTTGCCAAGACATTATTTGCAGGATAACAATAAAATAGTAAACAAGAGACGTAACATATGTTAGCGAATTATCTAAATAGCACAAAATACACATACCGTACAGAGGAAAAGGGAAGCACAATCTAAATTAATATAATGATATAATTCAGCATAATTTAGTACAAAATGAATAACCAATAATTATGGTCACCGGAATAAGGCTGATGCAAAATTGACTTTAATTAATCCAAATAGCCATTCCATTTATGTGAACCAAATATAGGCCTACAATTGAGTTTGGATACTGCAAGTAGACTTTGCATTTTATGTGAACTAGACGTGTCAATAATGCAGACTTTGAATAGAAACTCTAATTAGGAATTCCATTAATGTGAACCAAAGATACCACTGAGTTTGGATACTGCAAGTAGACATTCCATTGACATGGACCAGTTGTACCATTGACTTTGGATACTGCAAATAGGCACTCCATTATGTGAATCAAATGAACCATTGCTTTGGATCCTGCAAGTAGACAATTCCATAATTTTTGTGAACCAAATAATGTACCATTGAGTTCGGATACCGGAAGTAAACAATTTGTTTATGTGAACCCGACGTATCATTGAATTTTTTATACTGCAAATAGACATTCCATTTATTTAAGGGAACCAGAAGAAACCCTACCATTATGACTTTGGATACTGCAAATGGACATCTTATTTATGTGAACCAAATGGACCATTGTCTTAGATACTGCAAGTAGATTTCTCTTTTATGTTAAGCAGGTGTACCATTGATTTAGGATACTGCAAGTAGACAATTCATTTACGTGAACCAGGCCTATAATTGACTTTGAATACTGCAAATAGACATTATAAATTAATGTGACATTACATTTATGTGAACCAAATATACCATTTGATATTGGATACTAAGAGTATTTAATCTCATTTAAGAGGAATAGAATGAAGCATCGACTTTAGAAAAGTATTGGATTAATATGCTAGCTCCGCTCAATATTGCAAGCAGACAACTGCATTGTACACCTAGTAAAATATTTGTAAATAGGTTTGTAAAGAAGTGGCTTTTTACTTTTCCTGGAGTTGAAACATTATTGTCCTAGTTGTTGCAAATGGAAGTACACATGTTTTGATTTTTTCTGTACTGTCAAAACAAATCAAATCAAATCAAATCAAAATCTCCTTTATTCATGAATGTACAAGTACAAAGAATAGAGCCAGTGAGTACTTATTGTCTATTCACAATATTTTAAATTATAAAATTCCTCAAAGGAGTAAATTGCTTTTTCTACTAGGTATTTTTTAAGTTTAAAATAAAATTTCCTACTATTACATTCATTTTTTATATCTTTTGGTAAAAAATTTATATATCTAAGGCCTCTATACACTGTGTTTTTTTTATAAAATTCTAAATTATGCCTGTTTTGTATAACATATTGTGCATTTCTGGTATTATATCTATTACTGGTAGGCCTACTTAGTTCTAGCTGTATTTTTGGTAAATGGTGCTGCTTAGTATATTTTATTGTCTCGTATATATAAATTCCAAACACTGTTAGGATTTCCAAATTAGAAAAATGATACTTCACACTTTCAATCCAATTTAAACTTAGCATTAATCTAATAGCTTTCTTTTGTAACAGAAGTATTTGATTAAGGTTTGATTTTGAGGTCTCTCCGTACACACTAATTCCGTATGATATAAATGAATGTACAAAAGCATAATACACCAGTTTTAGAGCCGAAAGATCACAGACATAGGACATCCTTCGAAGAGCATACAAGCCTGATGAAATTTTGCCTACAACATGCTGGACATGAGAGTCCCAACTTAAATTGTTATCAATAATAATTCCTAAAAATTTTAAATCATTTACTTTATTAATTTTAGCATTAGTCTTCAAAATTGTCTCATTGTTTTTATTTTTATTTGTACAGAAAGAAATGTAACTACTTTTATTTTCATTTAAAAGTAAATTTTTGCTGTTAAAAAAGTTTTTAATCTTGTTAATAGAGTTAGAATAAGAATTTTGTACAGCTTCGAGAGTTTTGCCTGTCACCAAAAGGCTTGTATCGTCTGCATATAGGCAAACTTTGCTATCTGTTCCTGAAATAAAACTAGGTAACCCCTTGATATAGCACAAAAACAGAAGCGGTCCTAGGATAGATCCTTGGGGTACTCCGTATTTGATAGATTGTATTGTTGAATTATGAAATTGTATAACATTTTTTGTACTAAGCCCTTTTGTGACAGTATATTGCTTCCTATCATTAAGATATGATTTAAACCATTCTATCTGGCGATTTTTTATTCCTAAGGATTGTAATGTTTTTATTAATTCTGAATGATTTACACTATCAAAAGCGTGAGTAAGATCTAGAAAGATCCCCAAAGTTTTATTTTTTTTTATCTATGCTTTCAATTATTTATGTCACAAAATCTACACTAGCGGTTGTCGTTGACCTTCCAGCTCTAAACCCATGCTGATCTTCATCAAATAATTTATTTTTCTCTAAAAAATCTACTAATTGATCGTACACAACTTTTTCAAAAATTTTAGAAAAATTTGATAGTAGGGAAACTGGACGATAATTGAGAGGATCGGTTTCTAAACCTTTCTTAAAAATTGGAATAACTTTTGCTATTTTTAATTTGTTGGGAAATATACCGCAGATTAAAGAAGAATTTACTAGATGTGTTAACGGTTTTGAAATTTCATGTTTGATTGATTTTAACAAAGACATTGGGACCTCATCAAATCCCGAAGAAGTTTTATTTGGCCTACTTGAAATTACTTTAATTATTTCATCTTCAGTCACTGTCCTAAACTTGAAAGTACTGTCAGAAAAAGAAGTAGGAGTTGAATAAATCGTGTTTTGGGATAAATGAGGAATAACTTGACTTTCAACAGCATTAATAAAAATGTCATTAAAAATATTAGATACTTCCAATGGTTCTCTAACCAGTTTCCCTGATTTATTTGTTAGTTCAATTTTTGGGACATGAGCTATAGCAGTAGGCCTACCACCTACTTCACTGTTAATTAAACTCCAAGTTGTTTTGATTACATTGTCAGAGGTTTTTACTTTATCATTGAAATATTTACTTTTTGCCTGAATAATCATTTTTCTAAAACTAGATTTAATACTATTTACATTTTCTTGTGATACATTTTCTTGTGATACATTTTCTTGTGATACATAGTTGCCTTCCCTTGATATTTTGCCATTCTTTATAATTTCATTATTTTTATTTTTAATATCCTGAGAAATCCAGCCAGAGTAGTTTTTTTTGCAAGGTATGATTAATTTTGGAAAGTGAACATTAAAATAAAACATAAAAATTGAGTAAAAAGTATCAAATTTATATTCAGGAGATGCGTTTTAAATATCAGCCCAATTTTCCAACATTAGATCTCTTTTAAATGCCTTTATATTTTGATCTGATAATTTTCTTACCTCTTTTTTAACTGTTTTTTCTTTCTGTAATTTTGAATCTAACAGTGTAATTATCTGTTCATCATGATCAGATATCTCTGTAATAATACCTGATACCGCAATTTTACTTTTTTCAATGTTTGTTATGCAATTATCTATTGCACTAACACTGTCTTTTATTGTTATTATCTATCACTTTAATGTTTTATTTGAATCTGTGAAAAAACGTTTATTTCATAATTTTAAATTGTTTTGATACAAATTTGCCATTATATATGTTTAATCTTTATAATAGCATAATGTATTATTTGTTTTTGTTCTCCAGTACGTCTTTTAGATTGTAATGGTTCCTCAACACGAGAAAATATTCATTCTCAATTTGTATTGGTTATAACTATGTCTTGTATCCTATGTAATGTATATTAATTGTCAATTGTTATTTTGTTGTATTGTTGAGTGAATAAAGATATTTTGAATTGAATTAAGTTTTGCTAAGGAAATTTCTTTGTGTAGTACTTTTACTCTTTAATTGTATAAACTGCTGTTTTCAGGTAATTTGGCAGGTAAACTCACTTACGGTGTCCAGTTGTGGTTTCCTCTGGAGGTGATAGCGGGTCAAATATTTCCTTTCTTCATCACTGTCGCTCATGAAGGGGAAAATCAAATTATCGAACTTACCACACCATCAAAATTATTGATCAGACTAAGACCGAGCGACAAAATCCAAAACTTTGATACAAAATGTTCAGGTGGTAAATGCAGGTGTGATACCAAAGGTACATTTCTAAATGAGTTATATTTAATAGAAAAATTTTAGTAATTCCAAAATGTTAATTTTGAATTTTAAACATGTTTTTAAATTAGAATAAAAAATCAAGTCGTTTATAAATCAATGTGAGATCCACTCTGTATCCAATTCTAATATTACATTAGTATCACATGAATTTCAAAAAAATAGACCGATTATAAACTTATAGAACATTATAATACTAAATATGTAAGGATGTAGCAGTGAAGTTTATTTTTTGTACAGAAACCTGATTAAAAGCCAAGTTGGTGAAAAGTGTATTTAATTTTTTTTTATTAGAACACATAATAAAAGATTCAAATTTTGAAATTTGTATGTAACTTTATGAAATGTTGATAATTAACAACTATCTAATTAATTTTGTCATGGTTGTAATAATGATTAAAGCCAATTATGTCAATATAACTAATACTACTCACCAAGTGTAAATATAGTTTTCACATACTCTGTCAAAATAATGTTTTATAATTATACAATTTCAATTTTTTTCAGGAAATTGCAAAACAGCTTACAAAGGAATTTTGATATCCGACCTCTATTATTTGAAAGAGAATTTTTTCCACTTGCCAATGCTGTTTTTAAATTTACATACACTAGCAATTGTGACCAATGTTACCATAAAGGTGTACAATGAGAAATTGAATCTTACTGAACCAGTTTATCAAGAAACAATAAACTCTCTTGCCAAGTTGAGGTTACAAGACGTGTACTTTTACGACGAAGTCCAACCAAATTGTGCCTGTCAAGTTATTTCAGCGTCAGGGTCCATAGAGTCTAGACCTAGTATTTGGTAAGGCAACTGATGTATACAGATAAACTGGTTTATTAACTGGTTAGCTGGTTTATTACTGGCTTAGGATATTTATATCCTAGGAAATCATAACTGTGACAAGCTTGCAATTGGTTGCCAATCATAATATGGCCACGTTAATTAATCAGTGTGGGAATTTTTTTGAGAGGGGAAAATAGTTTTTTTACAGATACCTAAAAGGTAAGGGTGGGGATGCGGATGCCTTCCCACCTCCCTCATAGAGACCCACAACTATAAAACATCTCTTCTTACCCTTCTCTGGCATTGCATCTCATGACTGTAATGTATTTATTATAGTAGCAATAACTGTATACCAATGTAATCAATGGCTTACTAATCTATATACTTACTTACTCTTACTCCTGTGGCCATTGGAAACCTAGGTGGTTTTTGGCCTCACCAACCATGTGCCTCCAAGCTCTTCTATCCTCTGCCAGCTCCAAGTCTGCTCCCATTCCTCTCTAGTCCTTCGTTGCCTCATCAACCCATCGCATTCTTGGTCTACCTAATGGTCTCCTTCCTTCTGGTATACCTCTGAGTACCATCTTTACCATCTCTCTCTCTCACTTCTACGGTTAATATGGCCCATCCATCTCAACCTCCTACTCTTAACTATTCCCACAATATCTGGTTCACCATATAATTCTTTTAACTCTCTATTTTTCCTTATCCTCCATGCATTTCCTTCTTTTACTTTACTGGTCCAAAAATTCTTCTCAAAATGTTGTTTTCAAAAGTAATGACCCGTATAGCAATACAGGTTGCACTATAGTTTTATACATTTTTATTTTAGTGGTTTTTGATAGCAGTTTGCTTTTGAATAATTTTATTAAACTTCAGTATGATCTTTCTGCTGCTGTGAGTCTGCTCTGAATTTCTATTTCTTCTCTATTATTGTTTGTGATCATCACTCCCAAATACTTAAAAATACAAGTTTTCTGGAACCTATAGTTTAATACTTCTAAGTGGTCTTCCTCGTCATCTTGCCTACTTATTTTCATGTATTTGGTTTTGTTTTCATTTATTTGTAAACCCACTTTTCTTGCTTCTTTAATTAGTAGGTACTTCTGTTAGCACTTTGAGATTATTTTTGTTTTCAGCTACAATGGCTACATCATCTGCGAATGCTAGAAGGTTTATTTTATCAGTAAGTCTTGCCCCTCCTTCACTATTTCTTGTTTTCTTGAGAGCTTCTTCTAGTGCCATATTGAATAATAATGGCGATAGACCATCACCTTGTCTCACTCCGGTATTTATATTAAATGTATCTGTATATTCTTTCCCTATTTTTACTTTCCCTTTGGATTCGTTTAAACACATTTTTGCCAACTGAATTATTTTATTATACGAAGTACCTGGAGACCGAGCTTTGCTCGGGAAAAATCATTATTTTACTCTGAAAGCGGGGTTAGTATTGCAGATACATAAATCCATTTCCAAACTCCACACTGCTCGCCTTTACTACTTCCTTCAGCACTCCCTACGTCATGGACATTTTTCTCTCCCATTGCATGTTAGGATTGCAGATACATTAATGTAATTGCCACATACAGTTCCCCACTCTGAACTGCTAGCCTACTACTTCCTTCACCACTTCCTACAAAGCGGACCTGTTTTCCTCCCTTCCCATTTCATTTAAAGATTGCAGATACCTTGATCTAATCGTCATAAACAGTTCCCACACTCCGGACAGCTCGGCTTGACTACTTCCTTCACCACTTCCTACGTCGCGGGCCTGTTTTCCTCCCTTCCCATAGCATTTTAGGATTCCAGATACCTTAATCTAATCGTCATAAACGGTTCCCACACTCCGGACAGCTCGCCTTACCATGGCCTTGACTACTTCCTTCACCACTTCCTACAAAGCGGACCTGTTTTCCTCCCTTCCCATTTCATTTAAAGATTGCAGATACCTTGATCTAATCGTCATAAACAGTTCCCACACTCCGGACAGCTCGGCTTGACTGCTTCCTTCACCACTTCCTACGTCGCGGGCCTGTTTTCCTCCCTTCCCATAGCATTTTAGGATTCCAGATACCTTAATCTAATCGTCATAAACGGTTCCCACACTCCGGACAGCTCGCCTTACCATGGCCTTGACTACTTCCTTCACCACTTCCTACGTCGTCGCGGACCTGTTTTCCTCCCTTCCCATACCATTTTAGGATTGCAGATACCCTAATCTTATCGTCATAAACAGTTTCCACACTCCGAACAGCTCGTCTTTACTTACTTCCTTCACCACTTCCTACGTCGCGGACCTGTTTCCTTCCCTTCCAATAGCATTTTAGGATTGCATATAACCTTAATCTAATCGTCATAAACAGATCCCACACTTCATACTGCTTGCCTTTACTAGGCCTACAATGTATCACTACAATGTACAATGTATGACTTTCAGTTTCATTTTTCTACGTGATTAGATTTTTGTTGGCAGTTCTAACTGCAGTAAACTCGTTTTTAGGCCAAAAATAAACTATTTATAACATTTGAAGAAAATCGTCGGAGCCGTTTTCGAGATATTTGTGCAAGCAAGCATACATACATACATACATACAAGCAAACATTGTTCATATTAGAGTATAGGATATGAATTACTAATCTATATGGCATAATAAATGTGATTGGCCAACAGCCTATCCCCACCCCTACCCAGGGTCCTGTGTGGCCAGTCCATCATACTCTATACTTTTCTTCCGGCATCATCTCTCGATCATGGAATCTCCTTCCCTCACAATGTTGGACTGTCACAAGTCTGTATAAAACCGTGTTATTATTTATACCTCGGTACACCCCAATTAGCAATGACATGGCTTGACATAACTTTTAACTTTATCATGACATAACTTTTGATGAAAGTATGTGTAAAACAGTAGATTTTGAAATTTCTGATCATTTTGGTCAAATAATTTGCCACAAGGCTGAGATTGTAAATAGTAATGTTAAAAGGTATTCCTCAAAACGTATAATAAGCCAAGAAAATATCAGATTCCTATACAACTGCTTATCAGCTGAGAATTGGAATAATTGTATGTCACAGCTTACATGTAATGAGAGTTTTAATGTTTTTTTTTCAATACTTTATATAGCTCCTTTTAGTACAGGTAAAATAATACAAAAACACTCCATATAAACAACAAAATTTGTACATTAATGAAATTTCACCTGTGAGTTACTAATAATATGAGAAATGAAGATCCGATGAGTCCCCAAAATTTTGGGTGTCCTAAGGCCCTTTTTGGGGCCCTTTTTGTTCCGAAGTGTGTATGGCTTGTTCCACAAGGCAGTATGGCTACAGGAAGGGTGTTTCGACAATTACAGCCTTGACAGATCTGGTTGAGGAAATTTTGGACTCTTTTGAGTCGAGAGAGCTTGCTGGGGCCGCATTTTGCGACCTCAGCAAGGCTTTCGACAGAGTCAACCACAATTACTTGTTGGATAAGCTAAGTTTTTATAATGTTAGAGGCAGGGAGTTGTCATTTTTTAAAAGTTATTTAGAGAATAGAAGTCAATATGTTTTTGCCAATGGTAAATGTTCAAAGATGTTAAATGTTACACAGGGCGTGCCGCAGGGCTCCGTATTGGGGCCCCTGCTCTTTTTAGTATTAATTAATGATTTAGAAGTTAATGTGTCATCTGAAATTTTCATGTACGCAGACGACACTACATTGATCGCTAGAAACAAAATCAAAGAATTGGCTGAAGTTGACATCCAGGAAAATTTAAACAAGGTTAGTGGCTGGCTGGATGCCAACAATTTAATTTTGAATAGAGAAAAAACCACCACTATGTTTTTTGGCCTGAGGGATCTTACCAAGGAGGAGGGGGGCATTTCAGCCAAGTTCCTTGGTGTCCGGCTGGATCCTACTCTTTCTTGGTTGGATCACTCATCGGAATTATGCATGAGATTGGCTTGTGACATTTTTGCTCTAAGAAGACTCTGTGGTGTCGTCTCGCAAAATGTAGTTAGAACAGCTTACTTTGGTTTATTTCATGCTAAGATTACTTATGGTTTGATTGTCTGGGGCAGTGCCTCAGCATCAAAAGATGTTTTTATCCTACAAAAACGTGCCGTTCGAATCATTGCAGGAGTTCATTATAAAACTCACTGTAAACCATGGTTTGTTCATTTAAAAATTTTAACTCTTTATTCTGCCTTTATTCTTCAAAACTTGCTATTCATTAAAGATCAACCAGATTTGGTGCATAATAATGACGTGCACTCTTACAACACTAGAATAAGAAATTACTTACAATTGCCTTATGTTAGATTAAGTAAATCAATGAAAAAGCCATCTGTACTAGCCATAAGGTTATTTAATAAGCTACCCCTTGCTATTAGGGACATGGACATTATTAAATTTAAAACTGTTGTAATCAGGTTCTTACTTGCAAATGCATTTTATTCAATTGATGAATATTTGACAAAAAAATTGACTTGCAATGATTTTGTGTAAGATGGGTGAGCCCTTTGTTCAATTTATTATTGTATAGATTATATATTGTAACCTGACATATCCAATGTATTCAAAAGAATATCTAATGGAAATAAAGATCTTATCTTATCTTATCTTATCGAAGGGCCCTTGTTCTTGAATAATTTTGTTTTTACGTTTAAGGTCGAGTGAGGTGTGGTTTTCGATGGTTTTAGTTATTTTAAATCGATTGGAACTAGTTTTAAGTGTATTAAACCACTCCATACAGGGTGTTTCAAAATATTATTACTTTTTACGATATTTAAACATTTATTCATAAAGTGATAAAATTAGTTACCCCCATGCTCTATATAAAAGGGGATTATTGAAAATAACTGTAATTCTTTACTATAAGAGGGAAGGATCTCAAGGAGTAAGAGAACATATTAAATACCCCCGTCACAGCAAACCTGCAGACAAAGCGAATTTTCATTTGCCCGATTTTCAATTAAATCTAATAGTTTAATGAAATGAGGTCTAATAGTTTAATGAATACTTAGGTTTGCTGCTACAAGGAGGCTAATAAAGTGTGTTTATAGTGAAATATTAATAGCCTAGTATAAAACAAATACCACTCCATACAGGGTGTTTCGAAATATTATTACTTTTTACGATATTTAAACATTTATTCATAAAGTGATAAAATTAGTTACCTCCATGCTCTATATAAAAAGAGATTATTGAAAATAACTGTAATTCTTTACTATATAAGAGGGAAGGAACTCAAGGAGTAACAGAAAATATTAAATACCCCCGTCACAGCAAACCTGCAGACAAAGCGAATTTTCATTTGCCCGATTTTCAATTAAATCTAATAGTTTAATGAAATGAGGTCTAATAGTTTAATGATTACTTAGGTTTGCTGCTACAAGGAGGCTAATAAATTGTGTTTATAATAAAATATTAATAGCCTAGTATAAAACAAATAAATTTGACAAGTTTTATTAAGACATATCTATAAACAAACAAACAAAATTATTTTACACTATTCTCCTTAAAGAATAACATGGAATTTTAAATTTACAATTTTTGAATTTTATTCGTAACTAATCCACTTACAAAACACGTTAATATACTAAATTATTTGTTTTCTTTAAGCTCTTTAAAATGCTGTAGAGAAAAATTGGGAAACTTTGTCTTTTGAGGGTCAAAGATTGCAAACTTTTACCACATAAAACCCTGTTTTATGGACCGATTATGCCGGTTTCGTTAAAATTGAACCAAAATTACTCGAGTTATCATGTTTACGGACACGTATATAACATGGATATATTATATTATATATATGTATATAAACACATGTATAATATTTTGAGTGGATGGTGCTTTAGGCTTCTGGGAGCATCGAAATGAAAACGTAAATCGGTTTCGGGTCTATGTTTTACCATAAGACCTTCGGTAATATCTTATCTCCTAAATGGGATGTTCGCTAAAAGGGGATGGATTAAGTTTTAGTTTTACACTATAACATAATAACATAGGTTACTAAGCAAAAATTTCAACTTTTAAGGTGGTGTGAATAATCTTTCAACGTGTTTTTTATGCAAATCTATTAAGACCAATTTCAAATTGATATGTATTTTTCTAAGGTAGTTATTTAATTTATTTTTTTACATTTATTAAAAATTAAAACAATTGTATTTGTATAAAACCTTACATTACGTGTTAAAATGAAGTACTTAAACTAAAGCTATTTTTCTACAATTTATGTAGTATCTCTCTTTACAATTTCATCATCACAATAATTATTCTCAGACGACTCATTAACAATTTTATTATTCTTAGCAACTTGTCCATCTTTACTGATTTTGTCCAAGTTGGTGTTCAAGCAGGATTCCCCTTTACAAACCTAAAACCTTGCATATTGCAGAACAGGCAACACCAATCTTAAAGCACGAACGATGTGGTGCAAGAACACCTTTCATACATACTGACGTTTGCAACTTGTATAACTTATTTTCAATCAATACAAGTACAGTTATCTTTCGTGGTTATGACGACCAGGACAGCACTAAGACATCAGAGCAGCATTGTCGGTACAAGCATTTTTGTCCTGAATAATGGGAACGAGGTTTATGGGGTAAAAATTGGGTTTTCTTATTTACTTTATCCTCAAAACACAAAGTTTCCCAATTTTTCTCTAGAACATTTTAAATAGCTGAAAAACAAATAATTTAGTATTAACGTGTTTTTGTATGGTTATTAGTTAGGGATAAAAATTCTAAAATTCTAAATTTAAAATTCCCATGTAATTCTTATGTAGAATAGTGTAAAATGATTTTGTTTGTTTGTTAATAGATATATTTTGATCAAACTTGTCAAATTTATTTGTTTTATACTGGGCTATTAATATTTTACTATAAACACACTTTATTAGCCTCCTTGTAGCAGCAAACCTAGGTAATCGTTAAACGTAATGCTATTTTAGATTTAATTGAAAATCAAGTAAGTAAAACGGAAATTCGCTAGGTCTGCAGGTTTGCTGTGACGGGGGTATTTAATATTTTCTCTTACTCCTTGAGATCCTTCCCTCTTATATAGTAAAGAATTACAGTTATTTTCAATAATCCCCTTTAATATAGAGCATGGGGGTAACTAATTTTATCACTTTATGAATAAATGTTTAAATATCGTAAAAAGTAATAATATTTCGAAACACCCTGTATGGAGTGGTTTAATACACTTAAAACTAGTCCCAATTGATTTAAAATAACTAAAACCATCGAAAACCACACTTCACTCGACCTTAAACGTAAAAACAAAATTATTCAGGAACAAGGGCCCTTCGGAACAAAAAGGGCCTTAGGACACCCAAAATTTTGGGGACTCATCGGATCTTCATTTCTCATATTATTAGTAACTCACAGGTGAAATTTCATTAATGTACAAATTTTGTTGTTTATAAAACCCTATTTTACCTGTACTACTTTGTACATAATTGTCCTATCAGCACAAAAGCTGTTAATCTATATATTAATTTGAAACTGTTTTTCTTTGTCATAGCTAAATTGAGAGAACGGCTGGGCGTAGAAACTCGGTAGAGGTGTCTAAAGAAAGGTCTTGGTCTGTAAATGAGCCATCAAAAGAGAAACGTGGTAAATTCCCTTGGGGCTCTGCCCCAGTGGCCTTTGAATTCCCATCCCATGTTATTCTTATGGAGGAAAAACTGGGCTTTTGTCCCAGCTAATTTTAGAGTACGGCTGGGCGTAGAAACTTGGTAGGGGTCTCTAAAGAAAGGTCTTGGTCTATAGATGAGCCATCAAAAGAGGAACGAGGTAAATTCCCTTGGGGCTCTGCCCCAGAAGCCTTTAAAGTTGCCTCTTCAAATTTGTTTACCATATGCATAATTCAACACTACTTTTTAATGAAACAGCTGTTAATATTTAAATTGTGATTTATTGAATTTTTCAAAATGAAGTACAGTATTAATTTGCAATGGGTTTTTCTGATTTTAAAATTGATTTTATTCTGCATCGTGTCATGTTTTGCAATATAATGTTCTATTACCAAATCAGTGGAAAATCGTAATATCACAGTAACTCTTAAAATTATTTCTTAAGGGGTTAACTTATATCTATTGTATGGCTTGGTTTCTGCTTTTTTTTACCACTTCTTGGAGATTGTACGTAGGTGATATTCTTTGGCGTATTGCATCTGTCGACGAAACTTGGGTTGGTGAAATTATTACAATGGAAAAAAACCAGAAATCCTGGACAATTAGATATAGGCTAAAAATAAAACTGAATAAACACTGCTCTACATTTCTTGAGCAATCATTGAAATAACTGATTTGTAAACAATGGAAACATAGAAAAAGTCATAGAACACAACCAAGCCGAAGAAATAGAAATAATGGTTTTTTTTCATTTATAATCGTTATCATAGACAACCTAATGCGGCTATGAGAGGGAAAAATTTGTAGAAAACACTAAAAAAACAAGATCAGCTTTTTGAGAAAAGATAAGACATTTACAAAAGATTTTGATTATATCTAACTGTTGAGTGGATCGTAAGTATTTCCATAATCTTCGTGAGTCGACTGTAATGCTTCGCAATTGCTCGAATTCGAGCAACAGGTACACTAGTAATAATAAAGGGAAAAGTGCTTGGGTAACAAGGGGAATTAAAGTGTCGAGTTGGAGGAAATTGGAATTGTATAAAATCTCTAGATATAATTCGAGTCCTGCTTTTATGGAGTATTTTAAGAATTATAAACGGGTGTTTAGAAAAGTAGTTTCTGCAGCAAAAAAGTTGTATAATGTTAATTTAATAAAAGCAAGTGACAATGTAACTAGAACAACTTGGAATATTGTTAAAAAAGAGTTAGGGCAATGTGTAGAAGATCAGTAGTGTCCAGTGATAAGAATTAATGGGGAGGTGGTAGTAAAACCAATATCAGTAGCTAACAGTATGAACAATTTTTTTACAAGCGTAGCAAAAGATTTTCATTCTCATGTTTCTTTTTCAGAATCTGTTAAGAGCGCAAAAAAGGCATCTTTAAAAGTTCCTAATTCTTTCAAGTTTCAACCGGTATCAGAATCTTTTGTCTTTTCATGTATAAAAAAACTCAAAAACAAACCATCTACAGGATGGGACGAAATTCCAGCACATCTTATAAAATCTTTAGCTCCTTGTATCTTAAAACCTCCAACTCATTGTATCAATATATCACTGTTAGCAAGGCTCTTTTCCAGACAAATTAAAATATGCACAAATCAAACCAGTATTTAAAAAAGGCGACTCCCATGAAATATCTAACTATTGACCAATCGCTCTTTATTTGCCAGTCATCTCAAAGTTGTTTGAAGAGGCTGCTCTATCACAGCTAGTTCCATTCCTTGAAACAAACGAATTACTCAACAAAGATCAGTTTGGTTTTAGACAAAATAGGAGTACCTCAGATGCTGAGCTTATTTCTGATACTGTGGAGGCCCTGGATAGATCCCAGAGGGCAATTCGTGTTTTCTGTGATCTTTCCAAGGCCTTCGACTGTGTGAGGCATGACATTCTTCTGGAAAAACTTAAACTATATGGAATTGTTGGTTCTTCCTTGGCCTGGTTCAAATGCTATCTTCAAGGACGTTATCAACGAGTTGTCATCAAAGATAAATCTAACATTAAAAATTTCTCAAACTGGTGTCCGGTTCTTCATGGTGTTCCTCAAGGGTCTAAAGTTGGACCTCTTCTTTTTATTCTCTACAAAATGATCTAGCTGCCACATTGGATTCCAGAATCATACAATTTGCTGATGACACCACTGTGTTGGTCAAAGCCCCATCTGTTGCCCTAGCGTCTATCAAAGCATCGGAAAATTTGAACAAAATAGAACTTTGGTTAAAACAAAATGGTCTTCATCTCAACTGTTCAAAAACACTTACTTCATTTTCACAATCCACAGTTAAATACAGAAAAGGTAACCATCAGCTTGGATTCTGGGGAACAAATCAAGGCTTCAGAAAACATAAAATTTCTGGGTTTGTATATGAATGAACATTTAAAATGGACAGAACATCGATTTCAGGTGACTAAATCATTAGCCAAAGCTTTGTTTGGATTAAGGGTCATCTTCAAAACAATGGGACTAAATGCTGCTTTGACTGTTTACCATTCCTATTTTATGTCCAGAGCTTGCTATGGCATTATTTCTTGGGGCAGCTCTCCGATCATAGATGGGTTTTTTATTCTTCAAAAAAAGGCCATAAGAGTTTTAACTGACACTGCACCTCGTACTTCTTGCTGTCCTCTGTTTGTACATTTGAAACTATTAACAATTCATGCTGTGTATATATATCAACTTTGTATATTTGTTAAAAAACACTTGACCTCATTCTCATCAAAAAATCACCAACATCCATATAACACTCGACATAGAAACACTCTTCAGTTCTCTATCCATAAAACAGTTATTTATGAGAAAGCTCCTTTTAGGAAGCTATTTAACCACCTCCCTAACCAAATCAAATTGACAGAAAAGATGGATATTTTTAAAAAACTACTTAGGGAACATTTGGAACTACTTTGTCCTTATTCAGTTGATGAATTTTTTTGTAACTAACTCTTTTTGTTATATTTCAATCTTCTGACCTTATTTTTTAATATATTACTAACTACAATGAAATAAAATATATAATATAATGTATTTTGTTGTGAAAAACTGACGTGTCATATGTTTACTGGTGATGTATCACAATTATGTAAATTCTATGTGACAAATAAACATTTCATTTCATTTCAACATTTCATTTCATTTCATTTCATTTCTTGGTTGGTCCTTCGCAATCATTGTTCTGAGTAAACTTCACGTCTGAGATTGTATAAGCAGTTCTTACAAATACAGTAGACTCCCTCCTATCCGAACTACTCAGGACCGTAACCAGTCCGGATAACGGTTTTTTGGGCAAACCTACGTCCCAAAAAACTTGTTAAAACGGACCGTTTAGATGCATACTGTATACAGTATTTGACTTAAATTTAGGAGAGCATTGTATTTACACACGTGATCACTGGTCCCAAATCTTTCCCACAAGAACAGTCGTTTTAGTATAGGCCTATGCTGATAAAAATTTTCCGGTTAAAGAGATGTCATTTCCGCTGAGTGTAGTCCGATTAAACCGATGTCCGGTTAAAAGGTGTCCGAAAAAGAGGCAGTCTACTGTATGTCCTTCAAACATGTATTCATGGCTTTGTAACACATCTCTTTGTTTTTGAAATTGCTGGCAATGTGTCCAAACCCAAGGCAACAAAAACATAGCTTGAGTACTTAATCCTAGACCCTGTACACATGGGAGCGTTGGAACGCGCGTTTGGAGTAGAAGGGAGTAGGTTTTGTGTATGTTTACTGTTTACTTCTATAATACCTTATAGTAATTACGAGGTTCTCTTCTGTTGAAATCCAATCCATAACAATGCTCTCACAATGTGCTACTAGACTGGCTTTAAGGCTACGTACACATGGGAGCGTTGCAACACACATTGTAACGCGCTTCAGATAAGCCTTTGCGTACACATGACAGCGTTGCAACGCGCGTTTGAGCAATTGTCTCATGGCACGTCCCGGAATAGCCATAAAAGTCGAAAAGGAAGTTTTTGTTTGGGATTTGTACCATATATATCAAGAACGAAAACAAAATGAAAATACCTCTGTTGCAGCTTAATTTAATATTTCAATTATAAAATATTAAATGAACTTTTGGCCTTTGTGGACATCAAAATGAAAAAGTAAAGCGGTCCTGGGTAACCATGCCGGGGAAAATTCCCTAAGAACACTTGGGACATCCAATTTTACAAGAACATTTAGCTCGTATGTTTGTTTTACTTTGTAACCTAATCGAGGATATGAAAATAAGCTTTTTAATTACCAAAGCATGCTCATTGCTTCATTTAACGAAAGTTAAAGTCTGTTTAGCACTTTGTGAGAGCATTGTTAGGGATTGGATTTTTCAACAGAAGAGAACATCGTAATTACCAAAAGGTGTTGGATAGCATAAGGTAGCGGGTTTGTTCTTAGACCTGCAAAAAGCATTTTATTCAATATCACATGATATATTAATTTCAAGGCTTTTAGTACCTTGGGTATAGATGGGACTGCCTCAAATTTGCTTAAATCTTATCTCTCTCACAGAAAACAGTTTTTTGAAATTATCTATCATAACCGTAAAAACTATAAAATGCCTTGTCAATCTTACACTGACTTAAAATATGGGGTTAGTAATGGGGTTCCGCAGGGATCCATTCTGGGGCCTCTTTTATTCATTATTTATTTAAGAGATTTTCCGCAACTCAGCAATTTAAGTAAACTCTGCTTGTATGCTGATGATACCAATTTTAAAATCGTATAGCCTCAACAAATGAAGAATTAGAAAGCAAGGCAAAATCAGACATGTGCGTTTTAAATGATTTTTTAACTTCCAAAATCTAAATCTCAATGTGGATAAAACAAGTATCATAAATTTTCAAACTCAACCAACCAGAAATCAACGCCAACCGATTATTAAATTTAATAATAAAACCATTGAAGTTAAGGATAGTACTAAATTTGTAGGATTGATAATACAGTAGAACCTCTTTAATCCGAACCCCCGTGATCCGAACGTCCACTAATTCAATTCAATTCAATTCAAAACATCTTTATTCATTAGTATATAAAATTGTATATACAAGAATGGTGTCAAATTCATCATTACATAAAATATAAACACAAATAAAAGACAAATACAATACACAAGAACAAAACAACAAAATAATACAGTCATCTCTCAAGTAGGTATAAAACAAAAGCATACTTCAGTGAAAACAAAAATATAGTTCAGTGAAACAGCAATAGGCCTAAAACATTTTAAGTCAATGCTGTTATTGCTTAGCCCAGAAATCTTTGAATTTATAGAGAGCATTTTGTGTCAAATGTAATTTTAGAGCGTTTTTAAATCTGTTGTCATCTGTTTCATTTTTGATTTTTATTGGTAATTGATTAAAAAATTGTATTCCAATGTATGATGGTTTTTGTTTAAATATTTCTTTTTTATGCTTTTTAATTTGGAAATTATATCGGTTTCTTGTGTTGTAATTATGATTATCGACATTTCTAGTAAATGTTGAAATATTACGTTTAACATGAAGAACAGTTTTGTAAATATAAAGGCTATAAACTGTCATGATACCCAATCCAATAAAATGTTTTTTACAGTGTGCATCAAAATCCAATTTAAGCATTGATCTTATTGCATCTTTTTGAAGATGTAAAATTTTTTTGAGGTTAAAATTTGATGTTGCTCCATATACTTCAAGACCATACCCAATATGGGTATGGACCATTGAAAAATACATTGATTGCAATGTTTTGATGTCACAAAAAGGGGACAATCTCTTCAGAGCAAAGACTCCTGAACTAACTTTTGAACAGACCTCTTTTACATGATCTGACCAAGACAGTTTTCTATCCAGTAGAATACCAAGGAACTTTGACTTTTCAGCAAGGTCAACAGTATTAAGGCAGTCTGTTGGTTCTGTGTCATTCCTTGAATTACCATTTTTACAAGAGAATTTAATTATTGTTGTTTTATTTTTATTAGTTAAAAGGTTCAAGTTACTTAGTCTTTCGTTGACTTTGTTTGTTGCTAGGGATAATTGATCAAAAACATTACTTCTATTGCTACTAGCTATCGTTAGATTAATATCATCTGCAAAAATACAAAATTTGTTATTTAATGTTAGATTTGAAAGACATTCTGGTAACTTTCCTAAATACACAAGGAATAGGAATGGTCCCAGGACTGATCCCTGGGGAACGGAATATTTAATTAATCTAGTTTTTGACTTTATTTTAAATAATTTATTGCCATTGAGGTGTTTAGTTTCCACATATTGCCTTCGACCTATTAGGTATGATTTTAATAAAGCTAAATCTTTGCCAATTATTCCATTAGAAGTTAGTTTTTCTAGTAAAATAGAATGGGATACACTATCAAACGCTTTAGTCAGATCTAGAAATGCAGAAACAGTATGGTCACCTTTGTCTAATTTATCCACAATATGTTCAACAAAAGCTATGACTGCAGTAATAGTTGATTTATTTTGTCTAAAACCATGCTGTTCCGAATCTAATAAGCTATTTTTTTCAAAATAATCAGTTAGTTGCATCAACATACACTTTTCAAAAAACTTTGATAATGATGGTAGGATTGAAATAGGTCTGTAGTTGGCAGGATCGTTCTTGTTGCCCTTTTTAAATATTGGAATAATTTTTGAGATTTTTAATTCTGTGGGAAATACTCCAGATATCAAAGAAGCATTTATAACATGCAGTAAAGGCTTAAGAATTGCTCTTTTTGAAGCCTTAATGACTTTTGTTGGGATGTCATCGTATCCAGATGACCACTTGTTCTTTACTGAATTAATTATTTTATCTAACTGTTCCTCAGATATAGTGTGAAACTTAAATCTAGACTTATCAGCAATAACAGCATTGGACTGCTTGGGGCTATCCCCAAAGGAATCTTTATTAGTCAAATTTGGAATTATTGTGCTGTCAACTAAGTCTGCATAGTAATCATTCATTATGTTGACAACTTCCACAGGGCCAGTAACGGAATTTCCATTATGTTTTAAAATAATCTGGGATGGTAAATTAGCAGAATTTCTTCCAAGTTCAGTGTTGATTAAATTCCAAGTAGTTTTTGCTACATTTTCAGATAAAGTGATTTTATTGTGAAAGTATTGTTTCTTCTTTTCAATTATGAGTTTTTTTAACCTTCTTTTTTGCTGCTTTATGTTCAATTTAAATGTCACATTTTTATTTTTCCTTTTGTTTTTACAAGCGTTTAATAAGTTTTGCCTTTCTTCTTTGATCTCTCTATCTATCCAATTCTTAAATCCGTGTTTTGTACGAACATTAGTCACAGGAAAATTCTTATCAAAGTAAAACCTTAGAATATTGTAAAAAAATGTAAATTTTTTATCAATAGGGGTTTGGTAAAGTTGTGTCCAGTTCTCAAATTCTAAATCTTTTATAAAACTATTAATATTATTTTTGCTAAAAATCCTTTTTGATTCCAATAATATTTTAGGGTTATTGGATTTTTCTTTACTCATAGTATTTATTGTGAGCAATTGCCCATCATGATCTGAGAGTGCAGTTACTAAACACAGCACTTTAATATAGGCTTTGTCAATGTTAGTAATAAAGTTATCTATTGCTGTTTCACTTGTATCTGTAACTCTAGTTGGTATGTTTACTGTATAGTACATGTTGTGCAACTTTAATAAATTAACAAAATCTATTTTTCTGTTATCTTCAGACAAAATATCTATATTAAAATCACCACCAACGCAAATATTATTATTAATATCTCCTAAGCAATGTAAAAGTTTATTTAAATGTTCTAAAAAACGATCAATATTCCTAGATGGGGTTCTGTAAATACCAGCTAAAATAAATTTTACATTATTTGTTTTTACTTCTATTGAACAGGATTCAAAAACTTTATCAATATTTAATTCGTCTATGCATTTACCGGTAATTTTTTTGCATTTAATCACATTTGAGACCATTATCATAACCCCACCTCCTTGGTTATTATTCCTAACATAATAACTAACTGTTTTATAGCCACTAAGTACAAAACTATTTATCTCATCTATTGTCAATTTGTGTTCTGTCAAGATTATAATATCAGGTTTTAAATCATCAATAGTAATTTTTAATGAATCTATTCTGCTAGATAAACACTGTATGTTTTGGTGGAAAACTGTAATTTTAGATGCTGAATTGTTGGTGGTGTTAGTTATTTTAAATCTTTTGTTCCAATCCTGCTTCTTAAAAAATAATTCTTACTATGAACATCATTATCCCCGATCAAAACATCAAGCTCTGCATTACAAGTAGGCGCAACACTCACTTCACCTTCACTGAGCACAGCACTTGTTGTTGATGTGTGTGCAGGCGTAGGTGCATCTCTCTGTGTGGATTTCTGGTCAGCCTGTGTTGATTGTTTAATCACCTCGCTGTACTGCAGTTCACCTGGTACCACTGGAGGGCTGGCTTGATTGGGACAGGGGATGCTCGTCAGATCATCAGTGGTTGTTGTGGTGGCGTCATCAGAAGCATTTGCTGTGCCACTAGTTTTTGCAGCAATATTAGTATTGGTATCACCAGAGCCACCTCTAATGATGTTGGCAGGAGTGCTGGTCGTAGCAATGCAGCTGGTGCTTGGTGGCAGCTGTGAATTCCCTGTGTTTTGTGTCTGGTCAGGCCACCCGCGCCAGGGCGAGGAATCAGACATCAATGAGTCACTGGCATTGAAGCAAAGAGTGGCAGGAATGAGCTTTGCTGATGGTTTTAAAGATTTCTTGAGTATTTCAGCTTTAAGTGATTCTTCAAGCTGGATTTTAAAATTATGGTGGCTCAGTCCGTTTCTCAAACATCTTCTTGAGTTTTCATTGTATGTAGCAATGATAACTGCAGCATTAGTCTTCTTTTGGAACGATATGATACTAGATACAAAAGTTTTTATTTCCACATTGTCCCTTATGCATCCAATAGGGGAACAGTATAAAGTTTCGTAGTTCCTGCTTTTAAAATCTATAGTGAGCTCTTGGAAAGCTTTCACATAGTCAATTAGTTTTGGTTTGTCATAGTACTTGAGCTTGGTTATTAGGCTGTATATTCCAGCTCCGTTATTAGCTTGTTGGTGTGCTAGGTGGCTGGCAACACAATCCCAAACTGTAGGCTTCCCGAATTGGTTCTTAAATTTAACGGCAACTCCAGCAGTCATTTGCCTGTCGTGACCAAAATCACCTGATATACTGTGGGCAAAAGCTACTTTCTTCTTATTACAGTTGTTCTTCAGTGTAGTTGCCATGTCTTGATCAATTACTGTTATTATACTGCTAGGCTTAAAGGGTGTTTTATCTGGCTCTGGCAATATTTTTTTATCAAAAATGAGATTGCACACTTTTCTAGCTACGATTTTTTCCCCCTTTTTGTTAATATGGTAACCTTGTCGTGTATGATAAAATTTTTCCAAGAGATGCAAGTCCAATAGCTTTGTATGAGAATTTGTATGTACCAATGCTCTAATCTTGTTATTTATTTCTGAAATTATATTATGCTGTACCTTATAATTGTGTAGGTCATATCGGTAGGGTATTGTGGTTATTATAAGATTTGTGTTTTTTAAATTGACAATTAGACTCTCTAGATTTTTTATTATTGAATCTGAAGTTTCGTTAAGGTCTTTCATTGTGTGGTGAAGCTTCACATTGTTTGATCCCCCAATCAAACAAATCCAGTCATTTTCTGTATATGACTTCAAATGTGACATAGTTTTAGTTTTGTTCACCACATATTCAAACGAAGCTCCAGGTGTTATGTGTCCAAACACATTAAAAGTCTCATTAGTGAGGCTGGTCACATGGCTAGCCAGATCTCTCCCCTGACTATCAGCCACAATTGTTAAATTATGTTTTTTTGTCTTGCTGGTCAATTTGATGTTATCTGGCTTGACTACTTTTGCAGGCTTGGGTTGTTTTTTATTTGGAATTTTTATATTAGTAGATGTACTCAGTTCGGTCGCTGCTGATAGTGTGGGGGGGTTAAGGTCTGATTGAGTGCTTAATATTTCAAAGGGGTTTTTGGATACAATAACCTCATTTTGCTGAATGTTGCTGCTCACATCACAATGTGTAGGCGTGAAAGGTTTTCGTCCTCTTGGGGTAACTGTTGTCCATGGGGTTTTACTCTCTTGGGAGGTAGACTCTTTGCTAGCAACAAGTTTCTCAGTATTGCAACAAAGTTTGTTGTCCAAAGGCTGTAAGGTTTGTGCTACATTGTTATTGCAAACTGTTTCACTTATTAGTGTAGGTTTAAGTGCTGTCAGTATCTTGGGGTATTTATGGGATTTGTCAAGCATGAAATTCATGAAAAATTCACTGCTCATTGCAAAGTGATTACTCAGTACATAGGCTATATGGGATCGTTTGGAAACTATGTCTGATTCAGTGAGTACAACATTTTGGAGGAAGTCTAAGTTGATAGTTTCCTGAGTTATGATGTCATGCACAATAGACTCTATAAGCCAGCAAACAAAAACACCACAGTCCCATGTATTTGACTGCTGAGGTCCATGCATTTCAATAAATTCGTAGTTCAATGCATTTTCTCCAATGTAACCTGAGATTTTATCTGCTACTTTCTTTGCAGATTCTAAATTATAACTTTTGCTGGAGTCAAAATAGTGATATTTATTTACTATTTTATTGTAAATAAGAAGGCTCCAGTGTGAACCACTAGTGTTGTTTTCTAAGGTAGTTACTTGATCAGAATCATTGATTACCATGATTAATATTTTCATTTTACTAATATGCAAGGGCTCAAGCAAATAATGAAAATCTTGACAGTTTTTAACACCATTAAGGATTAGTGGATTTATTATGGTACAGTCCTTTTTGTAAAGGAATTTGTCATCCAACAGTTGTAAATATGGCTGGAGAGAAATGTCAGACAGCCACTTTTTACCAAGCAACTCCTCTCGAATCCGGTCTTGGCTATTCAAAACATTGTCATTGTTTATAGTGATTACAGAAGAATCCAAAGTTTGCATGGTTAAGCTACTTGTTAAATTGTCAAAACTAAAGGATGTATTTGTTGCTATAGATGTGTCAGAAGGTGCGGGGCTTAGATCAGTATTAGAAGTTTGACTGTCATCTGAACTTATATCTGTCGGAAGCTTTTTTGTAGAAAAATTAAAATGCTCTATTTTCAGTTCCAGTTTATTTTCGGTAATGTACTTAGTCAACTCTTTTTTGGATCGAAAAACTTTTCCTTTTGGCGACACCACATGAATATCTATTTTTCCTTTGGATAATCCTGCTTTTCTCACAACTTCTTTTCTTTGCCATCCTTTAGGAACGCTACTCCCATCCAAACAAATCATTTCATAAGTAGGTTGTATGTCTTTCAATACAATTAAGAAATTGATATTTTATTTTAAGAGGAAAAATGCAAGTAATATTCTTGCATCTGATTGTTTTAACAATTTTATTTATTTAATAAATTATTATTTATTTATTTTTTTTGTAATATTTGTATAAAACAAATCAATTTAATGTGTAAACTTAAAGGTTCAATTTACAGTGCAGATAACAAGTAGTTGCTGAGATATTGTCAGTAAAGGTAAACAAACTTGCAAGTAATTAGACGGAACTGAACCTTGTCCTTGTCAGAGATAAGCAGTGCCGGCTGTGCCGTTCTCAATATCCTTGTGACCAGTCTTATCATGAGGGATTACCTCATCGGTCAGAATTTATCAATGTTCCAAATAGTTTAGTGTAATCACTCACCCTATTTATCACTTTTCTGTAAGAAGGTATGTAATAATATACTCTTAACACTTTTTTCTTGAGAAAAACACTGTGTAGAGATACAAAACAGACTTTATTAAGGAGCAAAATCACAGATTACTGATACTGTCAGCCATCTTGGATCAAAAAAATCCGAACACCTCATTGCTGTACTTTATACACAGTACAGTAGTTCTATATTGTATACTGTATTTAATGTACATTACTGTTTATTCACTATGTTTACTACTGTATTAAATAAAAACTGTATTTTACTTTATAAAGCATTTTTTTACTTTTCCCGTAGCAATTACGATCCATTGTAGCCTTGTTTTAGCTATTGTTATGTAAAGACAACAATATGTTCTGTAATCCGAACTATTCAATAGTCCGAACTACCCCCGGTCCCAATTAGTTCGGATTAAAGAGGTTCTACTGATAAAAGACTAAATTGGAACTCTCATGTTGAAAAAGTACTTTCAAATGTTTCTTTCGGATTATATGCCTTAAACTAGATTAAAAACTATTGCGAAATAGAAACTTTGAAGGTACAGTAGTTTACTTTTCATACATACATTCAGTGATTTCATTTGGGATTTCCCTGTATGGCTCAACCAATAAGAGAAACTTAAAATCTAATCTATATTAAGAATGCAAAAAAAGCCATAAGAATAATTTACAACCTTCCACCTAGAACTTCTGTTAGGAGAAAGTTTAAAGCAGAAAATATAATGACAGTTTTCGGTATGTATGTTTTTGAAACAGCGGTATCCGTTAAAAAAGATTTCATGAAATAGAGCTGGTTGGAAAGAAACATGATTATCTTACAAGTAATCAAATCGAGGCAAGTTAGCATTAAGTCCTCATAAATTGCGCCTTTTGAAAAGAAACCCAAAATACGCCGAAACAAAATTCTTTAATAAACTTCCAAAGGACATAAATAACAAGCAGAAGTAAATATCAAAAAAATTCAAAGCAAACATAAGAAATTTCTCATTTGCAGGGCTATTTATTCATTTGAAGAACTGTAATTGACTTCTCTTTCCCTACTAATCAAAGTATGTTTTAACTGTTAGTTCTTTGTTATTTTACAATTTTCCCTATTTACTATAAGCATAGGTATATATTTTATTATAACTTTATCATTAAGAAATGAGACACTGTTCATGTATATATTCCTAATGTACTTGATGAATAAAGACAATTTGAATTTGATATAGAAGTATTCAGTAAACATACAATAAAACCTACTCCCCTCTACTCCTAAATGCCCGTACAACGCTCACATGTGTACGGTCTTATTAGATGTATTTTGATTTTGTTTTCGTTCTTTATACCTATTGTACAAATCCCAAACAAAACTACCTTTTTGACTTTTATGACTATGCTGGGACGTGCCATGAGACAATTGCTCAAACGCGCATTGCAACGTTCCCATGTGTATGTAGCCCTAACCTTACCCTGCACTTCCCCTATCCTATCTTAATTTTTCCCTTATATAGTAGATCCCCATAGGAGACCATTCCCTCGTTTATGCAATTCCTAGTTTAACTCCTACTAGCTGTTACCCACGGGCTTCACCCCGATTGACTTCATCAGTTAAAACTATTGATTGGTTAAGTTAAGCTGAAATAAACAAAACAAAATACATTAATTCAAACAAATAATCACACCTGATTTTTATCTATATATATAAAATCCAATGTATGTTTGTATGTTTGTATGTTTGTCCTTTATGGACTCCAAAACCGCTCGACAGATTGTAATGAAACTTTCAGGCATGATTAAGCATTATTCAAGGATGGTTTGTGTGAAGTTTGGTGCAGATCCGTAAATAGGGCTCCGCCCCAGTGTCTCTGGAGTTTCCCATGTTAACCTTATGAGTACTCATATTTAAATGGAATTAAAGAATCTTAACAGCTGGTGCAACTAAACAATTTGATTCTGTGATGTTCAATAGCATTAAAAAGTTAATAGGTTTAGCAACAGGGTGCAGCACTATATTTATTTTTAATTTATGAGAACAGCTAATTTGCAACCAAAAGGTGAGTGAGCATAGCGAACAAACTTCAACCTGGAGGCGGGTTAGCGTAGCGAACAAACTAACCTGAAGGCAAGTGAGCGCAGCGAACGAGCTCCAACCTAAAGGTAAGTGAGCGTAGCGAACGAACTTCAACCAGGACGTGATTGAGCCATGCGAACGAGCTCATCTTGAAAATGAACGAGCATGTGACATAAAACCACAATAGGACAGGACGACGTCTGTCGGGCCAGCTAGTAAGGTAATAAATTGAAAGAGTAACATAAAAATAAGTACAGATGAGGTATTTTTAACATTAGGTATATGGAAATTTCCCTTTGGAAAGCAATTACAACCTTAAATGGCAATTTATGAAATAATGGATAGTTTTGCGCAAGGTTTCTCGTCATGACGAACATTTGAAGTATATGGTTTATGGAGTATGTGACTTGTAGTTTCCTCAAAAAATCATGGGTACTATTGGCTTTATTTATAGATATGTTTGGTTTTGTCTCACTTAAATTGGAAGGGTTAACATTGTCAGTGCCGGATTTAGGGTGCCTGCGGCCCTAGGCCAAATTGATCGAGCGGCCCCCATCCCAATGGGGGAAATTCCTGGTGATTGCAGAAAAAAATCTTGAACATCTCCTGTGCTGGATAATCACAGAGACATCATCATCAACACCCACGACCGCGGTCAAATCATGATCAACTCGCGTGAGCCGAAATCACGGTGATATAATCAGCGTCACCCGCGACGGCAGCAAAATCATGAATATCTCCCGTGAGCCGCAATCATGGAAATTGAATTATCGAATACTACATCATCAGCGTCACCCGCCACAGTGGCAAAATCGTGAATATCTCCCTTGGGCCGCATTCAGGTCTACATCATCAGCATCACCCGCCACAGCGTTAAAATTATGAACACCTCCCTTGAGCTGAAATCACGGCAGTATCATCAGCGTCACCCGCCACAGCGCCCAGGACGGAGGCAATCTTGGTTAACTCCTCAGGGGGGAGATCATTCGCTGAAGTCGTGGGTAAAATAAAAGCTAAAACTAAGCCGTAGCAGACCGATACGGTTGTGCGTTCGATTAGGCAAACCCGGGGCGAGGACGTCCTCCTTGAACTGGGTAAGTCGAAAGAAAAATCCGCTTTTGCTACTGAACTAAAGGCAGCTGTAGAAGGCCAGGGCACCGTCCGTGCACTCGAGCCTAAAACGTCAGTTGAGGTTCGAGACATGGATGGTGTGTCGACAGAGAGTGAGGTAGTTGAGGTCCTAAAGGAAGCAGTCCCCGAGCTTGCCGGAAGATCGGCTGTGTTAGGGTGTGGCTCACAAAACCAAATAGAAACCAGCAGCGGATGGCGGTGGCTGAAATGGCAGACGCACACGCTAGTAAGATGTTGGCATTCCAGCATTTGAGGGTCGGTTGGGTCAACTGCAGGCTCAGACGGAGGGTGGAAGTAACCAGGTGTTTTAGTGCCTCGGTTTCAGTCATTCCTCCCGAAATTGCAAGGGGCCCGACCGAGGCAAGCACTGCCTCCGGTGCGGAGGAGTAGGTCACGCTCGTAGGGACTGCCAAGTCGAATCTTGCTTTCTTTGTAAGGAAAATGGGCTTGCAGACAAAAACACAAAACATATAGCTGGGTCTGGGCAGTGCAGCGCAGCAAGCAAAAGCCCACACACGAAAATAAGAATACTCCAATGTAATCTTGGGAGATCCAGGACAGCTAAAACGCTTCTCAGTCAGCTTGCCCTCGAACACGATGTCGACGCGCTCTTAGTCAGCGAGCAGTACCAGTACCGGAATAGGGTCCAACCCTTTTGGTTCCCCGATAGTCTTGGTACTGCTGCTTTCTGGGTGCGTAATACAGCTCAAGTGCAAGTCCGGGGTCATGGAAAGGGCCGTGGATTCGTTTGGGTTCGTTGCAAGGACGTCACCTACTACAGTGTCTACCTCACCCCTAACGAGGCTATCCATGACTTCCCCGAGAAGATAGACCGCTGGGAAGAGAGCGTGCACGACACCACAGGGCATGTAGTCGTGGCTGGTGATTTCAATGCTAGGGCTGTCGAGTGGGGAATGACCCTCACTAATTCCCAGGGGAAGTACATCCTGGACTTTGCTTCCAGGGCCGGACTCGTTGTAATCAACAAGGGCAACACGCCAACATTTCGGCAACCCGGGATGAGGGGAACGATCCCAGACATAACCCTCGCATCTGAGTCTCTTCTGCCAAGGATCACAGCCTGGAGGATTATACGGCCAGCGACCACCAGTATATTATTTTCGATGTCTGAGATCACCTCCCAAGACAAGTTGCTGCATCTCGGGAAGTGCCCGTTCGGTGGAACACCAAAAAACTGGACGTGGCTAAATTCACCAAGGCCATCCTGCGGGGAGTGCCAGCGGTGCCTGCTCCACCTGGCATGGCTCATGCAGAGGCATCAGTTACATCGATGATGGGGCTGATTGCCTCGGCTTGTGATGAGTCAATGCCCCGCAAGAGACTCCGTTGCGATAGGAGACCCGTATACTGGTGGACTGCAGAGATTGCGGATTTGTGCCAAGCTGCTTTGACAGCTAGACGACTCGCTACCAGGGCCAGGGCACCCTTGGATAGACGCCGTAAGCTGGAAAGCTATAAGGTGGCGAGGAAGTCTTTCCGCCGGGCCATCAACCGGAGCAAATACAATTGCTGGAAAACACTAAGGGATGATGTCGATTCCGACCCGTGGGGCCTGGGTTACAAACTAGTAACCCAAAAACTCACCACCCGCACTCCACCTTCCGTCATGGAGGGGGCCACTATGGAGAGGGTTGTCAAATCCCATTTTCCGGATCATATTCTGCGCCCACTGCGTGAGTTTGAGATGATGGACGATGTCCCACTCTTCACTCATGAGGAGCAGGAGACTGTCGTTTTATCCCTAAAAAACAACAAGGCTCCTGGACCTAATGGGGTACCTGGCGAGGCTCTTAAGACGGTTTTTTTCAATCAATCCCCTGATTCTTCTGAGCACGTACAACGCCTGCCTGGCAGAGGGGGTATTTCCGTTGTGCTGGAAAAAAGCTAGGCTCGTGCTCGTAGGGAAGGGGAAAGGAGACCCAGAACTGCCGTCCTCTTACAGACCCCTTTGCATGTTGGATATGGCTGGGAAAGTCCTAGAGAAGTTAATCCGTTCCCGAATGAATTCAGCCGTTGTTGCTGCAGGGGACCTGAGGCCTCGCCAATACGGCTTCAGGAAGGGGCGATCAACGGTCGACGCTATTGAGGAGGTGAAGCAAGCCGTGATGAGAGCTGAGGATTTTAATCACTACTCTCGTAGGGTTGTGCTGCTCGTTACACTCGATGTGCGAAACGCATTTAATTCTGCAAGATGGTGCGATATGCTGGACGCTCTGGAGAACACCTTCCGTCCCGGCATACCTCATGTGCATTATAGAGGATTACCTCCGGTTCCGCCTCCTCATGTATGATACTACAGAAGGCCCACGGACGATGAATGTCACTTCTGGTGCTGCCCAAGGTTCTATACTCGTCCCGGACCTCTGGAACGTTGCCTACGACAGCCTCCTTAGGTCTGAAATGCCTGAAGAAACCGTTTTAGTTGGGTACGCAGATGACATTGCAGCTTTAATAGCTGCTCGTAGTGTTGAGCTGGCCCAATTAAAATTAAACCGAGTCATGCGAACTATAAACGCATGGATGGCAGATCATAGTCTGTCACTCGCGCTGAACAAAACTGAGATTGTGATTCTGACCAAAAAGTGGATTGACACCATTGTGCCGTTGAGGGTGGGGGACGTCGAAGTCCAATCCGTTCGCACCGCCAAGTATCTTGGTGTCATGGTGCACTCTAAGCTTAGCTGGCGGGACCAGATATTCCGAACGGCAGACAAGGCCGCTAAGGTGATATCTTCTCTTAGCCGGTTAATGGCCAAAGTCGGAGGTCCTCGTTCCAGTCGCAGAAGGCCGTTGATGTCTACAGTTCAGTTTGTGCTCCTGTATGGTGCGGAAGTGTGGGCAGACACGCTCAATAAGGAGGTGTATTTATTTTTTTTATTTATTAAACATCATCACATTACATCAACTCTCTTGACAGGTGATTTGTCACAAAGTCTAATATTAATACTATACTACATTTTAAATAATAAAATAGCTTACAAAAGAAATAAAGCAAATAATATGCTTCAAACCTATGGGAGAAGTAATGCGCAACCGCACCTACCAGCTCTGGCAGGAGAGCTGGGAGCAGGAGTCGCGGGGACGCTGGATCAGGAGACTGATTCAGCAAGTCCAACCATGGGTTGACCGACGGTATGGTGAGGTGGACTATTACCTTACCCAGTTTCTGACAGGTCACGGGTTTTTCCGGTCGTACCTGTTCAGGATGGGCAAAGCCGTGTCACCCGATTGCATCTACTGCCCAAGCACTCCCGACGACGCGGAGCACACGTTCTTCTGCTGCCAGCGTTGGGAAGGTTCCCGCCTGAAGGCTGAACAACATGTAGGGCAGTTGTCGGTGGACACGGTCATTCCGATGATGATGGAGGGTGAGGACAATTGGACCTGTATGTCACATTTCGTCCAGGGTATTCTCCGCTCAAAGAAGCTAGAGCTTGACCGAGATGCAGTCTAGGTCATAAAGAAATTGAATGCCAGAAACGGTGCGAGCCCTGAGGGCTTAGTTCACAAGTTGACCTGACCTGAATTAATGAGACAAACAATCCCAGGTCTGTCTCCAACATAGTAGAAGGGTTTTTTTAGTGAGTAGTCTGACAAGCTCAGGAGTCTCACACTAAAGCATTTTTACCTCCTCTCCCTTAAAACCCGCCACAGCGGCAAAATCATTAATATCTCCCGTGGGCCGCAATCACGAGGATATCATCATCGACACACGTGACAACGGCAAAACCGTAAACATCCCCCATTGGTCGCAATCACGGGGACATTATCATCGACACCCGCAACCATGGCAAAATCGTGATCATCTCCCGTGGGCCGCAATAACGGGGACAGCATTATTGTCACCCGCAATCTCAGCAATTTGATAATTTAAAAAATATTTTTTTTTGCTCTGAAAAAAGAAATTGTTATGCCTTTGCGGCCCCCTTTTGCTTGGGCCCTAGGCCACGGCCTAGTCTGCCTAGTGGTAAATCCGGCACTGAACATAGTATTTTAATGTTATGTTATGTACAAAGCTGTGTTGTGTAAGTTGTTTGTAAATGGTGTATCCGTTGATATAAATAAATAAATAAAGCATGCCTCATTTTCTCCTCAGATGTTGAACTATCAATATCTCTATTTTTTTTATTGATCTTATTAAACTGAGAACTGATGTCTCCTACCCAAGAGCATTATTCAACACTTACTAAACTTCTCTAGATTTCCTTTTTCAGGGTTCACAAGTATCTTTCCTTTCTTCATTCCAGAATCCACCTTGTGTTCCTTTTCAAATCACGAAGCCCGTACATTATGCATAGGTAACTGTTTAACTGTCAAACCACCCATGTCAAATTTAATCCAAAATTGTTTAGTGATGTGCTAAATATCGTGAGAAAATAACTGGTTAAAACACAACTGGTTAAAATATTATTGATCACAAAAAATTGTAAGATAATCATAAATTTTAATTTAATCCAAAACTTTTCTTTTAGCGTGCCTGACTATGCTTTAAGACCCAAAGTCCCCTACGATGTCAAAACTCGCTTTTCATTTGATCCAACAATAATTGACTTTGGTTGGCAAGCGTTTTTAAAACCAGGTGATAGAGGTAAACTCACTGAAGTTGGAATCCTACATAAGAAAAAAAGGTCCAGAATTTGTGAGGATAAAAAAACCATAATCAAGGCCCATTGGAGATTTTACAAGGGTAAGTGTTACTTAGATCCAAAAGTTGAAATTAGCCATAATGAAATACTCTTAAAGATAATTGACTTAAAACCAGTAGTGATGTAACATAGGACATCTGGTCTAGTTATAAGGATTTTGATTTGGATAGCAGGCTTTCCCAAATGGGAAAGAGTCCACGTGGCACAAGAAACTAAATAAAGCCACATCATACAATACAATACAAATCATCTTTATTCATCAAGTATTTTACAGCAAATACATGAATTGTGTCACAGAAAGAAAAAGAGAAGAAAAAAGTTAGGTATTCAAGTATCCTAAATAATAGATTACAAACATAAATCATAACATATAACATATTTCTAATAATTTAAATTCCAAAACTCTTCTATTGAATATAATGATTTAGATTGCAAATAGTTTTTCAGTAGTTTTTTAAAGCTACTGTAATTATGTTCGTTGAAAATATTTTTGGGTAGGCTAAATAAAAATTGTTTGCCAATGAAACTGGTTTTTTTCTCAAATAACTTAAATCTGTGTTGTTCTACATGCCTGGTGTTTCGTAAATTGTAACTGTGGAAATTTTTAGTTTGATAATCTGAACTTTTTACATGTAGAATAGTTTCAAAAATGTATAAATCATAGATGGTCATTATACCCAATTTAGAAAAATATTTTTTAACTGATTCTCTGTTTTTTATACTAAAGATAATTCTAAGAGCATTTTCCTGTTGACGTAGAATTTTGTCTAGGTTTTTTTTGTGGTACCACCATATAAAGCTATTCCATAAGCTATATGTGAATTTATTAAAGCAAAATAAATAGTTTTAAGAGTTTCAATGCTTGAGACACGGGACATTTGTCACAAAGCATAAATACCAGCTGTAGATTTTTTTACCACATGTTTCACATGCTCATCCCAGGTTAAATTATACCTAAACCAGGTTAAAGTGGCAATACCTAAACCGGAACATCTAAAAAAATTTCCAAACCAGCATTAAATTGTTAAATACACTTCCCTTAATATGTAAAAAAAGTTACACTGATTTGAGTGTCGGGTTAGGGGGGGAGGGGGTGAAAATGGGGTGAAAATAATTTTGAACAAAATGATACCATAAAATACCTATCTATAAGTATAAAAGAGGATGTTTGTATATATATTTGGCAGTGATAAACTCAGACACTGCTGAACCGATTGCCACGAAACTTGGTACATACGTGTAGAATTTCATGGAATAGGTTTATACACCATCAATTTCTTGATCCGTCCAATCGGCTCTGCCCCAGTGGCTCTGGGGTTTCCCATGTTAACCTTATGAGAAATGGAATGGAATTAATGAATCTTAACAGCTGTTTCAATTAAACAAGTTGGTTCTGTTCTATGATGTTCAATAGCATTAAAGTTACAAGGATTACCAACAGGGTGCAGAACTATTATTTCTTTTACATTTATGACAACAGCTAATTTGCAACCAAAAGGTGAGTGAGCGTAGCGAACGAACTTCAACCCAAGGGTGAGTGAGCATAGCGAATGAGCTAACCTGAAGGCAAGTGAGCGCAGCGAACGAGCTCCAACCTAAAGGTAGTGAGCATAGCGAACGAGCTCTAACCTAAATGTGAGTGAGCGTAGCGAACAAACTTTAACCAGGACGAGATTGAGCCATGCGAACGAGATCATCTTGAAAATTAAGAAGTTAAACGGGGCAAAGCCCGCGGGTTACAGCTAGTCTACTATGAACGGTTCACGCGATATTGAAGGGTAAATGTGATTTTTTTCTTAAATTCTAAAAAAGTTGTTTTTAAAATGGAGGAAACCCATGGACACTCATAAAAAAGTTTCTAATGAGTGCTAAATTGTTTAATAGACCTCCCTTAATATGTGTAAAAAAGTTACACTGATTTGAGTGTCGGATTGCAGAAGGAGGGTTTAAAGAAAAATGGAGGGGAATGGGACTTATTTTACTATTTTACAAACATCTTGAAAACGGTGCATTTGTATTGATATATTATGAATTACAAAAATAATTAACATTAAATTTCGAACAAGATGATACCATACAATATCTATCTACTGTCACCGGTTCAGGCAATATTGAGGGGTAAATGTGTTTTTTTCTTAAAATTCTAAAAAAGTTGTTTTTTAAAAGGAGGAAACCCATGGACACCCATAAAAAGAGTTTGTAATTATATAAAAAAGTTACACTGATTTGCGTGCCGTTTTTGAGTAGGAGGTGGTGAAAACATGGTGGGGAATTTGATTCATAAGTAATTTTGTAAATATTTTTTATGCAACACTTTTTTTCCTTTTTAACACAAATATAACGTCAATTTAACTAAATATGACTTATCTATCTGAAAAGACAAACCTACCTAGATACGTGAACACGCAGTGTACTTTCTACCGTTTGAATTCTTAAGTGAGTTTTGTCAGTTATAATATCACATAAATATCCGTGTTACAATAGTTATTTGTGTAACTAGTGGGCGAAGTGGCACTTTGCACTCGTGTTACACGTTATATTTATCCTACAGTTACTAAAAATCATATAAATAAATTAGTCTTTCAAACACTATACAAAACCTGTTTAGGTAAGGTTAAAACACGAATACTAGAAAAGACCCGGTATGGATCATAAACATAAACAAATGAGGATTTTGGCCCGAAAGTAAACAAAACCATATAACGATTAAATGCTATTAGAATAGGGGTTTTGTTTACTTTCGGGCCAAAAACGTCAATTGTTTATGTTTATGATCCATACCGGTATTTTTCTAGTATTCGTGGGTTAAATCTAATCGTTGAACAAAATGGGAAACAATGCAACAGCTGATTGTAATTGTAATATTTTTAAGTGTTGCAAACCTATTTCTAAGCAAACACGGATTACGTGCATGATGAAAGCACGCTGTTTTGTGTTGTTTGGTTGGAAACTGAGGGTCTTAAAAGTAAGTATATGCAACAATTAGCAGCTTTCTGTAGATCTGTGCAAGGAAGCCTACTTTGTCGGGTGACTGTAGGAAAATATAATTTTTTTCACTAGATATTGTTGATTCATTCAAACTTACTTATACGTACTCCTTTTTTAAATAGAAAATCTAATATATACAGAGTGTCCCTTAAGTAGACAGCTCCAGGAAATGGTTCTCTGATTCAAAATAAAGAGAAAATCAAGTGTAACATTTTTTCCAAAGTCGCTTTGTTAACCATATATCCACCATTTTTGTTTGGTTATACAAGCGGCTAATTGATGCATGTCACACAGTTTGTACGTTGTCATACGGTTTTTACTTTGTCGCACACCAGTATTCCAACCAAACAACACAAACAGCGTGCTTTCATTATGCGCGTAATCCGTGTTTGCTTAGAAATAGGTTTGCAACACTGAAAAATATTACAATTACAATCAACTGTTGCAGTGTTTCCCATTTCGTTCAACGATTGGATTCAACCTTACCTAAACAGGTGTCGTATAGTGTTTGAAAGGCTAATCATTGATATGATTTATAGTAACTGTAGGAAAAATATAACGTGTGTAACACGAGTGCAAAGTGCCTTTGCTGCACTCGAGAAACCTTCCACGCTCGCCTACGGCTCATGTGTAAGCATTTCTCTCGTGTGCAGCAATGTACCACTTCGCCCACTAGTTACACAAATAACTATTGTAACAAGGATATTTACTTAATAATTAATTAATGATAAAACACACTTAAGAAGAATTCAAACGGTAGAAAATTCACTGTGTTCACGTATCTAGGTAGGTTTGTCTTTTCAGATAGGTAAGTCATATTTAGTGAAATTGACATTATATTTGTGTTATAAAGGGAAAAAAGTGTCACTTAACAAAATTTAACAAAATTTCTTATGAATAAAATTCCCCACCCCGTTTTCACCCCATCCTACTCAAAAACGGCACGCAAATCAGTGTAACTTTTTTAAACATGTTAAGGGAGGTTTACTCAACGATTTGGCATCCATTACAAACTCTTTTTATGGGTGTCCTCCATTATAAAAAACAACTTTTTTAGAACTTTAAGAAAAAAATCACATTTACCCCTCAATATTGCCTGAACCGTTCATAGTAGATAGGTATTGTATGGCCTTAATATTTTTATCTTTCCACACAATATAAAAGGCAAAGCCCTCACTGACTCACTCACTGACTGACTCACTCACTCATCACTAATTCTCCCACTTTCATTTACCTAGGAGGCTGAAATTCGGTACACCGATTCTTTGGGAAATAGGAAAACTAAGTAGTTTTTATTCTGATCGGGCTTTCGGGCTCCGCCCCAGTGGTTCTGTTCTATGATGTTCAATAGCATTAAAGTTACAAGGATTACCAACAGGGTGCAGCACTATTATTAAATTTTTAAATTTATGACAACATCCAATTTGCAACCAAAAGGTGAGTGAGCGTAGCGAACGAACATCAACCTAAGGCGAGTTAGCGTAGCGAACGAGTTAACCTGAAACAAGTGAGCGCAGCGAACGAGCTCCAACCTAAAGGTGAGTGAGCGTAGCGAATGAACTTCAACCAGGACGTGATTGAGCCATGCGAATACTTGTGAAGTTAAATGGGGCAAAGCCCGTGGGTACAGCTAGTAATACTCTAAACCGGAAACATTGCATATGTGTAGAACTACTACCCAGTAATAACATATTAAAAAACAACATTCGTGCATGCTGTGCTACGGCCAATATCTTGGAAAATGGCTGCCGATTTCCACCTTTTTGACCATATTTCACAAAATTTTTGGAAATATAGAAATGTTGAGAAAAATTCAAATTAGGTGTAATATTAAATTTAAAATTCCCTTGTTATTCTTATGAAGAATAAGAAAACTGTTTAAGTTTGCTTGTTTACTGATATCTATTAATAAAACTTGTAAACTTATTTATTTCATACCCTGTAGCAGCAAACCTAGGCACTTGTTATACCTAATGTTATTTAAATAGATTTAATTGAAAATCCAACCAGACAAATGGTAATTCGCTTAGTCTGCAGGTTTGCTGTGGCATCGTACATTTGTTTATACATTACACTACACTTGAATCATCACGTTAATTTCCAACAGTTATTGGGTACGCGGTTACGGTTTACTGTTTATTCTGTAGTTGAGTGAAAATTTAAAAACGTACGTTTTCATGTCCCTGGCCTTTTACTTCGTAGATACTGGATTTGTAGTTTATTATTATGTATTTTAATATTTTTTGGGACGGGGGCAACATGTTACACACATTTATTTGGTTTTAAATAGGTTCTAGGTATTTTTTTCGTATTTTTAAAGTCTCGAAATTCACGACCATGACGTGTCCCTAGGGTACATTTTCCAACTTTCACGCTGTTTTTAGACTAATTATTTATGCCGAAATATATCAAGCCATATTTTTATGTCATCAATAGTTATTAAACTTACAAAAAAGGAGCATATTATAATTTTAGTGTCATTGCAAACTGACTACCATGACAAAATAAGTCTGTCCCTCGATTTGGCGTCACGACCATTTGGGAAAAATTTTCAACTTTGGAGCACGACAGTGGCAAGCCTGGCGTCGATTGCGTCAGTTCGTTTTAGAGACTAGTTCGGGGTGTACGTCAAGTTTGTTGTGCCGGTTGTTTTGTGTTGAAAGAAGTAGTTACAAGATTAAGAAAGGTAATTTTGTGTTTTTTGTAATTTTGGTGTGTCCATGACCATACATAGTCATTTGATGAAGTAGACGTGGGGTTAATTTTTTTTGATATGATATTTATATTGCTACATTAACCTAGAAGTCCACTTTGTATCCTCGAACATGAGGTGCAGGGCTACCGCCAGAACAGAGCCAAATAACACGTAATGTCCCGACCAAAGTTTCACGACCATCGCGGGTTTTTTCACGACCAATCCAGCCTTATGGATTATACTGTGTTTGGTCGTGACAATAACTTAAATATCATTGTAAATTGAACAGTTTAGTTCAATTGAAACACATATTTTTACTATAACTAACAGTATAGTTGAAGGATTGTTTACAAAGATTTAATTTTTTCAGACAATTCACGACCGTACCGCTTGTCCCTGACCATCACGTTGATGATTTCTATCATAAAAATTTCAAAAATTAAAATATCATCATATTTCAATGTTTTATACACAAAAGAAGTACACCTCTATAAAAACATAACGATTTTTCGGGTCTCAGGTAAGTTTTTTCGGAGTTATACAAACTTAAGAAGATTTTATTGGCTTTTTTCAAACTTTTTGAGTTTTTTTATTTTTTTCTAGAAAGACCATATATACCAAAAGCTTAGTGAGCTGTTTATTGTATGATGGTCATAAAAGTAAATTAATTAATAGCAAAACATAGTTACACAAATAATATTAACTATTTTTAATATTCAGTTTGATGTCCGTGATGGTCGTGACATAATTTCGTGTTTTTCCATCAAAAATGCTCTATTAATAAAAAATCACCAAAGATATTGCGTTACCATGGACATTTTATGAAACTTCAAATGTCAATGAAATTAAAAAAATAAAAAAAGTTTCAAAAAACGGAACAATAAATTTTAAAAGTGCTTTTCCTGAAAACGTACGTTTTTAAATTTTCACTCAGTTAACTTGATGGCCAACAGCATTTTAGCTGAGTGTGACTCTGTGGTTTGAATAATCACCAAGCAAGCTGCGTAATGTATTGGTGGTATTTTCCATGTTTATAATTTAGTTTGGTATCTTATAGGAATCCAGAGATACTATGCTTAACATGGAAATTCAGTTAGATATTTCCCCAACAAATATTTGTATTGTCCTATAAAGGACACAAGGACAGAAAAGGGTTAGGTTTGCTGCTACAGGAAAGATTATAAAATATTTTTTTTAACAAAATTTTAATGGCTTAGTATAAAACAAATATACCATCTTTTGTGTATTTACCGTCTTGTGAGTCAACAGTGTAAGTGTAAATTGTCCCTAAAATGCTGTCTCCTGGTCCTAAGCACAAAGAAACTCAAATGTTAATGGCTTGTGAATTCTTTGATATGGCCAATGCAAATCCAAATTTTTTGAACTAAATTGTGACTGGTGACTGAAACATTGTGTTATACCAAATTATCTTTTACCCTACCAAGTTTGTGCCACTCACAGTTTGTGTACACGACCGAACCAACAAAGTAGACTTGCAGGTACACAAAAAGCTCTTACCAATGCTGCACTACGGCTCATCAGCTATACCCCAACTACTGATATACCCTCCCCAGGAGTCGTAATAACTACTGCAAGGCAAATTTCCCCCTGGCGATCGCGCTAAATGTCTACCTACAGAAATTCATTCTGGGAATTTTTTGACTGTAGTAGCTATATCCATAAACAAGCAAGCTACAACAGTTAACAATATTCCCCCTAAGAATAGCATGGGAATTTTAAATTAACAATATTTTGAATTTTCTCCGTTACAACCTTCTTCTGTAACCAATAAGCGTTTAAAAATCGCTAACATTATAAATACATATTAATATTAATATAAATATAAATACACTAGCTGACCCGGCGAACTTCGTATCGCCTAAGTTATAGGTTTCCCCTATGACAGACCGATGGAAAGAAAGTACCGTTACGTTTAATTTTCAAGATGATCTCGTTCGCATCGCTCAATCACGTCCTGGTTGAAGTTCGTTCGCTACGCTCACTCACCTTTGGGTTGGAGCTCGTTCGCTACACTCACTCACCTTTAGGTTGGAGCTCGTTCGCTGCGCTCACTTGCCTTCAGGTTAGCTCGTTCGCTACGCTAACTCGCCTCCAGGTTGAAGTTCGTTCGCTACGCTCACTCACCTTTGGGTTGGAGCTCGTTCGCTACGCTCACTCACCTTTAGGTTGGAGCTCGTTCGCTGCGCTCACTTGCCTTCAGGTTAGCTCGTTCGCTACGCTAACTCGCCTCCAGGTTGAAGTTCGTACGCTACGCTCACTCACCTTTTGGTTGCAAATTAGCTGTTGTCATAAATGTAAAAGAAATAATAGTGCTGCACCCTGTTGGTAATCCTTGTAACTTTAATGCCATTGAACATCATAGAACAGAACCAACTTGTTTAATTGAAACAGCTGTTAAGATTCATTAATTCCATTTCTCATAAGGTTAACATGGGAAACTCCAGAGCCACTGGGGCGGAGCCCTTTTAAGAATTTCGAAACGGGAAATAGTTTACGTCCGATTCGCATACCTACAGAATTTACACACCAAATTTCATAACGATCGGTGAAGTCGTTCCGGAGGAGTTTGCAGACAAACACTGTGACACGAGAATTTTATATTTTAGATATAAATAGTTATAAATAACATTATAAATAGTTTATTAACTATTTGTTTTTTTAAGCTCTTCAAAATGGTCTAGAGAGAAATTGGGAAATTTTATTTCTCTCTTTTGAGGGTCAAAAGTTAGAAAACCCAATTTTTACCCCATAAAACCCCGTTCCCATGGTCCAATCATGCTGGTTCATGAACTCATTCAAGTTTATCCTGCCCTACACCTTCAAGCCAAATTTAATCAATATCGGACAAAAATTATTTGAGTTATTGTGTTTACAGACACACACACACACATGTATAACACATTATAAACGGATGGTGTTTTTGGCCCCTTAGGACGTCAAAATGAAAAATAGATGATCGGTCCCGGACCTAGGTCTTACCACAAGACCAACAGTAATAGCTACTTCCCTATAGGGAAATTCACTAAAATTTATTGTTTTAAAATACAGTAGATAAAGATTCTCTTACCTTACAAGTACTGTATGATTGTTGCTTGCATCATTTTGTAAGAGCAGCACGGCAGCACCAAGATAACTTTCAGGTTCAAGCTGTATGTCATGACAGTCATAATTACTCATCAGTTGATAAGAATAGCTTCTTGATAAATTGGTTTCACACCCGACAAATACATATTAAGTTTATAGTACACATTTTCAATTTTAGTTATTTTTAGGTCTGGAAATTGTCTAGGCCTCTCTATATTCTCATATCTCTTCACAGTTTCTCTTTCTCCACCTGTTATCTCCCTATTCTCTTTACCATATCCCCGTTTACCTGATCTGTCCGCCATTCCTCTCTGTAACCTTCCTTCCATCACCATCAACTCTATTGCTCTACACATTCTTCTGATATACTTCTCACATGTTCAAACCATCCCAAGTCTTACTTTTCCAACCCTTCTTCTAAAGCCGTATTATTTAAGTTAATAAGGCATTTATTCAGTCATTCAGCACATTACAAATTAGCAATAGACATTGTCACGTTTTATTTACAAGACTACTAACCTTCTAACAATAGGAAAATGTAAAATGTAAAAACACATCTGACATAGTAGGCCTACGTAGAATAGTTATTTGTGTAACTAGTGGGTAAAGTGGCACTTTGCTGCACACGAGAGCAATGTTTACACACGAGCCGCAGGCGAGTGTGGAATGATCTCGAGTGCAGCAAAGGCCTTTTGCACTCGTGTTACACATTATATTTTTCCTACAGTCACTATAAAGCATATAAATAATTAGTCTTTCAAACACTATACAACACGTTTTTAGGTTCAGCTGGCAACACAAATAGGTGCCCTAGAGAAAGTAGTACCTGGTCCGTATCACTCCGCTATTTTTCCTTGGCAAGAAATTTGCTCCGCGTTTTGACGTTTTGAGAATATAGTTCCGTATGTTTTTGTAATTTGAAGTGGTTTCTGCGCCTAAAAAAATGCTTTAAAGGTATTTTCTTGTTTATTAAGATCGTAGGAATGTTTTAAATACGTTTAAAAGAAAAGTCCAGAAAGCTCAGAAATACCGAAACTATAAACCCGAAATGACAGTTTAAATTGTAGTTAAAATAGTCAATCAGCTGCTCATAGTATTATTATCTTTAAGTGTTGCCAACCTATTTCCAAGCGTACACGGAGTACGTGCATAATAGAACCACGCTGTTTTGTGTTGTTTCGTTGGAATCCTGATGTGCGGCAAAGTATAAACCGTACGACAAAGTATAAACCGTACGGCTAAGTATAAATATGCAGCAATTAGCAGCTTTCTGTACTATAAACAGTACAAGGAAGCCAACTTTGTCGGGTGACTGGAGGAAAAAAACATTTACAATACCTGTGCATACACAACATTTAGTTAAACTACATAAAATCAGTCTCATGTGGGCAAGTATAAAAAAATTCACTAACTTTATAAAAAGGGTTGTTTAAAAGCCATTTATGGAGCTTTTTACTAAAAACAGTTACAGACATGTTTTGGCAGACATTTGGCAGCTTGTTGAACATATTTAATCTTAGGTAGGTATGGCATTGTAATTGTAAAAAATTAATATATTTTTATTAAATATTACAGTTGATGGATTATACACGATGACTGACAGTGTAGAGAAGAGTAAGAAACTTGAAATGCCGAATGTATGTACTGAAAAACAAGCAGATAACGATTTTATCAACAACGTTTGCGAGCCCAAGTTTAACAAGATGGGTTCAGCAGATTATGTTTTACGGCTGACTATACAGTCCTACCTGCAAACCGGCGATGTAATACCAAAATATAGGGACGACGCCCTGTATAACTACTATGTAAGTATGTGCCTGAAGTAAAGTCCTTCTGATTTAAGGGTAACTATTTAAACTTGTTTGGATTATTGAAACTAGCATAATGCAGAATTTAATATGAGACTTCTGGTGTAAAAACTTCAGATGTTGTATGAATAAACCATAGTAAATTGTTGTAGTACACTGCAATTTAAACCGCACAGTAGTACAATTAATTGTGATTGGAGAGAAAATCTATATAACGGGCGGTACGTGAGTGGTTTTTGTTATTTTTGCCTTTGGTCCTTTAGGGATTAGCGCATTTAGATTGACGAGGTTAATGAAGACCTTAGGCCTACTATACCTAGTAGAAAAATTTGGAAATTTTATTTAATTTGATTCAAACTATATAGCTTTGTAACCTAGAGATTATTGTTTTAATACCACCAGAAAGTAATGTGGTCCTAAGTGATAAAACAAAACACCATAAATTTCAAAAGTATAAGTTGTTGATTCTATAAGTGAACTCTAAGCAATTCAACAAACAAATACAAACACATTTACAGGGTGTCAATAAAAAACGTTTCGGGACTTTGGGAAATGAATCCTCATACTAAAAGGAAGAAAAAAGTTTATGTGAAGTGTCCTATTATGTGAAGGTATGTCCGAAAATGCATATTTACCCAGTTATCCGCCATTTTGTTTTTCATACAAAACTATTTTTATCGTGAAGTTTTTCTTTTGATGATTATGAAATTTGGTAACCATGTTAACACCTACAAGATATATTATAGAAAAAATAAAAAGTTTTTATGATTGTAAATTTCAAAATGATGGCCGTTTGAATTTTTATAACTTAAATAACTTAAAAACGGCTAATTCTATTACAAATTGTCCAGTATACTTTTTTTTTCGAATTTTTAATTCTCTATTAAAGAATACCAAGATCAAAAAGATCAGACATAATATAACTGAAATATAACGGTTTTTGTGTAAAAATAAGACAAAGTTAGACGGGGAAGCGTTAATTTTGCCTCGTCTTACAGATAAAAACCCGTTCTAGTTTACTTATCTTTTGTCTGATCTTGGTATGGTTTGATAGAAAATTAAAATTGCTAAAAAAAGTATCCCTGACATATTTTCATAGAATAAGCCGTTTTTGAGTACTTTAAGTTATAAGAATTCAAACGGCCGCTATTTTGAAATTTACAATCGGAACAACTTTATTTTTTTTTATATAATAGGTCTTGTGTATGTTAACATGGTTACCAAATTCCATAATCATCGAATGAAAAACTTCACAAGGTAAAAATATTTTTGTATAAAAAACAAAATGGCGAATAACTGGGAAAATATGCATTTTTGGACATACCTTCACATAAACTCTTTTCTTCCTTTTAGTATGATGATTCATTTCCCAAAGTCTCGAAACGTTTTTTTATGGACACCCTGGATAAATAACAATTTTGTTCTTAACAATTTAATTTGGCTGCAAAATTGAAAAACAGTGGCAAAATGATATAAAATGGATCTAGATCACAGACTAACTCAAGACTAGAAGACTTTTTATACATTAAAATGGAGTTTGTAGTGTCTCTTTTATTTGAATAAAATTTGCCAGACACTTCAATATGATCTGTATTGTTATAAGCAAAACATCAGTACGTTGTTAACAGTGATATAAATTTAAAACATAATAGTCATACAAATATTCTCAATCATATTTTCTATTTCAATTAACTGCTAGTTAGCAATCCTTTTTATCATCACAGAATTTGGTTTTTTACTATTTTTAGTATTATTACTTAGCCTACAAAAAATTTTTTTTTTGTTTCAGTGCTATTTTACATTGTTAGGCAAGAAACAGAAAGATTTTAAAATCAAAGGGAATGAAACTATCAACGCGTGTATGGTTAACATTGACACAACGGCCGTCCCAAATGAAGGGAAAATGATTTGGACATGCAAAGTCATAGAGAAAGGACCTTGTCCACCGACCGTGATTGTGAATGATAGTGAGTTGGGTTTAAAAACTAATTTCTCAATAATAATTATACTATTATTACTATCCTTATACATAATTCTGTAAGACAAAATTTTTTTTCCAGAAAATTTTGGACGTCTGGTAAGTTGCAGAAAAGTGAGAGAGGTCTTAAATTAAAGGTCTTGACCTCAGGGACTCGGGAAAAATAGCAGAATTCCCAAAGTTACCAGAAAACGAGATATAACATAAAATATCCACCATAAGAAAAGCAAGGGGACTGAAAAACGTCTACGTTCTAATCAGCTGTTACTTATTTATTTGCAATGTTTACATTTATTCCGAAAGTCAATGTTGTTAAATCTATAAGTATAAAAGAGGATGTTTGTATATATATATATATTTGGGAGTGATAAACTCAGACACCGCTGAACCGATTGCCACGAAACTTGGTACATACGTGTAGAATATCATGGAATAGGTTCATACACCATCAATTTCGTGATCCGCTCCGCCCCAGTGGCTCTGGAGTTTCCCATGTTAACCTTATGAGAAATGGAATTAATGAATCTTAACAGCTGTTTCAATTAAACAAGTTGGTTCTGTTCTATGATGTTCAATAGCATTAAAGTTACAAGGATTACCAACATGGTGCAGCACTATTATTTCTTTTACATTTATGACAACATTTAATTTGCAACCAAAAGGTGAGTGAGCATAGCGAACGAACTTCAACCTGGAGGCGAGTTAGCGTAGTGAACGAGCTAACCTGAAGGCAAGTGAGCGTAGCGAACGAGCTGCAACCTTAAGGTGAGTGAGCGTAGCGAACGAGCTCCAACCTTAAGGTGAGTGAGCGTAGCGAACGAGCTCCAACCTAAAGGTGAGTGAGTGTAGCAAACGAGCTCCAACCTAAAGGTGATCGAGCGTAGCGAACGAACTTCAACCAGGACGTGATTGAGCCATGCGAACAAGATCATCTTGAAAATTAAGAAGTTAAACGGGGCAAAGCCCGCGGGTTACAGCTAGTAATGTTTAAAAATGAAATGAATTTGTAAAATTTTTTGTTCTCCGTTTTTATAATGGGTGAAGTAACTAGACAGGGTAGGGGAAGACCTGCAAGACGTTGAAGAGTATCCAGGAATTCAACTGACACAAGAAATGCTGAAAGAGATTGTCATGTAAAGCCTAACTATGAAAGAAATCCTCAAGCTGGTTTACAAACCTGCCTTCACAAGAATGCTGGAAAATGAGTTGAGTGTTGTTTCTCACAATTAATTTAGGTCCTCTTAACAGCACAGAGGATGCCACAAATGGACATTTCAACGCATGTTGCCACAATGGACTCATTAACATTGCACAACCACGATTAAATGACAAACTAAAAGAAATGTTTTCACATGATTCTAACTTCATAAAAAACATAAGGCAATACAACAGTGCAATGGCTTTTGCGTTGCTTTCCACTACACAAAAAGAGATTCCAGGAAATTGGCCTTACTGGTTTAAAATTCAGGGACAAATTCATAGATATATTTCTGACTTACTACCGCGAAATGGGGAGTTTCCTTCATATGTACAATTGTGTCTAAATTAGGGGCGATGGCCCCTACAGGCCACTAGTCATTTATAAAAAGTGGTATTTCATGTGCATTGTGTTTGAGTTTTGCTATACAAAAAAGTATTTTTAAAAGTATCTATGTATTTCTTAAATGTGAAATTTGTTGGTTTTTTTGTGGCAACTAATTTGAGAGAACGGATGGGCGTAGAAACTGGCAGAGGCGTAGGTCTTGGTCTGTAGATGAGCCATCAAAAGAAAATTAGGTCACTTCAATGGGGCGTAACAATTAAAATAATGTTTATCCATTGTGCTTTAAAACCATCGTAACTTACAATGAAGAAAATGGGTTTAATAATTTTTTACATTTAGAATTTGAAAATTAATTTGTTTGTTATAAAGTGATTCAGTTAAAACTAGCTAAGAAGCAGTGCTAAAATGGGTTATTAGTAGTTTGTATGGGATATAATGTCTAACAGTGTCCAGGGTTACTATTGTTTATCTTTTGTCAGGGCCGATTTACCGAATAGGCACGGTAGGCACGTGCCTAGGGCGCGAGGCAATTGGCTTTTTTGGGGGGCGCCAAAAATTTGGAAATTAAAAAAAAAATCGTGGTAGTATTTGCATGATATCGCGGTAAACTTCTGATAACCACTCGCGGCCGTGTAGGCATGGTAATCGTCTCCCGCATTTGCGGCAAGATTCTTACTATTCTCTGCAGTCAGGTCGTTTGGACATAAAATTATCGTCTTTATTTTCCATGATCGAGGCAATATAAGAACGTATCCCGCAGTCGTGAGGAGATTATTATCATCTACTGCAAATGAGGCAAAATTCTGATATTTTCCCGCGGTCGTGAGGACATTATCCTCGTCTTGCGCGATCGCGGTCAAATTCTGACCACCCCCGCGGCCGTGAAGACATCATATCGTCCCCGTCGGTCGTTTGGACATAGTAGTCGCCTCCCACAAAATGGTAATCATCTCCCTCGGACATATGGAGATAATCGTCTTCGGCGAATGAGGCAAAATTCTGATCTTTTCCTGCGGTCATTTGGACATTATCATCGTCTTCCGTGATCGCGGCAATATTCTGATCATCCCTCGTGGCCGTGTAGAAATACAGTAGTTATTATATCTCCCGCGGTCCTGTAGATATCGTACGTATCCTGCAGTCGTGAATCCATGGTAATCGCCTCCAGCGATTGCGGCAAAATTTTAATCATGTCCTGAAGTTTTATGGAGATCATCGTCTTCCGCGATCGCGGCAAAGTTCTAGAGGTTTCCCGCGGTCGTGTGGACATCAATCGTCTTCCGTGATTGTGGTAATATTCTGATCATCCGTTGCGGCTCTGTAGATAGTAGATACCATCATTGTCTTCTGCGATCGCGGAAAATTCTGATCATCCCTAGCGGCCGTGTGTAGACATTTATTATTGTCTCCCGCGGTCACGGAAACGTCACTGTTGTGATGCGCGATCACGGAAACGTCACTGTTGTCATGAGCGATTACGGTAAATTGAAATCTCCAGGTAGAAATCAAAATTCACGGTTCAAAGATCTCCCGCATGATTCCCGGATTTCCCGGTCGGTGTACACCCTGTTATATATATATTGCAAAGGGGCGCTACTATTAGACGTGCAACCAACCTAGGGCGCTGACAGGGTCAAAAACGGGCTTGTCTTTTGTTAGGGTATAAAGGGGAAAAACAAATATCTTAAAAATTTCAATTAATTCCCAGATTTAAAAAAATCTCAAACACTTGTGAGTTTTTCACACAATGTTGTCTGTAAAACTGCATCCTGTAGGGATATATTAACTCAAAACAAGCTGTAGGGTCTGTATTTAACTCAAAACACTATGTTTGTTTAACTAATTTGAATAGGTTACTTAGTATACTACAAGATATGTGAACAACACTTCTACTTATTCCATTGTGGTCAAAACAAAACTTTAATCTTGTAAAAAATTTAAAATATACGTTAAAAAACTTTACATGTACACAATTTTTTTACCTTTTAACCAACCTACCTACGTACCTGTTGTGTTAAAATTTTTAATTTCATGAGTACAATTTTTTTTCAGAAACATATTTGGATAACACAAAATTTGTTGAAGGAAAATATGAAATATGTGCAATTTGGGAGGTAGAAAATGAACAAGTTGGTAGAAAATGTGTAACAGTGGTGTGCAAAGAGAAAAAGAAGCCGGAACATAAACCAGACTTGATAATCTCGTAAGTGTATAATAACATACAAGGGAGAATCAAAAAGTTGTGGTTTGATCCTGAAAACAGTCAATATCTTTCTGATTGTTTGAAACTGGACCCAGTTGTTCTCCATCTTTGGTATTTTATTAATAATAAGACAATTCAGAAAGAAACGTTTCTCTCTGATGAGGCTATGCTATGATGTTATTTTTTAAGTATAATCTGTTTGGTTTAAAAATGGTCTAAACGACTTTCATGACGAAAAAGAGAGTGAGACCTTTGTCACTGATGATGAACTGGATGCTAAAGTTGCTAAGGAGATTCATAAAAACATCGGTTTAACCATCAAGGATCTTTCGCTTTGTTTCCCCCAGGTTGTACAGACTTTGTCTCACAACAGCAAGGCTAAATCAAATTACCTGCAATATGGGTGCAGAAAATGTTTACAGATCACCAAAAAGGTTAGGAAACGTAGGAGCTTTTATAGTTTTAGACCATTGGAGATTACTGAATGCACCATTCCTGGACAGACCTTTTATTCACAACTTGGTGTCCGTGCACATTTCACACACTTGATGATAAATTTCCATAGATTTTAAAGACTGCACCTCAAACTATTCAATCGCAGCACACATTTTGAACTTGACTATTGCTTCAAAGGGCGCCGCGACCACATCTCTGTGAACACATCTGAACGTGAAAGTGTGTTTAGTGGTTGCACCTTACTTTCTGAACAGCCCTTGTTTTTTGTCATAAAATAAAGTGTGCTGATTTTCTGATAACCGATTGATCGGCATTCCCATAATTCAGTGCAAGCGGGCAGGTTAAATTCCTGGCACATACATTTGAACAGTTTGGACCACTTCTTTTTGAAAGCTTTAGGTGTTGTCGATCACAGAAATTAAGGAAATAAACTAAACTAGCTGTTTGCCCGTTCTACGTACGGGAATCTTGTAGTAAGTTGAAACCTAATATTCAGAACAGGAGTTGGTTTGCATATTTAGTGTGCAATTTTCCAGATATGCTGGCAAAACTGTTACTGTACATGAATACATATAAACCTTCGCAAATACAACATCTGACAGTTTCAAAGCCAAAACGAATGCTTCGCAATTAAATGTCACCCGATCGTGTTAGTCCATATTTTATATCTAATGATAAAAGAAATTGCTTTATAGATCTATGAGGCATAGCCCTAAGGTAGGCCTGTAATTGAAAGTAACTTTTCACACTGGTTAAAACTAGTTAAAATACTACCTCAACCTCACTACTGCACACTTTATTCGGGTTGAAATTTTCATTACCAAAGGTGCTCTTGTCTTTTCCACGAAACACTGAGAAATAAGGATATTAATGCGTTAATAACCAACAGACATACACACACAAATACAGAATTGAATACACATTACGGATTAAGTATTAAGGATTACAACATTTTGTTTAAAGTAATTTGACAATGCCTATTCCTGTATAAGACCTGGTCAACGGTAATAAACTTTCTTATTCTTATTCTTATTAAGGATGTGCTACGCTTTAACCAAAGTAAATTACAAACAAAATAATTATTTGCAAGTTTTTATGGTGTCATCAAATTTTTTGATAATCGTTTTTAGGCCTAATCTAACTGTAAAATTGTTGTAAATCCGTTGGCAAATATATGAATAAGTCAATAAATACATAGCCCACAAAACATTTATACGTTGACAACGCCAAGCCTTAAAAATTCATGATGGTTAGCTAAAAAAATCTTTCACTAATGTTTTATCATTTTTATAGCATAAACTAACATTTTGAAGTCCAGACAGAAAACGCTAAAATTATACTGTAAGACATCAATTAAATTTAATGAGAAATAAGGTACAGCACTAACGATAACTATAGTTGTTAATTAGTGATGTGTTTGTACGTAAAAATGATTCTTACTGCTACCACCGGTTCTAAGGAAAAGTAGCAGTACCATGGTGATGAATATCGAACCAATATTAAGCTATTTATAGTAATTTAAATAAAGTTATTTTATTAAGAAATTATTGAACGTTGCATACATTTATATTTCTTCTAGAAAATGGATTCCAAGTACATTATTATTTACAAAGTAATTAATATGAATTACAAATACCCTCGCCGCAGCAAACCTGCAGACTAAGTGAGTTTTCCATTTATACAAAATATTTATATAAAATATTCCCTAAAAATTGTCAGATATATTTCCTATTTAACTAACATTAATTTTAGTGATTACTTAGGTTTGCTGCTACAGGGAAGATATTGAGATGTGTTTTTTTATAGCAATGTCGATAGCTTAGTATTAAATAAACAAAGTTTTAAAATTTCGTTTAAATATATCCATAAATTTTGATGTTTATTTGTTTTCACGTCCAGTGCCTTTGGATGACTGAAATCTGTCATCGCTTGCTGATTGGTTCCTGAAATCTGGAATCCAACTTCAGCTGTCTCTAGTAGACATTTCTGAATTTTGATATGACTAATCAAAGTCATTTTTAAACTTAATTGAGGTATAATTAATTAATTAATGTACATAGTCTCTGTGAAATCTTGAAAAGTAGAGCACTCTTGACATTGTGGATTGCTAAATTCTTCCACTGACACACAGAGTTTGTAAAAGCGAGTCGAACGCTCGTACTGCCCAGTGAATGTTGGAAATTCGTAATGAACACGTTCCACGCAAATCACACTTACTGTTGTCTCATGGTGGTCTTCGGACCTATCCATGACTGAAGAGACTAAACAAAGTCGAAACAACAGAGCACACTTCTAATCCTGAAAGATGGATTAGTCGTATTTGACATAGCGCAGGCTCAATCAAATTTCGAATCTACAAACCACACACGAACATGGATCGTACACACCCGAGACGGTACGTGTGATGATCCCAATACTCGGAGAGGTTGAGATTTTGGTTTTGTAATTTGAGAAAACATTCAAATGAATGTAATTGAAAATTGGCAAGGGACTAGCGCTTCATTACAGGTTAATCTTTTAGAAGGTAAATGGGACGAATGGATACTACTATCGTCATGCAAACCATCTAACTAGCTCAGCAGTCAGTGTTATAATCGTGGGGGAAGATATTGACCTATGTGTGCTCTTAACTGCATTTGTTCCCAAATCAGCCACTATATTCCTTCACCTCTTGAAACCCGGAAAGGGAAGTCCAGCAATAGGTACGTTTTATTTCCCAGTGAAATTCAAATATTCTTCGACCTTTAAAAGTAATATCCTGTTTCTACGTGCATTTGATGGGTGAAATTGCTTACTGATTGGGGCTGGAAGTCATCTAAGCGTGGGATACTTCCAAATCCCAACAAATGTTGAAGCTGCACCACCTGATCTTCTAAACAATATCTCATGTAAGTGTGCTAAAGGGTGTTAAAGTGGTTGCACTTATCAGAAGAATGGAGTAAAATGTACGATGCATGTTTTTAAAGTTCTCTGTTCCAGCGCTGTGATTGACATTTTGTAGAGCGTTGTTGTATACCCAACGGTTACGGGGATAATTTAAAAAAATTGTAAATTTAAATTCCCATGTTATTTTTATGGAGAATAAATAAACTGTTGAAGTTTGCTTGTTTATGGATATATTTAAACAACATTTGGAAATTTTGTTTATTTAATGCTAGGCTATCGACATTGCAATAAAAAAACACATCTCAATATCTTCCCTGTAGCAGCAAACCTAAGTAATCACTAAAATTAATGTTAATTAAATAGGAAATATATCTGACAATTTTTAGGGAATACTTTAGTGTAAATCCAGCCAGGTAGATGGAAAAATCACTTAGTCTGCAGGTTTGCTGCGGCGAGGGTATTTGTAATTCGTATTAATTACTTTGTAAATACAAATTAAGAAAAGGCATATTCTTATATAGTTATATAGTTATTATATCTCCCGCGGTCCTTTAGATATCGTACGTATCCCGCAGTCGTGAATCCATGGTAATCGTCTCCAGCGATTGCGGCAAAATTTTAATCATGTCCTGCAGTTTTTTGGAGATCATCATCGTCTTCTGCGATGGCTGAATGTATCGTTAATTATTATAAACAAATATTATGTGTTCTTATTGCATCTTTTTGCGGTGTTGGTTACTTGGAATCAATTTTCTAGAAGAAATATAAATGTATGCAACGTTCAATAATTTCTTAATAAAATAACTTTATTTAAATGACTATAAATAGCTTAATATTGGTTCGATATTCATCACCACATAATCAATGGATGCGGGATTTTATGCTCTACAATTCCTTTTCAATGTGTTTTTCTGTAGGCTGGATGGTTCTTTGACGTTTTAGTAAAAACTAAAAAATAACCCTAAATTTCAAGGTTTTTGTGGTCCCAGGTCAGAAGCTCACCTAGAAAAATGGGACAAACTTCAAATCCTTTTACTTCTATAAAAAACAAAAGGATTAAAACGATTTCCAGCTTTCCGAGAATTATTTCCAGGCACAGCCAATTTTTGAACTAATTTTACTGGCCTAATAGTAATTATTGTTGTTACATTACTAAAAATCATTGAAAAATTTAAATTTTTATTTCGTCACTGTGGCCAGCAGTTACAGCGATGTATCACCTGGCGGTACTGTCACCCTGTTCAATGTTCCATTGGAAGGTTGATGCAAGTGGCCACGTTCGCGTTCCCTTCAGCCACTCACAGAAAAAAAATTATTTAAAATTTAAATAAAATACAAAAGTTAACCAAACAACAGAAAACACTACACATTGTACACACATTGTAAATTACTAAACATTCACTTTATCACACCAAACTGTAACCAAAACTACATGATAATTCAGTAAAATACGATTAAGGTAAATCAATTCAACTATTACAAACAATTTGTTGTCAAGTCTTGCTAGGAAACTCTTTATTTTGTATGAACCAGACCTATCTAATAGATGTTAAAATAAAAATATAAATTCCGGCTTTGCTCTGGAAGTAGTCCTGCAGTATGTGGTTAACCTTAAAACAATTATTTCAAACTACGTTCATATGTTAAGTTATGCCCTTTTATAATATTCTGCATGAAAATGCCTTTAATTTGACACCTCAAACGTTAAAATCCTTCAAGCTGTTATCTAGTTATGATTGTGAAAAAAAAAACTGCTTGCGTAAATTGGAACAAAATATTTTCTGAAGAATCAACCATTTGATTGTGGACATTTATTTGTGTCAGGTGCTTGGAGAACTGTTTGGTTACGCCAGACCCAAACGTGCCTGTAAGACTTAGGGTCATTGACCGGAACACAGGCCAGCCTCCAAAGACAAACATTACCTGGGAAATAAGGGATCCTGATGGGAAAACTATTTCTCTTGGAGATGTCATCATTTCTGAAGGAGTTAAACCCTACGAATTAAGTAAGCGAAATTAAAGAATTATATATTAGTACATTTTCTAATATTATGTGAAAACTATCTGTTTGTCTGTCATGTTCAATAATGTTTTATGAAAGTAAAATGTTTTGTCTGTAGTTTGGATTGTGTTATTGGCATAGTAGGTGTGAATTAACTTAAAGAAGATAATATATTGAATGAAAATGAGGAATAATCTACTAGTAAAATTTTTTTTATATATAAAGTTTTATTGTTAAATATGACCTGTGGTTTGTGAAGTTTTGAATGTTGTTATTTAACTAATTCAACAAATCAAACCCAAATCAGGCTATAACAAAGAGTGAGTCACCATCTTTATCATTTGACTAGAAATCACTGTATTTTGAAGCTTCACAAAAGTTCAGTGTGATCCTGAATTCTATCTTTCTCACTACATTTAGACGAAAACCCAGAGATGTAGTCTTACATCAAAAACCAAACAGGCTTAGGATGGTTCTAGGTATGAAGTACTACTACTACTATTACCACGATATAACATTTTTATTTCATGCTATTTTGTGACTATTTTATCATACAAGAGTTTTAACTTGTTAATAACATTTCACTCATTGTTTTTAATTTTATTTTTCAGAAATTAATGTAACTAAACTGAAGAAGTGTGTGGCGTACACGGTGTATGCACAAGGTATCTTTTTCGAATGGAATATAGATTACCAAAATTATTTTTTTATAGTGAGCTATAACAACTGTTATTACCCATCAACTAAATGTCAGCAACAAAAAATAAGGTAGAAAATAGAGTGTTACATTCAGTGACTGGCTTCTGCAACTATTTTCTCTTTTTATAAAAAAAAAAAAAAATGGTGACAGTTGGGCCCTGTTTCATAAAACTACTAGTCTAGTATTTACTAGTCCATGGACTAGTAATACTAGTGTATTTTACAAGTCTACGTTTCAAAAATCTACTAGTGTAAAATACTAGTTACTAGTGTAGAGACTAGTATTACTAGTGGTTTTTACTAGTGTAGACAGCAATGTGTTTCATAAAGTTTTACTCTTGTAAATTACACTGGTAAATACTTGCCATTTTCTAACAACCTCTCTACACCCGTATTATTTGAAGTCGACTAGTATTTTTGGAAAGAGAGTTATTTCATGACTCACATCATTTAAAATAATGAATTATTGAATTCTTTTTTCAAGTGCGAATTGGCTCAAGTTTGCAATTTAAGATAAAAATAGATCTGTGAGTGCTAAAATGATAATTATTAGATGCAAATTACAATCAATAAATGTGGCGTAGTACAAAATGAGTGAAATTGAATTTTATAATGTATGTACAATCGCCCTATTATAATAATTATAATTATAAGTAATCAATTTTTGTGAAATTTTAGTCTAAATTTACTTGAGTTAAATTTCATAGTTTTATCAACTATTTAGTTATCACAGATAAAAGATTTTTAATCTTTGAGAGAAACCAAATTAAAACCGCATACCGTATTGCATACAAAGATTATCAGTTAATTTATCAGTACAGTAGAACTTAGTGTTTGTTTTTTTATTGTTTTTTTTCATATAAGTAAATTGGTTACTAATCAGTACGGTCCTTGGTAAAGTCAAAATCAGTAGCCATTTAATGGTCCAAAACCAAGCAATGCCCTCATTCATGAGCTTTTAAGAGTACTTGGTGCCTAGACGTTCTTACTCATAAAGCAATTAAAAAACTACAAAGCAAATTTATAATCTCACAGTATACTAGATATTTAAATTTGAATCACTTTTTTGCCCAGACAGCACACTTTCTTCTCAGGACATCCCACGGATATTGCGACAGGATATGCAAGATATCCCATAGTGGTCCTATAGTCAACTTGGGATATCACAGGATATCCACAGGAATGCCTAATGTCCCCGCCCGGGGATGTCCTACGGATAAGCTCACACGCATATCCATGGGACATCCGAGGTCATCCCAGGGTAGTCCTCAGGACATTCTCAGGACATATGGGACTACTATGGGATGTCCCTGGGATAAAGTGTGGTCTGGGCCTGAACATAAAAAACACAAAATAATATAGATTTAGTATGAAAAGCTTAATTATAAGTTTAGTAAATTGATTAAATAGTTAATAAACACAAATTTTGAAGAAAAAAACGAGAAAAAAGTTTTTGGCCCAGACGGGTTTCGAACCTGGTATCTTCGCCTTGTGAGCCCCTTACCTTACCTCCTGAGCTATCTGCGCTTGTTGATTACAGGTGTTTTCAAATGGTTAAAGAGTAGCCGACAGTTGCAATGGTCGCAATACTTAAAATATTTTTGATACTACAGTATAGGCTATATATGATTCTGTTAATCTGTTTAGGCCTCAAGTAGTTGAATTGTTTTTCTGGTAGTTGGAGAGGATACTGGTATTTGAATATAGATTATTTAATCACCATTAGATTAGCACTGTAATAATTGATTGTTATATGATTAAAATTAGTTTTTTGTTGTTTTATTAATTTAAAGTTAGAATTAAATTCACATTCCACACAACTATGATAGAACTCTTGTTTTCCTGAACTCAGTGGTAGTAATATGTCAGTAAAGTAAAGTCAACCCTTGCTAGCCATAGTATTAACAAGACATATTTTCAATCTGGGAAACCTTAAACTTTTAAAATAAATTATAAAACCTCAACATCTTAATGCGTGGGAATCTTATTTTTAGAAAAAAAAAACAGACCAAAAATATTTGTTAAATAATGAAGACGGCCCAATTATAAATTCGGAATTACTGAAAATAATTACATCAAGAACAACACTGTAACATATCCAAAATTCAAAAGATTAATTTTTCTAATATTATTTTTTATTTTTCCAATATCCTTTAAATCATCTGTTTTAACTTTGTTTAAAATTAATTTATTGAGTAAATATTTACTTTTTGTACTAGTGTAAACACAGCCTGAAGATGGAAACCAAGTTTCTGAAAGCACTAGTGAAAAAAACAAATTATTATATATTGGCCTTGTTGAACATTTAAATTTAGATATACTGTACATTTCATCAGTGGTAGTATTTTTTTTCTTCAGTTTGTTACCGGGACATTACGGGACATTACAGGATATCCAGTGGATTTTGTACATGTCCCGGGATGTCATGGGACATTCTGGGATATCCTATGGCATTCGTACATATCCCGGGACTTTACAGGATATCCTGAGGTTAACTTACAAATCCTGGGACATTACGGTATATTGTAGGATATCCTGTGGATTTCGTACTCGTCCCGGGATTTTGCGGGATATCCTGAGGATAGCGCACATATCCCGAGACATTCTCAGGACATATGGGACTACTATGGGATGTCCCTGGGATAAAGTGTGCTGTCTGGGTGGTACGATATTCGAACAAATATTTTGAAGTTGTAAATAACCCTTCATCGGCTGTTTGAAAATAACAAAACTAACAATTAACAAACTAAACAATAATCTTATGGGGTCAAATCCAATGGCCATTGGCGTCCATGGACTCCCTTGGAAATACATTCAAAACAACAAATAGCATTTCTAATCCCACAGTATACTAGATATATTTACATCATAATCATTTTGGTGTTTAAAACACTATTTTTGGATGATAATTAACTCTTCAGTAACTGTTTGAAATTATCCAAGATGGCCGCTAGGCTCCAAGAGCTCTTAAATAGTTAGCAGGGCTAGAGATATTTCACACAGCCTAAGAATCTCCACTCAAATTTTGCCGTAAACATTTGTCCGATTGATTGACAATACCAACATACAGCATACAACATACTTGAGTGAAATTTTAAAAACGTACGTTTTCATGTCCCTGGCCTTTTACTTCGTAGATACTGGATTTGTAGTTTATTATTATGTGTTTTAATATTTTTTGGGACGGGGGCAACATGTTACACACATTTATTTGGTTTTAAATAGGTTCTAGGTATTTTTTACGTATGTTTAAAGTCTCGAAATTCACGACCATGACGTGTCCCTAGGGTACATTTTCCAACTTTCACGCTGTTTTTAGACTAACTATTCATGCCGAAATATATAAAGCCATTTTTATGTCATCAATAGTTATTAAACTTACAAAAAAGGAGCATATTATAATTTTATTGTCATTGCAAACTGACTACCATGACAAAATAAGTCTGTCCCTCGAATTTGGCGTCACGACCATTTGGAAAAAATTTTCAACTTTGGAGCACGACAGTGACAAGCCTGGCGTCGATGGAGTCAGTTGGTTTTAGAGACTAGTTCGGGGTGTACGTCAGGATTGTGGTGCCAGTCGTTTCGAGTTGAAAGGAGGAATTAAAGGAAAGATTGTGTTTTTTGTAATTTTGGTGTGTCCATGACCGTACGTAGTCATTCGATGAAGTAGACATGGTGTTAATTTTCGTTTATAAGATATTTCAGTTGCTAGATTAACCTAGAAGTCCACTTTGTATCCTCAAACATGAGGTGCAGGGCTACCGCCAGAACAGAGCCAAATAACACCTAATTTCACGACCAAAGTTTCACGACCATCGCGGGTTTTTTCACGACCAATCCAGCCTTATGGATTATAGTAGTGTGTTTGGTCGTGACAATAACTTTAATATAATTGTAATTTGAACAGTTTAGTTCAATTGTAACACTTATTTTTATTATAACTAACAGTATAATTGAAGGATTGTTTAGAAAGATTTAGATTATTTCAGAAAATTCACGACCGTACCGCTTGTCCCTGACCATCACGTTTATGATTTCTATCATAAAAATTTCAAAAATTAAAATATCGTCATATTTCAATGTTTTATACACAAAAGAAGCACACCTCTATACAAACATAAAGATTTTTCGGGTCTCAGGTAAGTTTTTTCGGAGTTATACAAACTTAAAAAGATTTTATTGGCTTTTTTCAATTTTTTGAGTTTTTTTTATTTTTTTCTAGAAAGCAGGGCCGATTTACCGAATAGGCACGGTAGGCACGTGCCTAGGGCGTGAGGCAATTGTCATTTTTGGGGGGCGCCAAAAAATTGGAAAGTAACAAAAATGGTGGCTGTATTTGCATGCGATCGCGGTAAACTGATAATCCCTCGCGGCCGTGTAGACATCTTAACAGTCTCCCGCAATTGCGGCAAAATTCTGACTATTTTCGGCGGACGTGTGGACAGCATAATTGTCGTCTTCTTGATCGCGACAATATAAGAACACATCCCGCGGTCGTGAGGAGATTATCACCGTCTACCGCGAATGAAGCAAAGTTTTAATCTTTTCCCGGGGTCATGTGGACATTATCATCTTCTTGTGTGATCACGATAAAATTCTGATAATCCCTCGTGAGGCATTGTGATCCTCTCCCGCCATTGCGGCAAATGGTACTCATCTCCCGCGGTCGTTTGTAGATCTTCATCGTCTTTTGCGAATGAGGCCAAATTCTGCTCTTTCTTGTGGTGTAGTGGACATTATCATCAACTTACGTGATTGCGGTAAAATTTGATCATCCCCCGCAGCCGTGTAGAGTAGCCATCATTATTGTAACTCCCACGATCCTGTAGACATCGTAATCGTCTCCCGCGGTCGTGAAGACATCGTAATCGTCTCCCGCGGTCGTGAAGACATCGTAATCATCTCCCGCGGTCGTGAAGACATCGTAATCGTCTCCCACGGTCGTGAAAACATCGTAATCGTCTCCCACGGTCGTAAAGACATCGTAATCGTCTCCCGCGATTACGGCAAAGTGTTAATAATATCCCGCAGTCAGGTGGAGATCAATATCGTCTTCCCCGATTGTGGCAAATTTCTGACTGTTTCCCGTGGTTGTGTGGACATTTTCTTCGTCTTCTGTGATCACGGCAATATTCTGATCATCCATCGCGGCTCTGTAGATCTTATTATCGTTTTGCGCGATCGCGGTAAAATCCATGATCATGTCCCGCGGTCTTTTAGACATTATCATCGTCTCATGCGATCGCGGCAATATTCTGACCATCCTTTACAGCTCTGTAGATCTCATTATCCTATTGCGCGATCGCGGTAAAATCATGATCATATCCCACGGTCGTTTAGACATTATCATCTTCTCTCATGCGGTCGCGGCACAATGTTCTGATCATCCCTTGCGGAGACATATTATCGTCTCCCGTGGTCACGGAAACGTCACTGTTGTCATGCGCCATTGCGGTAAATTGACAATTCCAGGTAGAAATACAAAATTCACGCATAATTCCGGTTAAAAAAATTCACGCTTAGTTCCCAGATTTCCCGGTTGGTAGTCACCCTGTTATATATATTGCAAAGGGGCGCTACTATTTTAGTTGTGCCTAGGGCGCTGACATAGTAAAAAACGGGCCTGCTAGAAAGACCAAATATACCAAAAGCTCAGTGACCTTTTTATTGTATAATGGTCATAAAAGTAAATTAGTTTATAGCAAAACATAGTTATAAAAATAATATTAACTATTTTTAATATTAATTTAAACGTCTGTTATGGTCGTGACAGGATTTTGTGTTTTTCCACTAAAGATGCTCTTTTTTTAAAAAAATACCAAAGATATTGCGTTACCATGGACATTTTATGAAACTTCAAATGTTAATAAAATAAAAATAATAATAAAAGTTTTGAAAAAAGGGGAAAAAAATTTGCAAAGTGCTTTTCCTGAAAACGTACGTTTTTAAATTTTTACTCACTTACGTACAATATACAACATACATACACACATTTGAGTGTATATTTCAAGATGAATAATTTCAAGGTGTGTCGTGTGTGTATAGAATTAAGTTAGATGAACCAAATGTGTGTTGTTGCTGTAAAAAAATTAAATTAATTTAATTTTTTATCAATTATTACAATGTATTTCTGTTTACATTCATTTTACTTTAATTTTACAGATGCTGCTAAGGACAAAATAATACCCTACAACATTGAATACTGCCCTAATGAAATCCCAACGGAAGGTAATTGCACGATGACTCCTAAGTCGGGAATGAAAGGATTTACATTGTTTGATATCACATGCTTTGGCTGGCAGTCGGAAGGACCGATACTTTATGAATTTTTCGACAAAGGACATGACGATATAGAACACTATCAAGGTAAATGCTGATAAATAAATCAACTCAATTTGAATTTTATGTGAAAATAAAATATGTGTCATGGCTTTAGTAGTCAGTCTCTATGTGATGTGCTTTAACTGATGTAATAACTTAAGACCATATGTGTATGTGAATTAATGATCACCTGTTTTTTAGCATTTGAGTAGTTGGTCAACGAAAGCAACCTTCTGTATAAAGTAAAAATGGACGATGGAACTGTCTGGAGGCGTCATGTTGATCAACTACTCAAATGCGAAATAACGTTAACGAGTGAAAATTTAAAAACGTACGTTTTCATGTCCCTGGCCTTTTACTTTGTAGATTCTGGATTTGTAGTTTATTATTATGTGTTTTAATATTTTTTGGGACGGGGGCAACATGTTACACACATTTATTTGGTTTTAAATAGGTTCTAGGTATTTTTTTCGCATTTTTAAAGTCTCGAAATTCACGACCATGACGTGTCCCTAGGGTACATTTTCCAACTTTCACACTGTTTTTAGACTAATTATTCATGCCGAAATATATAAAGCCATATTTGTATGTCATCAATAGTTATTAAACTTACAAAAAAGGAGCATATTATAATTTTATTGTCATTGCAAACTGACTACCATGACAAAATAAGTCTGTCCCTCGATTTGGCATCACGACCATTTGGGAAAAATTTTCAACTTTGGAGCACGACAGTGGCAAGCCTGGCGTTGATGGAGTCAGTTGGTTTTAGAGACTAGTTCGGGGTGTACGTCAGGATTGTAGTGCCGGTCATTTCGAGTTGAAAGGAGGAATTACAAGATTAATAAAGGAAAGATTGTGTTTTTTTGTAATTTTGGTGTGTCCATGACCGTACGTAGTCATTCGATGAAGTAGACATGGTGTTAATTTTTGTTTATAAGATATTTCAATTGCTAGATTAACCTAGAAGTCCACTTTGTATCCTCGAACATGAGGTGCAGGGCTACCGCCAGAACAGAGCCAAATAACACGTAATGTCACGACCAAAGTTTCACGACCATCGTGGGTTTTTTCACGACCAATCTAGCCTTATGGATTATACTGTGTTTGGTCGTGACAATAACTTAAATATCATTGTAAATTGAACAGTTTAGTTCAATTGAAACACATATTTTTATTATAACTAACAGTATAATTGAAGGATTGTTTCGAAAGATTTCGATTATTCCAGACAATTCACGACCGTACCGCTTGTCCCAGACCGTCACATTGATGATTTCTATCATAAATATGTAAAAAATTTAAATATCATCATATTTCAATGATTTATACACAAAAGAGGCACACCTCAATAAAAACATAACGATTTTTCAGGTCTCAGGTAAGTGTTTTTGCCGTTTTCGGAGTTATACAAACTTAAAAGATTTTATTGGCTTTTTTCAATTATTTTAGTTTTTTTAAATTTTTTCTAGAAAGACCAAATATACCTAAAGCTAAGGCTGGGCGTATGCTGAGACGCAGGCGGCGCAACGCACGCAACACAGCACAAGGCAGAAAACTGTACCGTCATGTTATCTTACGGCGCCGCGTAAGCTGAGACGCACGCGTGTATGTGACTGACACACGCGTGGGCCGGCCTGTCACAGTTTTCGACGCATGCAACACAGCTTGGGTGCAAGCACGAAACACAATATAAGACGAACCGATTCCTCAATTCCCTTGTCGGACTCGAAGTAGTAGGTACTTTCAGCCATCTTGACAACTAACCAGCTGTGTTCTCTGCAACTAAATGCGTGTGCTGCGTGGCATGTCTCAGTTTGTAGCACAGACACAGATTTTCAGACACACTAAACACAACTCGTGTGAACGATGACAACAAACAATTGAGCGTCGATTGAGTTCCAATGTGAATTATCTGTGGTGTATGCAGTTTTGAAACGTCATAATAGACTATCGGTACGGACCTTTATAATTTAAAAATATTCTTATTTCCATTTTTGAATCCACGTAACACATTGTACTTGTTCTTAAAATCCTGTTTAGAGCTGAAAATCCAAATCAAAGGTTCATAAACTAAACTTAATATTAATATTAAGCGATTTTGGGAAATTTTTTTTTTTATTTTCATCTTATTTTTGTATGTAGAATCTGGTTCTGCTACGTTTTTTTGTGATACTCTGTATTTTTAGCCATAGCTTCGTAATTTAGGGAAATGCCTCAATTACACCTATATAATTCCTATACGTTAATTAACTAGTTCAGCACATGTATTAATATTTTATCAATGCATTATTCACATTTTATATTTGAAAACATTACTATGCAACTTATTTGCATTGCATTGGTTTTCCAGCATCTCAGCAGGAAATGGTAGTGGCGGCCGCATTCGTACCGACCTGTAGATATTTGCGAAAACGTTCGAATACACGTAGGCTTACATTCTTATGAGATGCTCCCCTTTATTTATTAAGTAGTTTTTTTTTTTTTATATGACTGCATTTTCCAATATGGCTGATAACTTAAATATTTTTTATGGAACACCCTGTAGCCTATTTTATGATTGTTTTGGAAAGTAAATACGATTTCAAAAAGTTTGTATTCATTAAGTTCTTTTTATTAAGCTACTCGTTTAGGAGTTACGGCTTGTTGCACATTTTTTTTTTGCACAAATTTGCACAAAAAAAAGTGGCTTGCTTTGTACATTCTGCATCCTGCAGCTCATAAACAAGTATGTTTGGAGAGGATAATGCATATACAGTAGAAAATAAGGCTTAGGCCTAAATAGTGTCTACATCCAAAAAATGTCATATAATAAAATACATTAAAAATATTGATTCAATTTATTTCAAAATGACTACCATTTGCCTAAAGTGACAGCTAACTTTAAAATTGAAACACTCTGTATTTTATGGTCTTTTAGATGCTATTTTAAGTACCAAGGCGTATTTACTCTTTGAATTTACTCTCAAAACTTACTCGTTTAGGAGGTACAGGAGCAGAATGTACACCACATGCAATTTTTTCTTAGGTGCAACCACAGACAAGAGACCACCATTAATTGTCTATTAATGTAATGCAACAAGCTGTCTGTAACTCCTAAACGAGTAGCTTTAGAAAATAATTTAAGATAAATAGCATTTTTTTCATCACTAGGGCCTAGAGTGACTCTTTTTGACCAGAGGTCAAGTTTTACGTTCGAGGCGAAACAGAGGTCGGAAAATCAGCGAGGGTTAAAAAGTCACTTTTTGCCCATGTGGTGAACTATACTTTCCGTCATATTGAATCATTAATTAACAAAAATAGAGCTAGAAAACTAAATGATTTTTATGTAAACATAACCTCTCAAAACAATTTCCAGCTTGTTTTCAATTCTGCTAATGCAAATAAGCAAGTGTTTACTAAGTGATTCAATTATTTTGTCTATTATGATTGTGTTATTATATCATCGAAATGTCGAGCAATCGACAACAATAGGCTAAAACCTTACCTAATAAATCAATCGATAAATAATTTCGAACGATACGATTGCAACAATCAAAATTTACAACTGTTTACAACAGCTGAAAATCAGTTAACTACTTGGTGACTGCGTAGTGCATGTGTTGCGTGTGCTGCGTCTCAGCATGCGCTAGTCAAAAATTCGTGTGCTGCGTGGCTCATCGATGGGAGTTATTATACATAGATGGCGTGGCTTGCGCCGAAAAACTTGGCTTGCGTGCGTTGTCACGTGCGTCTCAGCATACGCCCGGTCTAAGTGAGCTGTTTATTGTATAATGGCCATAAAAGTAAATTAATTTATAGCAAAACATAGTAATAAAAATAATATTAACTATTTTTAATATTCAGTTTTTATGTCCGTGATGGTCGTGACAAAATTTCGTGTTTTTCCATCAAAGATGCTCTATTTATAAAAATCACCAAAGATATTGCGTTACCATGGACATTTTATGAAACTTCAAATGTCAATGAAATAAAAAAAAAATTAAAAAGTTAAAAAAAACGGAACAAAAAATTTTTAAAGTGCTTTTCCTGAAAACGTACGTTTTTAAATTTTCACTCTAACAAAACATTTCAGAGGGGAGAATTTGATGTGTTTAACTGATGTAATAACTTAAGACCATATGTGTATGTGAATAAATGATCACCTGTTATTTTTTATTTGTTTTGTTTGTATTAGTTTTTCTGTTCACATTAAAATATGAGTTTGATTCAACTGAACTAATTTACTTATTATTTGAAAATGTAACACTACAGTTATACTAAACATATAGCGTGTCCAGTCCAGTGTCAATAGCTTGGTAAAAAAGCTGTGATCTGTATTACTTACTAATACTCATCCTTGCCCTGAAATATGCATCCAGAAGTGTTGGCCCCTAATAATTAATCTAATCTAATCCAGGATAATCATGGACAGCACTCATTCATTGATAATACATGCTTTATAGTCTTAAACTCAGCTTAACACGCACACTGGTTTTGCCATAGATTTTATAAGTGGCTTAACAATCTTTTTTACCATAGATCAATTGCTTGCATAAAATAAATTATATTACATTCTTATATTTTTGCACAACCAACCTGGTAAGTTTTAGGTTTCTGTCTTAACATAATTATAAAAAGTTTTCTAATGCATTAATGACACCTTGAATTGTTACAGACCATATTTGTTTAACTAATCCATGATTAATTTCAGGTAGAATGACTGGATATTCATATTCAGGTATTTATTCGCAATTCAGGTTGACTCGAGGCAGGGTCGTAATATATTTACTCAATGAGGACGGAGACGGACCTTCTGTCACAATCAATGTTGAGGTAAGGAATTAAAGTCATCATACAAGTAATGCCAATTCATTCTGTGAGTGTTTAATCCCTACCTCTGCATCTAATGTGTTTATACAAATACCTTTTGGACATTCTAAAATGACAACTGGTAAAGGATGTTTATAGTTTTACTTTCATTTTTAAGATAGTTTGCCCCTTAATACCGAGATTTACTACAAGTGATTGAGGTGCTTTATTTAACAAAATAAAAGGTTTACAATCATACAATAACAAATAAAGAGCCTAACTATACAATTTCAAAATTGAAAGTTGGCCTATAACTTACAACAATGGTCTTTTGGACCGTCTGTTGGTTGGCATACAATAAATATTAACAAGCATCTTTTTACTTTCTCCCCCGATACATAGTCCATGGAGAAAGTATTGTTTTCGTCAAAATTTTCAAGTTTGAGTTTTGAGTGGATATATCCATTTTGGGCCCCCCTGAACCCCAAAAAGTTGTTTTCAAAGTGATGTCTGTATGTGTGGATGTGTATACAGAGCTACAGACCACACCAGTAGTCCGATTTTGATGAAATTTGGTTTATAGGTACTAATCCATGGTATCTAAAGGTATTTTTTTAATTTTTTTGAAATTTGTGTTTTAAATTTCTTCATAAAACCATAAAATAACGGAAAAATCAGATTTTCTCAAAAATGGCCTGAACTATTTTTATAAAAATCTAGTATGTTATAGTCCTTTAGATTCTGAACAAAATGGTTTAAGTCCCATTTCTGTAAATATTACGGTTCAAAAGTTATTGTAGCTTATGTTATTTTCTCATAAAAAAATCCCATAAAATTACAAAAAATCGGAATTTGGGAAAAACACGGTTCTGATTAAAATTAATTTGTTATGGTCCTTATAATTGTAAACAAAATAATGCAACCCCCATTACTGTAACATTTACGGTTTAAAAGTTATTGCAACTTTTGTTATTTTTTCCTACAAAATTTTAATAGTTACTCCCACTGCTTTCCCATGATAAAGGTTGTTGACAAGCTTATGGGAGAAAGTATGTGTCAGATTGCTGATACCGTTTATTTAATTTTATAACAAATAATGGTTTTGCAAGAAAAATAAGTTAGATTTAGTTAATTTACAATAAAATAAAAACAATTTAAACTTGAACAGCTATAAAACAGAAATACCTCATTTTCTCTGGCATGGATGCCTATTGACAGCTAAAAATGAAGAGCAATGATTTGCCATATTAGGTCATAAAAGAACTGAATGCCAGAGACGGTGCGAGTCTTTGAGGGCTTAGGTCATGTTGATTTTACCACCTCAAGAAATGTAGTCTGATCAGTGCAGGAGTTTCACACTACAGGCTTGCCAACTGTGTGTGTAAATACTAAATAATTATTTGTGTGACTAACTAGAGACACTTTGCTGCACACAGGAGAAATGTTTACGCTCAAGCCACAGGAGAGTGTGGAAAGTTTCTCGATTGCAGCAAAGGCATTTTGCACTCGCAAACACATTATATTTTTCTTACAGTTACTATAAAAGCATATAAAAATCCACACTAGTCTTTCACACTATATCCAAGTTATCCAAGTGTTGAACGAAATGGGAAACTCTGGACCAGCTAGCTGATCGTAGTTGTAGTATCTTTAAGTGTTGCCAACCTATTTCGAAGAGTACACGGATTATGCGCCTAATAAAATCACACTGTTTTGTGATGTTTGGTTGAATTCTGGAGTGTAGAAAAAAAATAATGTGATAAAAGTTAAAAGAGTACGGAAAAATTAAAAGAGTATAGCAAAAGTAAGGAAATGCAGCAATTAGCAACTTTCTGTACTATAATCAGTGCAAAGAAGCCCAATTTGTCAGGTGAATGTAGGAAAAGCATATATTTTCTCTCCTCCCCCCCCCCCAAAAAAAAAGACTTAAAAGAAGCATCTTTAACACTAAGTGTCTTAAAAGATTTGGAGATTAATTACTTACAAGGGCCATCTTTAAAATATTTTTATAACATTTTCATAAGCTGACAGCATTATAGAACTACAGTAGAACCTTGATAACAAAACTCTCAAGGGAATTGTAAAATAAGACTTGTTATCAAGGTTGACTTCTTATCGAAGTTTGTAATAACATGTGATTAGGGGTAAAATAATTGTAAGGGGATTTGAAAATGACACTTATCATCAAGGGCGACTTGTTATCGAGGGTCTTCTTATCAAGGTTCCACTCTTCTTTGGTGATTGTAAACAGTTTAAGTTTTAAAATTTGTTTTTTTCCAGTTGTATGACTTTGACAGAAATATAACGCATATTGAATACTTAATGAACGAAATTGATGATTACATGGGCTACAATAATTATCAACGTAAGTTAATTCTATATGTAAATAATTTACAAATTTTTCAATAGATTAGTGTAGTTAAATAAGATCAGATCACTGTATACTAATGGTGGGTATATTGTTGAGAGCTTCTTTATATAAATCTGAATAGCAGTATTATATTAGATTGAAGGTTTTACCAAAATATTTTGTGTTGCTTTCCATATATCAAGTAAATCAAGTTTTATACTTTTATCTTTCTTTTATTTTCAATCATTGTTGGGATACAAAAATATTGCAATTTTTTCATCAAAATATATTCCTCTATTTTTATGGCTAATATGTAAAGAGAAAGTATAACAAGATTATAAAACTCAGACAAATTGCATGGTATGAAAATTGCCCATAGCAGCAAATCTGGGGAATTGCCAAGTGATGGTTAAATCAAATCTGTTTTCAAAAAAGGATATTGTTGCAAATGGAAATGTAAATCACTTTAATCAAAACAAAATATACACATTACAATTATTAAACAATGTTTAGGTTTCTGGTAATGGTAAACCTAAAACAAAAAAAGTATTGTGGTCCAAGACTTAGGTTTTACTTGAAGACTGCAGTTATTACCTTCATGTTTTCCAGTAAATGATAATGCATCAAGTTTTATTAACAGATTTTCCTTCCAACCATCACTCTCTTCTGTATGTCTGGTCCACCACCACCTCTGCTGGTAGTGAGTGTGTTAAAATAAACTTGGATTTATGTTTCAGCTACGCAAGACCTTATGTCCACTCTGGCTGAAATACTGTATAAAGACTTGAACAATGAATACTACATTCGAAGAATTATATCTTCAATGGCCAGGGTTTGTGTCAACACATTTAGCTTTTTAGTACCACAACTTTTAACCACTATGTTCCAAAGTCCATTGTAATTTCCGTCACAAGAAACACAACCAAAACCATAGATTGAGGAATCGTAACCTTTTTAATACTTTTTTCATTAAAATGGCGACCATACAAAGTAGGTATTTTAAGCCAAGTATGAATGGAGATGAGTGTAGGATTAGTGGCTTGATCTTGTGGTCTTGTTAGTGACTAAGACCGACTTATTCCTTAGACACAGCTGTTTTAATAGTCCTCACAGCTAATGGCAACTAAGGGACCTACAGTTTATAGTGGAATTCGAACCACATTTTTGCCTTGGTTTTAACAAATTGGTCTATTTATCAGGATAGTACTGCGGATAGTCGTAGTACACAATAGTGCAGATGATAATCCACACCAGGGAGTATCGCATCCACAGTGCATGCCTCCACAATTTGTGACCTCTATTGTTCTGATCTGGTGTTAATGATTTGTGGAATTATTGAGCCGTTTCTCTATCTGTGACTAAGACTTGAAGATCCACTTTTTAAGAGGATGGTTCAGTGGTAGTTATTTGGATGAGTGGATTCTTACAGAGTTCCACCTCAAATCAGACATATTTTGCTATTTTTTATTGATTTTTACCGTGTCTGTGTTAACTATTGTTTTATAAGAACTAGAGAGTCTAACAGTGTTTCAATAAGAACAACTCACAAATTTCTCCCTGAGCATTTCATACAAATAATGTACATTTTCCCCAGATTGAGTATGATTCAGCGGAGAGTATGAAGCTTGGAATTTCAACAATACTCTCTGTTTTGGTCAACGGAACACTGAAAGGGACATATTTATTGGACGACGTACTAGAAATGTACACTGGGAGGATATTGTTGAAACTCGCCAAAGTTTATCTGAAATATGCTGTAAAACCTGACCATACACCTCGACTGCGGGCAAAACACGTTCACCAACTTTCCAGGTGAAAATTTCACTTCTTTAATTTACTCGAAGTACGTTATTATGTTCTATTACGAAAAATCTGTGTAAACAAGAAGGATACTGAAACACAGCTAAGTAAATAATATTTTCTTACTTCATTTTATTAATTAATTGTGGATTATAATAAACTATTGTAAGATTTCAATATTAGGTACATTAAAAAAATTGAAAATATATTCTTTTCAAAGATTATTTAAAATTAAAAAATATTATCTTTTTAAATTATTAGTGGATTATTTTAAATTGAACATCTTTAAAATTCAATAGTAGTTAAGGTCATGTAAATTAGGAATTCAACGCCAATTAATTTTTCAATTTTTGAGATGACCAACAAATTAACAAAAGCGAAGAGTAGAGAAAGAGTTCTTGAGCCCATGCGTATCCCAGTCTTCACTCTAATTGACACATTCTATAATACGGTACCTCAAACCAAACCTGGATGCCTCAAAATTTATTATTTCTCAAAGTTTTTAACTGACACATAAAAACTCTACAGTCAACAGTCCATAGAGAAATAATACCTCTGTAAATTAAAGAGTTTAAAGTTTAAAGCATTTTAGATAATAAATCAAATGATTTATTATTTCTTCAGATGACGTAGTGCTTTGTCACTGGATTGAGAAGTTATTTGAAACTTTTTTATCATGATAATGTGATTGATAATTTAGGTTACATGCTAGTATCCTTATTACTAATCATTCACTTAGTGTAAATAATATTGTAAATACATAGGAGAAAGTTTTATTCTAAGTGCTTAACAAATTTTGAAGAATTTTCATCTCCAACATTTACTAAATCCCACATTTTACCCTAATATTTTATTTTGACTTAAAATGTTGTTTTATGTTTTCAGAAATATGATGGATTGTGTGGATATGGCCGTTATTGCTCAAGATAGAAACGTAACTAAACTTGCTCCCGAGGAAAACATCAACTATGATGTGTACGACAATGTTCGTAACCTAAAATATTAGTTTTACAATTAATTCTTGACATACCGGTACTCATTGGAAATTTACAAAATCTTTAGCTTTTACTGCATCAGTGCAGTGTTATATGTTTGTCGGTGTGTAAAAGATATACGATTGACCTTTAATAATGCGGGCCACATTAATACCATCTTTGCTTAACCCATTGGGGAAGGAATTAATGCGCTACCTGCAGCACCCTCTGGCGGCAATTAATTTTACCGAATTTGTAGACTTTTACTCTAACTGCTATAGAAAGAAAACCTTAGGTAGTAAATTAATAATTCTTTCGCCATTTTGTTCACAGTAAAATTGTCTACAGAAAAGTGGTAATTGGATAGTCAAAGTTCAAAACTAAAAAAATATATATATATAAAGATTATAAAAATAAAAATTTTAAAAACAATATTTTGAAAGTAAACTTGATATACAAATTCCAAGATTAATCCAGACACCAAATAACACTACTATTATAAAGGTCAATTGATTCCCTTCGTAGAAAAATCAAAAGTTGTGTACTTTTATAAGTAATAACATTTAAAAAAAATTTTTGTTTACCTTACCGCAGCAGATTTTTGGTGATTTGTGGTTTCCATTGCAACACAAAATTGTTTGTTATTCGCTAAAATAAATGAGTAAATACACAAATCAAGAAGCAATATATTTATAAACATTATAATAGTAAGAAGAAACAAAAAGGGCGAAAAATAATAATAACTAAATAAAAAATGGCGCTGCCTAGCGGTGACACGAGCGGCTCTCGTAAGTCGGCCGCCGGGCCTGCAGCAGCCGTACGAGTAACGCTCGTAAGTCGGCGCCAATGGGTTAATCTGAACAGCCATTTATAGCAGTTTATGAATGTTTCATCTATGCTAGGTACCCGCCATCAGTTGAATAGTCTAACGGTTTATTAGACGAGGCTGTCTAGCATTAGTGCTGTAAGCACTTCTAAAGTCGAGATTAAAATAATCACTCCTGAAGAGTCTCTGGTAATTGATAGAGCCCAGTCAAACATCAAGTAAACTTACAAGCTGCAGTATTCTTTTTATCTCTGCAAAACGCAGGAATTTGCCTCTCACCATTGTTCCAATAATGGTCTCCCTTACCTAAGTCATCTCACCAAGCTATTTTTTTTTTTCAAATTAAATGACAGAGGAAGAATTCAGTCCATGACCAACACCCTCTTATCTTTTTCTTGCAAATAATCCTCTAAAATTCACTCAAACCAACTGTTACACCTATGACACTAGTTATAAAACAAATTCCCTATTCCATCTCAATACAAGTTAAAAATCCTTTGAAATAAAAATCCTACATAGGATAGTATTCATCACCTACCCAGCAACACCAGGACTGGTATTCTTCATATTCTTCGACTTAAACTTCATATTCCCTTAAATAGTATTTTTCTACCACACTGAAAATGTAGGTAACTGTTAGCTTCCTATTGTACGTAGAATATAATATTTATAATACGTGAACATAATTATTTTCGGATACAATATGTAAGCTTGTGAACCCCATTCATAGAACTGTACCTTAATAATAAAAGAAAGTTGATATGATTCTCAAAGATATTAGGCATATAAATGCTTTTTACTAAAAAGTGTTCAATCAAGTTTGCTCATTTTGTCACAACTATAAATTTTGTCAGGAAAAATATTTTTGTAGAGATAAATAATTGCTCATTATGTCAAACAAGGGGTTTTAACATGCCTTTTTTTAAATTTGTAGCTAAATGTTGCCTCCAATGACATGGCCGAGGCACTGATGATATCCATGTATTTGGTGGGTCGAGTTCAGCCTTATGGAGCGGTGGGGCGGCAGATAAGGTCGACGGAAGGAGTTTCTGAAATGTATTCCTACGTAAGTTACCTCTACATAGCTAGATTTTTCTATTCAATTCAGTTCTATAGTACGTACATTTCAGAGATATTCTGGGGTTTGCATGCATGTAAAATGAAAATATGTACTTATAGTTTTGGCTTTAACAACACACCTAGTTTGGCTTGATTGATTTTAATGATTTAATTTGTATTTTACAATGGTTATTTTAGTTATGCAATTCAGGAACCAAATGTGGTTGTAGTCACCATATAAATTTACCATTCACGAGTGAGTTTTGGATACTAGGGTCAACACCATGTGTATGTAATAGCTATTTACCTTACAAGTGGAGTAAGAGCGTTTTTACATCACGCAGGTGAATGTTGTGCAACGAGCGGAAGCGAGTTGCATAATTTACCGAAGTGATGTAAACACGCTCTTGCGTAACGTGTAACGTACAAGATTTTACCTGACCCCACAATATACAGGAGGTTACGAACAATATTTTTCATTATCCATTCCACTCATCTTCTAACAGTAACGTTCATTTACAAACAAAAGCTAGGTTAGGAAAATTCTTCAAAACATAACAATAAAATTCAAGTGCGCAGCTGATTTCTAGCGTTGAACGTCGTTGGCTCCATAGAGGTCTATTTTTTAAGTTAAGCACTCAATGTTATTTAAATGGGTTTCATTACATCACCGAGTGAGTTTTTTCCAACTTTACATCACTCGAGAAGTAACGAAGTTATATACATCACGCTTGTGATAGGGAAATTTAACATGGCGGGTTAGGTAAAATATTTAAAAAATGGACTACCTACAGAGTATGCTACTGTTAAAAATTAAATTTTATCTCTTAGTGCTTGAAAATTTGATGATTCATGTAACATTAAAGATCCTACAGTTTAGAGTAAGTTAGTTGTCTTTTTGGTTTGGCTAAAAAAATTTGGTATTTACAACGTAAATCAATAAATAATTGCTGTACAAACTGTCAGTGATTCCATTTCTACCATGATCATTTTTATTCTAAAACCGGTGGAAAGTCTCCTGCTCTTCATAGTCTAAGATCTTACGTATTCACAAATTATCTCTGATGTAATACCATGTGTTAGTAGTATAAAATACGAAATATAAAATTAGTGATTTACAGACAGTATTGAAGACATGCTTTAACCAACCCATTTGATGAGAGCGTTAGTTGAAGTGAATTTAGTTCAGGAGAAGTCTCAAATTAGTGTATTCTTTTTTGAAAGTATATGTTGTAAATGGATGAATTATAAATTCAAAATACATTTGAAATTAACTCTGCCCATTTATTGGTTTACAGGTCAACAATGCAGATGGCTTGGTAGATGTGGCTGGTTCAAATATCACCTCCTATGTTAACATCTCAAAAAGTCTGGCCAATACATTCGATGAAAACCACGACTTAATGCTTCAGGTATTGTAACATAATTGTGAAAAATCAAATGTTTTAAATGATAATCAGGGGGAGGGGCTACGTAAACTATTATGTGTCTCAATATGTTTTAGAAATTAAATTTGATAAAATTTTTGATAATGTAGTATAATCACAAAAAAAAAACTAGTTAAAGAAAGAACATTTTAATCTTAATGTCATCCCAACACTAACTCAAATCATCACAACAAAAACATAAACGAACATAAACCATATGCTTTCAACAAGACAGTAAAATAAAGACTTTTAAACATGTAATCCAATATCACACTTCTCCCACTTCAGATAAAGCTCCACTTCTCTTGCAGTCTTACGTAGTTGGTCTGCGTGTTTACGCTTCAGAAGTCCACCACACGAACTTGGTAGGATAGCTCACCATTTCTTGATGTAATCACTCCTGGAGTCCAGCCGACACCTAGTTCTATCTGTACCCAGACTTCTTCCCTCTCTGAAAATTCCCTATGTCTACTTTTTCCATGGTGATAATACTTTTGTTTAAAAAACTGATTCTGTTATCATGTCTTTAACCGTGGGCTTTAAATTGTCCAATGGAGACAAAGTACCCCGTGCGGTACCGGGTTAGAATAGCACCGCAGCCTTCTCGGGCTTGTCGTAAGAGGCGACTAAAAGGGTGACCGACGAACTCACTGGGAGTCCCTGGGAGTGCCCCTGTTGTGTTGCAGGGGTTGATGTGTGCTCTGCATTGCCGATGGGTTTATCAGTGGGTCGTGAGCGAAGCTCCAAGCTTAAGAGGTCGCCACCACCGAAAAACGTAAGGACATCTCCGCCAAGTGGTCAAGCCCAGGATGGAGGCAATCATTGTCAAACCCTCAGGGGGGAGATCTTTTGCCGAGGTCTTGGGTGCAATCAAGGCCAATGCCTTTCAAGTGCTCTACGTTCCCCCCGTTAGGATCCCTTTCGGCAAGTGGAGCTGGAAACGGTCCAGAAAATGTTGGCGATGTAGATGTCGAACTGGCATTGCCGGGAACTGTTGTAGGGATGCCGAAGGAAACCTTCACAGCGAAGTCGCGGTCGGAAAGCTCTGAGATTGTGCTTCTGCGTCAGGAATATCTTGACGCAGATAGTAACATTGAAACCCGGCTCCGTGACATGGAAAAGACGATTAAGGCTATGCTGGACACCTTCCGGACCCAGAGAGCCGTAAACCAAGTGGTAAAAAATGGAATGGCAAAACTAGAGGATGACCTTGGCTTCGTCTTTGCCTGCCGTCTGGTAAGCAAGGCGACCATGGAAAAGATTACCGAAAAGGTGGTGTCCCTGCCCGATGAAAGAGCGCTGCCTTCTAAGAAACGCCGGAGGCCTTCCACATTGGAGAGTCCTCCAAAAAGAGAAGAAGGTGTCCAGACCAAAAAGACCACGGTAAAGGCCAAGGCGACTCAGACGGACCTCTCGTCTGCTGTGCCCAGACCCTTTTCAGACGTAGCTGCATCTCGAGCGAGGCGCCAACTGGCACAGCAACCCACGACCCCTCTTCAGGGAAGTTCCCGAAAGGGGTCAGTGGTCACCTGGGGCTGTTTGGGAAAAACGCCTTTCCAAAAAGGAGAAGAGGCAATTGAGGCGGGCGGAGGTCGCCTCCATGAAAAATGAGGCAGTGAAGGCACAGCCAACTGGCGCGGCCCAAACTGGGCCCGGTTCGGTGCCTGCACCTAAAAGGTTGCGGCCAAAAAAGCCCAGGATGGAGGCAATCATTGTCAAACCCTCAGGGGGGAGATCTTTTGCCGAGGTCTTGGGTGCAATCAAGGCCAATGCTAAGCTAGAGCAGACCGATACGGTTGTACGGTCGATTAGACAAACCCGGGGCGGGGACGTTCTCCTTGAACTGGGTAGGTCGAAAGACAAAGCAGCCTTTACTGCCGAACTGAAGGCAGCTGTCGAAGGCCAGGGCACCGTCCGTTCTCTTGAGCCAAAGACATCAGTCGAGGTTCGAGACATTGATTGTGTGTCGACGGAGGCTGATGTTGTGGAAGCCCTGAAGAAAGCTATCCCCGAGCTTGGTGGGCAAACGGCTTTTCTGAAGGTGTGGCTCACAAAACCGAATAGGAGCCAGCAGCGGATGGCGGTCGCCGAAATGGCAGACGCACATGCCAATAAGGTGCTGGCACTCCAACATCTGAGAGTCGGCTGGGTCAACTGCAGGCTCAGACGGAGAGTGGAAGTAAAGAGGTGTTTTAAATGCCTCTGTTTCGGCCATTCCTCCCGAAACTGCAAGGGACCCGACCGAAGCAAGAACTGCCTTCGGTGCGGGGAGGTCGGTCACATCCGTAAGGACTGCCAAGTCGAGTCCTGTTTTCTTTGCAAAGAAAATGGGCTCGCTGAAAAACACTTGAACCATATAGCTGGGTCTGGACAGTGCAGTGCATTTAAATCTGCACTACAACAAGCGAAAGCCCTCCCACGAAGATAAGAATCCTTCAATGCAATCTTGAGCGTCAGCTTGCCCTAGAACACGATGTCGACGCGCTTTTAGTCAGCGAACAGTACCAGTACCGTGATAGGGATCCAGCTTTTTGGTTCCCTGATAGTCTTGGTACTGCTGCAATCTGGGCGCGTAATGCAGCTACAGTACAAGTACGGGGTCACGCGAAGGGCCGAGGTTTCGTTTGGGTTCGGTGCCGGGATGTCACTTACTTTAGTGTCTACCTCACTCCCAATGAGGCCATCCGTGACTTTCGTGAGAAGATAGACCGCCTGGAAGAGAGCGTGCGCAATACCACAGGACACGTCGTCGTGGGTGGGGATTTTAATGCTAGGGCTGTCGAGTGGGGAATGACCCTCACAAATTCCCGGGGCAAGTACATTCTGGACTTTGCTGCCAGAGCCGGACTCGTTGTCGTCAACGAGGGCAACACGCCAACTTTCCGGCGCCCTGGGATGCGGGGAACGATCCCAGACATTACCCTTGCATCTGAGTCTCTTTTGCCAAGGATCATAGCCTGGAGAGTCCTGGAGGATTACACGGCCAGTGACCACCAGTACATAATTTTTGACGTCCTGGATGGTCACCAGAGACAAGTGGCAGCGTTTCGTCAAGTGCCCGTTCGATGGAACATTAAAAAACTGGACGTGGCAAAATTCAATGGAACCATCCTACGAAGAACGCCGGTGGTTCATCCTGCAACTGGCGTGCCTCACGCAGAGGCGTTAGTTGCATCCACGATGAAACTGATTGTCTCGGCCTGCGATGAGTCTATGCCTCGCAGGAGATACCGGTGCAATAAGCGTCCTGTGTACTGGTGGACTGCCGAGATTGCGGAATTGCGTCGAGCGGCATTGAGGGCCAGAAGACTTGCTACCAGGGCTAGAGAACCCCTAGACAGACGGCGTAAGTCGGATGCTTATAGGGTGGCTAGGAGGTATCTTCGTCGAGCCATCAATCGGAGTAAACGCAGTTGCTGGGATAAATTAAGGGACGATGTTGATTCCAACCCGTGGGGCCTGGGTTACAAACTTGTAACCAAGAAACTTGGATCCCGCTCTCCACCTTCCGTCATGGACAGGGTCACTATGGAGAGGATAGTCAAGTCCCTTTTCCCGGCTCACGCGTTGCGCCCACTGCGGGATTATGGAAGGGTGGACGACGTCCCACTTTTCAGCCCTGAAGAGCTGGTGGCGGCCGTCATATCCCTGAAGAACAACAAGGCTCCTGGTCCCGATGGGGTGCCCGGTGAAGTCCTCAAGAAGGTTTTGACTACCAACCCCTTGATCCTTTTGAGCATGTATAACGCCTGCCTGGTTGAAGGGGTTTTCCCCTTGTGCTGGAAGACAGCTAGGCTTGTGCTTGTTGGGAAGGGCAAGGGAGACCCAGATCTGCCATCCTCTTACAGACCTCTGTGTATGTTGGATACGGCTGGCAAAGTCCTCGAGAAATTGATCCGTTCCCGGCTAAATTCAGCCGTTGTCGCTGCGGGGGACATCTCCCCTCGTCAGTATGGATTCAGGATGGGGCGATCAACGATTGATGCGATTGAGGAGGTGAAGCAAGCCGTGATGAGAGCTGAGGATTTTACCCACTACTCTCGCAGGGTTGTGCTGCTCGTAACGCTCGATGTGCGAAATGCATTTAATTTGGCGAGGTGGTGCGATATGCTGGATGCTCTGGAGAACACCTTCCACGTGCCGGCATACCTCATGCGCATCGTAGAGGATTATCTCCGGTTTCGCCTCCTAACGTATGACACTGCGGAGGGCCCGCGGACGATGAGTGTCACTTCTGGTGCTGCCCAAGGTTCCATACTCGGCCCAGACCTCTGGAACGTCGCTTATGACAGCCTTCTGAGGTCTGAAATGCCTGAGGAAACAGTCTTGGTTGGGTACGCAGACGACGTTGCAGCTTTGATAGCTGCACGTAGCGTTGAGCTGGCTCAGCTAAAGCTAAACCGAGTCATGCGTACCATAAACGCATGGATGGCAGACCACGGTCTCTCGCTTGCTCTGAGCAAAACCGAGATCGTGATTTTGACAAAAAAACGGATTGACACCATCGTGCCGTTGAGGGTGGGAGCCGTCGAGGTTCAAACTGTTCGTTCTGCCAAGTATCTTGGGGTCATGGTAGACAGCAAGCTTAGCTGGCGGGATCAGATCTTCCGTACAGCGGACAAGGCCGCTAGGGTGGTTTCTTCTCTTAGCCGGTTGATGGCCAATGTTGGAGGGCCTCGGTCCAGTCGTAGAAGGCTGTTAATGTCTTCGGTCCAGTCCGTACTCTTGTACGGTGCGGAGGTGTGGGCAGACGCACTAAATAAGGAGGCATACAGGATGCGGCTCGCCCGAGTGCAGCGTCAGGCAGCACTGAGGGTAGCATCTGCCTACCGAACAGTGTCCGAGCCCGCCGTCCTGGTGATTGCTGGAGTCATCCCCGTCAAACTTTTGGCGGCGGAGAGAAAGGCAATTTACCGGCGCCGTGGGGAGGACGAGGCACAAACAGAGGAACGCACCCGCACCTACCAGCTGTGGCAGGAGGGCTGGGAACAGGAGACACGGGGACTCTGGACCAGGCGACTGATACAGCAAGTCCAACCTTGGGTTGATCGGCGGTACGGAGAGGTGGACTTCTACCTCACCCAATTTCTGACGGGACACGGCTTTTTCCGGTTGTACCTGTTCAGGATGGGCAAAGCCGTGTCACCCGACTGCATATACTGCCCAGGCATTCTCGATGACGTGGAACATACATTTTTCCACTGCCAGCGCTGGGAAAGGCCCCGCCTGGAGGCTCAACAGTTAATAGGACTGCTGTCGGTGGACACGGTCATACCGATTATGACGGAGGGTGAGGACAATTGGACCTGTGTGTCACATTATATCCAGGGTATTCTCCGCGCCAAGAAGATCGACCTTGACCGGGATGCGGTTGTAGGTCATTAAGAATCGAAATGCCAGAAACGGTGCGAGCCCTGAGGGCTTAGGTCACATGTTGGCCTGACTTGAAGTAATGTGACAAACAATTCCAGGTCTGTGTCCAACAGAGTAGAGGGGGTTTTTTAGTGAGTAGTCTGACAATTTTCAGGAGTCTCACACTACAGGCTGGCTACCTGTGTGCGTAAAAGCATTTTCCCTCCTCTCCCTAAAAAAAAAAAAAAAAAAAAAAAAAAAAATGGAGACAAAGTCTTTGGCAAAAAACTGTTATGAAGGAGGTTTGCTCGTGGACTTTTGTGGTGTGTTTCTGTATGCAAACAGTAGCTTCGCCAACTTTTGTGTTTGATCTTGCCTTCTCGATTTGAAGGTTTTGATAAACGGTTCAACTTGGCCATTCGTCTTTGGATGATACAGTGTACTGCAGACATGTTTGATTGTGTTATCCTTGCAAAACTTCTCAAAGACCTCTGCAGGGTTTGCCCTGTAACCATAATGTAACTAAAATGTACAATGTAACCATATGCTTTCAACAAGACAATGAAAAGACTATTAAACATGTGATCCAATATCACAGATACCATGAATAGGTTACAAATTACAGAAAATTCATTTAATTTAATATGGGCTAACTTTTTTTTAGTTGAACTCGCACTTCAAAATTTTCTTTTTTTCAGTTATATGTTTCTGTTATTTCAGTTATATATTTCAGTGATATATATCTAAACCATTATTTTTTTATCTTTTTTATCTAACACCTCTCGATTTGTAAGGTTGATCACTCTTACAGTTGAACATTCCACAAACATAGATGTGATTTCTTAGCAATAAATAACATATTTTATTGAACATTAATTGGCATACATTACCCCATAGAACATTGGTCCCCAATTGGCAGCAGCACAATTTATTGGTAAAAAAACTAATCATAGCTGGACAATATTAATTGAATGTGCTGACTGCTTCTAAAAAAAGTTTTATACAACAACTTTTTACATTACATTTCATTCCAGTTTGCACCTATAAAGAAAAATCTCTTTTGGTGGGCGCAAAACAACATCAACACCGAAATCATCATGGTGGGGCTAGCAGAAAGGCTGTACAGACCTGGTTATTACTATGTCCCAAAAGTGGAAGCCCCTGTCCAAATCTTCATGAAGGTGAAGAAGATGGAAAAGACTACAATTAGAGGAGTGGCTACCCAACTTGACCCAACGCTAGATAATGACACACTGGACAAGATAGTTCTAGTGCACCGCTTCATTCTGCCACCACTGAGCAAACTATTTATAACCTTCAAGTTTGACGGGAACAGTTCAACTTCGCCTTTGAGGGTGAGTAGGATACGTAATTGTTATACAGTACAGTAAGAACTGAACTAACAGTTGACAAAATAGTTCTGGTGCACTGCTTCGTTTTTACAGCAAACTGTGATCTTTTAATTTCTACAGCTCAACTTGGTCTTTAAGCGTAAATGGGACAACTGGTTTTTGATACAGGCGTACAGTTTATGCTATGGCATTTAGGCCTACAGTGGATGCTGCTAACATGAAAGATGTGGTGCATTATCCTCATCTGTGAAAGTGCTGCCATTTTTTTAAGGCTCTTGCCCAGGAATTGGGTTTTGCATTACTTCAGGCTAAGTCTAGGTGTAACGATATTATCACTTGGATAAAATCCATAGGGGATTGGTGAAATATGAAGTCAGATACTCTATAGGCCTGCTCGCTCCCCAATTTCCTGCACATTGATGACCAAGGTGCAGGATAGGGCGGATGTCGCTCAATAATTGCATAGATAAAGGCATTTTTTCTCCTTCCTTCTCAGAATACTGCTTATATAGTAGCGGCAGAAACATTAGTCAATTTCTACTAAATAAGGATATCGCTATTAAAACAAAACTCATAGAAATCAACTAAGAAATTATCACAACAACAATTGTTACAAACTAAACAACAAGAACTAAATTAACTTAAATTTCAGGTATTGATTAATTTTAACGAGCGACCTAACTGGGAGGCCTTGTCTGGAGCTAATGTTGTTTCACCACAAAACCCAGACGTGGTTATTCCATATGACATTGTTGAAAGAGAACACTTCTACTTCATGGGAATCCTTCCAAATAAAAGTGTGAGTATACGTTTTCACCACGAGAATCAGCTGTTTATGAAATGTTACTAGCGATGAGTAAAAGTAACATTGCAGGCTAGGAGCAAAACTGATACTTTCACTCATGTTTATTGGCAGTTGATTTGATTAAAATATAAATCAGCAAATTTAGGTAAAAATACATATATATATTCCTAGTATTAAAAAATAGCCATGTTATTTAAGAGATGATTGCTGTAATTTTTTATTGCGATTAGTAAAAAGTGAGGGTTTCAAAACATTTTGTTCCGGAGTGTTGCAAAAGAACCTATAGCAATGAAAAAGATACATAAACCACTCTGAAACAGGAAATCACAACAACAAAATACCAATAAACCCCACAGAAAACTGTATAGTAGTCCGAAAATACCCCTTTAATTAAACAGTATAACAATAACAGACAAAATTAGGAGAATACAATGGACATGTAATCACAAGATAACGGCTCAATCGAGACTGAGATACCGTCAGGCAAATTACCGAAGTAATAGCGACGGAATCTAAAAATGGGTTTCACGGATGTGAATCAAACTCTATCGCCCAATAGACAATAGACAATGTTCTTTATTTACATATTCGTGGGAGAATAGTACATGCGTCAAAACAAAAGATTTTAGATTGTCAAAGTTATACAATGCTCAAGATTTTTTTTTTTTTTTTTTATATAAATGTGATAACACAAAGTTAACATTTTGATGCCCAGAGAGAGCTCTCGTCGGCGGCGGCGCTGTGTCAGGTGTTCAGGAATTCTGATTCTGAGTAGTAGGGTCTTCCTTGGAGCCATTCCGTTAGCTGGTTCTTGAAACGTTGGGGTGGCTGGCTTCTTAGATGGTCTGGTAGGTGGTTGAAGAAGAGCGCTCCTTTGTATGAAGGTTTCTTCTCGAAAAGCGTTAGGCGGTGTAGTGGGAGGGTGAAATTTGTGGCATGTCTTGTGTTGTATGTATGTAGTTCATGATGTCTTAACTGTTGTGAGGTGACTGCATGCAGAATGGTTTCCCGAATGTAGAGTGAGGTTGCTGTGAGGATTTTTAGTTGTTTAAAAGATTCCCGGCTGCTTTCTTGGTAGTGTAGTGCTGCTAGGCATCTGATTGCTCTTTTTTGTAAAGTAAGAATCTTTTCCATATTGGATGCTGATGTTCCTCCCCATGTCACTATTCCATATCTTAAGTGGGCTTCGAAAAGAGCAAAGTAGGCAACTTTAGCTATCTCCAGGTCACATATTTGTTTGAGTCTTCGAATTACGCGGGTACCTGATGAGAGTTTCTTGCCAAGTTGGTCGATGTGTTGCTTCCATGACAGTTTTGAGTCAATTGTGATACCTAGATATTTGGTTATGTTGCTTGCTTCCAGGCCGGGGAGAGGTGCTAAGTTTGTACTTTTATTTTTTGTGTTAAAAATAATTTTTACTGTTTTGTTTTCATTTAAGACCAGATCATTGTTTATACAGTAGGCCTAGTGTTTAGCTTGGTTGAGGCATGCAATCATGTTTGTTTCAAGCATTTCAGTAGCTTTATCAGAGATGGTAAGCACAGTATCGTCTGCATACATTATAGTGGAGCAGGCATCATCCATGCAGTTTGGCATGTCATTAGTGAGGGGGAGGAAGAGCACTGGTCCCAGTACAGATCCTTGTGGAACCCCTCTTTTTACACCAGTTGTTGGAGATTGGATTTTGTAGTTTATGTTATTTTGGGTGTGATTTATTTCTACCAGTTGCTTTCTTCCCTTGGGATAGCATTTAAACCATTCTGCTTCTTTACCTCCTACTCCTAGGGCTCTTAGTTTTTGTAGTAGCTGGTCGTGATTGAGACAATCAAAGGCTTTGCTAAAGTCAAGAAACAGGCTGGTCACTGAGCATCCTTCCTCCAATTGGTCTATGACATGTTCTGTCAACTGTATCAGGGCTGTTGTTGTAGATCTACCCCTGAGGAATCCGTGCTGTTTATTCGTGAGTAGGCTATGCCGTTCGAGATGGCTTAGGAGTCTAGCAAGTACAATTTTTTAAATTATTTTTGAGAATGTTGGGATCAGGGATATTGGCCGATAGCTGCTAGGTTCACTTCGTGGCCCTTTTTTATATTTTGGGTATATTTTGGCGGTCTTTAGAGCAGTTGGAAAAATTCCTTGCTGTAGGGATTTATTTATTATAATTGTGAGTGGTATTGTCAGTTCTTCTTTACATCTTTTAACCAGTTTTGAAGATAATTCATCAACACCAGAAGAGGTTTTAGGTTTTAAGGAGTCTATGGTCTTTTTTACTTCTTCAAAAGTTGTTAAATGGAATTCTAATTGCTCATTTGTGGCTGGGGCTAGGTCAGGGTATGTGGGCTTGGTGTTGCTATTGTTTGTTTGGAGTGTGTTTTCTGCTATTGTAGCAAAATATACGTTTAAGGATTTTGCTATTTCATGTGGGTCCAAGGTCGTTTTTCCATTTAGCTGAAGGCTGAGCTGATGGTTTGTATTAGTGGTTGCCTTTCTTTCATTATTTATTGTCTGCCACATTGCTTTTGATTTATTTTCTGCTTCATTAATGTATGCTACAGTTTGTTCTCGTCTCAGGTGTTTCAGTCTCAGGTCATATTCTCTCTTTCTTTCCGCTGTTTGTGCTTTGTGTTCTGTTAGGCCAGTAAGTTGTTCTATTTCTAGTTCACTGATGTACGCATTTTTCAGTCGGTTGCACTCATCATCCCAGACCTGTCTTTTTTATTTTGTTTCCTTTTGAGTAGTTTCAGTGGGCAGGTTTCATTCAGTATAAGCTGAAGTGTACTGTGGAAAGAGTTGTAGGCAAGGTTGACGTCCTCTTCCATTAGAATCTCATCCCATTTTTGTGTTTGTAGTTTCTCCTTAAACAGCGTTAATTCTCTATTGGTGAATAGTCTTTTTCTTTCCTTTATAGTGTTGGGGATTTTTGTTGACATTTTAAGGGAACATGTTTGTGCTGTATGGTCAGATAAGCCTGTCAGGATGATAGAAGTCTGTACATTCTCAGGTTGTATGTTAGTACAGATCCAGTCTATTGATGTTTCTGTTTCCCAAGGCGGAGTGACGTAACATGCCACATAAAAAGGGAAAATTTTGACTTTTGATTTGGCATTTACATATTTTCTTGTGATTTCAGTTAACATTTTGTGTGAATGTTGAAGAGGTGTTTTAGTTTTCCTATTTTTCAAGACCTTTTTTTCCTTACGCTTCAGTTCATTGGTTAATATTAAAAGCCATACTGGCTGGATTCCGACTGATGATTGGCTTGCTAATTTTATCTATAGCTTTTTCATATATAAAATTTGTACTAGTAAACAAATTGTTTTTGGGTTTCTCATTCTGAATGTTGTAGAAGTGGATGGACTATTCAATTTAATGTCTAAGGAACATACATTAACGTCATCAGTAACAATGAGGTAGTTGGAATTGTAATTAGTTTTAGTAATTTTTATGTTATATTTTAGGTTCCAGTAAATTCCACGGTTGACTATTCTTTTGATCTTCATTTTGTGAATTGCCATATCTGGGAAAATCAGTGGATTAATCATTATTGTTTGGTAAGTAAATCGCTCCTACTTTTCAAATGCTTGATTGCAAAGGGTATCATCTTTGACCGATAAGTCAATGGTATCATAATGAATAATCACTAGAGGTTGACTATTCCTAATTGTAATTTTATACAAAAAACAAAACAAATAATACTAAAAATATTAATTTAGTGACCAAATCAATACATTCAAGCAGTGTTTGGTCGGTACCGGTAATACACTGCTGGCAACTTGCACTTGGTTGGCAAAAGCCAAATTATCCTTATCAAACAATATGCTATAGGTATATAACTAATCGCCTCTTGTTTTTAGTTTTTTCCAATTAACCAAAAAATTTAAGTAACTTTGTGTTGTCAAAACTATATTATGTAAAGAAGGCCACCAAGAAGCTTAGTATTCCTCGTGGTGAAAATTGAGTATTAATTAAAGTTTCGTTTGCGTTTGTATTTTTATTTTCATCATCATCTTTTGATGAACAAAACCTTGAAAGATATTTAGGCAGATCGAGTTTTAACTAGTTGTGCTAAATTTTGATAAGCGCAAAACAGCTGTAGCTACGATCAAACACAAATTCATCATCATGCAACATTTCCTATTCAATCTTGTTTAAACTTATATAAATACAATTTACACATTTACAGGTTGGACCAAAAACATCGGAAGAGACAGTTGAATGTCAGTGCACTCACATGTCGATATTTTCAAGTTCAATTTTCGTTCCACCAAACGACATCAATCCCATTTTAGACGCACCTCTATTCCTCACAGTTCCAGAAAATCCTTATGTGGTAATTTTTGTGATTGTTATCCTTCTTTTGTTTCTGCTGCTACTTTTGTGGGCTTATCGAAAAGATCGGAAGGACGCACTTTGTGTAAGTACTTTTAATGAGCTACAATAACTATTATATCAAATCAAATAATTTTATTGAGCTAAAAAGTTGACAATACATTGCATTATGTAGGCCTATTGTATAAATAATTTGTTTGATTTTAAACACACCTAAATGTGTACAAGGATGTCAAAAACCAGTATTTCTTTAAGACAATGGGTTTTGATGCATTAAAAGACGATTTTCAACACCACCATTACTTTAGCTACTATCTTATTTTTCTTAACAAAATGTTTTAGTTGATTTTTTTTAGTTCAAAATTATTTCCTGAAAGTCATATCTTTAAAACATTATCCCAGTTTCTGTATACTGCACAAGTATAACAGTGAATAGTTTTCATAAACTAACTTATTCTCAGTCCCCACACACAGAGCACAGTCTATTTGGTAATTAATTATTTATGATTAATAAGCTGTTTTGTGTGTTTCAGGGAATTAAATACAGTCCTGACTATCCAACCTTATGGTTATTTGGCCATTTTGTAATCTGACCCTGCCTGTGGATGATCAAGTACTGTCGCTAATAACTTCATTTTTGTTGTAGAGCGATGTCATCGTACTCCATGACAATTTCCCAGGAGAGAGCTATGCCTACTTGATCGCTGTATTCACTGGGTCTCGTCTAACAGCAGGAACTTCTGCTGTCGTTGGCCTTCGTCTTTATGGAGACACCTACGCCACTCGGGTAAGCAAAGTTTTGTGCGCACCTATTTATGAAATCAGCTTTAAAATGGGGGCTTAAAGGTTTTTTCTCCCTAGAGAGTAAAAATGCTTCTTATGACCCACAACTCATGTATTAAAAACGGCTGTTTTTGCTGCAGTATGGCAAAAAATATGTTATACGACATAATGCTAATATTGAGTGGCTAGAGTGCAAGTTGGTCTAGAGGTGCTTTAGTTCTGATTATTGGGCTTTTTATAAATGGTCCTGACTATCATGTGTTATGTCATCTATGAGAGACGGGCCAAAGCCTCAACACGCGTTTATTTGAATTTGTTTAATCATTGCGTACCCCAATGTTGAGATATTCAGAGACCTCCAATGTCCAGGCACCTAATGCCTGCATTGTACTGAACAGTTCCTCCTCAGGAAGGTGACTCCCTCTTACCAGATTTCCAAGATTTGTCCTTCTTACCTCTGAGATCTCCTCAATGTGAAAGATCAGGTGAAAACAGTTTCCTCTGACCTGTGACACTTCACACAGACCAATTTGAGGCAAATGCTCTTTGACAAGCCTAGGTCAAGTAATCAGCTCCATAGTTTTTCGTTCTGTTGTCTATCTAATTTTTGTCCAATTCTTCCCCTAATCAACCTCAGGAAATCTGAGGCAATCCCTTGAGAGGAGTGTGCTTACTTACTCTAAAAAGGATTGCTTCAGCCCTTCTCCTACAATGTTTTTTAGTGGCCCATGACTCGATGGAGGTGCACACAGGTGCCTCAGAAGGGTAGAGAACCGATCATAGTTGTCGCAAAAGCATTTGCTAGCCAGTTAGCAGCAATGTTACCTTAGAGTGACCAAGCACCCACAATAATGGATTTAGTATTTTGGCGTCCCTAGGCCCCATAATTTTTCGCCCCTTGTCCTGTCATTACTTTCTTACGTACCTTTGATAAAAACTATATCAGGCCTATATGTTAATTGCTTAAACACTACTCCACAATGGAATTGTACCATTGCAAGTTTTTTTAAGAATTTACTTTGTTCTGGCCTTAAGGAAATGCTGTCTTAGCACTTACCCTTTTAGCAATTTTATGTATTAAATGGAGTGCTCACGTTTATGGGACTGAATCAAAACGATCCAACCAAAACCGGCAAAACATTCCTGCAACAAAGCATGGCCTTTACAGGTGCCGTAGTGCTTCAAAAATTATTCCCAAAAACATGAACTCCGTACAGCAAAAGATACCATAGGTAAAAAATATCCCCTTATGGTATATTTGTTATCCGAGCTAAGGCAATTTACTCCATTCTGCTCTCATATTTGACTTAAGTTACACCCTGTTGGGTTTCTGTCCCAATTGATAATTATAATACCGATAACAACTGTTGCAGCCAACAGTCCTGAAGTGTGAGACCAGGAGAGTTCTACAAAGAGACAATGATGACTGGTTTCTGTTGTGCTATCCTGTTTCCTTAGGTATGCTCAATGCCGTGCAACTCTGGCATGACAACTCTGGGAGGAACCCCGACTGGTAAGACAATCGGCTCTTTAAATCGGTAAAATTAAATGCTCCCTTATGGCTAACCAGCAGAATATTGACAGAAGCCGTGCTCTAAAACTAGATCATCTTAACTCCTCCGATTTGTATTCAAACAGTTTTATATCATAGATAAAACATACTCCCATAGTAGAATTTTCATCCTTATGGAACAGCTGAAGCCAATTTTATTGTTAGTTCTGTACGGTGCACTGTAGACGTTGTGTGACTTGGCCTATTGTAAATAATACTGAACGGCTTGGTAAATCTTGAATCGTGTTTTTTACAATTTGATTCTTGTTATTTCAGTCATTTTAATCCTCGTTTAACGAAATAATACAATCTAATCATAAACAATAACTCGCCCGCTCTATAGCTATATAACCAAACAGTAAAGCTCAAATCATGGAATTAGCCATAAAAAATTGGCCTTATAATAATAGAAACAAAATTTTGTCGACACTAGCGCCTAGTGTCGCCTTACATGAACTAGACACAAAAAACAAGCTTCAAAATTTACAATTGAACAATCTATGTTTTGGTTTCTTGGAAACAAAAAAGCACAGATCATATGATTTACCATAAAGACTATGTTTGCTTATAATTGCTATTCCCTATTGGGAAATTACTTAATGTAATGCATACTACATTAACAAATGGTTTTTAGTGAGGGTATTTACTTAATACAGTGAAAGTTACTGAGGGGCCTATCCTGTTTGTGGTTTGTTATCCGACAGCTGAGGATGGGCTCTAATCCACTGGGTTTTTGCATTATCAGATACTGAAATCAATTGTTGATTGGTGTGACTCAAGCACTGGCCCTCAGATTGAAAGTTCTTGCCCTAACCACTCATACAGAATGTCTTCTTAGAGTTTTATTTACAGTTAAAGCTAATACCAAGCATTTACCCTAAAATAATCACTTTTATCCACTTTAAAAAAGTTTAACTTATGAATTCATGCAATGTATTCCAGGTACTGCTCAAAGATTATCGTGTACGACCTCCAGGCCACGACCCAGTACCTGTTTGTGATGGACCAGTGGCTGGCATTGGAGGTAGACGAGTTTCCGGAAGCGATGGTTCGACCGGCAACCACGGACGAGGTGTTGAGCGTCAAGCGGATTTTTCTGGACAACTCTGTTCTCGGCTTTAGGGAAAATCATTTGCACCTGAGCATCCTGGCTAGGTAATGACTATTTAAAACTTGTTTGACTCAGTAAATACTGTAAGTAATAAATGTTATTCTAACATAGTGTAATATTAGCAAAACTATTACAATGATGAGTGTTGTTGAATTAGTAGTGTGTTTGATTTGTACGTGTAGAATCATTAAGGCATTGTCATTCAAACATATTTGTACCGTGAAAAACTTATACTGTATACTGAAAACAAGAGTTGTGAAATAAAAATGACTGAAAAGAAAATGTAAAAAAATGTTCAACCCAGGTTCAAGAATTTGAGTGATCTTAAATTGCCACATTTTTATTGTAGCCTGTTTTGCCTGTGTCTGTCATTAATAATTTTAATTTTGAAATCCATGTGCTTTATTCATAATCTAGTTCAACTGCGTTTACATTTGTCTGGTTTTCAGACATCCGAGGAGCCCTGTCTCTAGAAAACAACGTTTGATGGTCCTGATGGTTTTGATAATGTCAGCCATGTTGGCTAGCATTATGTTCTTCAAAGTTACGGATAAATTTGGTATTACTGCAGTTATTTAATGTGGTTACAATTTATTACTAAGTTAATTTTAATAGTTTCTTCCATAAAAGATAAAAGACAAGCACAAATCATATACCGGTAGTTATACCATAGACTAACCAACACAAGTAGACTTCTCATCCCATTGTAAATTTTGAAGCACGTTTTTCGTGTCTAGTTCATGTACGTGACACAAAGGCGCTAGTGTCGATGAAACTTCGTTTCAATTATTTTAGGGTTAATTTCTTGATTTCTGCTTTACTGTTTGGTTATATAACTAGGGGACAAGTTATTGTTTATGATTAGATCGTATTATTTGGTTAAACGAGGTTTTAAATGGCTGTAATAACGGGAAACAAATTGTAAACAAAACACGACCTCTACATAAACCGTACACGAACTAACAATAAAATTGTCTTCAGCTGTTCCATAAGGATGAGAAATCTACTAAGGGAGTATGTTTTATCTATGGTTATACATATCCTAAAATCTATACCTGTAATGAAAAAAAAAACATGGCTGAAACACCTGAACAACGGTGATAATGTGTGGGTAATAGTCCTCATTTTTGGTTTGATCTTTATTTTATTTTTATAAAATGTTTGAGTTGTTAAAAAATAAATTATGATTGAAGTCGAAATTTAAGATTGACACGAAAAGTAAGCATTAAAAAAAATGTAATGTAAATCTGTTATACTACAGACAATAGACCATCCCTTGAACTAAACCAAGCGCAACTGCCGATAGAGGTCTATAATTGGTTCCTTAGTCTATGGTTATAAGCTAAGATTAAAACAAACCAAAAATATTTATACAGATTAAGGTCAAGTATTTACTTAATTGCTAAACAAACAATCTTGTTTGTTTAAAAAAAAATGTGAATTAAGAAATGTTGAGCCTTATGTTTGTGTTGTTGTTGTTGTTGTTTTTGGAAGAAACCAGTAGAAAAAGTCTCATTAAAACATCCACTGTTTATTTTGATTGTAGTTTTCTATTTTTTAGCGAATTTCCCTATAGGGAAGTAGCTATTACCGTAGGTGGCACGGTAAGACCTAGGCCCGGGACCAATTTACTTTTTCATTTTGATGTCCCCAGAGGCCAAAAACACCATTCGTTCAAATTTTTATATATGTATATATATAGATTTATTTATATAAATATATAAATACGTCCGTGAACGCGATAACTTGAGTAATTTTTGTCCGATTTTGATGAAATTTGGTTCTAAGGTGTAAGTCAGGATAAACTTGGATGAGGTCGCGAACCAGCATGATCGGACCATGGGAACGGGGTTTTACGTGGGTTTTTATGGGGTAAAAAAATGGTTTTTCTAATTTTTGACCCTCAAAACACAAAATTTCCCAATTTCTCTCTAGACCTTTTTAAAGAGCTTAAAAAAACAAATAATTTAGTATATCAATGTGTTTTTGCACGGTTATTAGTAACGGAGAAGATCCAAAAAATTATAAATTTAAAATTCCAATGTTATTCTTATGGAGAATATTGTAAAATGTTGTAGTTTGCTTGTTTGTGGATATATTTTGATAAAACTTGCCAAATTATTTATTTTAAACTAAGCTATTAATATTTTACTAAAAACCTCCACAGTAGTTTCCTTGTAGCAGCACACCTTGGTACTCGTTAAACCTAATGTTATTTTAATAGATTTAATTTAAAATCAATTCAGACAAATGGAAATTCGCTTAGTTGGCAGGTTTGCTGCGGCGGGGGTATTTCAAATACATTTGAAAATAGTTCAAAAATAGTTTCTGAAAATGATTTGTGTCTTAAACCAATGAAACAACCAATCGTAATTGCTGTGTTGAATTATTTTTTAGCTGAAAACGTTGATGAGTACCACTACAGCTTTGGTCAAAGAGAGCTCATGATAAGTATTCAATCGTTTGTGATCTCCACAGTCTTTGCCTTTATTGCAATGTTTCTTTTTAGGTAAGTATTTCCACAAAGTAGACTAAATCTTACTCTCTTAAAATAATATAATCCCAAACTAAAAGCAAGTTTAAACAAGTTAAGAATTGTAGCCAGGGGGGGACGGATGTAGATTGATGACCGAGGGGATTAGTGACATTGGTAGTAATGCGGGGGTAGCGGATTTTTATCCCCCTGGAATTTTACCCCCTGGGCAAACGTGACGTCACAAACCAGGGGGTAAAATTCCGGCCGCAAACTTTTGAGTTCGGCGACATCAGCTCGATGGATTAAACGCGGAATTAAACATATAATTTCACGGTTGTGAATTTAATCAGAACACATCAAATTATAAAAACCTAGAATGTACGGCCCGGATTTTTACCCCCGGAAATTTACCCCTGGAATTTTACCCCCTGGCCAGATATATAAATTAGTGAGAATGGTTACTTATCTTCATTCAGTTTTAATTTAATAGTAAACATAAGTAGCCTATCTTAATTTATTTGTAACATTAACTAACCGAACAGCAGGTTTTTAATTTTAATTTTGAGATTCGTGTATCAGGATTCGATCTTTGAAGCCAACTGTTGTTAATATGATCGAAATAAAACAGCGAATTCTGTTTACTTAGTTGAGATTACAAAATAAATAAATAAAGATAGGCTACTAAATAATGAAATGTTTACAATTAATTAAAAACAGAAATAAGAAAATCAATCGTTCAATTTCTAAAATCGGCCAGGGGGTAAAATTCCGGGGGTTAAATTCGGGGGGTAAAAATCAGGGGGTAAAAATCCGGGGGTAAAAATCCGGCCCGTACATCTTCAGTTGTCTAAACGCTAGTTATATGGACAGGGGGTAAAATTCTGGTTTTTATCGCTAATCTAATTAATCACGCTCTGACTATTTTCATTAGACTTCCAAATCCGCAGGGGTAAAATTCCAGCCGCAAACAAACTTTCGACCACTCAGGTTACTACGTCATAGTGACGTCAGCTTTGCCCAGGGGGTAAAATTCCAGGGGGATAAAATTCTGGCGACCCATAATGCGATATGTATATTTATCAAAAATTCGTTTTAGTTGTCTGACTGTTGTGCTAGAGCCTGGAGGACCCTAGCATGTTGTTTGGGGACCAAAGGGCGGAGATCTTTACCCAGACCAGAAGCAGGCCAAGCCAGCTTTGATTACTACGAAGGATGAAACTAACAAATTTAACTAGAACATTGAAATAAACCTACCCTTCCAAGCAAAATTATTAAATATACTGACAAGTCTGCTATATTGCAAGATGATAATAACAGGGGTCTGTTGCGTTTATTAACACATAACTGAAAATATCTGGACTCTAAATCATTTCCTGAATGATTTATTACTGATATTTCAATTTGGTGACTATTGCATGTCTAGGAAGAATTACCTCGTTAAATGAGGTAGTTATAATTTTGGAATTTACATTTCTGGGAATGGGGCGAAAACTTTAAATTGTTAATCTAGCCTGTCATTCTTAATTTTACAACTACTTCATATGTATGACTTATCCTGATGTAAGAGAGCCATGACGTTGCTACTTGTACAAATACCGGCGAGACACAAGACGGAGGAATTCTCTATTCACTAGCTCCTCGACCGTTTCTAAGAAAAAAGCAAGCGGCAGACCAAAAGTGGAACGCTGATAGGAAAGGCCGGCGATTTTGTTGTGTGGCACTATATAAAATAAAGCATCACAGAATGTGTAATACTTACTTTACTTGTATATATTATTTTCTGCTGTTGAAAAATTAGGTTGTTAACTCAACTTATTATTCTATGAACCGTGCCTAGGGGAAGCCAAGGCAAACATAAAGTCAATATATCAAATTGAATCAGATCAATATTTAATTCTGAAGATGACATTTATCAGGGCTCTGATATATTCAGAATCATAATCCATTTGTTGTCATTTGACAACATTTTATTGTTATAGACAACGTCAAAGAACACAAGAAGTACAATAATATGCAGTATAAAAGGAAAACTCCTAACTCGACATCTGTATCCAGAGAGACTCCATATCCTCTCAGTCAATTTGTCTTTGTCCGTTTTTCATTTTGTGTCCGTGTGTGTGCCCAATGGATGTATAAGGAAAAAATATTTTAATGCATTTAGTTTAAGCAAATTCGAATTTGATGGGAATCTGAATGGCATGGCTTGGCGGGTATTGGCAGGTTTCTTAAGGGAAGCCTGGCAATACAGATGGGCAATAGTAGAGGAGTTTAATTTTTAAATTTATGATTCTCCTATTTTTGAAGTGCCAATGCAACTTGTGAACTTTCTTTACTTAAAAATCTAACTATTTGTTTTTCTATATTTTTTTCAATAAATTGAGCTCTATTCTTTTTTTGATTTAATTAAAAAATTAAACTGTATTATTTGTTGTTCAAGTAGCTTTTTGTTATTTTTCTCAGTTTTTATCGTGATATTTTGATTATCTATATATTTATATTAATTTTAAGAGAAAACTAATTGTAACTTTGTTCTTTCATGTGTATTCTGTTGCCAACCTGGCCGAGGGCCCTTCCGGCCAATGCCTAGAAGTGTTTTGTCTAGCAGATGCTCTGCGAAATATCTGTGAATGTAAAAACAAAAGCAACAATAAATCACTTATTCATTCATTCATATAAAAGGAAATGTACAATGTACTTGTCAGACTAACAAATATAACAGAGAATAAAACATAACAAATAACATTTAGTAACAATTAGTTAAAACTATGAAAATTTACAACAAATCACCAAAGCGTCACTGGACCAAAGCTCTTAAAGATCAAGTTAAACATTATATGCAAAAAATTCAAATGCATTGTCTAACTGACACTTAATAATTGGCAATATACATTAATATTATATTTTTTCAGGAAAGGATATAAGCAAAGAGACTATCAAAACAACAAACGTAGTACATTGTATATGCCAAGGAAACGATCGTCAATAACGGACAAGTATTGGTTTTCTGATAAACCAGCGTTTGTGGACTTGTCTACTTTCATAGCATACGATGAGAAGCCAACAAAAAAACGCAAAGGTATGTAATATTATTTATAATATTTGTTAAAAATGGGTTTATAATTGTTATTGAATTTATATTTATTCATATGGTACACATTGGTGAGGAGAAAGCTAGTTTAGTGGTAGAGCATGGCTAGAGTTTTTTCTGGGTTCAATTTGATCCCAGTGATAATGTTTCAACCCTCTAGGCCAAGCCTGAAATAACGCCTGAAATGGTTTCGGCTAGCTAGGATGGGAAGGCATAAAAATAGAAAATAGCCTGTGTCATTGAGTCAACTATGGGGGTTTTTATCTTCAAACATGCTTACAACTTCAGATTATAGTGTTTTGGAAGCAATATTTATTTTATGAACCTTAACCCTTTGAGTCGAATTTTTTTCATGTTTTCGGCGAGTATAGGTCCCCATTTGAGCAGTAAAGATCGCCATTGAACCATAAAGATAAACTTTTTTGATTTTTTTTGTCGCCATTTTTGAGCAGTCAGGAAAATGGCGGGCGGCAACCTATACTCGCCATTAAAAAAAAATCTAAAATAAAAATAGTTGACCTTTGCGGTTGAATGGCGAGTATAGGTCACCGCCGGCGGCAACCTATACTCGCCATTAAAAAAAAAAAATCTAAAATAAAAATAGTTGACCTTTGCGGTTGAACGGTGAGTATAGGTCGCCGCCGCCAGTTTCTCTCCTCCTCGAATGGTCACATACTCACCAAAAAAGAAAAAAAATTCAACCTCAAAGGGTTAACAGGTTGATTCATTTCTAAAAAAAATAGCACAAGAGAATATTTTATATTTTTACTGCCACATTGATCCTGTTTTCCACCAGATATGACTATGTATGAATCATTCATCGCAGCCATCAGAAACTGTACTCATCACAAGACTCTTCGCCCTGTTCATTTAGCTACTGAAGGCTCGGAAATAAAAGTGAACAAAGGATGGTTGATAGCGGCATGGTTAGTTATTTATGTTTTTTTACTTGGATACTGCAAGTAGAATTTTGTTTATATTCAAACCAGAAGCTTGGTTTTATGTTAATTTGGTTAAAATAGAAGGCATCATTCTTCACTAAATGTTTGTCTCTTATTTTTGTATAACTAAAAACAAGCATTAGATTTTAAATAGATATATTAAATCGTAATGAATAGATAGCGAAATAACAAAAAATAAATATAAGACAACACACTCTATTTTTACCTCATAAAACACCTTAAAATTTGTCATCAGTTGATATATTAAGGATGATTTTATTTAAAATCCATGGCTTTTCGGTGCCCTAATGTCTACAAATTCTGGTTTCAGTCCGTTCAGTGTTTTTTTAGCTTGATAACTCGAGAAAGAAAAAATCCGATTTTTATGAAATTTGGTACTAACGTGTAAACCTTCAATTCTAATGAGTTCGCAAACAAGCATGATTGGACTATAAGGGAAAAAAATTATTATTTTAGGGGGAAAATTTGGTTTTTCTTATTTTTAACCATAATAACATAAAATTTAGCAACTTCTTTCCAAACCATTTGTTTGTATAGCTTATAAAAAAAAAATTATATTGCAGCATTATTATGCGCCTAATGGCTACGGTGAAAATTCCAAAAAAATTTGTAATTTAATATTTCAACTTTATCTTATAGAAAAAATTGTAAACTGTTAAAATTTGCTTGTTTATGAGCATATTTTCATCAAATTTGCAAGCATTTAAATGCAAAAAAATTCATTTCATACTAAACTATTAACATTTTACAAAAAAAAAACACCTACCCTCCCTGTTGCAGCAAACCTAAGTACTCGTTAAACTAAAGCTATTTAAATAGGGAATAAATGTGGTACTTTTTAGGAGATATTTTAGAGTAAATTCAATCAGGCAAATTGAAATTCGCTTAGTCTTCAGGTTTGCTGTGGTGGGGGTATTTTGTTTTTTAAATCGGTTTCATTACAAAGATATTTTAACAAGCAGGGAGCTAACTAATCTTCCCTCCCCAATATACAGTGTATTTCTTCATTCATTCACTCAATAAAAGGATATCTTTAGGTAAACACCTATTCAACTAATATTCGGTAATTTCTTTCAGGGTATTTTCAATTCTAGTGATTATTATATGTGCATATCTTGTTATGCTATACAGTCTTAAGTTTGGGAAAGTAAAAAGCTTAAAATGGTTAAGCAGCCTGGTGGCAGCACAAGCTCAAGATATTTTCATCTTTTCTCCGCTGAAAATACTGATACTTGCCTTATTATTATCAGCTGCATTTGAGGTGAGAGGATTTGTATGTTTGACAGTGACATTAGATTTATTTCTATATTGTGTAAGAATATGGTTCGAAAACGGTCATGGTACCATTTAATTAATTACGCGTGCAAATTGTGTACAAGTTTAACGAATGTAATTTAAATATTAATGACAGGCCTCATTTTTAATCTAATAATTTATTTGTGTTAATCAAAACAAGGGTTGATTGATACATTGAATTTTACTTTTTAAAGGAAATAATCCATGAAGCATGTTTTAAAGTAGAAGCATATTTAAGGGTAAAATCACAGTTTAAAGAATTTTTTTATTTGTAAATAGTTTTACTTCACATTACTATAAAATATTGTTTAGCATACCTAATTCTACTGCCTTCTTGGTAGTTTGTTGTTGTACACTTTACCCTTTTAGCCTAAGTGTGCAGCAGGTTTTCAAATGAAGTATGTCTGTAAACCAAGTGAGATGAAATAAATTACTAGTGAAATCTGTGAACCAAGAACAAATTTTGACTAATATTTTATTGTTTTCTTCTTTAGAGAACAACTGACATTTCTGCGTTCAAACTTGATGTCAACAAGGCAGTTAAATGTGACCTCGTTGGAGATAAAAAATACTTGGATAATTTAATAGAGTACCGAACAAAGAGTATATACTACCCCATGACAGATGAAGTTAAAGCTGTAAGTAGATGGTGTTTAAAAAAAATTCAATAATTTTATTTTAAATTACCATATATACAGGTAAGCACCATTAATTAAAATCAAACATAACTTAAATTGGTTGGTACAAAATATGAAAAGATTATAATACAGTACATTAGTGTAAAGAAAAATACAATTGAAGCAACTTAATGCATACCGGTAGTATCTTCTGGGGTTTAATTTTAGAATATGTAATTGTCAACTGAATCTTCTCCTTGAAATCATTATTGATTTGTTTCCTTTAACACCTATCATCTTTATGTGAGCTCTTTGGGGAACATTAGGATATGAACAACCCCTCTATGGTACGAATATTTAGAACAAAAACTACAGGGACAGAAATCCTTAATTTTTACTGTGAAAGTAAAAGCATACAGCCTAGTTACGTATGTTTTGTTTCGGAAGCTGTAAAAAATTTTATGCAAATGAACCCAAGACAATTAATTTTTTTAGAAAAAAAGAAGAAAGACCATGAGGAAAATGAAGTGGAGAATCATTTTAGATTTTCTCGCCGTGCTGACGTTTATATTGATTCTGTGCTACATTATGAAAATTCTGTGGAGCGGAGCGCACTTCCATCCTAACTCTCATGCTGCTGAGATGATGATGACCAAATATAACGGCCGATTTGTCGCACTGCAGGATGTTTACAATCGGACACAGTAAGTAAAATGGTGTTAGTTGAAAATTACGGGAAATTTTCACTCAAGTTTCTTTCATTGTTGATTTGAAATCCTGTGTTTTGTGTGTTATTTTATGTATATTTAATCTATGATGATCCATATTCATTCAGATGCTAAAATATCTTGGAGTTTGGAGGTGCATCAGTTTTTTTTTTTTTTTTTTTAACTAACATTTTTATTTAGGAAAACTAATAAATAATGAAAATTAAGGGATAAAAGTAAATCTATGATATGATCCAACTCTTTCAATAATATAAAAAAAAAATTATTTAATTGTTAATACGACCTTACGGCCAATAATTTACATTTTAATTGTATGTCCACAAATAGCACTTTTAGGAAAAAGAGTAGGTCTTAAACTGTTTAGGTGCTTCCGTGGAAATTTATCGATCTTGAACTGTTTTTATTTCTGTAACGAGCAGTTTACAACAAACTCCCCAACTCCTTTGACGGGTATATGTAAGGCTGAATTTTTGCCTGCTTTCTTTTTCCAGTAAATGTTCAAAATAGTGTGTTTCGGTCATTTCCACGGACATACCCCCTCCCCATGAAGGGCAAAACACTGTTTTGTTTTAAGAGGGTATTAATTAAAATACTTTAGGGCTTAATACATTATTTTTTTTACAGATTCTTTACCTACCTACAGAACACTTTTGTGCGGTCCTTGTTTGTTTTTAGATGGTTTAATGATTTAAATTTCCAAACACTAAGTCCTTCAGGTATAGTGCACAATTTTTTTTATTCATGTTTATTAATTTTTGACGTAAGTGTTTCAACTGAGAAAGTCTATGAGCTCTTTTTGGTTAAACATTGAATTACATTTGTTTTACGATAGAATACAAATTGTATTCCTTTATTCAATCCTTTTTTGACAATGAATACAAGTTGAACTGCATTTTATTGTACAAGAAAATGAAACACACGTAGAAGGTTATTTTTTCACAAGTTCTCCTACCACAAAATACACTTTGTTAAAATAAATAGTATAAGCAGACAAAATAATCTTATTAGCTCCCAAAAAGCTTTTTTGCTTTGCACTTCATTGTTATTGTTAGGTAAACGTGTTTTCCTTAAAATGAAACATAATAAATATTTAAAATCCTTGGGTGCTGCATCAAAATAATCTACTCCTAGAAATGAAGAGAACAAACTCTTGATGGAAATAACCTTAAATAAAACAAAAACATACATGCTGTTCTTCATATGACTGTTATTATAACTACTGTATTAGTCAGTGTTAACTGTCAAAAGCTTAATGGAAACTGTCATTGTCTCATTCATTGAACGTTCTGTTCAAATTAACTAATAATAACTAGACTTGTATGGATAATAAAACAAACTAAATTTCACTTTACTTGATGTTATGTACTACAGACGCTCCTGAAAGAAAAGACTGGACAAAGGATTTTGTATCCAAAATGGTGGGAGCTCCACGACTAAGGCAGTTACGAATTGTTGCCAGTAAGTTAAATTATATTGCTTGGTTGCTAGATAATTTATTTAACTGTCCCATAGCAAAAATAATAAAAAGTATTCACTGTAATTTTCAGATTGTATCTCAACTAAGATAAGCTGCTGAGGTATTGGTATTTCAAAATTGGATCAGTTAGGGAATCATTGCACACTTGTGCCAAGAATATTTTTTTTTTAAAGCTTCTTAAAAAATGTATTTAACAGAAAGCAAATCGAGTGGTTGTATTTTTTAGAGTAGAGAAATCGTTTACTGTATGTCTCTCTTAGTTTCAGATTCAGTCACATGAAACGGAAGCCAGCCCCAACTTGGATTTCTAGGAGATACACCATTGATTATAGGTTTGAGAAAGCCCAAACCTTGTACCAACTGCAAGCTACCTACTTCTGATATTGGCCATTACACGTTTCTGCTGATAGAAGTGTGTAGCTTTTTGATGGTTTGAAACTGTCCAGCTGTCCCAGATCATTGGGCTTTCAATAAATTATCCTGACTAATGAAACATCTGGTCTTAGTCAGTAACAAAGCTACACAAGCCATCTCACTCCATTCTACACTCATCCTTCGTTCATATTTGGTTTAAAATACACACCTAGGTGGAGTCCGATCTCAAATGATAATGATGAGCATATCCTAGACGTTTCTTAGGTCGTATTGACACTCCAATAGCAGACGATTACTTTGCAACAGTGGTTATCAGGACTTGAGTCGACATTTAACTGCAATGTTTGATGTAATTCTTTGCATCATTGTTGAGTTAATTTACAAAAATATTGACTCTAGTTGAATTGTCTGCCAGGTTCCTGCGCAGTACATCACGTTATGGTAGTCGCTGTGCAGGATTGCATCCGACCGTGGAGTGAGGGCTACATGGACACTGACACTTACGGTGTCCAATGGAAGAAGGCGGACTTTGACGACGAGATTGCGTATGCTTGGGGTTACCGGACCTACTGGATGTATCAGGAGCCCAAGAACACCTCTGTGTTTCCATTATCTGGTATGGTCACTTTGACGTTTGCTAACCTAACCGATAAAAGCTAGACCTACAATTTTTCAAATTTGAAATTTGTTTAAAGTAGTTTGTATTACTGAAAGGAAATTTTGGAAGGCTTGTGTCAAAGAATCAATCCATATCTGTACAGACTGTACAGTTTTCACGTTGTATATTCGCTTATTCCTTAGCCGAGTGTCAATTTGATTTGTAATGAAATAGATTACCTACATCTTTTATATGACTTTAAATACTACTCTAGGTTGAAACTGGCGAGTCTAGTACTTGTCAGTAAATAATTATGAGGATAGAAAGAACTATGGTTCAAGCACAATGATGTGTCAAAATAGTGGTTAATGTTTTAGTCAGTTTTTTGGTATAGGTAGTTCTTGAAACTGTTAACAGTAAAAAAACGTTTTCTAAGAATGGGAATGAGATTCATTATCACAAATATAATCACGTGCATACTTACATATCAAGTGGATTATGTCATGGGTTGGTCATATTTCGATTTAAAACAGCATCATACCACAATGATTAGCACATCCGTTTGGTTGCCACTACCTTGATTGAAAAAATTCTGTAATCCTTTAAATGTGATTTCAAAATTCAATTTTATTTTTGTATACGTATGTTTTCCAGTGAAAAATGTTTGTTTGGTTGAAAAATGCACACTTTTGTTGAGTCAATTTACATTTACTGGACAAAATGCTGTAGTTTTACAAATTATAAACAAAATCCAAGAACTTCTTAAGATTACTTAGTAGTTTAAAATTATTTCACAATTAAATCAAAGCTTTTGAGTACCATATTTAAACTGTTCATTATCTACGTTGCCTATATCTTCACACATACAATTTACTTTGAGAGTTGCTGACTAAAAAAAATATATTTAATAATAAATAATAAATATTTTTATAGGGAAATCGGGAGTTGTCTATCCCTCCGGAGGGTACATTCTACCTCTTGCCGTCAAGAGAGATCAGAGCAAATCATACGCAATCCAAGTGGAGCAGGAACATTGGGTCGATCATCGTACAAGAGCCGTGTTTCTTGAGCTGACGCTGTACAATGTAAACAACAACTTGTTCAGTCAAGTTACGGCGATCATAGAACACATGACCTCTGGGCTCTTCATGACGCTTGCGAACGTAAGTGACAGTGTAATATTTTTTAGCTGTAGCCCGAAATTGTTTTTTTACATTACTTCAGGCTGGACCTAGAGGTTGCGGCATTTTTTACTTAGATAATATCCATTGATGACTGATGGGATTTGAACCTGGGAGCTCGGGGACCGAAGTCTCGAACTCTTCCACTTGACCAGCTTGCTCACACAGTGGAATATTAAGAATGTTTTGTGTTTTCACGCCAATGATATTCATAAAATTTTTGTAATAGAACTGCAAAAACTCTGATTGTTTTACTACCTACTTTACTTGAATTTAGTTAGATATCATCATTGATTAGCCAATGAGGCATCAGAAACCAGAATTGACTACACTTAGGATCGAACCAACAACCTTTAGATTTAAAGGCGAGTATTAACCACTTGGCTACTCAGACGATTCTAAGACAAACTAATGTGATGCTTGGTGATCAAAAGAGTGGAAAGAAAACAATTTCGGGTAAAAAAAGTAAATAGTTAAATCACTAGTAGTGTTACCGATGCTTTGGATTGGATGATGGACCTAGGTTCAAGAGCCATTCAAAGCTATTGTTCAAAACAGCTACCCTATCACCTCTGATTATAAAAGAAAAATGGTATATTCTCTATTACCATAATTCCGTTCAAATGTTGAAAAAAATAGGTTTTACAAATTAATATTTTGTTTCTTGATTGAATGTTTACCATCATTAGGCCATCACAGATGGCATAGTAATAACATTTATAATAATCATTAGTGGTAACATTTTGGACAGCTGTTGATGTCGCCCTAGGGGCGTAGAGAGAATGGGCGCGTTCTGGGAACATGTACCAGTGCACCGGTGCAGATTAACCGGTGACTTACTCACCGGTGCTGCCCCGGGGCAAGATTCTTGGTATCCCAGAACGGTTAGTCACCGGTTTACGGTACACATCGGATTATAATTTACACATTCACCTACTATTTGCTTTATAATATTTAAATCAAACAGACTTGCCCTCACGGAATAAATTATTTGAAAATTATTATTTATTACGTAATATAACCCCCTCATTGAACAAATGGTTCACTCATTACGCAACATAACCTATAAAACTAATGAACATTATTCGGTGGACCCGCCATCTTGCCGTAACTGCAAGCTGTTGTCAAAGAAACTGACGAATCAGAGGCCACCGGTATTATGCACCGTACAATTTCTCCGGTGCATAAATCTTGCACCGGTGGAGGAAAAAGAGGAAATAGCTGTCTGCTAGGTTAACTCACCGGTCTCCCAGAACGACACATTTTTTGCACCGGTACATGTTCCCAGAACGCGCTCAATCTTTAACATATTTCCAGATTTATGTTTGTATACAGAGCCATAATTCATTGAAATGTAAAGAAGTTATAGCTGTTATACTTACTATACCTACAAGTAAATAATTTATTTATTTATTATTTAGAAGTAGAGATTTACTAAAAATGTTTTTTATTACTTCCAGGTGGATTCAGTACACACAAAAGAAGATTTCAGTGTTTGGAACTTAATTTACATAGTCTTCATTGCTGCTTTGGCCTTACGAATCGCTTACAAAATGAACAGAAATGGATTGTTCAATTTTTTCAGGAATTTTCTAAACATTTATGAAGTACTAGTTGTGGCTGTTGGAGTGCTAAGTGTAATATTTTATCTGATTCATACGAAAGTTTCTACTATTTATGTAGAGGAATTCTACAGGGAAGGGCTAGATTTGTTCTTCAATTTTGAAGATATGATCAAGTATTTTCGGTACACCAAGGCACTTTTGTGGATACTCTTCTGTTTGTTGGTGTTCCGGTTGTTTGTGAGCTGGCATTTCGGTGAGAACTACTTCTACTATTACCACACGTTCGTGTTTTCTTTACAATGGATTGTCATTTTGTTGATTTTCTTGTTGTATTACTTTTATTTAGTCTGGAGAATGATTGGTTACTCCATTGACGGAAAAGTTTTTTACAACAGCCGTGTGAATATTCTACACTACAAAATGTACAACTGTATATACAAACGAGATTTCCACGATCGAACTAAACTGATCGCCTTTGTACTATGTGTAATGGCGTTATTTTTTAAAGTAATTTTCTTTGTGATGTTCACTCACTACTTCCAAATAGGAAAACGGAAGCGATTACTTCCAATGGAATATTTAAACTTTTTCACTTTTTTTGCTGAAGAATTTGGACGATGTTTCGGGAAGAAAAAAGAAGAGGAATTTGCAACTGATAGACAAATACATAGGAAGAGAGATGTTAAAAGGTCAAAGAGGTCTACCATGTATTAATTTTTCCACCCCATAGTTCTGTTGGTATATTTATGCAACCTTTATCATTTTTGTATTATAATAGCTAAAATTTAAAATAAAATACTTCTATCCATAGTTTTTAATGTATATAGAAAATGGGTTAGCTGTATTTAAGTTAATCCTCAATTCAAGTTTAATTGAATAAAAAGAAAACCTAATAGAATTCAAATTCCAGCTTTAACTGACTAAACCTTGAGTCTAGGCCTGTGTTATAAACACTTATTTAAAAACAAAAAAACAAAGGCTCTCTAAAGTCTTTACTGTCCACCCCTAAATCAGTATGGTATAGGTATAGGGTAATTGTAGAAGGATGTAAACATTGGCAAAACGAGGCCCGCAGTGGGTTGTCATTAGTTTCAAGGTAGTGATTAAATTTTAGGAATCTGCTGATTGGCTGATTGACGTATTTAAAGCTACAAAGGTTTACGTCGTTCTTGATAGTCTTATAGATGGGAGTGTTGCACGACGTCCAAGTGCCACGACGTCCAATAATATTTTTCTAGTGCCACGACGTCCAAAACATAATTTTTGAGTTGTTGCACGACGTCCAAGTGTCACGACGTCCAAAAGTACAGTAACTGCCAAAAATATAGTCTTTCTACAAGCTTTGGACGTCGTGGCACTTGGACGTCGTGAAACAGCGCACTATATAATTGTAAAGACGTATCATTTGCACCACGTCCAAAGCCTCTGCCAGTTGCACGACGTCCAAGTGCCACGACGTCCAATCAATATTTGACTGTTGCACGACGTCCAAGTGCCACGACGTCCAAAGTGCCTGCACACTGTGAACACTGTTTGCCGACCTCAGTGCATACAGTTCGCATTGCAATTATTGAAGGCAACTAGTCCTAGTCAACTGTTTGAAAGTTGTCAACCGCTTCGTCTTCGATTAATGTTTAAATTATTCAATATTCAATGGTTCTAATTGAACTAATTATTGCATTAGCTTAAATTTTTTATATGTAAAATAAATACTATGTCACCGTAAAATGTAATGATGCAGTATTTCTGTTGTTATGATTGCATAATTGATTTCTACAAAATAGAGCTATGTCATAGAAACGAAATAAATAAATGACTACCTACACTATTCACTATATTGTATGATTAATACAATAAATTAATCGCTAGCCCAAAAGTAAATATGGTTGGTTTTAATGTGAGTAGTGGTAGAATTCTAAGTACTGCAGTAGAACGAATTGTCATACTATATCAATTGGTAGCAAATTTACTCGTAAGATAAAATGTATGCACAGTTTTATAACAGCTGTAAGACTTCCCATTTAAGTACCGGTATCATTGAAATTGTATAACTTCCATTGAACAGAAATGAGATAAGTAGATATTGATACACAGATATATGAATTTTCATACACTTATAATATGACGAATTCAAAAAAGTTGTATCCGTCAAATGTGCTAAATATTATGTACACTATCAACTTTTTAAGCTATAATGATGTTACTACAATGGTTAAGGTTAAAAATGTTTCCTGTGAAACAGTGGGAATAATTCGTTTTAAAAGAAATCATTCATCATGGATATAGGAAATAATTAAGATTCTATAATCATTGCCCTATCAACCTAGGCCCTTTTCCTGAGTGTTATGAGGTTTATGTTTTGATTTATTTTTGTGTAAACCGTAATATAATCCCCCTGCCACAGCAAATCTGTAGACTGAATTTCCATTTGCCTGATTATATAATTTCACTAAAATATGTTAGAAAATTACCCTTTTACCATATTTATTTATATTTTCCTATTTTTCCTATTTGTCGGTATGGAACTATTGTGATAGCTTTTTGTTTACAGTGCAAACCATGGATGTATGGATGGATGGATGGATGTTTGTGACAAGCAAACGCGAAAAATACTAAACCGACAAGGTTGAACTTTGGTATGATGATAGATGACATCCCCGATTAACATATTCTTACCTCAAAAATTCTTTCAGTCTCCGCCCCAGTGGCTCTAGCTCTGGACTTTCTCATGTTAACCTTATGAGAATTCATATTTAAAAAAATTAAAGAATTTTGTCAGCCGTTTCAACTGTACAAGTTGGTTCTATGATATTAAACAGCATTAAAAAGTTATAAGGCTTGCCAAACAGGGTGCAGCACTATTATGTTGTTTGTTTGCATTAATGACCACAGCTAATTTGAACCAACTAGCAAAAAAAGTTGTGGTACACAATGAGAACTTTACTTTTTCCATGGTCTAGGTGCAAGAACATCAGGACTATGGTAGATGTGTGCTACACAATAGGATACCGTATAAATTAAGAGACCAGTTTTTTTTTTTTTTTTAAATCGTGTCCTCTTCCATAACTGCAATAAGCATTTATACTTATATGTAAACCCCGTACGAAGGACGGGTACTCTGCTAGTAACACAATAATACAAATACAGTATACTAATACAATAATACTGTAGGTTTCCGTAGTCTGTGGCCGTAGGTTCATCTGAACTGTCAATCAATTCTGAGAAATTCACAGTTGTAAATTCTTACTAGTCTTTTTCTAAGTTCACGTCGCACTCGCAATTAGTTCGCATGTTTTATGTAGGAAAACAGGTATGCCCTAAGTCATAGCATTTGTAGGTTAAGTATAATAATAACAAACATGCTTATCGTAGGTTTGTAGGCATACTGGTTCAAGAATATGCCGTGGTAGGTTTTGTTTATAAATTTTATGTTTTAATTCTTGTCTAATGACGATATTGATTTGTATTAGTGCGAAAATTTTAATTTATTTGTCAAGGGCATGAGCGGCCCTCTAGTCTATGTATGTTACATGAAGCACAACATGAAAAAGAATAAATTAAAGTAAGGTAAAAAACGGATCAGTTGCTGAAGGTCTAAATCTCGGAAGGTCTAATCAGACCTTCGACACACATTTTGCAGTTTGTACTTGATGCTGAGGATCCCATGAATCCTGTACAAAATATAAAAAAATGTTTCATTCAAACTACAATTTTATTATTTTATTACTTTTCCGAGAACCAGCCTTTATCAGGACTTCCGCTCCCACGCTAGTTGGCAACATCAACTGTGCTATATGAAAACAATAAATCTTGAGTAAATATACTGTAATGTTGAATTTTGAGGTTGTGGTGTTCCTTCGTAAACACATTCAATTATAATCTAGGAATATGTAAATTTATTGTTATACGTTAACTTTATTGATATTCGATTCGCTACAGTACTATTAAACCTATAACATTTTCAATTCATGTGCGTTGTATTTTAGAGTTGGGGAAACAAAAGAACCCTGTGTGCAACTTATTTATATGATACTAGCTGTGTGCCCGTTCTACGCACGGGGATCTTAAAGTAGTCAGTTGAAACCTTCTTATATTAAGAAAAGCAGTTGGTTTGCATATTTTCAGATATGCTTGCAAAACTATTATATATAAACCTTCGCAAATACAGTATCTGACAGTTTCAAGCCAAAACAAATCTATGAGGCATAGCCCTAAGGCCTATAGTTGAAAGTTACTTCCCACAATGGTTAAAGGCATTTAAAGTACTACCTCAACCTTACCATTTAACACTTTATTCGGGTTGACATTTTCATTATCAAGGTGCTCTTGTCCTTTTCGTGACACTGAGAAATAAGGACATAAATGCGTTACCAACAGACATACACACAAAAATACAGAACTTAATTAGGGAATTTGCTACGTTTTAAGCATAACAAAGTACATATAAAATTAGAATTTGAAATCTTTGTCAATGTCATCAAATTTTATCATAACAATTTATATTTGCTTGGACCGAAGATGACCCGAAATGCTGTCGAAATGACGGCTTACTTTATAAAATGAAGTACTATAGACAATTTAGATTGGTAATGGTAATTTAACCTATAATAAAAATTACCAAAATAGGCCACGAACTATTGATACATAAACAACGTAAATCGTAAACAATTCATGATGGTTTGCTAAACAAATGTTTTACTTAAATGAGTTATCATTTTCTTAGCATAAACTAACATTTTGGAATCCAGACAGAAAAAGCAAAACTTATACAGTTAAGGCATCAATTAAATTGAATAAGGCTGTAATACCACTGTATAAATAAGGTGCAACACCAACGATAACTAATTTGTAAATTACAGTGATGTGTTGGTACGTAAAAATGATTCTTGCTGCTGCCAACGGTTCTAAGGAAAAAAACCAGTACCAAAAACCAACGTTTACAGTTAAGAATTACGTCCGACAAATTAAATGCGTTAATCAAGTCCCAAGGTTATTGATTTCTTGGTTTTGGATTTTCTCGTGAAAAGTTATCGGCAATCAAAATTATTTCCCATTGCTTTATTCGTAAACAACTTTTAATGTAAACTTATTCAGTTTGAAAAAAAAACAACCTTATAAAAAAAGTTTCCCAGCCCTATACAACACTGATTCAAGGTTATCAAAACTCAAGAACAATTTTATACACAAAGAATCTCTGGTTCCTAACCTGGATGATGTTATTAAATTTCATTTACGGTTTCACTATATTATTCCACTTGCGATTAATTAAATCCGTTATGTAAGACAACGATTTTAATCTCACTTGGATAAATGGGCTTTGCCTTCAAAACGTGATCGGAAATGGTTGTGGTATTTGTAAACATATCAGTGACAGCGAGAAAAAATAATCTTGATCCGAACAGCTGTTCGTTATTTCATAGATCATTATGTGATAAAAATTGGACGAAAACACGACAAAAATCGCACAAAACTGCATTTTTTAAAGTCCGTAATATTATTTACTAAGTAGTGAGGCCATATTTTAATGGCTAAAGACACTATCGCCAATCCAGTGAATACATTAAAATGACTTGGATCTTGATAGGTACTCTCGTTTTCCTGGAGAAGATTGCGTAAAATGTCATCTTGAGTGTTACAGGAAGACAGACAGACAGAAATTTAGATGAGACTTGTTTCGGCTTCTTTAATGTATAAAACGTAAAAATAACCTACAAATGAATGATTCTGAGCAATGTACAGACAAAACACCTTTTTTTTTTATATAGATTCTCATTGGTTGCAATTTAATAAGTGGTGTAGCAAAACACAAACACAAAATTTATTGAAATGAAATTAAGTCAATGTTAAGTGAATACTATTAACAAACATATTTGCTACATAAAGACATTTAATTGAAGCCTAAAAAACAGTTCGAAAAAGGCATTCTATTCCTTATACTAGTAAAAATTAAAATGAGGGTATAAAAAATAGTTTTCAAAGATCATGTTAATCAATGTACATTCATCTAGTCTTGAAAAAATTAGTATTTAAAAGCTTACTCCAAACATAATGAAGTTGATCGGTTGTCAAGAAAATGTCATCATTTTTCAAAACATGTAAACCTTATAGTTTTCCAACTGTTGCCTTGTTTATTTTTTTCTTTTTATGTTTTTTTTTACTTTATGATGATTCAATTAATGGTTCAAATATTCATAGTATGTATATTTCTGAACAAGAACATATACCCATGTATATATAACTAATAAACGTTCCATAAGCATTTTACACGAGAGAACACTATTCGGCAAGTAGCCGGTCATCGTAACCGGTTATCATGAAGGAGCTTGGACGTCGTGCAACAGCGCTGAGCTATATTGGACGTCGTGCAACAGTCAAAACTTTATTGGACGTCGTGGCACTTGGACGTCGTGCAACTGGCAGCGACTTTGGACGTCGTGCAACACTCCCGCAAATGTAACTTTTTTACAATTCTATAGTGCGCTGTTTCACGACGTCCAAGTGTCACGACGTCCAAAGCTTGTAGAAAGACTATATTTTTGGCAGTTACTGTACTTTTGGACGTCGTGGCACTTGGACGTCGTGCAACAACTCAAAAATTATGTTTTGGACGTCGTGGCACTGAATAAATATTATTGGACGTCGTGGCACTTGGACGTCGTGCAATGCATCCGATTAAGTCCCTTATCAGTTCGGTAATCTCTCATTCAGTCACACCCAAAAGACTGCCGCTGCTAGACCGATTGTTTTTTAGTTCAAATTACTTAAACTTGGAAAATAATATTTTATTTTATCTGAAGTAGTAAATATAGTTACTTGTTAGTAGTTTAGGTGTGTTTTTTAAGATGATTTAGAAGGTGGAAGTAAACAAGGGTTGGGATTTTGTAGCATTTTGTATTCAAAAATATTGTGTAACAACCTGATGTAATACAAATTAAATGATACCGAATAAATAGGACAAAATTATACAAGCTGATAATAGGTGTAGATATTTGAGTTGTCTTGATAAATCTTCTTTACAAAGTTCACATAACTTACGGGGTTCTTACCAGAGTATGATTCCTGAAATAAAAAAAGTTAAATACTGAAAAATATGCAAAAAATATAAATGTAACAATTAAATAATACAAATCACCTAAATTGAAGCCTACATACCATTATCACAAGTAGCCTATTGCTGGACGGCATTGTTGGCAGCAATACTCGGGTTGTTGATAACTTCTCCGAGAGACTCGAGAAGTTCCTTCCTGTAGTCATCAAAGTCTCCATCCACTTCGTTGATCGTCTGGTCTTCGATAACCCACAGCGTACAGTCCGTCTCTCTGATGAGTCGCTCGTCGTGAGATACGATAATCACTCCTGCCAACACAACAGAGATTAAGGCTTATACAGTGTTGGAAATAAGTTTTAAGTTTATAACTATAGATTAACACATTGATGACGGAATTTTTACATCTATTAATACGTTTTTTAGGTTATGTCCTTTTTTATGTCTTTTACTATGTAATTCATCTTTAGACTGAATTATCTAATTACAAACTATCGTTTGTTTTCTGGTAAAATGGCCAAGGTGGCACTGTAATATGGCCTTCTTACACTATTTTACTCACTTCTTTACTTGTAAAACTAATCTCTAGGGTGTTTTAAACTTTTTCTAAAGTACTGTTAAGTGTAAAGTGTGTAAAAGTTTATAACTATTTTCATAAACAAACCTCCTTTGTAGTCATTGATAGCATCAGCAAGCGCATCTATAGATTCAATATCCAAATTGTTGGTCGGTTCATCCTAGAACAGTAGACAAATTAATTTTAAAATGATACGTAGTACAAAAATAAATAAAATTGTATCCAAATACCTCAGTGAAAGTAATCATCTAGAACTGCTTAGTATAGTAGAACCCCAAGCACTTCATACTCGACCATCACTGGCTTTCCAAGCCCCTGGCTGCTTAACAATCTGGCTGTATAAAACCAACCTACTATTATATTATCTGGTCAATGTTAAATCAAACTCATATTTTACTACGATGTAGGCCCTACAATTCACCAGTTTACATTAAGCCTAATATAAACAATAGTCTGAGAACCAATCACACCACTTACAAGTATAACAACATCGGGGGCGTTAAGACACAGTTCCGCCAAGGCGACCCGAGCCTTCTGTCCACCTGATAGGTCCTTCATCTTGATGGTGTGTGCGTGACTGCTAAGTCCGAACGTGCCCAGCTGCTTGCGGGCCTTCTCGTACGGCAGATCAAACAATCGCATCAGATACTCCGAAGGCGTCTCCTCAGCGGTCAAATGCTCTCCAGAGTGCTGGTCAAACTTGCCGATACGCTAAAACAAAGTATTTCATTAGTGGGAACCTTATCCAGTCAGTTATGTGACACTTATAGTTAAATTTTCGTTATCGTCATTGACTTTTGCTGTATTTTTTTATGCATATCAGTTATTACAGATTATCTCACCTGAAATTTGTGTTAAAAGATGTCAATTAGTTTTTAGTGTTAAGTGATTCCTAAAGCCTAATACATCCTCAGAGTTAGGCTGAGTTGGCCAAATTGGTTTTCTCGTATACCCGCACATTATTTTGAAATAGGAATCAATCTCACAAAACTTAAAGAAGAGCGTGAAAACTGATAATCGGATAATTAAGCCTTTACTGTGTTGTTTGTGTGTAGTTTCTTTGCCAGTGGCATATTTTAACGCAGAATATGGTTTATGTTAGACAAAGCAACGCAACAGATAACAAACAATATGTTAGCGCTGAATTTGGCACAGTCCTAAATAATACCCTAACTAAACAGATGATCCGAAATAATATTACGATAGCCTACAAAACTTCCAATAAACTTTCCAACATCCTACAACGGGCCAAGAACAATCGCCGTAGTAAAGTGAATGGCACAGGAATTTATAAAATCAAATGTGACAACTGCCCACGTTTTTATATAGGACAAACTGCTCGTTCATTCAAAACTAGATTTAAAGAACATTTACCAAAAAGAAATACAACAAATCCGCTTTTGCCGACCATCTCATTAGCTACAACCATAACTACACTGACATAGAAACTCATTTGGAAGTCTTGCATTTTTGCAACAACAAGAGGCGCATGGATACAATAGAAGAATTTGAAATCTATAGAGCAGCTAGAGAACATCCTGACCATATCTTGAATGAGCAGCTGTCATTTAAATTGAATATTATTTATAACACCGCAATCCGCATCATGAACTCGACCAATCAGCGCAAGGGTCCTGATAAACAACAGGTGATGGGGAGTGAACGTCTCCGATACCACCGTGACCATGCGCCAGTCATGACCTACACATTTCCGGCGCCGCGTCGCGTGTTAGCGGTACTTGGCCAAGTGTTTGTAATATGTGTTTTTGTGTGAACTTCATGTACTTTATGTGTTTTTTGACGTGCTCAACCGCGGGCTAAATGAGTTAATTTTGTGTTTCTTCACTTTGAAGATGTGCTCATTGTAGCACAAAACAGCTGTCGTGTTTGCCATCTACACGGGATCATTTTAGGCAAGGTAACATAAACCATATTCTGCTAATTTTAATGATCCAGAGGCTATCCATGATGAAATTTTTTAACGTTTTGCAAGGGAACCATACAAACCCTGGTCTTGTTACTTTCTAACGTCGACCTTTCTGTTACATAGCATCATTAATACGCCCAATGACAAATGGCAACTGGGTCTGGAAACAATCTCGCTTGGAATCAAACTAGCCACCTTCAGAGTTGAAAGCAAGCACTGTAACCACTTGGCTACCCAGATATTGTTTTTCGTCCATAGATATTGAAAAATTATTTTATTGTTTACTTTGCATGCTTATTTGATAGTGATTTACTTTTGTAAGACATCCAAATATCTTAAAGAAGAATATTTGTGAAACAACCAACCACACAAGATACCAATACGTTATTAGATAGACAACTCACCAATCTGTGGTTTTTCCTAACTTCCCCTTGTTGCGGTTGAAGAACTCCAGTGAGGAGATTCAAAAATGTTGATTTTCCAACTCCGTTGGGCCCAACGATGGCCACTCTTGAGGACAAGTCGATTCCAAAATCACAATTTACAAACAGCGGTTTCTGGTTAGAGTATGCAAAAGTAACATCTGAAATTGTAAAAAAACGGTTACATATTTCTAGATTGTTGCTTAAAATTGAAAGTCATCATTTGAACAAACTGTTTAATTATCTACTGTGTTACATTGTAAATTTTAGATACATGATTGCTACTTGAAACAACACAAGTGTGTTAAATAACACAGGCCAAACTTGATGCGCAATGAGCGTGGATTCATAAATTATCAGCATCAAAGGTATAAGGATATCCGAAAAATGGGGTCAGATTTGGCTCAAAATTTTAATTTTTTTAATTTATCCGATATACTATGTTTTTTAGACTTATATCACAATTACAGTATAAGGTATTCACATTGACGAGCCGTATTAGTTGTTTGCATCAAGATAATATAAGGTACTTTTTGTTAAGTTTGAGTAAGAGTAAGCTGTGAATCCAAACCTCTAAGTTTAATTATCCGATCTGAACCGTGCCTTATCTATCCGAATCGAATCTGATCCGAACTGAAATTTCACTCTCAGCATACCCCTAGTGACTGTAAGTATGACGCTTCAATAACCTATACACCACCATTGAGTATACACATACTAGAGTAGCCACTCAATGGAGGTTGTCGTTACCTGAACAGAGTGTTACAGAGTAGCGTCAGAGGTCCAAACTACTCCACCTTGGGCTTCGGGGTAAGGCAGTTTGGTTGTTTTTTTATTATTGTTTTCATCGTAGGTTGTCAAATGTCATTTTTGTTGATGACATTTGTTAATTTGTTTCTAGCTTTGTTATTTTATAGTAAATATTTTAATACTAAATGATTAAAAGGTCCTCTGAGGCGTACTGCACTACCAACAGACTACCGCAACCCAAGCGTCAGTGGCCCGAACTACATCGCCAAAATCGGTAACAACTAATAGCATTACGTGACAACTCTTATACGTGTATACTCAATGACACCACCAAATACAGCTGTTGAGGAAACCACTATATTTGGTTTAAAACTCCAATGAGTGTCATGAAATAGAAAAAAATGCACAATTACTAAAAAGTTATTCAACCATAAGATCAAACAATCAAAGAAACAAATTAGTGTAATAAAGATAGGTATGTAAAAAAGTAGATGAACTCCAAAGAGAAACTGAGTAAAATAATTCAAACGAATGGCATAAATAAATATGTGAAATTTTTTTTATAAGATGCAAGTAACAGCTTTGTAGCATAACTTACTATGGAGTCCTAATATAGGGGGCTGTAGCGGGGGAGGGTCGGGGAATGAGAACTTGACAATATACTCCTTAGGCTTCTGAAGCAGCTCTGGTAGAGTAGTTTCCTCCTCATTCTTCTGAGTCTTACTCCTGTTCTTCTCTTGCTTCCTGGTCAGTGCTTCCTTTGTCTTCTTCTCCTGTTAGGCAAAAACGGTTTCTATGAAAAATTACTTACTCTTTTTATACTTTTTAGTAATCCAGCTACTAAGAGGTCACTAGGTGGATATTTATAGGCATGCACTGTGGATGCGATACTCCCTGGCGTGGATTATCGTCTGCACTAGTGAGTACTATGACTATCCGTAGTACTGATAATTGGACCAATTCGTTAATTACAAGGCAAAAATGTGGTTCCGATTCCACTATAAACTGTAGGTCCCTTAGTTGCCCTTGGCTGTATGGGCTTTTAATTAACAGCCGTGTCTAAGGAACATGTCGGCCTTAGTCACTAACAAGACTACAAGATTGCGCCACTCATTCTACACTCATCTCCATAACATACTTGGCTTAAAATACCTATATTCGTATGGTCGCCATTTTATAACAAAGTATTAAAGAAAGTACTTGCTCAAAACGGTCAAATTACAGTTTGATATTGATAAACAATCCTGAATAAAAATGAAGTCACAAAAAAGGGAGAGAGATTTAGAATAAAGATAAAAAAATCACTCCCTGAGTGTATAACAAATATTAGACTAAGAAAAGGTTAATAAATGCCAGAAAAAAAACATAATAAAGTGGTACATCAAAGGTTAACAGTAATAATTTTCATCCGACCTAAAATTGTACATAAAGGAACAAATAAAAGAGCACATTGTCATTTAACTGTTTGATAAAGTTGGTTAGATCAGGTAATTAACTCTCTACTACAAAATATTTACTCACAGCTTGTTTCTTGGATTGTCCGTGAGCCTTCAGTTCCTTAATTCGCTTTTCTTGTTTCTCAAATTCTTTCAACATCTCTTTCCGTTTTTGCACAAACATTTTCTTAAACATACTGTAGTTCCCTTTGTAATAATAGAGCTTCTGCTGATCCAAGTGGATGATTTCATTACAAACATTGTCCAAAAAGCTTTGATCGTGGGAAACTATTAGTAGCGTTTTCTTCCAGCCTTGTAAGTAACTGTAAAATAAATTATGAAAAATGAATTAAAACCATAATGTTACACAATAAAATCCACAAAGAGAACAGTAATTTGATCTTTATTGCTGACTGAAAAGCAGCTGTTAAAAAAAAAAAAAAACTTACTAAAGAGACCATTTCTTAATGATTGTAATGATATGATCAAGGACAGGTCTAGTTTTAAACCAACAAAAAATGCTTTGGATTAGGAGGCGAGCACTATATATTTACTCAGTAACCCATGTTTTGAGTTGTTGATAAACATGAAGAGCGGATATTGTTGCAGTGATACCAACTAAACAAAAACTATACTTCCAAGTTGGAGCTAAATTTTAAACTTAATGCAAACTGGTAATTCTGTAAACAGGTTTACGTGATCCATAAGAAAACTCACTTGTCCAACCAGATAACAGCATTAAGGTCAAGATGGTTGGTAGGTTCATCGAGCAGCAGCAGCGTGGGCTCTATATACAGCGCTCTCGCCAACGACACCCTCATCCGCCAGCCACCAGAGAAGCTTTTGGTTGGTCGGTCCTGCATCGCACGCGAGAAACCCAAACCTGCGAGTAGCCTTCGCGCTCTCGGCTCTGCAGAATCTGCTCCGATCGCTTTAAGCTCTTCATAAACCTGGAATTAAATCAACATAGTTGATGATTAAGTACTTGTTATGTTTATCTGATAACATTCTGCTAGGACAAAAAAAATCAAACCAGAGGTTAGGTTAGGTTCGATTAGCCCATGAAAAAAAATTATTAATTTCATAGTCATAGTCATAGTCAAGAATCTTTATTCATAGTATACATAGTTGTACATGAATAGAAAAACAATTTAATTTAATTTATTGCTACTATGCTGGACTCTCAGTTTTACAGTAAGGTAAATTAAGACTCTCATTGGCTTTTTTTGTTTTTTTAATATAGGCCTTTATTGCAATACCACTATTTAATGTAACAATATAAAATTTGTTGATGTAGTTAGTGTACAAAAGAGGTTATGACTGAATCAGGAACATTTCAAATTTTAATCATTTTAATTTATTATTGGAATTATCAATTCGTTTTAAGTTAGTTCTATGAATATTTAAAAAATCAATGATTAAGTTAATATTTGTGTTCACAACACAATGCTTTCTAAAATTGTATTACATCGATATTAAACACGGTAGCTCAGTCATAGTTTTATGCTGAAACCAGACATTGCTGTTTCAAGATTGGTCCCCACTACTATCTGCTTACACCAATGTACATTTTGTAATTTGTTGCGAGATCTTTATTCTTTCGTATCACAGATCCGCTAACGTTTCAACAATTTTTATGTCACCATACAGAAAAGTTGATTGAGAAATGACATTTTTGTTATTTAATAAATCAAAACAAACTATAGAACCCTTCTGCTATAAAACATAAAATATAGCATTGACACAAAAAACTACACTGGACAAAATCTTTATCATATTTTTTAACCAAACTAACTTAGCTCACCTCAGTCAATCTTTCTCGAACTTCTTCAGATGTGTTTCCTTTTTCTTGATCAGTTTCAAGTTTCTTACACTCTTCCAACAGCTTGGTCCGTTTGACGTCGGCTCTGAGCACGGACTCGACAGCTGTGTAGTCGTCTGCAACTACTTCTTGTTCACAATACAGGATGTCTATATTGGGTGGGATAGCGAAGGCACGGTTCTGGATATGCCTAAGCAATGTTGTTTTACCATGTCTAAAACATAATGATCTTGTTAGTTTCATTGGATTATTAATCAAATTGAAACAATGAAATACATTAAACTTATAGGGCGCGCCTAAAAAAATCAATGTAATTAAATTAGTATGTTTTTTTAGTAGGTATGTCTAATTAGGTTCTTTATAGCCTAATATCATTTACAAGTTTTAGGGTATGAAGTGAAAAAAAAAACAAGGAACTCACCCGTTTGGACCGACTAAACCATATCGTCGACCGTTTGCTATAAGTAGAGTTGCATTGACGAACAAGTCATTTCCCTTGGCTGAGATGCTGAAGTTCTCCACCTATTGAAACACAATTGATAACAAACAGGCTACAGTATCTATATTTTTTGTTAGGTTTTAAATCATCATTGATGATCGTCCCAAAAGTATCCTATGAAAAACATAAATGAGATATTATTTTTGTACAAATATTTCTTCATTTCTTAAATTCAATATCTTTTAATGTATGTTTCATGAGTCAAGGGCATGTCACATCATTCCTTGATACAGTTGTTAAAGTGATTTAATAGTTTGATTTAATACTGTATACCGTATCATCATTTTAATGACTGGGGTTTTTTTAATGTTGTGATTGTGTACGTGTCTGTTTATATGAATTTAGGCAGCTCACATGTGAATTGACTACCTTCTGATGAAGCGATTATGGCCTTAGTTTAAACTAGTTACGGCAATAATAAGCAACAATAGAATCACACAGCTGATATTAGTAGTAGTAAGTAAATCTACTTTCTTATTCAATGTTATCCTTAAGCTACAATACAAAATTATAACACCTCAAATTTTACTACTTACTAATTAATTAGTACATGAATAAGGCGTACAAAATCAATTAATTCCTACCGTGGCTAATTCACTGGAATTATTATATATTGACTCATAGATAAAAAGTCCTAAGCCAGATGTGATACCTTAATATCCACAGCATTTTCCAGCGCCTGCAATTGTCCAGCTGTCTTCTGCGTTTGAGATACTGTAAAGTTGTCACCAAGTTCACTGTGTCCTTGACCTCCCTTCTTGGTCAAAAACTCTACCTGCTTCTTGTATTCCATCTAGAAAGAAAGAGTGGGTAAAATTTTTAAGGAGGTTGACAGCATGTTTAAAGCTTGCATTTGACCAAGCCCATCTCAAGGGCCTGGACAGTGAATGTACCAAGCAAAGCAAGTGGTGAGCTGGTACAGAACAAGAATGATCAGATAAATTTTGATTGGCGGTACCAGTGTGGAAAAACCTATGCTGCCTTATTTTTAAAGTCTGTTTCGTTACCGATTGAGCATGCAGCACACCATTTGATTGATAAACAAATGTTATCTTGATATATAAAAGTATTTTTATTTGCATTATGCTTTGAGTTTCCATCTGAGTACTGAAAACTATGAGTCTATAAATCGTAGAGTAGAACCAACATTTTTGCCAACCGTGACCTCATTGTGGTAGAAACTTTTGAGCAAAAAAGTAAACCTGCGTTCAAGAATAAATTGTTATAAAAGACTCTAATAAGATAGAGGTAGAGGTAGGCTAAACACAATGTAAAAAACTATTTAAATTTTTAAAGGGAACCAACGTAAAATATTTCACAGTAAAAATGACAGAAAGTGAGTCACTCCAGTTTCCCGTGGGCCAAGATGAATCTAGGCCTAATGTACTTTAAGATAGAATATTTAGGGATTCATTTGTATTTAGTTTATCATCATAAGCATATTTAGGTCAATAAGGTATTATAACCTTAACCCTTGAAAAACAAAATCTGAAGACTCTCAGCCCGAATTAAATATTTTCCTTCCCCACTTCAACGTCACTTTGTTTGTGGTAGGGTAAAAAGGGCCAGTTTAAATGTGACTAATATCTACTTACTTCTTTCTTCAGTTTCTTCTTTTCTTTATGTGTCATTTTCTTCTGACTGTCTGAAACAAAAGACTAGCAAGTTAATTAAAAACAATAGGCCTAAGCGTTAAAAGCAAATACATCAAGTAATATATGCTGGGGAATGGTTGTGCTGACCAAAAGATATTAACCCTTTGAGCGCCAACTGCTGATGTATCGGCACTCTCATTATATAGGCTATTCTTAAAACGCATACTGCTGATATATCGGCACCCATCGGTGCTGCAAAAATAGCCGACCGCCGATATATTGGCAAATAGATTTTATTCATTTAGAGCTCAAATGAGACTGCTGACGCTGACAATATTAAAAGTCATACCATATTAAAGCTAAAGAGTTTCCCTACAAGAATATAGGTACTTTATATACTATACAAACATTTTAACTGTAATACGTTTAACTGGGAAAAAGAGCAATTCAAATGGCTGTGACACCGCCTGGCCAAGGCCTAACCCAGCTGATTGTATTCTGTATTCTTGCTCGAAATAGTTATTGAATGTTGTTGTATAGGCTACGTCGTCAATAACTGGTAACTTAAAGGTTTTTTGCATTATTTTGAATACTTAGTGCACGTTTTCAATATTTAGTAGCCTACATGTTTTTAGTTATTAGTGGGACTCACTGAGTAAATTTTGCATTGGCTATTTATCAAATTCACATTTTCATATATATTGGCAATTGGCATAGTAAATTTATTTATTTATACTCTTCAAAATTGGAATATTTACTCTCATTAGAGTAGGCCTAACTTACTGAACAAGAAAATATAGTGTATGAAGAAAAAAACTTGATTTGTATGGTAGGTAGGCTATACAGTAACCTATACCCAAGAAAATAACAAAATAAAACTTGAAAAAATATTTTATTTTTATTTTTGAGATAAAAAGTTTTTTTTTTCTTATATGCAATGATTGTATATTTAAATACAGTTAAAAACATGTAAAATAAAATAAACCAGATCCGTTTATGTCAAGTCATTCAAATTGTAGCCTATAGCACTGTTAGCCAAAACATGCAAAATCACTGATTTTGCTCCCTGGCCATTTGGTGCATCACATGCATTAGTGCTGGCTCATAGAGGAAGTTGTTGCATCTTTTGACGGCGCTCAAAGGGTTAATCGTTGTATTGTTGATTACATTACAAAGTCATCATGCAATGGACTGATGACTAGCAAGCCACGACCAAACGCTAAATGTTAAAAAGGTGATTCCAGTAATCTACCTAAATTGACTTCATTCTAAAAAACCTTTATGGCCAGAGCTAGATATTTGGATGACTTGGCAGACCAGACTAAATTGGCGATGTCTTTGTCAATTGCTAAGCAATGTCTACAAATGAAAGGAGATTTTTACCTTTGATTTATAATAAACAATTGAAAAGTAGAATCGATAACAGATCATGGTAGGAAAAAATTTATTAATTTATAACTGCAGATTATGATTCTTAGTTTACTTTAGCCTACAATTAGCAATTTAACTTAGGTTATATAAATTACCCACCACACACACACACACATAGGCTCAGGAGCGAATTTCGCTAGTAGCCTAATTGATTAAGTAGGCAATATGACCCTTCCAAATTACTCAACAAATGAGTTAAGCCTGGGAATTTTTTTTTTGCGTATTGTTACTTAAGCTTACCTTGATTAACCTCTCCATTAGCAACAGTCTCACCAGCATCAAAGTTAGTATCATCATTTTCATCGTCGTTAAGGTCTTGAGAAACTTTGTCATTCTTTTTGTCTTTGCTTTGCTCTACGACCTCTTCTTTTTCCAAGGATATAGATCGGGCAACTGAATTTTCTTTACTTGATATTTCTTTTTTGGACCTCTCTTCAAGTTGAACGCTGGCAACATCATTGGATAAATCATCTAAATCACTGTTATCTCCCAAACTTTCAGCACCTGAATCTTCACTCTCTACAACTTTCTTTTTTGCTTTAACTTTTTTCTTCTGCTTCATTAGAACTTGATTGGCACTATAATCTTCAGATTCACTGCCTTTACTTAAAAGATTTACTTCAGGTTCATTATCACTGTCCCATTCTTGAGCTTTACTTTTACCTTTGCCCTTCTTTTTTGGACCTGTTTTCAAAGCGGCTTTGCTAGATGACTGCCCCTCTGGTTTTGATACTTCTTGAATTTCACCATCAGAATCATCTTTCGCTTTGGATTTTCCTTTCTTCTTGTCCTTTTTCACAGGTTTAGAAACATTGTTATCCTCATCAGACTGAATGTCTTCTCCCTTTTTCGACTGACCCTTCTTTTTGCTTTGTTTTTGGCTTTTAGAATCTTCAACATCACTGTCATCAAAATCGTCCTTCTTTGATCCCTTTGTCTTTTTTGGAGCCATCTATAAAATTGATTCTACTTAAATATATTATTAAAAAAAACAATTAATTCGTTTTTCAGCAAAATTGAAACGATTTAATTTAAGTTAAAGGTTATGATTGATTGCACAAACACTGAAGGCCAACAATATGTTTGCACTGACTTCACAACATTACTCACTTCTAACTCCTAACAGTATAAATAACTTATAAGAAAAATAGTTAGGAAATATTTCTGTATTGTTCGCCTTAAACAAATTAAGGAAATTATTGAAATTGAAATTAGTTCAAAAATCTAATCCAGATCCAGATGGAGTCACATTCACATACACAACTCAAAAATATTTAAGGTTATGGTTTATATCTTCTTGGCCATATGACATTACAAAACAAGACGACAAAAGTGAAAGACAGTATTCCGGGATGAGAGAGAAAAAGTAAAAGTACGTTTTAAAAAGCCGTTAATATACAGCTGGTTAGGAATACCATTGATTATATATTTCCCCAAGATCAGTAGGAATACTACCACAGCGTCCACAGCCACCTTTAAAGGTGGCCGTGAATACTACAGCAGTTGATTTTGAAACGAATTTAAAACTGTAAATCTAAAAAAAAAAAACTGTACCCTCTATAGGCAAATATCCTAAACTAGCTGTACCCGCGGGCTTTGTCCCGTTTAACTTCATAAGTATTCGCATGGCTCAATCACATTCTGGTTGCAGTTCGTTCGCTACGCTCACTCACCTTTAGGTTGGAGCTCGTTCGCTGCGCTCACTTGCCTTTAGGTTAGCTCGTTCGCTACGCTAACTGACAATGTCTACTCCTTTTATCTATGATTTTAGTCAGCCTATTATAATTATTTTTCTGAAATAGGCTACTAAGATTTTGAAAGTATAGGCTAATCACTAAAATAAAAATAAATCTTTTAAAATGCCCATCATATAGAGCAATATTTTGTTCAACTTGTCCCACATTAGAATCTTACTTGCAGTATTTAAATTCAATTATTAAGATTACGATTTTCTTGTGCCTGGTGTAGTGCTTAATGATCACCAACAGCACTTTTGTTTGTTCTTACCAGTGGGTTGTAGGGGATAGTGTTGTACCTTTGACCATCATGTACCTTTGACCACCAGTCATATAGTGAAATCTAGAGGCTGTATAGGGAAGCTAATGAAACTAGTTCATAGATCAGCCACCAGAGGACTACTTCACCTTGCATTGGAGTGGAGATTAAAAACTGTGATTGTTGGAAGATATTTTAGTTTATTCATTTTTGCTACTGAAAAGTATAAACATTTGCTGACTTATATTGTTTGTTTTATAAAATTTACATTTGTCTACAAATAAAAGTGAAAGTGAGGGGTTATTATTTGATGTTTATCCTCTAACTTCTCTTGGATGTTTGAAACTGATATTATTACATATCTTTTGAGAATATACATAAAATGGCGGTTTGGCGGGAAGCGCTAGTGTTGTACCTTTGACAACTTAATAGCGGTGTTCCTTTGACCAGGTCAAAGGTACAACACATCATCTGTATTCAGTGTATAGTTATTACTGTTTTTTTTTTTTCTTTTTATATATGTTAATGTATTAATATTAAGCCATTGTTTTGTGGAACCTACAGGAGGTTGTCGCCAAACTCCACACACTGCCAAATAAAGTGGATAAGCACGTCAAAGAGAATTTTTCAATTTTGTAGTGGTCTTTTATCCTAAAAAATAAATTAAGCCATTTTTTAATCTTGATGAAAAGAACCAAGTTCAACTTTGTGTATCTGGTTTTATATTTTAAAAACTATCATGTAAGATATATATTTGTTTTTTTCTACCTGTTTTGGGCTGAAATCGATATGCTGGTGAAAAGTACAACACCCACACTGGTCAAAGGTACAACTGCATGTTGAACCTTTGACCACTATGTAACACATTTACTTTATCACTAAAAATAGGAACCAACTTGTTTATTTACCTACAACATATGGGAATGTCAACGGCAATGAATTTATCAATGGAATCTATCCACTAGTGTGACATGGATCCTGCAGAATGGCCTGTTTTTTCTAGTGGGGCCTTGATAAAAAGAAACTCACCAGCTTCTTGAGAGTAAATATTAATATTCAGGAGGATAGACCAATCCAAACAGTTTTTTTGGAAGAACAGAAAATTTCTTTGAGTTTAAAGAAGAAATATTGAGAACAGGAGGAGGTTAAGAGGAAATCTTATATGTATGAGAAGACTAGAAGAGAGACATAAGGAATGCAGATACACAGTCACTTGGAGAGGTGAATATAATATTTACTATCATTATAAGTTATTATTATTATTATTATTCTGCTATGCAACTTATTTCGCAAGCAAAAAAATCATGAAGAATATAAACACCCCCGCTGCAGCAAACCTACCGACTAAGCAAATTTCTATTTTTCTGAATTGATTTTCTATTAAATCTATCTAAATAACATTAGGTTTAACGAGTACCTAGGTTTGCTGCTACAAGGAATCTAAGAAAAGGTGTTTTTTTAGTAAAATATTAATAGCTTAGTATAAAATAAATAAAATTGCCAAGTTCGATCTAAATATATATCCATTTACAAGCACTCCACAACATTTTACAATATTCTCCTTAAGAATAAAATGGGAATATTAAATTTACAATTTTTTTAATTTTCTCTGTTACCAATTGTCGCACACAAACACTTTGGTATACTAAATTATTTGTTTTTTTAAACTCTTTAAAAAGGTCTCAAGAAATTGAGAAATTTTAAGTTTTGAGGGCCAAAAATAAGAAAAACCAATTTTTACGCCATAAAACCCCGTTCCCATGGTCCGATCATGCTGGTTTGCAAACTCATTCAAGTTTATCCTGCCTTACACCTTTATTAAACCAAATTTCATCAAAATATTGGACGAAAATTACTCAAGTTATTGCGTTCACGGACACACACACACACACACACACATATATATATATATATATATATGAATATATAATCTATATATATAAATCTATACATATATATATATATATATATATATATATATTATATTTGATATTGTTCACGTGTAGGGCTACTGTAATTAATATCTATATATTTAATACGCTAGGCATATTTTTGTCATAATTGTTTTGGAGTGGTGGTGCTACCGATCACCATGTCCAAGGTGTCGTTAGAAAGGTCTTAGCATGTAGTTTTGCCATCAAACACAAAAACTTTGGTATTCCATCAGGGCTCTGCCCCAGTGGCCTTCAAAGTTCTCATGTTATTCTTATGGAGAAAATGTTTGTTTACATTTGAAGTTGAACAGATGAATACTTTCAAATTGAAACTAATATTTGAAACAGCTGGTTATACTAAAATTTTGCACAAAATCAAAACATAATCAAAAAAACCTTTGACATAATCGAGACTATAAGACGTTGACCAGGACGGCCAATAGGAGGAGGCCAACAAATTTAAACTGGTAGACGAGAACGAAATACAAATAATATGACGTTGATAGCCGAATACAGCAAGTACCCTTCTGTGTTGGGTTTAAGTGTGCTTTCCAACAGCCGCCTGAAGATTTCACATTCAATTTAGGACTGTTGGACAATCACTGCATAAGCTGTTGATTTTGGAAGACAAGGAGGCGGGTATGACTACATCGGAAACAGAAGAGAGGAGGTTTAGATGAGTGGCAAATGCGTTGGGAGCAGAGTGTTTTATGTTAACGTTTTAAAGGTAAACGAACGTTTATATACCTAACATCAGAAAGAGACTGGGTGGAAGAGGAAGTGTGTAGATGTGAAGAAATAAAACCACGAGTCATGTATTTATAAATTGTTCACTTCAAGAGACAAATAGGAGAGAACAGGAATAAGTCTTGGATAAGATAGGTCTAGGGTTGAGAAAATAAAACATGATAAGTTACAAGGAAACAATTGAAATGTTTAGAAAAGTAGGCTAAGGAAAAACCAGGGATACATACAGACGTTAAAATTTAAAAACAAAGAAACAAACAAAAACTAAGAAAGAAAAGGAATGAAAACTTGCCCATGAAGGGGAGAGGAAAGGTTAGAGCGAATCTCAATGATCCCTATCGCTCAGGGCGGTATGGGGAAGGGAGTCGTGCTGTTAGGCTTTTGGACACGTGTCTGGAAACCTATTGCGGCTATGAGTAAGGCTAGAAAACACTATTTACAGTAAATTAAATGTTGATTATATCGATCTGTTATGTACATCTTGAGTATTTTCATAATCTTTGAGCCAAATATTTTAAAGTCATCAGAAATTATGACTGTTATTCGTTTTAAAATAATGCCTGTAATACTTAGCATTGCTCGAATTCGAGCAACAGGTACACTAGTTAATAAATAATACACCATAGTAGGCCTACCCTTTTTTTAAAATTATTTTTAATGACTGATGCATTTTAACACTAAGGTCATGGTCACAGTCTTTCACTACCGGTATGTTATTAAATCTAATATGTAAACAAAGAAAATAAATACAATCACATTTTAACTAAATCTATCTTGACTTGGAAAATTGTATAATTAAGAATATCATTATACCAATGGTTTTAATTATTAATTTTGTCTTAATTCTTGGATCTTATCATAAATTGGGTTTAAATTTTGTGTTTGCATTATGTTAAGGATGTTGCTTTAATTTTTTCTTGTTGCTAGATATATATGTAGGCCTGATTCTTCTTTTACATCCATCCTTTCTCCTTTTTTTCATATTCTAAAATTTTGACACTATCTTCAATTTTTGCATAACTATGGTTATATGAGAACAGAAAATTTCTTGAGTTTAAAGGAGAAATATTGAAAACAGGAGGAGGAGAAAATTAATAGGAAATCTTTTACTTATGAGAAGAGTAGAAGAGAGGCCTGGTCTCACAGTAAGGAATCCAGTTACACAATCACTTGGGGAGATGAATAATTTTTGCCAGTTATGCTATGCAACTTGTTTTGGAAGTAAAAAAAAGCCATGAGGAATATACACATCATGTTGTCACAGTGGTAAAGTAAACATACATATTGTCAGATCAAATAAATACATGCGAGAAATGTTTACTGGTAACAGCTTTAAGTCGGGAAACATTTGTAGAAAACACTAAAATAAGGCCGGCTTTTAAAAATGATAAAATATTTATTTTTACAAGAAGCGTTTATTATTTCAAAGCGCTATTAAATAGCGTGAGTATTTCAATAAGTTACATAAGCTTTAAGTCGGATCCTTTAAACTCATCTAAAATTATGACTGTTATTACTGTAGTTTAAAAATAACTCCTGTATAATACCGGTACTTGACAATTGCTCGATTTCAAGCAACAGGTTCTCTAGTATATGAGTGTTTGGAGTATGTCAATAACGCGAAAACTACTTGACCAATTGAGCAGATTTTTCTCCATGAATACAGACAATAACCACAGGCTTAATGAAGATGGTCATCTTTTATTTTAATACTCTCCTAGGGCTCTGCCCTGACAGCTTATTAAGTCCAATGTTGTTCTTCGAAGTAACCATGAAAACCACTCTAAATGCCACCCAACCTGTTACGGCAATCAATAGATTTATTAATACTTATGAAGTCAAACGGGGCGAAGCCTGCGGGTAACAGCTAGTTAAAGTTAAACATAAAGTTACAGTTGAGTAAAGCCTGTGGCAGCCAAAGTTGATGTTTTGTTTTCTAAATACTTAGTGTTGTATGAGTGGTATCTTAAGATTATTTGGAAATAAATTATATGTAATGACCATCATGAAACTTTAATAAATGTCTAATTAATAAAAGTAAATGCAGAACATTTCAGTTATTACGTTTGTATACAATCTTTTTAGTACCCCTCTGTGGGCACCCATGAAAGGTGCTACGCAGTTTACAGAAAGTTTTACATTCAGTTTTTGGCCAAGGGAAGAATCAGTAATCTACAACAGTATAACTCTGTGGAGGTTTGTAGCTACGTTCACTTTCATTCCTAAACTGGCTTTAATTTCAACATGGGAAAAACATTTTATACTGTTTTAGTGTAACCACAGGTAAATATTGGGGCAAACCAGCTCCATAACTCATATTTTGTAATTCTAGATTAGAGACATGCTTCATTCCTAGTTGTCAAATCACCTTTAAGGGGGTGAATTGCAAGGTCGAGAATGTGAAATAAAACACCAAGTGCTCTTTAACGAGCAGTCGCTTATTTGTTATTTATTCAAGAAGTCACATTCATGAGAAAGTCTACTTTAGCCATGACAAATCTGAAGCAGATGAATTTATAAATAATTGCACAAAATATAGACACTTAAAAAACTTGAGTATTTTGATTAAACTTTAGTAGGAAGATATTAAATATCGAGCACTGAATATACTTAATTGCTTGTAAAGAGCTACACAAATGTACAACAAACATAACTTAATATATTACATCGGAACTATAATACAAAATAATAATTAATCTAAAACATAAACACTTATCACAGAAAACACACAAAACGGTCAAAAAATATCGGTAATTTTTTACAAATAATCGATAGAATATACAATTCGTAAAAAATTAACAACAACTTAAATTCAGATGAGTTGAATGCTATTTTACAGAAAGCGTTGGATGATCTTTGGCTAGTCCGGCTCACTCCCTTGGAGACGATGCAGCTCTGAAACTGAATACGTGAAGCTTAAGCAAATACTTTTGTCTGGGGGACATCAACATAAGTATCAAAAGTAGTGTGTAGCTATTCAATTAGTTAAATAAAGTTACCCATAAGTACTTCAGTACCTACTTCATTTGGATTTTAAACTTATCCAACTTTTATTACCCCTGTACCTTACCTATTTACATTCTCCCCCAAAATATAATTTACGGAGAGAATATTGTTTTCATCAAAATTTTGTGTTTGAGATTTGGGTGGATATATTTGTTTTGGGTCCCCCTGAAAAAAAAAATGTTTTCAAATGTATGTCCGTGTCAGTGGTGGATCCAGATGGCAGCGACTGCCCCCCCTCGGGCATAATTTTATTTTTTACTGCATGTAATGTCAAAATTTTGCTGCGATTGCCAATGACAATGTCTACACAACCGGCGAAGACGATGATGACTTTTCTGTGACTGTGGGAGCGGGAGATGGTCAGAATTTAGCCGCGAACACGGAAGACTACGATAATGGACGATAATGTCTACAGTACCGCGCGAGTTGTTCATAATCTTGCCGTGATAGCGGAGGACGATGATGATGTTCAGTTACCCCCTACCGCGGGGGTTATTCAGGGATTTGCCGTAACCGCTGGAGACAATGACGATGTTGAGGGGGGAGGGCTTCAACTCTAATTTTGCCCTCCCCCCCTAAATATACCGCTAGATCTGCCACTGGTCCGTGTTTGTGTTTGTGGGTTGGTACAGAGCTACAGACTATACCTTTGGTCTGATTTGGATGACATTTGGAAGACGCGGCTACTAATCTCCAGGCGTTCTTTTAAAGCAATTGAGCCGCCTCAATTGCTTAATAAATTGTTTATTAATGTCAATTTTTAAAATTTCAATTTTTAATGGTGATTCCCCCAAAAAATCCTATAAAATAAGAAAAAATATATTTTTCACAAAAACTGCCTGAACGATTTTGCTTAAAATTTAGTACAATATAGTTATTTCAATTCCAAACAAAACGGCACAACCCCTATTGCTTTAAATATCACTGTTTAAAAGTTATCGTAATTTATATGATTTTTCCCTTTAAAGCCCATAAAATGACAGAAAAATTGGATAATAAAAACACCTTGACTGATTTCGATCAAAATTTATTATTGTACGGTCTTTAATTCTTTGAAAATTGTAAACCTCAATTGCTGTAAAATTACGGTTGTAAAGTTATTGCAACTCTTGTGATTTTCCCCTTAAAATATAATAGTTGCTCCCACTGCTTACCCATGACAAGTGTTGTTGACTATCTAATGGGAGAAAGTGTGTATCAGATTGCTGATACCGCTGATTTGTACTTTTATACATATGAATTATAAGTAACCTACACATTTACTGAGATGTCATTCAAATACTAATAAATATAATTGTAAGATTAAGTGTTGGGCAGTATTGAAATGTATATGGATCTGGAGTTTTTAGAACTAGCATAGAGAAGCAGTGTGTACAGAAGAAACATTCATGTTACTGTACACCTAAGTGGTGTCTAGTCAAATACCGCCCCTCTTGCTCTCATATACTACAACGCAAATGGTGGAGGAAGGCTCTTCCTTGCTAGTCACATGTCTGACAAAACGTACCGTACCAGAGCTGAAAGCTCACGGACATCCCATAAGCGTGTTTCCTCTGTATCTTACTTCTCTGTGGAACTAGGCCTACCAAAAAACTTTGTTTACACAACCCTCAATAACAAGAAAATCTCAATTATTACAATTGCACTTTTCAAATGCACTTAAAAAACCATTACACATACAGTTAAATGGCTACATAAAACAATTATTTTATCAAAACGGTCTCAATAACATGGCTGTTTTCTAAATCACAATGTAACTCAGAACCTCTATTACAAGTAGTTTTGAGAAGTCAGTCTTGATAAAATTACTCTATAATTTAACTAAACAGTTCCCACGAAAATTCACCAGAGGATGTTTTGGTTCATACTCAGGTCTTCTAACAATTCTATACTTGAAACCACCTCTCCACCCTGCTCCTAAACCACTCCCACTTTCTCAAAACATAAAGTTATCTTTTACAGATCAGTTGCTTGTCCAGTGTGCTGGGGACAAAGCCCTCATTCCCTCCACCCCTGGCTAATTCTGGGACTTATATGCCATTGGTCAACTCACAAATTCTTATTACTGAGCTGTTTTTATCTTAAGTCTAATATCTTATTGTCATATCAAAATATTTGGGTAGGTGAGTGAGTGGATAGTGATCAGATGATCCCCATATTGATTCTGAGAAAAGTTAGAAGAACCTTTGAAACTATAGACTATATTCCTTGATTATTGCAGGCCTAAAGAACCATGGTAACAAAGCTGTCATCTTTTTTATTCAACATACATCCTTCACTTGTCTTTCCCCTAAAAATACACACCCCTAGTGTGTCTGTCTCGTGGACATCTCATCTAAAGTGTAAATATTTATATCACAAAAGTAAGAATGATAAATAAAAAAATGATCCGTGTTGTCTATATTTAACATTAATTTTACATTTTATTCACCTGTTTTGCATAGTGCTACTGGTTCAGGAGTGTTTTGGTCACCTCAGAGATGGACAACAAAGGACTCCCGTCCTGTTTATCTGGGGGTCTCCTGCCGTTGAGCTGCAAAAAAACCTGTTAAATTCTTTGAAATTTGGAATAAATCAACAGTATAAAAGTCTAGACATTCATTTCTCACTCTGAAATCACTGGGGATCATTGATTTTAGAGAGTAAATGTAGAGCTTTCATTCTGATTTTAACAAGTGAGGTAGATGCGTAGGTGCTTTGTTTACCTATTGAGCAATAGGGATATCTATTGGTAGCCTAGCTTTAAATATACACAGCTTTCATCTATCTATTGTTGAGGACAATTTAAAACAAATTATTTAATTCATCGGTTTTTTCGGTGAGAGTCGTATCAAATCGATATACACTATGAGCCCATTCTAAGACGTGGCATTCTCAGTGGCAAAGTTGATTAACACTCAATGGCAGTCTCATGCCATCTTAGAATGGGGGAAACAGAGCTGGATTTTTACTTAGTGTAAATACTGATTTGACGCTGCTCTCACTGGTAAACCAAGAATTTAGCAATGACACCGACTACTTAAGAAACAAAACATGTTCTTATATAAATTTTTATTCTGATTTAATAAGTTATACTGTAGCCAGATTCAGCAGGTTTTTTTTTAAATAATATCAATCCCACAGATTTAAACAATTTTTTACTAAGTAAAGTTAACATTTTTGCTGTGGCAAAATACCTACAAATTTAGAAAATAATGACAAAACAACTTTATCACTCCCCAATACAATGTTATAAAATCCATCAGCTGATCAACCCTAACTTTCCTAGGAGCTATCTAGTAAATGTATTGGATGAATAACAATAGTATATTTCACTACTTTCGACTTGTATGTAAAACCATAGATAAATCATACTCCCTTAGTAGATTTGTCATCCTTACGGAACAGCTGAAGCCAATTTTATTGTTAGTTCTGTACGTCCAACTGTAGAGGTTATGTTTTGTTTACAATTTGTTTCTTGTTATTTCAGTAATTTAAAACCTCATTTAACCAAATAAAACGATTTAATCATAAGCAATAACTGGTCTCATAGTTATATAACCAAATAGTAAAGCACAAATCATGAAAATAACCCTAAAATAATAGAAACAAAATGTTGTCTACCCCAGCGATCGGCGTGGACGTACATGAACTAGACACGAAAAACAAGCTTCAATATTTACAATGAGATGAGGAGTCTACTTGTGTTGCTTAGTCTATGGTAAAACACTATCTCACCCTGAAATGGGAATTTCGTGACAATTATTGAACGATACTTTTTAACACAACAAACAATGAACTATTTTGTCAAAATTTTAAAAAATTGTCTGATATTTCGTAATCTATAAATTTTTGTAATTTAAACACAATAGGGCTGTATAATTAATTTTAGTGTAAAATTCAGCTGATTGAACATCAACAAACTGCAAAAGTAAAAAATTTTATCACAATGATTTTTTACACGTTTACAATAGTGCTCGCTTTTATTAAGCTAACTGGGAACTTCCGTTGTAACTTTGTTGATATCAGGCTTGTGTAGCGAAAGTAATGTTTATGTCAGGAAAAGCCAGCTGATTAAATTTTTTTGTTTTTGGTGTATGGCAATTGACGATTTTCGAAGATCTCAGCTGTATGGAATGGGCTATTTTCAAATACAGAGTGATGAAAAAATATTTACTAAACCTAAATATGCATGATTGGCATCTTAACTTTTACCACCCTCATAAATTCAATAACTTGAACTAAACAAAAGTACCATAAGAAAGTTCATTAGCATAAATATTCATATAAGAGCAGTGCAGTAAGAAATTATATCAATCATGCAAAGCTGCATGCAATGTTATAGCGTGAGATTTTTACTTATCGATAAAACAGCAAATTCTTAATGTTGTAAAAATACTACAGGTATTTGTTTGAAAACCCTCTATGTTGGTATTGGCAGATGTGTTAACCTAGAGTTAAAAGTATTCTTCCTCTGATTATTTTAATGTTTAAATAAGTTACAACATCCTAGTTGATCAGTTCAGTTAGTAAAGCAAGTGAAAAATAAAATAATGCAATATAAAGGGAAAATATATTTTGTTTAATGTTAAAAAATAAATGTATATATTTGGGTTACTGTATCTTTTTGTAAGTTATACATCCTTGAATAATAAAACATGTATAGAAATGAATTAAGATAATACTACTAGCTGTTTTATCAATAATCTTCCAAAACTATGACCACTTACCTTACCCTTATATTTTTGAGGAGAAAGTTTTCATTTTTAAATGATCAACAAAAAAATGTTCTAACAATATTATTACGATTTATAATGCTGGACTAAGATTGTGTTTCAGTATAATATAAACACTTTGATTATTTCCTGTGACTTTAAATCCTATACAATATTTAAACATACATGTTTTTATAACTACATAAGGAACCACCGGTTACAATGTTAAAAATATTGCACCTCTGTTTCCTCAAATAATTAATTATGTCCATCTAAACACCCTAATCATTCTACAGTTCTAATGGTTTCAATAAAAACAAATTAGCTTATTGAAATTTATCTTGGCAAGATTTCTTATTTCTCATTGCACAATGATTTGTAATTGTCAACTTTATCAAGGATAATTTAGGATGATTCAGAGTGTATATTCCTTACGCTGTACAACAATTTTGTTAGATCAACCTGGTCATAGTGATGTTAATACTCTATATATACATAGAAAGTGTATAGCACTCACTGGTGATGGTGGTAAGGATAGTACTGGTGATGTGGTGGCCATACCTCTGAGCCACTCTCACTATAGTGCTGTTGGTAGTACTTGGGACTGGGAGGCGTGTCCGGCTTCCATTTGCTCTCGTTCATCGAGTTCATCTCTGCGAGAGACTTGAGCGGGTCGTGGTTGCCAGGGACATACTTCTTGTCCTGGAGGTAGGGAGACGACACTCCGTTGGGCATCAGAGGCGTCCCAGGGTCTCCCGAAGGACTCCTACAACTCCCGGTCGACGAGGTAGGCGTGTGGTTCAACGTCGAGTTGCCCCCACTACCCCACATCAACACGGTCTGACGGGGCGCTTCGCTCGTCGGAGTGTAATGTAACATATTTACATCGCTTTTAATGTCCTCTAACTTAGGCGTAACTAAACCGTTCCCAACCGAAGGTGACGAAACGACGGGAGAAATATTATCGACACTTTTCCCACCTTTTTTACCCTGCAGGTCGCACAGAGGCACTGTCACTACGGGTGTCATGTAGTCCGAACACTTCCCCGTGACGTACCCTCGAGTGTCCATCACCGGCGAGTACTTCTGTTCCACCGACTGATGGCAACCGTATAATTTATCGCAGTCGGAACTCTTTGCAAGTTGATGTACAGGAGAAGTCTCGTAGGTCGGAAGGCTACTTCTCGGCGAGATATCCAGGAAGCCGTTGGATACGTAGGGCGTGGTAGGGTGATGGTACTCGGTGTAATACGTCCCCAACGGTCTGTACTGGTGGAACAGGTTCTCTGTGGTGGTGAGGAACCTATTGTCGTACAGTCCTTGGTGGAAGTTCCCTGAGTGACCCATGTAGACGTTGTCTGTCGCTGGTGTCGCAGGGTACGGCGTGCTGTACATGTTGTACGCTGCTGCCACTGCAGCCGCAGCGCTAGTGTCCGCGATATAGTCCACCCCTACACTCACACCTACCCCCACTCCCCCCACTGGCGTGTTCGGCACAGCTACAGGACTCGTGTGGTGACTAGCCAGTTTACGTTTTGTCCTACAGGTGGACAGAAAGTCTCTCAACTGCGTCTTGTACCTCCGGTTGAGCCGTTGGGGGGTGGAACATGTTGATCCACCGAGGACGGAAGAGTTTGACGGACTCGAGTGGTTGGTAGACGTGCTGAGCAACTGATCTGAGTCGCTGAAGTAACTGTTAGTCAGACCAGCGTCTAGATAACTTACTTTGAAATCCATTGTTCTTTTACCTAACAGATCTCTGCCCTCCTCCTCCCTGCAAACAACAACCATCAACTCGTTTAATTCTCTCAGCAAATGGAATTTAAATATTTTTTTATATTTTTCTATCTACTGTTTGTACCTAAGTACATATTTTACAAAATAGTGCTAAACTAAAAATACATGTTATAATATCTATCTATCTATACTATTATAAAGAAGAGGTGGTGTCTGTGTGTGTGTGTGTTTGTATGAGGTAATCTCAAAAACTACAGAACCGACTGGGCTCAAATTGCACACAAATGAAGCTACACAGCTTCGAGGATACATATAGAACTATTCCCGCTTCGATATTGTCCTAGGGCTCTGCCCCGTGGGCTTTCAAAAATTTGAGGTGAGAGATTTAAAAGTAAATATTGATTGATGGTATCCATGGTAACAAAGAACAAACCTACAAAGTTTAAAAATTTAAACAAGCAGAACTGTCAAATGAATTTTGTTTTCATAATTCCACACAGCTGGTTCAAACATATTAAATACTACACAAATATTAGAACAGAGAGGGTAAGGATTATAAATTTAAAATAATGATGTCACTAGCCCGAATGTAAACATTATTTAACATTACTTAAATGGAGCTGTGAAACCATATGTTAATGTAATTTGAATTTCATTAGTATACTAGCAGAGTACCCGTCCTTCGTACGGGGTTGGCATATAAGTATCAAATGCTTATAGCAGTTATGAGTGAGGACATGGTTTAAGAAATTTCGGTTCTTTTTGAAGTTCGTTCGCTACGCTCACTCACCTTTAGGTTGGAGCTCGTTCGCTGCGCTCACTTTCCTTCAGGTTAGCTCGTTCGCTACGCTCACTTGCCTTCGGGTTAGCTCGTTCGCTACGCTCACTCGCCTCCAGGTTGAAGTTCGTTCGCTACGCTCACTCACCTTTTGCTGTTGTCATAAATGTAAAAGAAATAATAGTGCTAGTGCTGAACCCTGTTGGTAATCCTTGTAACTTTTAATGCTATTGAACATCATAGAACAGAACCAACTTGTTTAATTGAAACAGCTGTTAAGATTCATTAATTCCATTTCTCATAAGGTTAACATGGGAAACTCCAGAGCCACTGGGGCGGAGCCCCGAAGGATTTTTTGGGATAAAAATATGCCTATATGTTAATCGGGAATGTGAGCTATCATCATGCCAAATTTCAGCCCGATCCGACCAGTAGATTTTGAGATTAGCTCATACAAACACACACACAGACACCACCTCTTCTTTATAATAGTATAGATTATTCTTTCAGTTACTTCATTTGTTTATGTTTATGATCTATTATAAGAAAATTAGGGCTATGGTAGATACTGTATAGGACACTATAGGATACCGTATAAATTAAAAGACCAAATTTTCTTAAACCGTGTCCTCTTCCATAACTACAATAAGCATTTATACTTATATGCAAACCCCGTACGAAGGACGGGTACTCTGCTAGTTGTTGATAAATTATATCTAGCCAAGATTACTACGGTACTTTTATACAACAGAACACTGAATTCATGTAATAGAAACGTTTAAATCACTCCAGTTTTTCATTTTACCACATTAAATCATAAATATACTTGGATAGGTAAGCTCTTTACAAGTAATGTCTCTTTTCTTCTATATACTAAAAATATGAATACATAAAAAATACTGCATTTTAAAAACATTTTTCTCTTATTAGAACTTCCCAGAAAATAAATCCTTAGTTCAATTTAGAACAGGTTATAGACAAAACTACAACAAACCATGAATGTGTGTTGTCCATCCGTGTATAATTTTGTGGTTTCTACTTTATATACTGCCTAAGGAAACATATAGTTATGTTTTATTTGGTATAGTTATAGTCCTATGACGTTTTATGAACATAGGAATTTTATGCCAGACTTACATGAGTGGACGATGTGTGCTGATGACAAAGTCTGGTTTAGAGTTCTTGTAGACTAACCGCGAACTCGTCTGTAACCACTGCCATTGCCCGTCTTTAGTTTGGAACCGGTAGGCGATCATCCCTGACGCCCCAGTTTTGAGTACTGTAAATAATCTTGGATGAAACATACATATTACATGTACTCTTAAAAACATGTTAGATAGAATACTATCCACTTGTCTTACAATGTATGGAAAGAAATCAGCTGTGGTTCTAAATCGGCACAAAACACAACAAAAAAACCCTATTTGGTTTCTAATCCAATAAAATTACATCTTGCAACAATATTAAATATATGTACATGTACACTGTACATTTTTACAATGGTAAATATTTATGAGTTATTTTTCATATTTTGTAGTTGATTTTGACTCTTTACACCAGACATCATCAGGTTTAATCGGAGATAAAACATACTAGTGGATTGTAGGGACATAAGTCCCTAAAAAGCTTAAATGTAAAACAAACTATTGTAATATTTAAACAAACTCATGTGTCAAGATATATATCCCTGTACACCATATCTTTTGTGTTCAATAAATAATTTGAATCATTCCAGAGGTTTAACTCTAAAGGCAGCAAACATACAAGTATTTATGAAAAATTTTAATAGGCCTAGTCATTTTAGATAACTTAAGTGAAAGCAGAATTTATCTTGATAATTAATAATTGTTGATTATTAAACGATCTTCACACAGTCTATCGGCAGAATTAAAAGTAGTATAAAAATTATAATACATTTAGTAATCACATATTTAATGTAAACAAAGCTGACTTTTTCAATCCCAACGCATTTAAAATGGACGATATTTTTTGTTATTTTCCATTTTCTGTTAGATTTGGACATAATCTGCTATTTTTCCCTGACATATTGTTTTGTATCCGTAGAGTTAGTTTTAACTAGTAAATAAGAATGAAGACCACGTACATTCTTGGTGTGCGCTAGCTACGTATGCGAGATCATCAAAGTGGACTAGATCATAACCTCCCATGTTGGCAAGTTCACCATCAGTGTAGCCGAGGAGCATTTTCCCCCTGGAACAAAAAATGCATCAGTGCAAAAGTAAAACAATCATATTAAATGTACACCATCACTCGTCAAAACCAGTAAGGTGTGTTAACTTGATTGCTCGAACCAATATCTCATTAGGTTTAAATTTTCTTACTTAAACATGTCCTATATTAACGTAAAAGTCTGTTTGTCTGCATTAAAGCCTTTAGACGAAAACGTTTCCTTTTATGCAACCCAGAGTTTACTTATATCATCCCATTTCCTTCAAGCACTGCCGCTCCAAAAATTTCCTTTCACTCTAAGATTTGTCATCATTTTAGGTAGTCTTGTTGTGCTTGACATTAAGTGTCAAGTGTGAGAAAAAAACTTAGTTGAATTGGCTTAAGTAAAGAAAGTAAAGCATTCAAATACCGTACTGTTTTTTCTGTCTTAAAAAAGTAAAATCCACCAGAGAGAGTAAGCAATACATGCTAGCTCCGCTTTGTAGACACAGTACCCTTTTGGATAAACTTTTCAACAATGCTGGACCATTCAAAGTACAATTTATTTACCAACTAGGGCTTCTGTGAGCCACTTCATCTGACAAATCAAATAAGAGAAGCAACAAAAAACAAAATTCCAGCAACACACACTCCCAAGTCAGCTTGCTCTTCAGATCAATTTGATTCCAAATTAGCTTATATCTGGTCCATGATGTGATGTTTACTTCATTAGTTTATTAAAATCGTCTTTTTGAATCACCATTATCATTTATTTATGTTTGTTTTTGTCAATGTTATTTAAAAAAAATGATTTGTATCATTCCAGAGGTTTAACTATGCTAAAGGCAGCAAACATATAATTGTTTGTAGAAAATTGTAGTAGTAATTTTTAGATCACTTTAGTGAAAGCAGAATTTGTCTTAGTTATTTGTTGATTAGTACAATCTTCACACACTCTATCAACAGAATTAATACCCCCTCTGCAGCAATCCTGCCAACTAAATTGAACGAATTGAATCTGAATTTATTTTCAATTAAATCGATTTAAAATACATTAGGTTTAACGAGTACCTAGGTTTGCTACTACAAGGAAACTAATACCATTGACTATTGGATACTGAAGTATTGATAGTCAAAGCTAATACTAGGCTAATCTTTTTGAATCACCATTAGCATTTATGAGAGAGAATTTTAAACGCTTTTCGTGGAAAGCGAATTGAAATTTATTTATTTAGTGAAATTTATTGGATATGCCAAAGGTTAAACCCAAAGTACAAGATACTGGCTAATAATTAACAGCTGTGTCTAAGGAATGTCGGCCTTAGTCACTAACAAGACTACAAGATCGCGCCACTCATCCTACACTCATCTCCATTCATACTTGGCTTAAAATACCTACTTTGTGTGGTCGTCATTTAATAAGAAAGTATTAAAGTATTATACTATCAACACAACCCATCAACAGAAATGTGGGCTCGGTCAAACTTTGTATTAGAGAAAGTCAATGATACTATATCATGGAAAGCAGTTCAAGCCCCTTACATTGTATTTTAGATATACCACTGATCAAACCTGTTCTTTCACACTGAAGTCTGAAACGATTACTTTTTAGCTACTTACCTTTGGTCCATAGAGACCAGGGCCAAATCCAGTTTGTGTTTGCTCTTGAACATGACCTCCTTATGGGGGATTTCCAGGAGCGAGGGGGGCCCAAAGGGGGTGCAGATCGCGAAGAGAGCCAGAGGGGGCTCCTCTGTCTTGCGGTTCTGTCCGTGCAGGATCTTGATGCGCCCCCTTATGTCGAGGCGCTAGAAAAAATACAAAAATTAGTTTGTATTAAAATTGTTGAATGTTTGGCGGTTTTTACAGATTCTCTAGATTGTGACAATGACTCGTAATGGAGAATAAAGTAAATTGTGTAGAATCAAAAGTATGCTCGGAATTGACAGTTATGTTGTTGAGGATTTTATATAGTATTGCTTTGCTTAATGCTAAATAATCAAATATCTTTTTAATTTGTCTTTTAATATCAGCTGCTTAGTTATTTTATTATGTTGTTCTAATATGTTCACAGTTTGAAGTGTTAATGTTTTAATATCTTTCCTTTTTACATCAATTATTAATAAAGTATTTTATGTATTTTATTCCCTCATTTCATCAGGTTATGGGCCCAGAAGACGTTTTTGATCTAATTCATTTTCAATATGTATAAAACTACATTAAAATGAAGAATTCTGGACTGATTGTGTTTGGTAAGATTTCTAGGCTTATGAACAATATTTTGTTACCTAATTTCTTGAACTGAATTTTTATGTTGTTTGACCTAAAATGGAAACTACACAAGAAAACACTAATACAACACATACTATTGCACCTACCTCAAGTTATACAGGATTGTCTAGTATGACAAATATTATAATGGGAGGAAATTGTAATGTTGAACGTCTAGAGGGTGTTTCAAATTATAACAATTGGAAGTTTTCAATGAAAATGGCATTAATAATTGATGGACTTTGGGATTGTGTATCTAATGATACTGAAATCAAAGATAAAAACAGGGATCAAAAGGCTCTTGCAAAAATTTGTTTAAATGTTTTGCCTACTTGTTATCCTTATGTTAGGAATGCTAACACTGCTAAAGAAGCTTGGGATAATCTCCAGAATGCTTTTGAAAACAAAAGTTTGGTTAGAAGACTTAGTCTTTTAAGACGTTTACTTAGAACTAAATTGGAAGATTTTAGCACAATGGCAGACTATGTAAATGGAACTTTGTCCTTAGTTCAACAGTTAGCAGACATAAATCACATTGTTGGTGATGAAGAAGTTGCAATGCTACTTCTGGGTGGTTTACCTTCAGAATATGAACCGCTTATTATGGGTATTGAAGTTACTCAAACAACTGTCTCAAGTGAGTTTGTTAAAACTCGTCTCTTACAAGAAGATTTTAGGAGGTCTGAAAATACTTCAACTGGAAGTGAATCAGCTTTGGTAACTAAACATTCTTATGCCAAGAAAATTGAGAAGTTGAAAGATGCAAAAGATAAGTTTAGACCACAGAAGAAAATTATTTGTCATCTTTGTAACCAACCTGGTCATATTAAGCATAACTGTCCTAATCTTGGCAATAATTCTCAGCACAGATCTAAGGCAAATTATGTTGGGAAACACAAAGAAAATGACAATCTATTGCTTACAACTGTTTTCCATACTGAAAATATAAAATCTTATGCATCCAAAGTTGATCATAATGATTGGGTAATTGATTCAGGTTGTACAACTCACATGAGTAATCAAGTGGTGAAAAATGGTAAGTTTGAAAAGAAGGAAGTTTTGGTGGCCAATAATGCAAAACTTACAAGTAATTGTGTTGGTGATATTGAACTTTATATAGAAAATTCTAATAAAGTTACTGTTAAGGATGTTTTATACATACCAGAACTTGCTACTAATTTGTTGTCTGTAAATAAAATTACAGAAAAAGGAAAAATAGTAGTTTTTGACAAAGATTCGTGCAGAATTTATTCAGAAAATGACTGTCGAGTAGAGGGAAATAGTGTCATTTCTGCTGTGAATGACGGTGGTGTATATAAACTAAACTTAATTGAGCCAACAAAGTTGAATGGTCACTCTGAATTCGAAGAAGATATTTCATCAGCTGCTCTTACAGTTGCTACCAAAGGTACGTGGCACCGTAGATTAGGCCATCTAAGTCATAAAGGAATGGATTTACTAAGAAATGGTTTAGTTAATGGAGTAAATTATTCAAAATCAGAAAAGGAGAATACTTGTACCGCATGTATTGAAGGTAAGATAACAAGAAAATCTTTTCCTAAAGGTCAAAGTATCAGAGCTACTTCATTACTTGAGCTGATTCATTCAGACTTATGTGGACCTATGTCAGTTAAAAGTTGGGGTGGATCTCTTTATCTTTTAACATTCACCGATGATTTCTCAAGAAAAACTTTTGGCTATTTACTTAAACACAAAAATGAAGTTTTAAGTAAGTTCAAAGACTTCAAAATGGAAGTAGAAAATCAAACTGGCTTTAAAATCAAGCGCTTGAGAACTGATAATGGCAAGGGTGAGTATGTTAACAAACAATTTGCAGATTTTCTACGTTTAAATGGCATTATTCATGAGACCACTATACCTCACACTCCAGAGCAAAATGGTGTAAGTGAACGTGTTAACCGAACACTAGTTGAAAAGACAAGATGTTTACTTCAAGATTCAGGTTTAGGAAAACGATATTGGGGAGAAGCTATAAACACAGCTATCTATTTGAAGAATCGTAGTCCTACAGCAGCTTTAAAGGATGCAACACCAGAGGAAGTTTGGACTGGTTCAAAGGTTGATCTAAGTCACTTACGGGTTTTTGGCTGTAAAGCTTATGTTCATATTCCCAAATGTTACAGAAAGAAACTTGACACAAAAGCAAAGCCTTGTATTATGGTTGGATATTGTGAACATTCCAAAGGCTACAGACTAATTGATCCTAAGAAACCTTATTCTATAATAAAAGCACGTGATGTTGTTTTTGTAGAAGACCAATGTCATACCTCTGATGTGAAAGATGACCTGAAAAATGAAAGTCGACAAGTTGAATACACTGTTATAAACAGTAGTACAACTGAACTTGTGGAAGAACCAAACAATGATATAACATCTGTTGACAACGAAGAAAATCTTGTTCATTCTAACAGTGAAAGTGAACAGGAAGTTTCAGAAAATGAAAATTCTTATCTAGACAATTCACATGATGAAAATGAACAGCTAGTTTTGGAAGAAGGGAATTCTTTGATTGATGATAAAAGACCTGAACGTGATCGCAGAAAACCATTATGGATGAACGACTTCGTTTCATATCAAGCTGTCGATGTTTTTGATGAACCGCAAAATTTCAATGAGGCAATTGAAAACAATTTTAAAGAAGAATGGATGAATAACATGGATAAAGAGTATAATTCTCTAATTAAGAACAATGTTTGGGAGTTGGTTGATCGTCCGAAGAATGAAAATGTGGTTAAACGCAAGTGGGTTTATAAAACTAAGAAAAATGTAGATGGTGATCGTGAGAAGTTCAAAGCACGTCTTGTTGCTAAAGGTCAAGAATATGGTTAAGAAGTGCATTTAAATTAAGTATTTGCCAACTGAAAATATGACGGCTGATATTTTAACCATTTCATTGTCACGTGAAAAATTTAATAACTTTGTGACGGACTTGGGACTTAAAGACTCAGATTAAATAAAAAAAAAAAGATGTTTGATTAAGGGGGAATGTTGAGGATTTTATATAGTATTGCTTTGCTTAATGCTAAATAATCAAATATCTTTTTAATTTGTCTTTTAATATCAGCTGCTTAGTTATTTTATTATGTTGTTCTAATATGTTCACAGTTTGAAGTGTTAATGTTTTAATATCTTTCCTTTTTACATCAATTATTAATAAAGTATTTTATGTATTTTATTCCCTCATTTCATCATATGTACACCAAACGTTTTACTATTTTCATAAGACACTGCACTTTTGAATTTTAAAAATCAAATAATTGACCTGGTTAAGGAATTGGAGGAAAGTAACCTGTTCTGTGAGTTTGGAGAAGAAACTTTTGGTTGCCCCCCCCCCCCCCCCCCTCTCTTCCATTGGTTGTGTTTCCTGGTTTAGGCTAAAATATCCATCCTACAACCACCCAACACATAGCCCTACCAGATACTAATTCATTTCCTAAGAAATCCTTATTTCATAGCCTAAAAATTTTTGAAAAATCATAGATTACAACTGCCACGAAACATTTCTACAACTCTCTACACTTACCCGTCTCCATCATACTGGATCTAAATTGAAAGACACTACGAGTTCAATTGGCCAAAAAACTCGTGTCTAATTTCGAGACCGTCTTAAAATAAAAATTAAACTGTTAAGCGTAAACATTTCAGGAAGCGTTTGATTGAAGGTTTCGCGCCGCTTCCGCCGAGAGATGCGCCATTAGAGAGATTATAGAGATTAGCGGCGGCTTAACGGAAACGGCGATACGTCCATTTGGACCAGTACCGGACTGACCCGAAGTGTGCCTCGGGATTGCTCGAAATCGAGCATTGTACTAGTTGTTTTGCTTGCTCTTTGCACGGGTAACCTTTTAAATGGTAAATTAAATTCACCACCTGTGATATAAGGTTGTATAATTTTACGATCATCGTCGGGTGATGAAAATAAAATACCAATTAAATAAAACTGTAAGCACTTTAAACCTACGCATGAAGCCGCTTTCGGCAGTTTCTTATGTCCCAAACGTTGTCATATGAAAAGCCTGGCCATTTAAAAGTTAAAGCACAAGGGAACCGAACCACTTATTTGGTCTTACAAATTGTTAAATTAATTATCTTCATTACTTTAAAACTCACACAATATATATTGTTACATATTTCATGAATTTAGTAACATAAACTAAAGTAGGAAAGTATTTTCAATAGACACATTGTAATTTCGCCAATGAGAATTTTAATTTTAGTTAACAACATAGGCGTACGTAACGTGACACAGTTTGAAAATAAGGAAATAAAACAAAACCCCTGACCGAAAACCAAACGACAACCTACAAAACGTAGGTGTCCTGCAAATTGCGTCAGTAAATTGAAGGCAAGTGTTCACAGAATTAAATCCTAAATTTCCCATTTACAACGAAAAAACATGACACACTCTGTATGACTTGAATCAGGTCCAATCTTAACATCTTAGATGTAGGTTTTATGAAGCGATGGTACTGAAAATTTAATTATTTTCACGGAATAGGTAAACACATTTCGAAGACACATTGTAAAAACCACTCCACAATTTCTTAGATAAGTTTCGTTCATCAAAGCAATTGCCAACAGTTAATAATATTTGGTAGTGATTCCTTACTTAAATGGCACTTTTTGAGATGTTAGAAAAAAAGTAGTAAGCCAAAGACGATACATTATTCAATTATGTGTTTGTTTTTTATCAATTCTCTTCACGTCCTTGAGCTCGATTAGAAGCCATAAGACTTCTCTGGCACATTCTATGACCTCAAGCTTCAACTTACCAAGACGTTGTTGAGACCAAAACACATCAAAAGAACCCTCCATAGAACATTCACAATCACAACTTTTAATTATCAGCGCATCAACTTGTTCGAGACCTTCCATTGGAACAAAAAGTTCTCTAAGGAACATTTAACTTCCACAGTTACAACCTTCATCTTTTCAATGTAACCTATAGGAATATTCTTTGTAAGCCATCAACTCACCAGGAAGCCGGAGGTGTTGTCCAGGAGGCAGCGGAAGCGCACGGTGAAGGATCGCTCCAGGAGGTGCAGTCTGTCCGGCTGCAACGCCTCCTGTAGGGTCAACCCCGCAGACTCCGCGGGGAGGTAGGAGTTCCACATGAGTTGACGTTGAAGCTCCTCCCGATCCTCGGAGTGTACCAGTTCGTACACCGACTGGTGGACGATGTCCGACTGTCAACAAGTAGACCTATGGTTAGGGTAGTCGAATAGCAAGAGCGGTAGAATTGGAGTTGGAGATGTTAGAGACGAGGTAGACTTAGGTGGAAGGTCAAGGTGGAGGTGGTGGTAAAGTTTGAGGTGGAGTACGTGGAGGTGGACGGTGGAGAAGGTAGAAGTAAATATAACGATGCCTCTATGTCAGACAAATGCGCCATTGGCAAGTGCATAGTAAGGAGGTCAAGGTGGAGGTGTTCTGTGTACTTACATAAAGGTCTAGCGGGAAAATTAAATTTTTAACACTAGGCGTCCGATATCATTCATTTTCATAAAATAAAATTGTAATATTTTTGCTGTCCATCTATTAGAGCACTTTTTGGCTACTCTTCGAATCCCCAGAGACGAAGAGGAATTTTATATAGCTCGGTATTCATCTTGATAATAAACCTTTAGGTTTGACACTTAGAAACAAATGGTCGCATGATGAGGGGAAAATGACGGTAAGAGAGGTCTTTTCAACTTTTTTGTGATCCAATGCTAAAAATTTACAAATAATAAATACCTATGAATAATTGAGATTGTTTACTACAAACAAGTACTGTACTTGAATACTAGAGAGTTTACTTTATACATACTGTACTCTCATACGCATCGTAAACCAAATCCTTTGTTTCTGATCAATTACTTTCCAATTACTCTACCAGGTCCAATCTCATCTGGGGTCATAATGGGGACTTATGGCTTGCTATGGACAATAGACTTGAGTATTACGTAGGCTGCGTGTATAGACATCATGAACAACCTATGCCTGGACCTGTCTATACAAAGTCTGGTCGAGCGGACTGTCATTACTAATCCATACTCGCCATGTACTAAACACTACACAATCCGTGGACTTAGAAACATGTTGCTAAATTGAATCTGATATTTTTTGTAATAAACGCATATGGATTATAGTTTTGATTATTATCGGATCTAAAACTTCTACAAACAAAACATTAAGTATTGAAATACAATACAAAACGTAACACCACACAGGAAAGGACTAAACTTATCAATCCGATTACTCAACTGACCCAAAAACCAAAACACCCGACCTTCGTCGCTGCGCCGCGCCCAATAAAGGACGCCACATAAAATACAGCCACAAAAAGCATAGTGTATTGTTCACAGGGGATTAGTATGTTCTGGGCACCCCGGGGTCTAGGATGACAAGTGTTATATAAGTACTACAAATTATTGAAATGTAAACAACGTCCACGCGTCCTCATGTTAATGTCTCCATTACCCGTTGCCTAACTAACTAGGCTCTTGTAGTTTATCGTGCAGCGATGTGGGGCTATTTTGGCTTTGGGTGTAAAGTGTTTTGATTGTAAATAGGGTTTTGGTGAAAGTTCTTGAGACGATACGTTGATTGGAGCGTTGTTCTTGAAGGTTTAGTGGGTTGAAGAATTTTCATCTTGCTACAGGAAAACTCAAAATTAAAAGGTTCAAATGTTTGTGGATGTGGTGGGGATTAAATCCGTTTCTTACACACAAGTCTGACACTCTAATTTCTTTTCTAGCAACAAGCACCACACCCATAATCGACTTATATCTAACTTTTAATATAAACATCGTAATCAAATAGACTGTGAACCGGCAACTATGCGAGAAGGGGATTCGGATACAACAGTGATGTAGATTTTTGTAGATTGAGCGAGTAAAATGGTGTGCGGCTGGTGCGCTGGTCTAGCACAAATAATTTATTTTAGGTTCTGATTATTCTGATAAAAAATTCAGATCTGAATTAGGAAATGGGACGATTTTTGAGTCAGTTTATGATCAGTTTCCGAGTCTGATTAAAACCTGATCATAATTTTGTTCCATTTCCTGATTTAAGTCTGAATCTCATTCTGATCCAAATCTGGTCAGACTCTGAATATTTAGATGAAGTGTGAGCACATGACTTCTATCCTAGACGCCGGGTTTGAATCCAGCCAATACTAAATGGTAATTTGCTGTGTAAAATACCGTGACCATTGCTTCAATATAGGCAAAAATAAGAAAGAAAAATACTAAAAATTATCTCAGGCTTTGAGAATTTCCCATGAAATACTCGCTAACAAAATCTCTAGGATAGGATAATGTTTGGCACGTTGAAAGTAAAAATTTCATATAAAGAGAACTGTCTTAAGTTTATTTTAAATCACTGGAGAGATCGTTTTAACTCTCGTCTAACGCACGCACTTTTTACTGAGTGAGACGCGAAATACTGACTGTAAAGCCACTGAACATGTATATTATACTAGTGATAATGTATAGTAAATTAGAGTAAAATTTAGTAATACTCAAAGAAATCTTTAAAATCATGAAAAATGTCATTCAAAAAAGTCGATTGTTTTGACACACATTTCTCTCGCCGTTACACTAATCTTTCTATCGTGAAGTTGTGAGTAAAACACGTTTTGATGAGCGTTAAAATGTGAAGTTGAGTAACTTCACGACGGTGGCGGTTGATGGTTGGTACGACTGTGTCATGCAGCTGACATTACCGAAGCGCGGGAACCTGCGGTAATGAGGATAACTGTCAAATGTCCGAGAGACAAAGCCGCTGCAGGTTCACATGGAAATTGAGAAGCTGCAGAACACTAGGAGTTGAACACCATGGAAATGCTGAAGGATAGGCTTGCAGTGAGGTAAGTGTGGAAATCAGTATAATGATTCTGTAGAAGAGTCGGCCAACAAGTTGAATAGGCCCACTATGGGACACTGAAATGTTGGAAAAAGTTTGGAAGTGACGAAGAGATGAAGGATTTGAAAATTATTTTAAGGATCAGAAGAAAGTAGGGTTCAAAACGATGGATGATATAAAGAATCTGAAAAAAATCATGACATGAACATCGGGAACTATGCACGTTATAGGAGAGATGTTGAATAAGCCGGAAAGGAGCTTGAAGATTGACGATGAGGTTGGGATAATGATGCTGGCAGAGATATTTGAAAATATATGTAATAGTGAAAAACAATGGGAAGAAATACTAAGATAAAAACGAGTAGATGTTATAATTTGGGTGATATCCTCAAGTTTGCACTCGGTTATCAAGAATCGTGTAGAGGTTCAGTACTTGTGGACTTATAGAATCTTCGACACAATATCAATGTATGTTGCTTAAATATGCCTTACTTGATCATAATGGATCCACCAGAAAATAATCAAGTCGCTTTTAGAAGAAAAAATGCCCAAATAAAATAAAAACCTAATGCTGTAACTGTTGACAAACACAGCAAATCATGCCATATCGAACGATGAACGTGTTGGAACGCCTTCGCTTCTAAATGTGTCATATCTTACTACTTTTTATCTCACTTTTAGTCTTCGGATGACATAACATCCTCGTTTACATGTTAATTTATACCAAGCAAATCTATTGTTCAACTAAGCTCATTTTTCAGTTCTAGGAGTGCAAAAAGGAACAGGCGAGAAACTCACAGCCAAACTCACCGAGGCAAATCTCACAGCTGACAAATCCCGCCTTGAGTTTCACAGTGTAATGGTTATAATCCAGGCAGAGGCAGATTTTGCTAATAAGCCTGCTCGAGGAAGCAGACCGTGGGCAAATTTATTTGATGCCGTGTTCTCCAATTACGGCACACCTACAATTTGCTGCTGAGCGGTGAACAAGGCGAGCGCTCATATTTGTTCTGCTAATTTGAAGATTGAAAACTAGGATCTATGTAAAGTATAACAAGGATAGCTTGCAGAGTTCACACGCTAAGACAAGGATTCAGTGGGGAAGACAAGTTCCGTTGGGCAATCTTTTTTTCTTGTGCCGGTAAGGGTTAAGTCAATTTCTCAAATTTGGCATTTGTTTGATTTTGCCTGGAACCTCTTCGTTTTTCCACCTGGTGATCCCATTTAAATCAATACAGGGTATCTGTGATGTCTTTTTTTGCGTTGTACCAGATACATTTTTTTATATTTAATTTGTTGAATTTACTTTTGAATTTTTTCTAATTACAACTCTATTTGAAAATCTAAAATCTGTGATTAAGATTAAATTGGTATTCGACAGACTGTTTACTAGTTTTAAGGAGGAGTACAGTTGATTTATTTTTCAAGATATACACCATAGAATTTTATTCTTTCTAATTTCGAGTTTCCTCTCATTTTGACCTGAGATAAAAAGACGTAGTGAAGATTTGTAGGAATTTGTATTTAAAGCATATTTTACAAAATTCGCATCAGAATACTGACAGTCACAATTTCTGAATACAAATACAACTCTCAGATGTTTAGAAAGGTACCGTGTTAAAAAGCCTTGTAATACACACTATTGCAAAGGACTTGAGCTTAAAACATGGGATTTTTTTCATTCGATCCCTCAGAGCAAAATTTGAGTACTTCAAGCTCAAACAGCTTTGCTTGGGTTGAAAAATATCTTTCATTCAACAACAGATCTTTTTGAAGTTCAAAAATTGACCCTAGTGTCCTTGATAATTGTGCTTTTAATGGCCAAACCAAAGAAACGGCTGATCTCATTCAGTAACAAACGCGACAAAACGCATCCGGCAGAACAGTCAACATACACTCATCTTCTTGTGATTTGAGTAATCAAATAGTTCACACAAAATCGTATCAACAGATTTGAGCACCTGCTAACCACATAATGAAACACCCAGTATGTGTCACCTGGGTAGTTAACAGATAAGCCCGGTAGTCTCTCAAGTGATATGACACTGAACCGACTCACATGATAAGCGCAGTCTGACGGCTCCGGCTGCGTTAAGAATGGGGTTTATACTGATTACGATGTAGTGGATGTAGACATTAGCAGATGACCCGCTGACCAAGGCTAGTTAACTGGTGGGTTTATAGCCGCTGAGGGTACAAGTGCCGACACCACTGGGGTGCTGGGTGCCGACTACAAATAAACAACCGATTTATACGATGTTATCGTCCTTACAGACCGTGGGAAGGGCTATTAGGAGTTATTGACGATGGTTATGACGGCGTTGATTGATCTGGTTAGCGCGAATGAGGGAATTGTGATGTGTGAAATCATTGTTGGATGAAGTGTACGATCGATGTGGACAATTGTTGCTTTTGTGTAATGCTTAGCATTGAAACAACAAGATGCGTAATGATCTTTTAGTTGCGTCGTTCAATATGCGTCGTCGAGATGTCTCAACCATGACCATCGTTGATAAAACTCGAGAAAATCATCAATTGGATGTGACGCAGTTTATAGAAACCGTAAAATTATTAATCAGCATTAGCTTTATAACTACTGCAAGGACACAGGACATATCGTAATGTCTAGTATGTATTTGTGCGATAGTGGTCGCATAACAATCAAAAGAAGGATCGATAATGAGAAAGGTCAGTAGCTTTTAGCGAATTTCCCTGTAGGGAAGTAGCTATTACCGTAGGTGGCACGGTAAGACCTAGACCCGGGACCGATTTACTTTTTCATTTTGATGTCCCCAGAGGCCAAAAACACTATTCGTTTAAATTTTTATATATGTATATATATATATATAGACTTATATATATATATATATATACGTCCGTGAACGCGATAACTTGAGTAATTTTTGTCCGATTTTGATGAAATTTGGTTTAAAGGTGTAAAGCGTGATAAACTTGAATGAGTTCGCGAACCAGCACGATCGGACCATGGGAACGGGGCTTTACGGGGGTTTTATGAGGGTAAAAATTGGTTTTTTTTCACATTTGACCCTCAAAACACAAAATTTCCCAATTTTTCTTTAGACCTTTTTAAAGAGCTTAAAAAAACAAATAATTTAGTATATAAAAGTATTTTTGTTCGATTATTAGTAACGGAGAAAATTAAAAAAATTGTAAATTTAAAATTCCCATGTTATTCTTATGGAGAATATTGTCAAATGTTGTAGTTTGCTTGTTTATAAATATATTTTGATCAAACTTGGCAAATTTATTTATTTTGTACTAAGCTATAAATATTTTACTCAAAAACACACTTTATTAGTTTCCTTGTAGCAGCAAACCTAGGTACTCGTTAAACCTAATGTTATTAAAATATATTTAACTGAAAATCAATTCAGACAAATGGAAATTCGCTTAGTCGGCAGGTTTGCTGCGGCGGGGGTATTTGATAGTTCGAAACTGGACCCAGCTGACACTGATCATTAGACTTTAAATAAATTATTCTGGCTAATGAAACAGCTGGTAGTCAGCATTTTTTTATTAGTCCCTCGGTACTCAGATGTAAAATTATACATCTTAATTCGTACCTTGTGACATATCTTAACTTAGACAAAACCAACATTACCTCTTTAAACTAGTCTCTAAAAAAACATCGAACGCAACACTCCTCTACACAGGGTGTTTCAGAATTCGTGTTTTAAATATGATATTACAGTAAACTTATCCAAATATCATATTAAAATGTCCGGAAGGAAGTCCTTAATTACTCAAACAGCGGCCACATTGTTTTTCCCTTTATTATTTTCTCATAAAAGTGGTTAAACATACGAAATTAAAACTTTGAACAAACATTTATGACAACTAGATAAAGCTACAAAAAAATTATGACAATTTTTTCAAATTCATAAAACAAAATGGCCATTCAAACTTTTTATACCAGCTGTTGTGAAAGTCAACGTATGTTTACAAACTAATCAGCTGATTTTATTGTTGCCTGAAAATGATATTATTTATTCAATGTAGTCAGTTCCTTTAACTTATACACTTATTTCAATCGTATTTCTATAGTGATGCATTCACCAATGCAGGTCTGTGTATCTCGGTTCGTTTCCGCAGTTCCTAATGGCGGTACTGTACTGCACACTGCACCGCGCGGTAATTACCCCCGTTGCCGTGGACCTGCGGACATGGACCGATGACAGACTCCCACTCCCCCGCTTAATTACATTAGATTGTCAATGTACCGCGAGATAGCACTGATCACTATCGGACTTCCTGCAGCTGCCGCTAGGCGCGCTGTCGTCTGTCACCCCCGCGAAAATGACCGCTTCCGGTACCCAGTTCCCGCCAGTTGTATGAGTCCAGCGAAAGGTTTGCGAAACAATATCAATGGACAGCGTTTTCGTTCACATAATAACGTAGTGGAAAAAGTACTGAGGTAATTTTTATGTTCGTTAATCTCCACTCCTTGACAGAAAGCAGAGGGAATTGATATGCATAATGTTTAATGAAGTGGATTCCATTTGTTTTTCAACATATCGAACATTTAGTTCTTGTACAGGCAAGGCTTCTGTATTGATTGGCTCAAAATCCTTAATGGATGCTGTCTCCTGAACCTTCATCTACCTGGGACTGTCGTGTCCCGGGCCTTCAACATCCATTATACTAAACCATAGATAAAACACGGGCTATGAATGATGCGCACAGACCTACACTATGCTTTCGTTTACTGAGAGTATATTGGTACATTTCTCAATAGTTCATATGGTAATGGCAATTTCATTTAGATGGGTAACACCCTGAAGGTAGGTAACAACAGACAAACCTTCTTTTCAAACTGATGACATAACTTATGATGCTGTACTACAAATCCAACGATCAAATTGATTTTAAAACTAGAGTAAACTGGATAAGGATAGTGCATATACTAAAATAGTGTCCATCACGTCTCTTCAGCCTAGTCGAGTGTAAAAGACTCACTTCAGGCCAAAGTGATGAGAAATTCTAGTTTTTAAATTCATTCAGAAATTAGTCACTGGCGCCAGTAAATCCTGAACTCTCACGAAGCAGTAGCTCTTCTAGAGTGAACGACCTACCAATGACTTGACTGCAGTCAAACCAAACCCAAAACCAATATGTGGCCTTGCGCAGCGGGACGGCGGCCGTATTTGAAATACAGATGAGGGTAAAGAACGGGCCAGACCATCCAATAAATCCTGGCCAATCAGAAGAAACAAATAACAAACAATCATAGTTAGGGTCGCGGGGTCAGTTTTTGTAAATCATACTCTGAGCTCTTCATTACATTGCGCTACCCACGGTCTTGCTTAGGTTTTGGCTTCACGGTTCCGTTTGGGCAAGGAAAGCTAGTTAAACATGTTTTGATCTATTGTATATACTACGTCTCTATAAAAGCGTGTTGTTGATCATGTAAATAATACTGTGTTATGATTCGCATAGAATCCGTGAGAATTATAAGGAGGTGGTGGACTGAAACACATAGATCGATGTTTTACTAGGCATAGCATCTGTACAGAAACGTCCCATATACTTGTTGGTTTGTAAAAATAAATACCCTAGTTCTTTTTTGCCTTGAAGTTATTTTGTAGTCCTAGTAGTAGGGCTACAATGGTTAACATTGCATTCTTTTATTTTATTTTAAGGACAAGCTGTAACAATTTTACAAAGACAGTTACCTAGACGGTGACAAAAATTTGTATTAAGTTGGTTATTCTTTGTATTAACCCTGACCTGTCCAATTCCTTAAGGCAAAGGACTACGGACGGAGAGATCATGTATCATGTATGTATGTATGTAAAGGTTGGAATTGATATGTCTCTTACTTTGCATTAATTTATGCCTGAGTTTAACATAATAAAAATTATATAAAAAATCAAATATCATAATTTCCACCTCCAAACGTTGTTCCTTTTAAAGATACTGCATTGAACTTCGTAAGAACAAGTGGTCTAATAAATGGAATGGACCTTTTCGTCAGTATAGGTAAACTTTAACTGGTCTTACTTAGGTCATGCTAGGTAGGGTACACACAATGTGAGGAGTTTTAGGTAATGATTTAGGTTGTGATGGGTAGGCCTACTTAATATTTATATTGTAGACTACTAAGATTTGTGTGAAGTTTTGAGTTAGGTTTTAGGTCATGCTGGTACACACAATGTTTTAGGTAAGGATGGGTCTATAAAACCTTACATATCCTACAACCTACCTGTACATGTAGGTTTTAGGATATGCTAGGTACACAATATTTGTACATTTGTAGGTCAGGATTAACATTTAGATATATATCAACGATTTGTGGAGTTTGAGGTTATGTTAGGTATACTTGTGTTTTACCTGGTGGAAGCCGAGGTAGTTCTCGATGTTGTGCGTAGCGAAGAACACTTCCCCCTCGCAAGTAAGCATCAGGAGAAACCCGTTCAGCGCCTGCGTGCAAACACTGGTTATAGCATAGAGTACACAATATAGAAAGTCATAGAGTATACAGTTTGTGACTACCTTGCAAACACACATAGATAATGATAGTGTGCCTACGGACACACATCGGGTATAGCCATACAGTTCACCATAGTGAAGGCGAAGTCCATAGAAAGAGTTGGCTGAAATTTAACACAGTAAGCACACGTAAGGTTCGTATAAACAAAGAGAATGTTTTGGGGAAATGTTTATACAATTCTACTATAAAATATCACAGATCCGTAATATACATTTTTTCGTGTGTATTCATAGCGAACATGATACTTGTATGGTTATCCAAAGTGTAGGCCTATAATTTCACAGAGTAATACGATGGAGTTTATAGAGCCATAGAGTAGACATTTGTCCATAATTTACTCATAGGCCTACTACTCTATTGTTCACAACGCACATCAAGTATGTACATAATGGTGTCAGTTAAAATGAAATTGGTTAAGACCATACTAAACCAATTCTTACTATAAAAAGATTGCAATGCACTAGCATCTAGGAGGATTAAACATAATGTTTAATCCTCCTAGACTAGCCTCGTACGTTAACTGTTGATAACGATGCAGAGTTTAACTTAATAGTTATACTTTTAATTTGTAACTGGGCATAATTTGATATAAGACAGTTTTGTGTTCGAATAGCTTTAACAAAATGATTCCAACTAAAGAAACAGTTATTATTATTGTTAATGCATCATCTCATTTCCCCATCCTTCACGGATATTGTGGTTTGAAGCACATCCAGTTGTGTTTCTGTCCTAATTGGTAATAAATAAAAAAAAATTAAAAGTCTAATGATCAAAAGCTGGATTCACAATAAAACAGCAGATTTTCCACGACAGCGGTATTTTGACCTTTGAGTAATGACGATAGGACTGCAATATACAAAATATGCAGCCATGAAGCATAAGAACGCCATATCTCAATGCAGGGCCGGCGTCTCCGTCGTGGCGCGCGCACCAAGTATCGACTTTTTACTATGTGGCGCCCGAACCGCCATCACAAGTCCAAAATAATTACGCTGCTTTCCCCGTAGCCCCTGTCTTATGGAAATCACCCCTCCTTATTCGACTTGCAAACAAAGTACATTCTTGTATGGATCCTTTTAATGGAAATTTTCGTCGGTGATTCTTTTTTATGAAATATTTATCTAAAGTATTTGTTGGATTTTTTATTCGTCAAATTGACTCCTAAATATTTATTTGTAGGCATATTGGGTATCAATTTAAAGCTCTTAACCTCTAGATGTGCCTTTTGCGGATTTGAATGATATCTTTGACTATTAATACAACATGATATCCCGTGAAAGCCCTTCGTCATAAAAATAGGCATTTAAAATTTCAGAGTTGTGCTGAATTCTGTTGTCAATCATCTGAACGTTTTCAAGTTCAAATTTGTTTACATCAAAACAGGTGGCCGTGATAGAAGTTTGTTTATATCCATACGAAATGAGGTTATGGTTACTATAAAGTTGGTGATGTTTAGTGAATTCAAGTAAAATATCGTGATGTTATTGTATAAAATGGAAAGAAGAAAATGACTTACGTTAGATGTTGAATTGTGATAGGATTTTGTGTGGTCATAGTAAGTTTTATTGATGTTTTGAATTCAAGTAAAATATTGTAACGTTATTAATTTGTTTAACATAAAGAAGAAAATGACTTAAGTTAGATTTTGTATTTTCATAGTATGTTTCATTATTATTTGGGAAAACTAATTATAAAGTTTCATGTTTTCATAGTATGTTTCATTAGTATTTGAAAAAGACTAATTACAAAGTTATGTTTAGGGTATGCTTGAAAAAAATTACAAGTCAGTGATAAGTTAATGATTATCACGTAAAATGTATATAGTTTTCAACTTAACTCAGAGCAATAGAAATTTGCAAATTAATTCAAATATATCATGTATTTTGAAGTCCAGTACAGTATGCATTTTGTTTGCTTTGACACTTACTTTAGTATTTAATCCCTAACAATACTCATAACTTGACCTTCTGACTTCGATCTGACTTCGACTTCGTACCACATCGATGGCTTTTTCAATAGTTATTGAAATAAATGTTGATTTGTCAATGTCATCCACACAATGTGCTCAATTGGTTCATAGGGATACTGTTCAATACTGTTCAATGAAATGGCGACCATACATAGTAGGTATTTTAAGCCAAGTATGAATGGAGATGAGAGTAGGAGGGATACACTATAATGCACTACTGACTTTTCAGGATCAAATGTTACTACTGCTTTGGAAAACCATGAAATGTTTGAGAACGATACCATAATGAAGTAAGCACAGTGAGTATCTTTTCCACAATTTACTATCCTAACCACACAGATTTTCCCTCTGCTAATTCATTTTGTCTGAGTAGCTCTATGATGGTAAAAAACTAGTATCAGCTGTCCATGATAGTTGGGCATTTAATAAACAATCATGGCTAAATAAACAGCTGATCGTAGTCAGTACCAAAGCAACTAACTTATGTGGGCATTACTGTCTTATCATGAAGAATTAATCACGAAATGTTTAATTACACTAATGTTCACCGTACTTTGTCTGGAATGAAATAATAATGGGTATTTCTCTGGAAATAATTATTTATTTATATTCTTTATTAGGATTTTTTTTCTAAATATATATTTTGACTCCATCTTTGCGGGCAGCGGCACCTCAAATGTGTCTCTGGCGCCGGATTCCTGGAAGTATTCAACAGTTTCTGCCACACACAGTGACACAGGCCGACTTAATTATAAGGACCACAATTGGACAAAGCGCCGACAATGTGTGACGACGATTGGCCGCTAGATCTCAACCGCTTGTGTTAAACAGGTGGGTGATGAAAACAATAAATTGGAATATAAACATGGGGAGAAATAGTTAAGAGGGTATTTATTTATACTCTGTTCACAAAATTTAGGCGGTTTTAGGGAAAGAAATCTATCCCCTCCACTTGATCCAACAAAGCCTTCAAAGCAATAGCTCAACAGCTGAGGTTTGCCAAAACATCATCTGCTACAAACATATAAAGAAAAAAAGTTGGGTTACTTCCCCTCATACCACCTAATTTTTGTAATCCGAGTATAAAAGCAACAAATAACTTTAAGATAAGTTTTGGAAAATAAATCTTTCTACATTACCACGAATACTAGAACGGATAGCAGTTTGGATCATAAACATAAACAAATAACGTAAACTGTCCCGAGTCCTATACTAATAACATTAAGATGTGGTTTGACAGTTTTATTTAAGCAATGTTAAATAATGTTTACTTTCGGGCTAGTAACATAATTTGTTAATGTTCATGATCCATATCGCTATCTGTTCTAGTATTCGAGGGAATTACGAGTTGTTTTTAGTTTGAGTCTTAAAGAATAGCCTAAAAAGAAAGATGGTTCGTAATAAATTAAGAAATTATTTTACTGACAAACAATAGCAAATTTGTATTTAAATTTAAGAAAATGATATAAACAAAGTTAAAAATCAATGTGAAAATAGTAATAAGATTATGAAAATAATTGCGATGAATATCTTAATGAGCCTTCCGTAAAAAAGAATACAAAAACCGAAACCGTACACGATTAGGTAACAATGGTTAAGTTTGTGGTATGAGATCAAAAGAATGGGATATGGTAAAATGAAGAAATGAAAGAAGAGGATAAGTTGATAATGAGGATGACAGCGAAACAGAGCAATGGGGTACTGCAGAGAGATTAATTAAAATAAATTTGAGAAGCTAATTATGTTTTTACATTGGGTGTTAGATTGAGAATAACAATGAGGATGGAATTGAAAATCTTTATAGAGATGCTGCAAAAATAATAGTGAGGAAATAGAAGAAGCAAAAAAATAATCATCGGAATGGCAATGAAAACGAAGCTGAGGATGAAGGAAGATGCTACCAAAAACAAGAGTGTGGTAAAGTAAGGATGTACAGGGGGGATAGGATTTGCACTAAAATGACGAAGAGTACGTCTTTAGTATTGCTAGCTTGTAAGTATAATTTAAGACGAGAATTAGTTAGTTTAAGGCGAGTATTAGTTGAAGGACGAGGGTGAAGATAATGAAGACTGGCTAGGTAGCTGAGTGGTTATAGTCCTCGCATAACAATCAAAATATTGTCGGATCAATGCTGAGAAAAGCCAGTAGCTTTTTGATGGTTTTAAACTGGACCCAGATATTCATGATCATTGAACTTTGTAAATAAGTTATTCTGGCTAATGAAATAGCAGATCCTAGTAACACAACTACATAGATCATTTACCTCCATTCTAACTCTTCCTTCACTCATATTTGGGTTAAAATACACTAGGTGGCGTCTCCAACCTCAATTGATAGTTGATAATAAACAAATTGATGGATTTTGGATTGGTTGCTTACCTGAAGGAACATGTCGCCGTCCAACAGGGAGTGGTCGTAGACGGAGAGGTCTCCTCTGCCGCGGTACTGGCCGTCCTCCTTGTCTTTGTGCATGGTCACTGCAACACCAACAAACAGCTGTTAGCAACGCTCTTCAAACTTAAGACAGTACAAGAGGAAACCAACGCCATCAAGATGGTATGGTCATGAAGTTAAAGTTTCTCTTCTACTGGACGAGAAGTATCTAAAGCTAACTGCAACACCTACATTGGCAGATCTCCAGGAGCTTCGCAGCAGTTGGAGAAAAGTATATGCTTGGTAGCGATTTCGTGGCTCGGTACCATCGGTACCACAACTAATATTTATTTGTGCAATTCTCTATACCGTATTGTAGCTTTCCCTGCTTTGCTTGAAATGACGCACGGGTCAAAGGGGCAATGCAAAGTCAAAAGCCGCCAAACTCTTTTCTGAAGCATACAATTCTCTCATACTATACGGGAAACATCTTGAGCTAACGTATGCTAGAATGCAGTTGATCAAATCGACTAAACCAAAAATGAATCTCTCCACTCCTCAACAATTGTATAAACTGAAATGCTTCACATAGATATTTAGATATCCACTCAAATACTTTGCCTGAGGATGATGGAAACATACTAAAAATGCTTATACAACAACTATTTTAAGGCAAAGAAACAATTTGTGTAATGCAGAGATACTAGGTCAACCGAAGTCTGAAATGCGACAAACTTCAAACGAGAAGCTATGAATAAGTTTCTAGTTTAGTTGTAGGAAGCTTTTATTTTATTATCTACTCAACCTATCAATGTAGATCGTAGATCTAGTCAGTTCAAATAAAGTGGTAGATAAGTTTATAAATGTTTCCTCTACCTCTTAATTATTTTAGCGAATACTTTTCGTTATGGCTGGATTGTGCAAATTCACGTTTACCACTTCGATTTTGCAACTTGCAAATACACAATGAATGGATTCGCAACAAATCGTAGCATAACTCACCAGCAATTTACACGTGTATCTAAACAAGCCAACAAATCACCAGACGACACAAACTCTGGGACTCTGGTGACAGGCGGTTACCCCAGTGGTTGATTTATACAGGGAGCTACTTCGAATAAGTTTCCCTATCGGGACAAATTGCCAGATACCGGGATAATGGGCGCGCTCAGCCATAAAACAAAAGTCAGGTGAGGGAGGGGGGCAGATGGTGGAGTGAATGACTAATTTAAAGACCACGATAAATCATCAAAGTTCCCCCAATGATTAGCGGCCCACCTGGGATCGATATGGGACTAGCCGCGCCGCCGTGGAAATGCAAAAACACCCTGACTCACTACTATGGAATAAGCGAACAGTGCGGGTTGGAATGCTTGGAAGGTTAGTTTGTGGGAATGGGTATCAAATGATCAACATTTATAATACTTTAAAGGGAAAAGTAATACTATTCCTGGTACATGTAATGTACAACGTATTTGGTCAAATAGAAAATAATGTGCGACATGCAGAAAGTCTAACTAGAACGGCAAAGTAGGCAAAGTAGGCCGAAAATCTGCTAAGCAAAAATAACATTGATATGCACTGAGGTTTTCAAAGGAGCTGTAAAGTCAACCATTGTTCCGTATTTTTGGCATGCTGTATGGTGCGTGCTCGAAGATTACAGAGGGTTTTGCAAAAGTTATCTTTGTAGCTCCTAACGTGTTCCTCCTAAAGGTACATAAATATGTTACGGGAAGTGTACTGAAGATGAATAATTGTAATAACTATGAAAATGCACTACGAATAGCAAGAATAAAATAACGAGTGTGGGACGAACGAGTTTGTTTCTCATTTGATAGTCTCTTCGGTTATCAATAAAAAATCCCAATGGTCATGGACTGCTAGGTTTAGTATCGAACCGTAAAAAGTTTCTTTTATGACAGAAAAACTATACATCAATAGAAAAACTCAAACCCCTCTATTACCCACCAATTTTAATATTCTGACATTACAAAATTACTTGAACCATTTACCTGGTTTACGGACGGAAGAGTTTCATGTAATGATAATGAACAAACCATCGAAATTAAATTGGTTTATTTTCATGGTCACAAAGCAATGATTTAAAATGTCTTCCATATTTTACCGAGTGCATTGAACTGTCGTGACTAATAATTTGTTAAATAACAAGTTCAAAAGCTTAACAAACACTTCGACGTATGAACAAATTTACGCCGAAATTTCAAAAATTAACTACTCCGCAAATGTTTGCCTCATCTTCCCTCCTTTCATGTCAATCCTGCAGCAGGCATCACGCAACGTCAAGACGACGTTCCATTGGATAGGTTAGTTCTGTCTATCCTGTCTTGAAATAACAAAGGTTTATACAGCGAGAATGCAAAAACTAGAGTCTGGATTTTGATTTCAGAAATTGGAAGTATCCAATTTCAACCCCGCCGGTGTTAGGGGTAGGCCGTAGTCAGTGGCCCGTGAAGAGAAGGGGGCAACAAAGCATTAAAATCGCATTGCCGGCTTGCGTGCCCCCTCAGCCACCCCCTCATAATTACCACGATTGCAACCGCTACCAGGAAGTCCGAGTCCAATTTTGAGGAGACATTAGAATATGGGGTTGCCTGGCCGCCTGACCGTCGCCTGGAGAAACATAAGCGCGCGTGGAACTTTGTTTGTAAAAGGATTTCCTTTCACAATCCCAAGCTGAATTGAGGGGAACTGAATTGTAAGTGGCCATAGAAGCAAACTAAAGAACTTAGTATATTGATTGAGAAAAATTGAATGTATGAGAAATTGAGGAATTTTACCTGCGTATGTTCTTCTCCTTTGTGTGTGTTCTCCTTCAATGGACCAATGTGTTTATGAATTCTTTGGAGGAAAATATTATTAAAACCTTCAAAAAAATTTTTACTTGTATAAGGCAAATTGTTTATACTGTAAGTTGAAAAATACGACTGGAAATATGGTGAAAACGATTAAACACATTTATTACGCAGATATTAATACTATAACACTTACTGTCACTGGTGGTTATGTTACTGGTCACTGGTGTCTTTATCTTGTAAAAAACATCATGATGACCATGATGATCATGATCATGTATGATACATTTTCTCCAAAACCAACCCGTAAGGGAACTGTTTCTCCCCTATGCGTACCGAAAAAAGTAAGTAAAAAGAGCCACAAGCAGCGTGTGGTGTTGCTAAATAGCGTTTCATTTTCAATACCGAATTTTCAATCATGCCGAAACTGATAGGGCAGTTTATTGCAGACCTAGTATATTTTAAGTCTTCTTTGTCAATCATAGTAAGGGTAACGGTTGTTTAACATTATATAACTGTTTTATTTTATCTTCGAGTTAAATGTGTGCTTCAATATACTATGTCAATGTTTGTATTACTAATAAAATATAATAACTAAATAATACTTTTTACGAGAAATAGTTAAAAATCATCTGTCCATAGCTGGACAAATAAAAAATCGTGTAAACTTGCTACCAATTTCCATTCTCCTCTACACGTCTCAATCGCCGCCTCAGCGAGGTTTTGCATGGTGTCCCCCAAGGTCTCGTACTGGGTCCGACGCTATTCAAGATTTACACCTATAATACTACTTACAGCTGTCGCATTATTTATGATCCGAACACAATCGCAGTAACGAGCGCATTTTTATTGCCGTCCGCACTAAATTTCACTCGTTGTAATCCTACAAATAGCTGAAACCACTACTTCGCCACTTCATTATAGCTAGATGTAGAACAGCTTACAGCAGTGCATAAATTGAAATTATTTGTACCGGTGTTAAGGAGGTATTTCGTATTCTAGGAATTGTGATATATTGGTTGACGAATTCCAGGCTAGGCGCTGGGACATTTTTTTCCTTTGCTAGGTTTCGAGTGAATGTATGATTATTCAATTTCCTACTACAGAATTGTCTTTCTTCTTACTATGTCTCGGGGAAGCTAGCTGGTGTAGTGGTCAAAGCGCGGGACTTCGGTTCCTGAGGTCAGAGGTTCAAATCCCGTCAAATCACCAATGGGTTTAATCTAAGTGATAATGCCACAGAACCTAGGTCTAGCCTGAAGTTATGTAAAAAACAATCCCGGGCTCTAGCCTAGCGTCCTAGGACAAAAAACACGATGTCTTTATGCTTATCAATACAAATTGCTCTGCAAAGAAATGACTTACCTTTAACCCTATTTACATTTATTGTAATACTATTCGATTACAAGTTAATGCCTTTCTAAAATGTCATGTCATTATCTCTAAACTGTCTATGAAAGTCCTAATAGTTTTTGTTATGTTTAAGGGTATCAAAGTGGTAAAATTATGCTTCTTTGGTTAAGGAACATCACATGCTCGTTTTTTTATATCTTTCTACAATAACAAGTTTTGGTTACGGTATTTACGAGGAGGAGCGAATCCAATAAGGTTCTTGTCCATCCCAACCATCAATTAATGCTATTACTTCATTTTAGTTCCGAAACGTGAATTACAATTGCAGCTCCTAAAACAATTATTTTTTCTCATATGGCTTCGTTATTTATAATGGTCATAACATTTAATAACCTCAATAAATTCATACGTAATTCTAATCTATCTTCCGCCACAATCATAACACAATTTATCCATCGAAAGCGCTTGTTTGGGGAGGGGTCATTACCATACGATAAACATTCCCAAATATTTTGGAGTGGATGGTTGCTAAGCAACCTGCGCGCGCAACCTCCCCCCGTCAAAATTAAAACCCTTTCAGCTACAACCTCCATAAAGATAATACCCCGGTGCGATAGTGGTCTCATTTTTATTAAAACCGTTTTAAATATTAATAAGTGACTTAATTAAGCCTCGCCCCATTTAATTGAGATGAACGCTTTCATTTGATTAATGTTATGTTGGACAAGTAAACGTTTGTAGCCCTCAGAGGAGTTGTATTATGCAAAATCTTGATGTTGGATAATAAATTGTTGTGTTGAAATATAACTTTGTATAAAAAAAGCCTAAAAATAATTTGCTATATCTACATTAGAAACACATTTAATAATACTCTATAAGAATATTTTGATTGAACGTTAAATGCCAAAAATGGCAAACCTTATTGTTCTTAGTGTAGTTAGGATGAATTTACCGAAATCTTTTAGTATTGATTTACTATTTATTTGTCTTGAGGAATTATTTTGTCGTTCTCAATCTAGGGATTGTATTAGTTTTAAATAAGTTAATCGTATTTAAGAAATAAACGAATTTTATGAAGTTGTTTGAATTACGAATTTTGTTCACTTTAAATATGTTGAAGTGCAAGGTAGTGTAATCTTTTATTATAGGCCCTAATGGATCCAATTTTTCTATTTTTTGATTTATTTTTCAGGTATAGAATCAATTTTACTTTGGCAAATGTTTCTACGTTGCCATAAATGATTTCACTAGCATACATAGATATAACTTTGTATTTCTAAACTATTTCATAAATGCACTACAACATGCATTTATAATAAGTATACCTTTTGTATAGTATTTTCAGTCTGCACCTGTACGCCAAAAAGTAATAAAAATTTCCGTACAAATGTACAACAAATAATCTCCAGTTTTTTCTTACCTCTAATAATATTCTAAGAAATCGAACGGAAAAAAATCAACCAAAAACGAAGTTTATTTTCCACACTGTTGACGACCAGCTGTTTTCTTACTCCACGTGATTAATGTACCGGTAGTTTTTTTTAGAAAACACGGGTTTTTTAAAATGAAAGGAGCCCAGCAGATTTCTGTTTCTGTGTATTCAGCAAGAAACTAGTCATATTAAACGTACATTTTGCAAAAAGGTCAAGCCCCGTTACACAACAATTAAGTTTGAAAAAAGGGCCACAAACAAGCCTTCCAGTAATTAGCTGTACTGGACAACAGCTGGACATCTGGACATCAGCTGACGCTGGGTGGACACCCGCCGTGCCGCGCGGCTGATCACCCTACACCAGACATTACACTTACAGCTGATGCTCGATTTCGAGCAAACCCTACAGAAATAGCTCCCCAAAGGCCGTAGATTTGACAATGCTGCAGTTAAATAATTTGCTCTGTTTCTGTTTGTCATCTGAATAAAGAGGAAACTGATTGTTATTTTGCTGACGAGTGTCAAATGTTAAAATGTGTTTGGTATGATGTTTTATGAAAATATTTGATCGTGAAGAATTTATCAATTACTTTAATGGGAGGAGTTTGAGTGATTTGGGAAATTGCCGAGGGAAGCATGGTAAATATGGGAATTGGTTTGTCAATTTTAATTTTGTGATACGATTTTGTTTATGGGACAAAGCTTATCTTGCATTGAGGGATAGTTAGCCATACGGAACAAATAAGGGTTTTCTGTTTTGTAATTTTCGATGAAAGTATTCTTTTGCTAATTTTCTCATTGTAAATTAACTAAATCCTAAACTACCTAGCTTAATTTACTTGTGGAAATTGCAAACTGAATCCAACCAGATGGTCAGAAAGGTTATCGTTGTTAAGTACTAGGCCAACATTATATTGATACCATTGTAAAATTAGGTTTTATAATAAAGTTACTTGTAGGAAAAAAGTAATTCTAAGTTAAAATTACCACTCATTTTCAATTTATTTATAGCTTTTTATCTCCAGCAGAAGTTTAATTGCAGTTTTAAAGTAATTAAAAAAGTCTTGAAGTGATCGATTTCATAAATTTTTCCTTCAATCTCAATATCAATGAGCTTATCATTCAAGAGAAAAACTATTTACATTAGCCAGTCATTCATAGCAACAATATATATGAGTAAATGTATGTACCAAATAAATAATAGGCAATTTAAGGCATACAATAATTTAGAACGTTGTAGACACTAATTTTCTGTTCGAAATCGCCTGTATTTCGTTGAATAAAAAAAACTCGAAACACTAAATACAAAAATTAAATTCATGTTTTAATACTTTTTGAAACGTTAATGAAATTCAATGCAAATAGGCCTACACAACAAGAAAATGCATCTATAACTGAAGCTGTGCAGTCTCTTCCCATATTTCAAATTATTGTAAAACCTTCTCTTTCCAAATCATTGCTCTACTTCACTTTTCAAAATTTCTCCCCCTGATTCGTACTGTGGCTAGCAACACTGGATCGTCCTCCCTCACTCTTGCTTCCCTCCTCAGAACTGACTTTGCTTGGACTCGTAGTCGCATCTTCTTCAGTCGTCTTGAACCACTCTTCTTGCCAAAGATGATCGCAGCCCATGCAGATAGCTGGAACGAAACAGAGAAACGCGATGATCAACATCTTCGGCTGGAGAAACGTCACAAGCCAGAAGTAGTTGACGATTCCAACAACTCCGCAGATTGTGAACAGAGCCGCCCCGTAGAGTAGAATGACTCTTTGCACGGTCAAACTGGGAATTTCACCGAGGAAGTAGAGCAGGAGCTGGCCGGAGAGGACGAAGATGTAGCCGATTACGGTGTGAAAGAACAAGTCCCACTCGAAGAAGCTCTTGGCTGGTAGTCGATGGTAGTAGCCTTCCTCGGTCGTCCAGAGATGCAAGATCAAAAAGGCTCCCAGCAAAGCTACCAGCTTCAGGACAAAGTCGACTCCGGTCATTCGATTGCAGAAGGACCTCTTCTTGGGACGCATTTGGAAAAGGAATTCGAAGTAAACTGAGTGTTGGGGCTATTTAGGTTATTAGTTCTCAGTAAGTATAGATGTTCTAGGGCAATCTTTGAATAGCTTGAAAAAAACTGTGATTCTGTACTTTAAAGGTATAAATATTTTGATTGCGTTGCAAAAATAATTTCTGTTGAAAACAGCTGGTATTAGAGAAGTTAAAAAACGAAACAAAATAACGCATTGACTATATACACGTTAATTTCATTGCTAACCTTGTAAACAATTTCACAATGAGAAAACGTTTAGATTTTATAAATGAAAGTTTTTGATTATGGTCCAGTGTTTTATTTTGATTACACATTTCATATTTGCTCTTTCCCAGTCATGTTCTTATTTACTACTCTGAATCATCTCAAAAGTGTGCTTTCTACTAAAACATTCCTCTCAATACCCTAAGGGCTACAAATTGAGTACGTAGTTAAGTATTTTGATATAACATAAGATCGATCCCCCAAAGAAATTACATCACAACTTTAACCACACTGTTAAACCAAAATCATTTTAATAAACTCAAACCTAGTCTTCAACACAATCAGCATACCCAATACTACATGTTTTACCGTAACGACTAGTATACAATATGATGATGCAAATACCTGAAACGATTTGAAATAACACATTACCATTACACTTTATATAGTACCATAACTGCAGGGATATAGCATAGTTACACGGAGAAGATAAGCACCCTGTCATATGTAGGGCTGGTACAAGGCACGGACTGTTACAGAGATAATAGGTTACACCTAGCTGTCACAACCAATGCTGCTTGCTTCATATCACCACTGTCTATGTATCTATAGAATTTCGTCTTTTAATAAAGTGAAGGGAATAGTTATTTGTGCAACTAGTGAGAAAAGTGAGCAATTGACTCACTCGAGAGAAATCCTTACTCACGAGCCGTAGGCGAGTGAGGAATGGTTTCTCGAGTGAGGCAATTGTACTTTGAACTCGAGTTGCACATTATACTTTTCCTACAGTTACCATAAAACCATAATTTGTTACCATAATTTATGAAGAAACATAACCTATTTTTGTACAGTGAACTTTTAATATAACATTTAATGTGAAGTGACAAATACAACAGTACAACAGCTGGCCAGCTGATTTACAGCCAGTGCTGCCAACGTATTTCGCGCGCATACGACGTTGCCTGCATGTTACGTGCTCACTATTTCGTGCCTTCACGTTGCAAATCTGGAGTGAGACAAAGTAATTAGAGTGAGACAATGTTAACATTGTCTCACTGATGAGCGAATTGGCCACTTTGCTTTCTCAAATCAGTGAGAGAACATGTACATTGTTAGGTAACTGTAGGAAAAAGACCTTTCTAATTTAGTTTTTCTCGAATAGGAGTTTAACAGTCGCATTTTTATATGCTGTTATTAAACAAATTTTGGCTTTCATTCATTTTGGGAAGCTATAGACATTGTTCATCGGGAATAACCTTTAATTGCGTAAAATATCTATTACTTGAAATTTGATGTACAATTTAAACTACTGTAGATCGTTATCAAGACGAATAACACCTACTTAACCTATTCATCTTCTCCCTCACACCACAGATATCATCCCAGTTAATCACTAAACAAATGAACCCACCTTGAATAGTCCCTTTGTACACATCAACCGCGACAACCCCTGGGCCACCCTTAGTCACTGAATTTAACTGCACTTATCTATTAGATAAACATAATGCGAGGGGTGGGTTCTGGGGGGAGGGGGGGGCGCCCCATTGACCCGACACAATGCACAATGCTGCTGTTTACCTTCACACAATTAGACAATCACACCGCAGAACCACAATTGTGCTAACCCCCGTAGCTGATGGGGGTTGTAAAATCTAGAGTGGATAGTAGTGACATTTCGGTGGGTCACCTCAACTTTGCTTGGCCGGATATTTCCTGAACTCATGAGCCGATAGAGCAAACTAGGGTTGATATTGAGCTGTGACGTTTGTCGTGATGTTCATTGGGGCTTTCGAAGACTTTGGAATTCTTCAGGTCTTAGGTAGAAGCTTTGTTAGGTGATGCGTAGACTATGTTACACAGAGATTGTGTATGATTATATTCTGTTTCTGTATGATGGACCTTACCTCCAAAGCATCCGTCTACCTGAATACTTAGTCTTACTTGATGCTTGATCTTAGTCAGTAACAAAGCTACACAGGTCATCACACACCATTCTACACTCATCCTTCACTCATATTTGGGTTAAAATACGCACCTAGATGGCGTCCCCATCTCAATGATTGATAATTTGATACTGGCTAGTAGTTAAGGATCTGGGCCAGTCCCAGGTAAACGAAGAGTGTGGACATAGGTTACTTTATACTGACTATAGCTGACTGAATTAGTACCTGTTGCAGATACTGATACTGATGAGGGTAAACTTGTTTGATTATTGGTAGTGTGATAGAAATGTCAGTGGTTGGTCATGTATTGTGAATGGTGTGGTTGATGTGGGGGTGGGGGGGGGGGGTTATGTTGGTTTGTCAGGTTGGTAAGGTGGTTGGTGTTGAATGTTGGGGTTGCTGGAAGACTGCCCCCCGGAAAACTACCCCCCAAGCAGGTTCCTACGTCATATTGACGTTAGAGACCGGGGGGCAGTTTTCCAGTCACGGACACTCAAATTTAGTTGTCAAACAGTTCTAATCTAACCTAACCTAACCAACCAAAACATTGTTTGTTTTACATTGTTTGTCTTGCTGTAACATTTCGAAAATCTGTTTTATATTAACCACATGCCTTTTCTATTATCCATCGGAATTACTTGAATTAAAATTAAAATTACATACCATGATTTGTCTAGGGGGGGGGGGGGGTAGTATTCCAGTCGCGGACACGGCTTCCATATTGGTTAGTTAGCAGATTTTGTGACGTCACGTTTCACCTGGGGGGTAGTTTTCCGGGGGATAGAATTCCGCATCCCCGAATGTTGAGCGTTTGAAAAGCTAAAGTGGAGGTTGAAAACTAATGGAGCATCTAGAGCTGAAATTTGCGAATAGAGAACCAGAATTTGAAAAGACTGACAGCTATAAATACGTAGATGTGCGTTGATGTATAACATTGAGTAATAGGGGACCGAGCATTGCTCGTCAATGTTTAAATTGCAAATGCAGATTAAAATACCCTCACACGGACCTTCTAACAAGACAAGTAAACACTCTATCCCGCAGAAAGCTAGCAGTAGCACCTCGTTAATTAACTAGTCCCTAATTAATTAACCGGTGTAATACTAATTGTCCTGCTCATATTAATTGTGTAGCTGTACTTTAATTGAACGCTGCTTGTTTAAACTAAGATATTGCGATTATATTTCAACGGATCCGCGAGGGCTCGGTAATTTTGGCAAATTGTACGGAAGTGGGGAAGCTTATCGCTTTTATTGCTGTGTTTAATCGCAACACGGGCTACCTGGCTTTAGATGGGTTTGTTGGCTTTGAAAGTTAATGTTACGAAAATCCTGCTTACTTGAATATTATCGGGGTTATAGTGGAGGGGTAATATAATACTATACAAAGAAAGTCCTCTGTTGAGTTCTTTTAGTTAATAGTTTCTATTAGCCTGTACTCCTGGCCTTAAAGTATCCTCACTTCAACAGTTCGTCCAGTCAAAAACACAAAGATTTGTTGTAGGACGTCTGAAGCAGCTCGTTTCTTTTACTTCTGCTACACAACCTATGCCCATCGATATATAACTACAGTAGTTATATATCGATGCCTATGTCATATATGTTGGAGTGCAGCTTTTGCTGGAGACCACCGAAGTCCTAAGACATGAAGGAACTTTGAAGTGTCATGATTAGTTTGAGGGGCAGAAGTTAATAATTATTGAAAGTTCAAAACAAATTTAATCAATTCGAAACATCCTTGTTTCAATAGTTCATTGAGTTGAGGGCGAGCGCTTCTTCTGTAGTTTCTACCATCGTGATAATGCCATCAACATAAGTATGGTTTTGCAAAGCTTGGGCACCAATAGGATAATTTATGTCCCTCATCAATTACTAGCTGACGAAGCGTCCGAATGGCGAGGCCTATTTTTTATCCATGCTACTACTCCCATTTATGACAGCATTTTGTGGGACGCATTCGCGTCATTTTTGTGAACTGTCAAAGTCAGAATTCCGACGCATTTAGCAAGCGTTCACTTAACGCTCACCGTTTGCATAATTTTAATAGTTTCTGCAAAGCTTTTCCACTATTTGAAAGTATAAATCATAAGCTTTCTTATAGTACCACTTTTTCTGTTTGGCGACGAATGTTTTTACTAAGGTGGCAGTGGATATGCAATGTTGTTCATTCAGCTGTTAGAACGGCAATGTTGGTAAGTTGTGTTTGGTGTCTGTGATCAACGTTAGGTTTTTGTACATAGTGTAAATATTTTTAGGGTTAGACAATAAACATTGTGTGTTTTTGAAAACTAGATTTTATTTCATACAGTTTGGCTATATTCAAAAATTTATTTGGTGAAGTGGGTTGAAGTGGTAGTGGTGACAAAAAACTTCGATAAATGAAAACTATTTATTTAAATCTTTGGATTTCAATGCTGGAATTTTTTTTATTACCAGGTTAGTACTATTATTATTATATAATATTGATCCCCTGGATTTTGTGAACACAGTGATAAACAATAGTTTATATTTATTCTGAATTATAAGTCTAAAAAATTTTAAGTATCCCTTCGAAATTACTGAAATCTGTTTTTGTGACAGAGAGAAAGGCAAATCTTAGTTTCATGTTACATCTAGAAACTATGTTGATCCTTGAACGTTCATCTAATATCTATCACCACTTCTGGAAACTACCTCAATTCCTAACCCACCAACATCCAAATCTACCAAAGTCTGCTTCGGTAATTCACCGATCGATACAATAACAGCCGGAATCCAATGTTATTGCTGCAAGGGAGGTCGGATCCATTTCCTATCCCCCCAGGTAGACAATTAGTATGTATGATTCACCCAGGGTTGCGCCGTGAGGGGAGAACCACCCCAACATATGCTCTGACCACTCGGGGTGATTAAAACACGTTAATAGCCCATAAATCAAATTATACTTGTCAACCGGTTTTTTGAGAGGGTAAGTTGATAATCTACGCGACAAGCACACCCCTCGTTCCTACGATAGTGTCTATTCATCCCCTAGGAAATGATGTATTAATTCGTGCAAGGGTTTTATGTAAATTTGTTTAAGATGTATAATGTTATTATTTCCTTTTGGTTTTTATATGTGAGCTAATGACATAATGTTTCTATTTTATATAAAATATTTAGGTTGGTAATATTTACAGTTAAAAAGGGTAGAATAGTCATACAATAAAAACAGTTGCTTTTAAAAACAATAAAATAAATTTAGATCAAAGATCAAAGTAAGCCTACAAATGAATACGCTAAACAAAGCGAGGCCCTTACGGAAAAGTAGACTACGTTACTTGGAACTATGAAGAAATGTAATTGCTAGAATTTACATTTCATCCAAGCCTTCCATTGTAATTACTGTAAAGTTGAATTGTAACCGAGGCCGGACGACCTACTTTACTAACTTCTTTTTCTTCTTCGTTTTACATTACTTAGCAGTTTAAGTGTACAACCTTCGTAGGGTAGGTAATGTAGAATGGAGGTCACAGAATCTTAAGTTGTAATTAATTATAAACGCGAATAAATAAGAAATATTAAGCTTATGAAAATAACTCTATGCTAAAAATATAGGCTACCACATAGACTTTGTCAACGTAATGAAAAGATAATTTAACAATTTGACAACGATTCAATGAGCATAATGTTTAAGTTCTTCGATTAGCATGGGTGTGCATAGTACCATCACCAACATTAACATACACCACTTTTATACCATTTCACCGTCGTGAGTTATTTTATTTCGCCAAAAATGTATAATTATTGTATTCTGTTTAAGGTTTTGTTTTCATATAGGCCTATGTAATCTTGTTCAATTAGGTTGGATTCACTCGATGTTGACACAAGGGAGTGTTTTCAAGGCGAAAATAAGTTACATGTAAGTTTTGAACGAATAAAATGATAGCTGTGTTACTAAGATTAGCTGGATATTAAGTCAGAACCATTTACTAAATCCTAATGATCATAATGCTGGTCCAATTTCAAACCATAAAAATCCATGGCCTCCTCTTAGAATTGAATCGGTGACCTTTTATATTCCTCAGATACCCAGCAATTGTCTTAATATTTATTTATGTAAACTGCGGATTGGACAAGACGCTTGAATAGAGAAATCTCTTGTTGGATATTTTGTTCCAAGTCAATATTGTATAACATTTTTGCTAAAAAGTTTACCAAGTTTGGCTATTTAGCAATGCAAATAACTCTTAATAATTTTGTTACATCGATGTCTTGAAGGCACGGGTTTAAATATCAGAAATGACAAACTATGTGATAAATACAGTGAACGGTGGATTAGTGCCAACTATAAAATTGTCTCGAATTGTACAAATTCTCGGTCCACTCATAAACCTATAGTTAGTTGTTTTGAATAGGACGTTCGGGCAGCCTCTAATCAAGGTCAACATTAAATGCCCAATTCAATTCGCTTCCAGTCCACCCAACACGGTGGTTTCCAATCCGCGCTGAGTGCGATACCAGCGAGCGGAACGAAATCGATACCGGTTCTCGGTCCAATCTAGCTCCGAAGTCGGGAAACATCGTTTACGGATCGCCAAACGTGACGGGTCGGAACGAAACGTTTCCGTACACAAGGCATACACCTAGCCAATTACGGGCTAATAGCGACGGATCAGCATATTCGCTACTTGATACGCGTAATAATACACATCATGGCCGCCGAACACTAATATTAGCGAGATATGATCGCGAAATGCGCGTCGTAAACTAGTGCTGCTGTCAAAGTCGCGTCTCTATTAGCAAGGGTTTGTATGGGGTTGATGGGAATACTGTTTTATGAAAGAAATAGGGGATGATATGAAGTTCGATTCAAATACAAGGGGGTATGAAATACGACGGAAGTACAGCTGAATTTATGGGGATGAAAGAAAGTGCAGAACATGTTTTGTGTGGGACTCAAACAGATAGTGGGTGTTTTATAGGGGGTGCGATGGAAGAGTAGGTTTTCTCAACGGGGCCAGATGGTGAACACTGGGGGTTTTTTGTGAGGTTCACTTGGAATATAGTAGTTTTGTAGTGTACATTGTTCAATGAAAGCACAACAGTTTAGTATGGAGTTCAATGAAAGCACAAGAGTTTCTTATGGAGTTCAATGAAAGCACAAGAGTTTCTTATGGAGTTCAATGGAAGCAAAAGAGTTTCTTATAGAGTTCAATGGAAGCACAAGAGTTTCTTATAGAGTTTAATGGAAGTACAAGAGTTTCTTATGGAGTTCAATGGAAGTAGAGGGTTTTGTATAGAGTTTAATAGAAACACAAGAGTTTCTTATAGAGTTCAATGGAAGTACAGGAGTTTCTTAAGTATTTAAATGGATATACATGGGGTTTGTATGGATTTTAATGGAAGTATGGAGGTTATGTATGGGTTCAATAAATGAAAGTACAGCGTTGTAAATGGAGTTTAATGGTGACATCGATTTATTAATTTGTGTAGGACTTAACGTGGGATGTGTGAATATACTTACAGGATGTTTAAATGGGAGTTAATATTAGCATATACAGGGTGATCAACTCAAGGAGGCCACCATTGGGATATCGGAAACGGTAAGAATTAGAGAAAACTTTAAACGGGGGACATTCCTTTATTTTTTGTGGCAGTTAAAAATATGATTTTAGTTTTTCAAAGTTCAGCCGCCATTTTCCAAAATGGAGGCCAACTTTGAATTTTCTTACGGAACACCCTGTATTTTATCATGTTTTCGGATAGAACGTGCAATTTAAAAACTTTTTTATTCTTGACATTTTTTCGATAACCCACTCGTTTAGGAGTTACAGCCAAAAAATAAAGGAATGTCCCCCATTTAAAGTATTCTCTAATTCTTACCGTTTCCGATATCCCAATGGTGGCCTCCTTGAGTTGATCACCCTGTATAGGTTTTGCACGGGGTTCAACCCCCCGGACTCCCATACTCGTCTACATCTACCCCCAAGAAGAGTGAAGGTGCACCAACAACAAAAATATACAACCAAAACTAAGAAATAAACAACTAGAGCATAATTTAAAACACGTTATTCACCGAACTACACACACTAAGCCACAGAAACCCCTATATCCTACAAGGTCCGCTGCCCCAAACCTTGCTACCCCAACCATTACACGCGACTCGCTCGTTTACAAGCTTTACGACTCCGGCTACGTTAACAAGCGTCGTTCCTTGACGGATTTAATGAGCCCGAGTTGTTAGACTTAAACAAAAATCTTTATTCGGCTTTCCTGGAAGTTATGAGTTTACTTGTTTGTCCGCCCTAAACGGTGGACAGGGGTAGATTTGTAAAATTGAAATAGGAGAATGTTGGGTTGAGTTGAAGATTATCTTAAAATGTAAGTTTGTTTGTATGGTCACGCACTACCGTTCGAATGTGTTGATAATATTCCAATTTTTTTCAAAGTTTGATACTTGTTTTTATAAAAAGTCATATGCGCCATAAAAAAATGTTGCCACGGTAGAATACAGTTTTCTGTCCTAAACACAAAATATTGATACATTAAACGATTAAACGGAAAGGACAACTATTTAAGTCTGTAGCATCTTTTATTTTACCATCAATCTTAGTAGAAGTGTAATTCAACAATTCAACTAGTTTAGAAAAACTCCAATAGAGAATAGAATTGTATTCTGAGATAGGTTAATTCCACTCAATGTTCTCTAGAACTATCGTTTTAGCATATAGTTTTTATTTGTCAATAGTATAGAAAATTAATGTAAATTATCGTTGTTTGGAGAATTCTCTGGGACAATTTCCACCTTTATATGCTTAGTGGAGGAAAATGACTGCGAAATATGGGAATTTGTATGTGGGTAATTGTTTTGACTCAAATAGTACAGACACCTAAAACACAAAAGGGGTATCCGAGTTAATCAAATAATGAATCCATAAACCAGAAACAACCTCACTCACTCTCAACCAAACACAACTCCATAACCTCCAACCCAGACACCCCCTGCCATAACCTCAACCAGTCAATACGGCGCCATTCCACAAAGCTTATCACTGATTGTACCTGCCTATAATCACAATCAATTATGAAAAATAATAGCGGCATTAACCAAGAGATAATCTCCTGGTCGATAAACGGTTAGGTTGCCATGGCAACGGGCAAAACAAACGTCATGCAACGCCGCCATGTTAATTGATTGTTTCTCTGATTAGAGAGCTGTTGGTTGTAGGCTGATATCTGATCTGAGTGTTCGTGCTGACGAAAATGACTGCAAACATCAGCATCAGGTCAACGGACAGTTGAACAGTGTGGAAATCGAGAGTAAATACCATGGAACATGTCACGTTTGAATTATACATAGCGGTGTTTAAGGTTTGTTTGCATATGTATAATAGGGTGATTCGTTTTGGGGTGATAACATGTTTTTACCTTACTCGTTCTAATGAATAATTGTTGTATTAGGTAATAAATTTGATCTTTGTTGATAGAGAATTGTGAAACACCTCATTCTATAAGATGTTCTCACCCTTCTACCAAGACTGAGATATTTAAAACCGAATTGCTCAAAGGACAATTTTTGAACAACGTGTCCTAAAATCAATTAAAACTACAGCAGCTGCATTACTTTGATGGACAAAAATTTGGCAACATAAGCTCATGGAAACCTGTTTTGTATGCAAACCTTTGCTTTTGGTTTCATCAAAATCCACTCACCGTCCAAAGCCTTCGACCATGACTGAGACCTCCGAACCCAAGACTCCTGAGGAACACAAGAACGCCGCTTGGAACAGAACACTGAAACCTGAACAGTAAACTACTGTAAAAATATAACTGAGAAACACTTGGAGCAGCTGTCTCGACAGTTGGAACCTGACTGGCGTGGTAACTGGTAAGAAGCCCAGGCGTTGCGAGTCAGTGTCGTGGCATGCATCATGCACCCGAAACACCAAGCAGGACGCACGGAAGGCCCGCAGAAGAGGTGGCGTGCGGTGTAATGGCTAAGAACACACGCACGGCCATCTTGACACGGAGAATGACGTCACTGCACTTGTGATAATGGTGATAACGGAAGACTAGGTCAGTGGTGTTCGTGAGGATGCCGAGATAGATTGTGCGACATGATTCTGTGACGTGGCGTCATTGTGGTAAAGAGATGTGAGGCATGATTGTTTACTAATGTTGAATTAAGATATGTAAAGTGAGACATGATAGTCTGGGATGTGGTTAAGGGCGCATGAGACATGATTGTAGGATGATGTGACGTCATGGAATGAGGAAATATGAAGCATGATTTTGTGTTAAACACTTTGATCTAAAGTGAGACATGATAGTCTGGGATGTGGTTAAGGGCGGATGAGGCATGATTGTAGGATAATGACGTATTGGAATGAGGTAAAGAAATGTGAGGCACGATTTTGTGTGTACTTAACACTTTGATCTAAAGTGAGACATGATAGTATGGTAGGCAGATGAGACATGCTTGGAGGATGTGAAACATAACGCACTGTTGACTGCGTACTTTGGTCTATGATAACAGAAGATTAAGTGAGACAAAATTGAATGATGGTGTCACGTTCCGAACATACTGAAAGAGATGTGATGGTAAGAGAAGTATGTCTTGCTGTCCATGCAATTTGCATTACGAAATTTGAGAAAATTATTGTTTGACATGATTGTGGTTGTACTTCAGCACCAAGACGTCAAGGAAATGACTATTGTTTGAGAGACATTGTTGTCTTTTGTGACTTTGCGATATTTACAATGGCAAAGAGGTGGTAGCGGAGAATACAGTATCAATAGCTCACCGAATTGGAAACAGATTTGTGAAAGTGAGATTTTATTTAGTTTTATATGAAGACAAACTAATGCAAATTACATTGTACTGCAATCCAAAGGTTAATTACATTTTAAATCTCTAGAAGATAGTATTAGAATTCAAGCAAATTCTACAACCCTTTGAGATTTTCAATCGAATCATAATCTAATTGACAACATCGTGGCAAATTCAAAATGTCTCAAAAGTCACGGTGATTCTCGAATACCCAGCGACTATTCTCCAGAATAGGTGACTGTCACCAAACTACTGATTGATATATTTAAGTAAACCAAAATATTTTCACCACCAAGTAAAATCACTTCTCACAAGACAATACAGTTTCGTCTACAGCGACATGTGGCCCATATACAATGTGCGTGTCCGTGTTATTGGTGTATTCTCTGCCAGAGCCGCAGTTCCAAAAACGTTGCACCCGTCACTTCCAGGGCGTCCCGTCGCTCTGCTGCCAAATTTAAAGACTTTCTTATTACCTTCAGCTCTCACGCGACTCCCCCCTTCCCCTCTAAACCTCCCCCTTTCTCTTTCTCTCTCTGCATTATTCCATTATGCATCACCGGTAATAGTTCCATTAACCGGATGATTTAGACGATATCCGTCAATTACGAGGCCACCCTGATACGATACGTTGGAAATTATGATCAGAGCTTTAGATTTTTTAAGTTTTTTTGGGATAAAAGCTTTTTGGCTGGTGAAGTTAGGAATGTAGGGTAGGTAGCCAAATTAACCAGTAAGATAAAAAATAAATAAATTCCATTCCCGGTCAAATTCATTGGTAGAATCATCGTTGCATTTGAAGTTGAGTTATTTTTTGAATTCAAGATTAAAGAGTTGGAATTGTAGGTTGGTTGGATTGTAACAAAAGGGATCGTATACAAGTTTAATTTCAAATCTGAAACATTGTTTTTACATCAAATACCTGTTAGAGATGTGTACTCTCAAAAACCGGTGTCTAAATAAAAATATCTGGAACCTTAGGAAAAATGGATTATTTGAAAAAAAAAAACGTTTGCTGTTGTGGATGTCTTTGTATTGCGCGCCGGGAAAATTTAGATGTTTGTTAAATATTAGAAGGCCTAATTGTTTAAATATATAATCTTTATTTTCTCTGGACTATTGACCATGATTCTTTGTGATACTAAACACAGTAACTACAAATATAATGTAAATTCCCGAAATAAAGCACTCATAGGAGAACCGATTGTATAGATCGAATGTAATTATATTTACTATATAATTTGTTACAATTTTTGAAATGTTTAAACTTTTCTTATAATGAAAATTTTCTTGGCGTTAACAAACTTTTCAAATAAGTATAATACTGTGTAAATTGGTAAGCAACAGATTCAAGTTATTGAATTTATTATTTGTTAACCATCAATTCAAAACACTACCAATAAATACAAGTAAACTACTGGTATATTGCACACACCTTTTTAAATTGTTTGGTTCAATCACAAATCTTATGTTATGTTAGTTCCAAAACGTAATATAACACGATTAAAATTAAAATCGACGTCGTTACAGTTTTATAAATATTTTTTTTTTATATGGCCAACAAGTGTAGTAACAAAACGCACTTTCTAAAAACATGATACTCTCAAGGAGTTCTGAGAGATCCTTCAAGAGGTCCTGGAGGATTTAATTTTATCCTGCATAATTACTCAGATATCACGTTCCCGCCAAGTCTGTTGCAGTTTTCGTTTTGCGTCTGGCAAAGGCTTAGGAAATTACGAATATTGGGTTTCGGCTAATACCATCCAAAGACCACCAAAGTCAGTTGGGATCACTGCAGACGATGGTAAATCGAGGTGACGGTACAAGATTTATTCAACTAAAGGTTTCAGAATGACCATGTTGTACATGCATTGGCTTTGGATTATATTTAACACGTTTACAATTTTTTGTCTGGGATGTAGTAGATCCTAAACACTAATGAAGAATCTTAATTATTAATTAAAGGTTTGTGCTTCTTTTAACATAGGGGTTGATAACGTAAAACTACATTGATCCTCATATATTGCAGTAAATTTTAGATCAAACTAGTAACACTTGTATGTAAATTATAAACAGATTCTCAGTGCACGATTTAGTAAAATCATCCGTGTGTTTTGGTTTTGATTATTTTATTTTATTTTAGTGATATTTTATTTTATTTAATGTAATTTGACAATGCCTATTCCTATGTACAACTTGGTCAATGGCAATAAACTTTCTTATTCTTATTCTTATTATAACAACTCAATAGTGTGATAATCGTGATTTGTAAGTACTTTAGGCATATTTAATTAAGTTAACAAATCCTTTATATAGCTTTTGTAACAGAATTAACGTCATGTCATGGGTGTCGAATTTTAGTCATTATGGATACATCATGAAAAAGAAATTTTCAATTCTTAATAATACAGTACTTCCTACAGTTTATTTTCCTAACTTTATGTTTGTATTTTTTGCCTTGAGTGGCTTTTTTTCATTAGTTGAACAAAGCTTAAAGTCAACGTCGTTTTGCAATTATTTTTTATATATTTAACTGGCACAAAATAATTTTATATCGTCGTAGCATTCCAAGCTATTTTCAACGTGGGCGCTTTGATTTGAATTAGCATAATGATGACACAAAAAAGCTGTTTCAGACACCCACACAAATGGCGAGAGTCTATACCATACCCTACATAGCGACACATAGAAAGGAGTTGATCAAAATCAGGCAAATAAAAGTTCTGTATATGACAGAGTCGGTCTCCATAAAGTAAACCACATGAAATACTGTATCTGCATCAGGGAAGACACTAAAAAATTAGATATGCACAATGTTCAAAACAGAAAAGAAAAGATGTGCACGAAGTGAGGAACATAAAAGAACTGCATAAAAAAAACACTGGAAATATTTGTAAAAATTGAGACACAGGAAAGATATTCACGTGATGCACATACATGATCAGTGTTTAGTGAGAAAAAATGATCTGTAATAAGATGGAGCACATAATTGATCTGTACAAGGTACGATACAGAAATGACCTGTACAAAGTTATGCGCAGAAATGATTTGTACTGGTGAGTCACAGAAACAATCTGTACTGCTGAGATACAGAAAATATCTGCACAAATAATCTGTACTGCTGAGATACAGAAAATATCTGCACAAATAATCTGTACTGCTGAGATACAGAAGATATATGCACAAATAATCTGTACAGCTGAGATACAGAAAATATCTGCACAAATAATCTGTACTGCTGAGATACAGAAGATATCTGCACAAATAATCTGTACTGCTGAGTTACAGAAGATATCTGCACAAATAATCTGTACTGCTGAGATACAGAAGATATCTGCACAAATAATCTGTACTGCTGAGTTACAGAAGATATCTGCACAAATAATCTGTACAGCTGAGATACAGAAAATATCTGCACAAATAATCTGTACAGCTGAGATACAGAAAATATCTGCACAAATAATCTGTACTGCAGAGATAAAGAAAATATCTGCACAAATAATCTGTACAGCTGAGATACAGAACATATCTGCACAATGTGAGACACAGAAAAGGAGGAATGGAAAGACAGACGCAAGGCAAGGGTCGATAGTGGTGCGATGGTCCCGGATAAATAATGGGTAATTACGCACTACGTAGCTGTGCCACCCACCACCTCCACCTGGGCCGCGGGTGATCGATAGCAGGGTCGGGGGCTAGGTGATACACTGATACAGGGAAACGGGGAGAATGGGAATACCGGAGACATAGGACTACTTGTAGTTATCTATCAGCATTCAGCACGTATAAAATAAAAAACCTTTATCAAACGGTTTCACAATGTTATGTTGAGTTTTAATTTGTTGATAAAATATACTGCATGTTTAATTTGGTTGATGTGATAAAACTGTGTAAACAAACTACTGAACGTACAAAAACTCCCCAAACAATACTTTTAATAAAATGCGACGATAAAACACCAATGCAACTTCGGTTTGGTGTTCAAAACATTACTGAATGCCATTACGTTGGTTTTGACGTTGATGTACTACAGTCTGTGAATAAATATCCAATATATGTATCTAAAAGTTATTGCACTTAAGATTTGGTTTTATGATTTGGTATACTGTGTGAATACTTGATCTACAGCAATGCACTTTTAAATGAAAGGTGTTTCGAGTGTTATGAAACACAAACCTCTTCGCCCATATTTCCTGTTTACCAATCCTCAGAAAAATACTGTATACGAAATGCTTGTTTTGTGACTGAATACTATATCTGTGATTTACAAATTTTATAAAACGGCGTAATCCATATTCAATCTTTAAGACAACATTCAAGACGATGGCAGATTTTATATACCTCCATACAAAATATATTTCGTTGCGAAGACAAAGTTTTCAAAGCTATCAGCTCGTCAGTTTTGAAGCTTTGGAAATGTTGTCTTCTGAGCCGTGACTTGTACGCCAAGCGTCCCACCAATGTCACGCCTCAGTGTTTTTGTATAGTGCGAGTGCTGGCTTTGCGCCGGAACTCAGTCGGTTTGGGTCGGGCAGCAAACCTGCAACCCAGAGTCAATGTCCGCCTGACGTTTGGGAGTCAGAAGGCGTGCGACTGTCAACCATCTCAGACTTTGTTTTTGTTTGCATAAAAAATTGTATCCGTGTAAATCGTTTTTATGCCGTTGTTCCTCATGTTGTTTTATTCAACTTTACAACGTTTTGATCCAGTCATGTAGATAAGTGTTTTGCCAGTCGTCAGATGAGGTCCCAGATGGGAGGCTCTTACTGGTTGCTGCTTCCGGAGAGGTTCGCCCAGGGAGACACTACTCCTTCTCCGTCTTCGGGCTGCTCATTACCCTGCTCCTGGGACCAGTAGTCCTAAGCCTTCATCTGCTTTCTACTACTATGCCGCCCTATGCCATCTTCCGGATGGATCACCGCCGCCCACCATTAGTGTGATGTGACTAATGACCACGTTCCGCAAGTTACCATGTTTTAAATTTGTTGAGATTTTTGGACTGAATTTGAAATTTTGAAAAGGAGCCCCAATAATTATGGTTTAGCTTACTAGTCATGATCCGTTATTTATTTTATAGTTATTGTGAAGTATTTATTGTTAATTTATTTAAAGTTTATATATTACAGTTACCATCTTTTTAAATTATTTTCATTGTTAGGCCTAATTTTCCTACTGGTACCAGTATTTGTAAGTTTAGAAGGGTAAACCTAAAATCATCCTTTTAATTAAATTTTTGAGAAAGATTATTTAAAGAAATTCTTTGGATGGATGTTTTGTTTTTTGTTGATTTCATTGAAATATATAGGCTTTGTTGACAACTGTTTGTTTTGTTCTTATATTCACCCACGGCCTTTCACTTTTGTTAGGGTTGTGGGGCGACCACTCGCACTGTCACTATGGGGGGCATGCTTCCTTTAGTTGTTCGTCTGGGGGCGGTGCGAGGGGTCGGCTCACTTCGCAACGAAACTACTGAGCAAGTTGCCTCTTTGACGAAGGTATGTAAAACCTATTATTGTCTTAACAAAATAGTCCAGGGGCCAGAGAAGGTCACGAATTGTGGATATTTATTTGCATGCACTGTGGATGTCACTCCCTGGTGTGGATTAACGTCCGCACTAGTGAGTACTATGATTATCCTCAGTGATATCCTGATAATTAGGCCAATTCGTCAAATATAAGGCAAAAATGTGGTTCGAGTTCCACTATAAACTGTAAGTCCCTTAGTGTCCATTGGCTGTTTGGGTTATTAATTAACAGCTGTGTCTAAGGAATATGTGGGTCATAGTCACTAACTACAAGATCATCTCCATTCATACTTGGCTTAAAATACCTACATTCGTATGATCGTCTTTTCAGATTAAAGTATTAAAAGTATTTAATTGAGATTGGCGTGTAGGTGACTCTAGCTGATTCTTTTTAACCTATCAACTACTTTATCCCTTTAACGCTACACTATGACGTAATATACCTACTTAAAACTTAGATTCTTGACGTTGAATCGCACGCCGAACTCTTGGCCGCTCTTGGCAGTCATAAAGCAAACTCATCAGCAGTATAGTGAAGATATCCGGCTAATTACAATCCTCCGGCTCAAATAACAAGGCGGTGACAACAAGGGATACCTCATTATTGGCCGTAATAGAATTTAAAACCGCGCCTCATCTGGCCATAAACATGAAGCCTAACACGCCGTCAATTAGTGTTTGAGCTCGTGCCGAGGCCGATATTGCTGATCACGGAGTTTGAAATTGGAAATTAATTTAACAGTAAAGGAACTTGTGAATAATTAAGATTTTGCCTCACCTTTGGCTTAGAATAGTGCAAGTTCCCACCATGTAGACCTAAATAGCCCACTGTTTGTATTTGTAGGGTAGGACTCAGGGAAGAGTTGCTTGGTCTAACTACGAGTCATGTGAAATGAAAAGTTTCAATTGTACTCATTTTGTCAAATCTGAAGCATGTTTGCATTTGCATTTCATCTAGGTGACGTTTGAGTGACCTGATGACAGTTAGTTTATCTAAAATTATTGTCAACATTTCTTCCAATTGGACGATGTATATTTGAGACGGTAAAAATCACTGACTTTTGTTTGTCTATGCTATTGGATACTGAAGACATCCCAGATGGAAATATGGACCAGCTGTAGCTGTAACATATTTTCATTGCAAAATGATGTAAAGCAGTTGAACGAGTCACTCACAGAATGCACCACATTCAAAAATTCTAGTCATGTTTTAGGTTTACTTAGTCTATGTTTTTAGTTTTGTTTATGAGATTATGTGACAGAAAAGATGCTGTAGCTTTCAATAAGTCGTCATATCTAACTTGGTTAAAAAATTTTAGCATTCGACAGAAACTAATAATTTACATCAGCACACTCTAACTGTGGCTCAATTAATCAAAATACATTCTCTTCTAAAACTTCTACTTCTATTAATATTCAAAGATTCAATTGTGGTATTACACTGTTTAGTTATGCCAGTTGTCAAAATTATTTATCAATAAAAATACCGCTTCAATTTAAGTCTATCACCACTAGGAACAAAGGATTTTCGTTAAAAAAAATAATCCAACATTCCGACATTAAATACAAGTTAAACACACAGTAACAAGTCAAATCAACACGTCATGAATATTCTCTATGACAATTTAACTACCCTTCTTAATGCAAACATCAACCTCCCTCGTATTATAACCCCAGACATTAATCACTGTACGATGATGACATACATGTAAACAAATTCTTTATGTCAATACGCGCGGAGGGGTGAGCCGGCGAGCGGTAGCCTATAATGGTTATCAATAGCTCAATAGTCAATGTGGCGGTTTGAAGGGCTTCCCCGCTGAGCCGATTATCCTCCTATTGCTAAACAAACCCTCCCTATCAGCTGATCACAAAACAGCTGTTTGACAACAATCAGTGCTGCCACCCTGTCGGCGTGACATTTCAAAGTTAATTGTTGTATTTTGTGAAAGCAAGGTTCTACTGGTTAAATCACAAATAATAGTCACTCTTTTGGTTCAACTCTTTCCAACAAAATTGCAAGACTTAGAAGACTTGTAATATTTGTGATAAATAAACACACAGACAAGACTTTGTGTGTATTTTCATTTTGCTTCGATATGAAAATAAATTAAACTACATATGGGATAAACGGGTTTTTATTTCTTCGCAATAAACTAATGTTAAGCTCAACTATTTTTCTTCTCAAGTAAAACTGAAATTAATAAATTTCAACCACGAATACATTTATTTTAAACTAACATATAAAAAATACGCGATTTTCTTCTAAAATCTGACCATTTTTAGAATAACAAAGTCAGTCTTAATAACAAAATAAACTTTGTTAATGTTTTAATTCATCATATTTAATATTTGTGTTTATTTCAGTGTATTAAGCTTTTACACAAATTTTTGTTATGAAAGAAATTCAAATCTAATACCTTATATTGTAACATTAAATGTAACAAACAATTAAATAGTGCATGAAAAACAAACTTTTCTGATATTTATTTTTAAGCTAATAATATAATCCAAATTGTAATTTAAACACATAAATAATCCATAAAAATAAGATCTAATAAATTTATACCCAAATAAACAACGCTTTATGTCACAAATATTGACAAAAACACACAAAGAATCCTTAGGTTGAAAAGTGTCAACTAAACTCTGTCAGTTTACAGGCGATTGGTCAAACACTGATCCCTGACGGCTTATCTTGTAAACACAACTGGATTGGATCATGTGGATGTACAACTGAGCTAATCCATGTTCAATCCCGACTTACACGATCGCTTACAAATTGTGAATCCGTACAACCCGAGTCTGAAGCCATGCGTCGTCCTACTGTAGGGGTCTGTGGTAGGTCTATAGCAGTAGCGTATAAAATACCGATGTGGGATGAGGGTAGAATAGACGTACATTAAAACCTAACCCAAACTAACCCAAATAAACCTAAAAAAACTATTGTACAACATAAGAAGATAAGAATTGTTCCTATCCTACTGTGGGGTCTGTGGTAGGTCTATAGCAGTAGCGTATAAAATACCGATGTAGGATGAGGGTAGAATATACGTAGATTAAAACCTAACCCAAATTAACCCAAAGAAACTGTTGTACAACATATGAAGTAATTGTTCCTATCGTGGGGTCTGTGGTAGGTCTATAGCAGTCCGTAGAATAGACGTAGATAGATTAAACCCTAACCCAACATAACCCAAACAATTAACATAAAAAACGTATGCACCACCTATGAAAATAACTTTTTTCTCATACTGTGGGCGTATTTGATATAGCATATAGTGTGTAAAATACTGAGGTAGAATAAAGTTTAGGGCAGAAGTAGATTAAACCTAACCTAACCTAACCCAAATTAACCTAACGAAACTTCTGTACCACCTATGAAGATAGGGCAGAAGTAGATCAAACCTAACCTAACCTAATCCAAATTAACCTAACGAAACTTCTGTAGCACCTATGAAGATAGGGAGAAGTAGATCGAACCTAACCTTACCTAACCCAAATTAACCTAACGAAACTTCTGTACCACCCATGAAGATAGGGCAGAAGTAGATCGAACCTAACCTTACCTAACCAAAATTAACCTAACGAAACTTCTGTAGCATCTATGAAGATAGGAGAGAAGTAGATCAAACATAACCTAACCTAACCCAAATTAACCTAACGAAACTTCTGTACCACCTATGAAGATAAAAATTGTTCCTATCCTACTGTGAGGGTACCTATGCCAGCAACATACACTACTATATTGCACGTAGCGTATAATACCGATGTATAACAACGTTTAGCCATAGACTAAGGAAGGGAGTATGTTTTATCTATGGTTTAGCCTACAAATAAATCAAACCTATACTAACCTAACCCAAACTAACCTAACAAAACGCATGTTCAACCTATGAAGATAATGATTGCTTCTCTCAGTTGGCGCTTTTGATATAGCACGTAGTGTGTAAAATACTGAGGTGGATAAAGTAAATCGCTCAAGTAGATTATATTAAAGAAAAAAGGAACTGTCAAATAGAAAATTGACGCAACCTATCCAACTGCTGGTCTCGGTCAAGGAGGAGGTAACTAAGGTATTTAACCTATCCTAACCTAACTTTCCTTAACGATATTTGTACAACCTATGAAGCTAATAATTCAAAAGTGACATTAATATTTATACTCCCCGCAAACTTTCGTGGCGGCTGAGGGATTAGGACGGCCGAGAGGTGGCCCAGCCCCTAATTAGCCCTCGCTCGGCTGCACTGGGTTTTGACCATGAGTCAGGCACTAGGCGTAATGCATAGTTGATAGAGTTTTTGTATATCACCATAAAGTGTATTAAATAACGTCATTTTTGTAACCTGTATCAAATCACAAGAACATTGAGCCCAAACACGAAATAATTACGATGATTTTAAGTATAATTATTGGTTTTAAAATAAGAGACAGTTATTAGAACAAGGTTACTGTTCTGTTAATATATTTAAGGTTACTGTATTTACAAACTATTTACACTACTGTTCACTAACTATATGCAATTTACAATTATGTAAGGTACAGAGAATATTGTCCAAATCACGCCGGAGATGAATGTGAAACAAAAGGATAATTACGATATTATTAAATACAGGCCTACACTTTGTTTTAGTATAAAATCATAGAATAAATTATATACATTTTAGACAATTTAAAAACTATTCACAATACTGTTCAAAATCAATTTACCGTTATGTTATCCAGATCCACTCATGAGCTGAATGTGTTACAAAATATTTTCTATATTAACAGTACAAACCTACACGTTTTTAAAGGATAATTCACAGTTTTCAGATCAAGATATACATATATCTAAGAGTATTTACAAATTATTTACATTACTGTTCACTAACTATTTACAATTATATACATAGAATTGTTGCTTCTATATTCTTGTTGTAAATATATATCTTCATCTAAAAACGATATATTATTCTCAAACAAAGTGTAGGCCTGTACTTAATAATATCACAATTATTTGGTATCACATTCAGCTCCTGCGTGACTTTGGACGACATTCTCTGAACATAATTGTAAATAGTAAATAGTTAGTGAACAGTAGTGTAAATAGTTTGTAAATACAGTAACCTTAAATATATACCTTGTTCTAAAAACTGTCTCTTATTTTAAAACCAAGTATATACTTAAAATCATCGTAATTATTTCGTGTTTGGGCTCAATGTTCTTGTTATTTGACGCAGGTTACAAAAATGACGTTATTTAATACACTTTATGGTGATATACAAAAACTCTATCAACTATGCATTACGCCTAGTGCCTGACTCATGGTCAAAACTCAGTGCAGCCGAGCGAGGGCTAATTAGGGGCCGGGCCACCACCCGGCCGTCCTAATCCCTCAGCCGCCACGAAAGTTTGCGGGGAGTATAGAAACTTTGCCAGCCTAAACTATATTCAGTCAGCATAAAAGTAATTAACGTATTATTTATCATTGTTATCTAGTAAGAATTATTCCTTATTGGAAAGGGGTTGACAGAAAGAAATGTTTAGTAGTTGACTAATAATAGTTGTGGTTTATAAATTAAAGCTGCATAACATATAGCCCAGATGCAGATAGACAAATTACAAACATCATCTGGGTCTAAATTCGATCCCACTTTTGATCGAATAATAATTGTCAACACCCAAGAACAATACGAGCAATAATTATTCTGGCAATCACACAATAAAATATTATCCAACCTCCTATAGCAAAATATACCATCAAATCCACCATTTCAGCATTGAGAAGGGACTTTTTCCCTATGACGTCACAATATAAGCGTCAGTCCGCAGTGGGCAGTGTTTATAGCGCGTTGCCATGGCGACGTGTAGCTTGGTTGCCACGGCGACGGTTGCTAGGTTACCGTGTTGTTTTCTCGATAAGCGCCGGGACTGGGGTGGAATGATGTACGTTTGTTCGCCCTAGGGTGCATTGGGGATTGGGGGTGGTACATGCAGATTTGTCTACATGTATATGTAGATAGATATTGTACGTTGGTACGTTGAGGATTGTGCATAAAAAACATGGGAATGTAAATAAATAACAATGAAGTCTACCTAGTAAATATATAGCTGTATTTTTCCTTAAGGAAATTATTTTTCCCTAAGTAAAACCCCCATTGTTCTGATTAGTTTTGAATTACTTTGTAACATACAAAAATCTCAAACTGAACACAATTTTTAGTAATAGTAAATGTATTGACATTTGACAAAAAAGATTTGAAGTACAGTATATTAAAACGTTCTAATACGGCTTCGTATTTCGTAACAAGAAATTAAATAGTTATTATTTATCAAGATATTAATTAAACGTGGTAGTAATGAAGACTTGCTAGTAAAGTGGAAGTTTTTCTTCCATATTATATCCATGAAAGGTAAATAAAATGATTTTGATCTCTAATTTATGGATTGATCTTTATGAAATATAGCAGTAGAAGATTTTTTATTTTACTGTAGATTTTTAAATAAAAAAATATATATTTTTAAGTTCCCTGTGTACTTGCTTCCTGTTATTTATGTACATAAAAAATACACAATGAATTTCATGAAATTTAAAAGGATTTCTTCATTTATCTGCTAGTTATTGAAATATTGTAAATAGTATTTGAACCAATGTTTGTAAAATTGTAAGGTTATCTAAGAGTAAGGATAGTAATTAGAATGCTCGTAATTCATATTTCCCCTAGGATAATTAAATCCTGAAAATTATCAACGTTGTTTGTTAAGGTTTAAAATTTATTCTAGTGACTTTCATTGATTTTACATAGAAGGTTTTAAGGTACAATACTTTCATGGACTCCCATGATGTTAAACTATTTCGGAGTAATCTAAATCCTAATTAATGATATAAATATTGTATCCAAAAGCATAATTTCTTTAAGTGAAAGATAAATTCGCCATAACATTTAAAAATATAAATCCATTTTCGGGAGAAAACTTTACCTAATCACTCAAATAGGTCTCCATTGGCAGCATGGATGCTGACGGTCAACCTTGGATTGATTAATCAATATTTACAATGATGAAACCCGATACTTGTTGACCAGGGTCCTGGTAGACCGGTAGTCTAGCGGTGTAACGTTCCATAGCATACGGTAGGCTCCGGTAATCGGTGCCAACGGGCCAACTGCGTTGACTTTGGATACTGAAAGCATAGATAAAAGACTCCTTTTATCTATGCTGAAAGTACATACCCTTAGCAATGTGGAAGTTCGTCTGAAGATGTATTTGAACTGGCTTTCAGGGGCACTTCCATATTGTTAAGGGTATAGACTTATCAACATATATTTTTTTATATGGATATCTTTTATGTATGTTTCAGATCCGGTGAGTTGAGCTGCGGTTTTATTGAGAAAATATTTTACTTCATATTTGGTAAATCCTACAGTATGCACTTTATTGTTCGATTTTAGAATTAGATAACAAAACCTAATTTGGGAGTTTTTTTATTTAGTTGATGCAATTTTGAAGATATTTAAATATTTTAGAATTAGTAAATATAAAAATTAGCTCAACATAATCCGTACATAAACACACCTCAAAATCATCCTTAGCTGGTCTAAAAAGACGATACATGTAAATATGTAATACGTAAGTAAAGCTTATAACACTTTCGATCTCACGCCATGATATTTTAAAATGGGATTGATCGAAGAATTGTTTATGAATTCATTTCTTCGCCTATCTAAACTTAACTTGTACCAATAATTTCAAATCTACGGTAAAGAATAGCGTTAGATATACCGTCCTTGTGAATCGTCTGAATACTATATTATATAGCCTGGTATATTATGTAGAGCGCGTTTTAGTTTTTGGCTAACCAAAGCAGTAGTCTCAAGTAAATATTTTACTATGTACCAGTAACTAAGCTCCGAAGATACAGAGTTGAGTAATTACGTTTCTTACCTTTTTACTACCAAACTAACCAAAGTGGTCAAACCCGGTAGCCAAATACTATATACTATTTAATCTTTGGCTGGCCTCTGTTTGGAAGCAGTATAATCAAATGGTACATTGTAATGTAAATGCCACCATGATATCATCGACGGTATGGTCGACCGCTACAGTTGACCTTGTTATATGTGACAGCTTTACTAGGAATAATGCAAAAGTATAATTGGTAAACTACCATGTTACGTAATGAAAAGCGTTTGTTTTTATTTAATAATGACATTAAATTATTCATATTTAATGTTCGGTCATGTAAATTTATGTAGGCTATGTAGTTCAGTTTTTTTGTGAATTCAAACGCAGCGAGTTCTAACGTATTTGGAGAACGTACAAACATTAAAAATATTGTATGTTTAATAAGTATAATTTATAAGTGTAAATTTTTTTGAGAGGTGTTATTGGAAGTTTATTTTTAGTGTCACAAACTCACAAATAAATACCAGAAGGAATTACACGTTAGCATACAGACCAACTACCAAAAGATCATATCAATTTTAAATATAAACTGTATCAGCAATTGAACATATAGCCCTACAACCTTTTCCATAAGCTTGTAAACAACATAATGGGAAAACGTTGGAAGTAACAACGATATTTTATAGGGAAAGTAACAGAAATAGCAATCACTTTTGAACCGTAATTGTTACAGCTTTGGGTTTTGTTATTTGTAACTGGTATGATTTTATTCAGAGCTAAAAATCACAAAAAACTACATTTTTGAAAAAAGTCGTTTTAGCAGCTTTGGTGAAAATCCGATCTTTCCATTATTTTATAGGTTTTATGGGTAAATCACGATTAAAAATTAAATTTTCAAAATAATTTAAAAACACTCTTGGAGATATCATGCCTTAGGACTTACACACCGAAATGAAAAAGTAGAGCTGTACAATTTATGAGAAAAAGAGTATTTTCTGTAGGTGTAAGATGTCATGAATGTCAACCTGATAACCTAAGTTTGTGATGACTTAAATTATGTTAACACGAGGGAACCCAATTCATGGATAGTTATTGCACTTCACCCAAGAGGCTGATTATATTTTGTTATGTGTGGACCTGTACAGTATCATAATGTAGGATCCAACCCACTTGGTCACCCCATTTCGACATATCTAACCCATATTGGTGATTGAATTGACAAAAATGTATAGGTTATGCGTAATCTATTTTTTTTTTAATTCGCTAAACACAAAGTATGGTAAGTTTACGTCACATTTTAGCGCTCGTTGAATATCAATATTAGCCTTCTCGCTGTGAGTGTTAACGTCTATAAACATTTACCAAACCGTCTCATCGTCAGTTTGGTATGTAAACGTGTTGACGTGTTGAGCAGCCTACAAGTACAAATTGTTTACCTGTTCACTGTCAGTAACGCCCCTACACCCCATTCCTTTATCTTATCTTTCACCCTCCCAACTTAAATTGGTGAAAATCAAATGCAGATTCGGATCCAGATTCTTATTCAGATTGTGATTCGAATTCGGATTGGGATTCTTGATCGGATTGAAATTCGATTTCGGATTGGGAATCACATTTGGATTGGGATTCGGATTCAAATAAAGTCATAAATTTGAAAATTAACCCCACCTTTTGGTCAAAAGTTTTGCCTTCTAACCATGGGCCCGGGCAATCCAGAAAGGCAAGATGAGTCTCTAAACTCTAAACAACCCCCACTTTCACTAACGACAGGATAGCCACTTTGGAAACTTCAATTAATAAAGAAATATGGGAGCATATAGGTATTGTGTATTTAGCAATTGTATCCAAAACTGTATTAATTTTGTTTCAGATATTACACTAGTACGTACTGCACAAATTTCACAAAACGCAACTGATAACAGACATACAATATGAAACCATTTCCACCGATTGTCAGTTGTAATTTAACGAGGGCCAATCTTTTTCCACTTCCGGTTTACGCATTTTGGCACCGGAAACATCAACGCGCGGAAGAACGAGTTAACGTTGTCTCTCTCACTCCAGTCAGCTGATAATAAAATGTTCCAGAGTTTAATTCGTACCTGGCGAAGATATAATTAGGGCTGATGATTTCCTTAGCAAACAGAGCCTAATTAGCTTAAACCCACGTTAATGATAATCACAGTTTTATGCACAGAGAGCAGCTGGTGTGCAGGTTTTACTGTAGTACGAAACTAGAGGACTACCCTATAGGGTCAATTTCAATCCTAAAATCCTATTTTGGCCTATCCCAGATAGATTTTGACTTTTTTTGTTTTAGTATCTTTCAGTTTTTTTTTATTTGCCAGTCATGAGTATTTTAGTCTCATTATATCAAATACAGAGAGTCCTAGTCTTTCCTAGATATTACAATAGGAAAACAAAGCTACAAGCAATATTCCAAGTCCATGTTACAGGCAATATTCTTTATTAATTTAAATTTTTTTGTCATATTAGGATTGATTGTAGTTTCAGAGTGTCTGTTAAGTATTTATTTTCCAGTCTAAGAAGTACAGTACTAAGGTTCCATAATATTTCCGACAATGTTCAAAATCAATCTTTTGGGGTCTTTCTTCACAATATTGTACTGGTTTGCTTTTGTTGTGTTGGCTTTCAGTTTCCACGTAAGGTATCCACAGAATAGAGAATAAAGAAAGAGGCTTCAACACAGATTTACAATATTGTCTAGTCTATTTGAAATATCCGAAGCGAATGGCATTGGCTTATTTAGATCGAATTGATTTGCTCACGTTGTAGAGAATTTCAATCGGTTTGATTTGGAATTCATTGGTCAGTCGTGAGTTTCGTCTTTCAGTGTTTGTTTTCGTAGATTTTGTTGCCCTGTCCACGCCTATGGCATTTCACAAGGAGGTATAGATAAGGTACACAAAAGTCGTTTTTGGGAAAGTGGTCCATATCTGATTTGATTGGTCAGCTTTGAGTTTTTTGTCTCGTATCACAAAACAAAGTTGCCAGTCATGAATCTTCTAGTCTTGTATCACAGGATAAAGCTATTTACCTAAATTCAGATTCTATAAGAGATTAAGAAGTCCACTAAAAAATCTGTAAATGACGTCACCGCCTTTTTCCAAACAGCTGCACCTACACCGCGAACCCTCGCCTCCGCAGATGTGCCGATTGCTGACGGCATCTTAGGCAGCAAGTAGGTGTAAATCGGACGCGGGAGGAACAATTAAAGCGACAATACGAGGCGAGAGTCTGCCGATGGGATCGCGACAATTCTGCGAACTGGCTGAATAATTAGTTGCCGAGGCGAGGCCATATATCGAGAGATGAGGCCGCGATTGCTGCGCCCGTACATAGGTGAAATCAATTACACCAGTGGGACAATTATCCGCTACCGTGCTGTATCAGATGCAGCCATTCTCACAGTTAATGAAACTCCTACGCCAACACCTAGTCGTGGCTCACGGGAATCTGGGAATAGCAGACGATGTGATGATAAGGGAAGACACAGAGTGTTCAACTGCCACAAAACCTCGGGCAAACTTTGAGACTTGGGTTTCTATCTTCATTAGAGGCGGTGGTTATGGCTACAGCTACCGTTAAAGTCAACTTGAATGGTAATTCTTATCACAAATTCAACAACTAAAATCCACAAGGAAATAGCTATTCTAAGTGAGAACATTGAACTATAAAATAAACTCTCTTCAATAATGATAATAATAAGTGTCATAAACATTGGGACTGGTGTGAGAAAACGAAATTGCAACCTTGGTTACAGATACAACACCAAAAAAAGATGTCTATAGAGAGTATCAACACGAAATGACAATACAATACAATGAGAGTCTGAGAAGGAAGATGACTAGTGAAACTATACTTCAAAGATTAAGTCTGAAAAGTGTTTTGTTGGTAGTTTGATAATTTGAAACCATAGGAGTACCATTTATGCTTGAATTGATAATTGTTTATAAATACACCCTTGTACCTCAAACTCTCCTTGCAACTTCAAGCATTCAATTCCATTGCAATTGTAGATTGAAGGCCTCCAGTGACTTATTCTGGGTTGAGTAAGATTCGCAGTTGAATATAGACAAATTAAAAGGTAGACATTTACGTTTCGAAAAGGTCCAAGCAACATGCGCTTATTTCTATCAGCCAACGGAGAATTTCAAAACGTCTTTTCCATCAAGAGCCTTCTTTATGACGTGCGTAGTATATTTTAATTTACCTCACTTATGGCATCGAACAAATTGCACAAACACTCATTGATCTTAAAGACCTCATCGCTAATTTGAATGGCTTCTAGAGCTTGCATTTATTCCCACATTTTCCCCTTTGACTGACCTTGAAAGTAACTCTTGGTGCGCAGGTAGCTGACGGAGAGCCTCAGAATGCTGAGTCGGTCCAGTTTGCTGAGGATGTTCTGCTCGAAGGGCAGCAGGTTTGCCAGGGTGTCCAGCTCGGCGTTGAGTCGCTCTCTGTGCCGCTTGCTGGGGTTGCTCTTCGTCACCCCGTCCTTGGGCGGCGGTTTCAAACTGTTGAAAAGAAATGTCAATCAACAAAAAGTCTATACTAAAGTAAACAATAAATGTCAATCAACGAGTGTGTGACCAAGTAAACCCAAACAATTGTTGACATAAGAAATTCCATAAATTGTAAGGACCAAAACAATATGTCAGTGGAATCTTCAACAATCCAACCAATTTTGGCAAAGAAGATTCTAGGGAATTGAAGATTCAACAGGTAGTACCAATCAGTTTTAGACTCATGTCATGAAGAAAGCTCAATCATCTTTTGGACAGAAAAGGTGCAGCATTTTCTATTTACTTTGCCAACAGTACAACTATCTTTAGATTTAATCGCAGCAAAGACGCAGGGCGAAAATCTAAAAGATACATGCACACTCTAATGTTAACGGAATCAACAAACCAGAAAGGTTTTGAATATAGTGTAAAGAATGTTGAATTTAGTTAGCAATGAACATCCCTGTATTAAACCATAAGATTAATTCTAATTTGTTTACAATTTGCTGATCGCGTTCATAGACCACCATCAAACATGTCAGCAAAGTTCAAAATTTAAAGTTCTGTAGAAATCATATTGCCTCTATATGTGCGTTGGTACATAGAAAGATGGTCAAATCGTCTTTGACACATCTAAGTACGCAGTAGACTCATTGCGTGAAAAAGCTACTATCGAAATCAAACCAGTTGGGGTTACCTTTGATAAATTCGTCAACAATCAAGCAATGACTCAGATCCAGTTGACGTCTCTCTAATAAGACTCATCGGCTTTTCTAAACGATCTGCTCCGACTAGACACATAAAACATTAATTTTCCAGAGTCGTTACGGCCAAGTTATCGACGCTACTGGCGTAAGTAGTCATTTGGTTCACAAATTGGTCATAAACAAGAATCGGAGTGTTTGGAAATAAAGGAGACGGATGGGTGAAGGTGTCGGGGTTAATCGCCATTTAACCCGCCAAGTCGTTAAATCGTAATGAACAAGGTGCAGAAACCAGTGAAGTTATCGACAGTGGATGATAGGTGTCTGTCAAGAGGTGCGTGGGGCGACTTGAGGGATTGGCTAGGAATCGAGCGGGAAAATAGTCTTGCGTTCACAATTATCGTGATGGCTAAACTTATTGCAATGTCATAAGATTCTAAGAGGTATTAAAAAAAAACCTTTCTATTTTGATGGTCGATGTATGAAGAAAAAGTGACAATTTTTGAGGAGTTTCAACATGTTCTCCTCATCGAATCATGTTCTGCAATTAAATTAGAACATATCATTCAGAAGCTAAGACTGAAATTATCTTTTCTTCCTTGATCCATCCTATGATCTAGGAATGCCGTAATGTTCAACTTCAACTACAGTAATTAATTATTCATTTGTAGACAACTGGTCGTCCAACAATATCATCTAAAAGTACAGCACACACTATACATTTTACATTTAACTATGAAATAAACAATTAGTCCACATCGACACACTTTAATGTAACCGAAAGTAAAAACATATCAAAACTTGAGTCTCTAAGTCAATGATGGGACTATAGTTTTCATTGGGTTTTGAAATTGCAAGAAATATTTATTCTTTGTTCTACTGGTTCAGGTTATTCAAGAGATTATTTTATTAAAGACAATACTGAGAACTTAAGCTGAAATATACAGTATTTTGGACCCAATTCCAAAGTATGGTAAAAAAAAGTGAAATTTACGAATAACTGAGATTGCATTAAAATTTATAGTTGTACAAGTTCTCCCAACTAAACAACGAAACATAACAACTTTCTACCAAAATTAATTGATCAACACATTTACAATTTTATTTTCCCCATTTTAATGTTTTCTCTATGTTAATACTTGGAAAACTACACTGCACGTGTGTTTCAGCAAAATAATGTAGAATGTACAGCATTAATGGAATGAGGGAAAGAGAGAAACGGACTGAGTCTGACAGGGAATTAGTCAGTGTATGAATCGTTCTGCCATTTGATGTTTAATTAGTGTACTTTTCAGAGCACGACAGCTCGCTCCCACACAACACACACACTCACACACAAGCACATACATCATACACAATTCAACAACACTCAATTACCCTTTGTGAAAGTCTACCACTGTGACGTCTTTGGTTGATGCAATTCTAGGTTTTGTCACTTTCATGTCCTTGTTCCAAAGAAAACCATTGATGTTAAATCAAAAGTAGGTGTGTTAGGTAGCCTGTTATTCTACAATGCAAACTAATGGGTAAATTTAAACTTGAACATTTACAAGTTTAACATTATACGGAGGTAGCAGTTTGAACGTAACTTCAATACTTTGAATTTAAAATGACTCTAGAGTGGGTATTGTTGACTCTAAAGTAATTGTTCACTTTCCGATCAGCAGGGGTGCCCACAGGGGGGTTTGATGTCGCAAAATGCGACATCAGAAATTTATTTGGGGGGGATTTTATGATTTTGGGGGGGATTCAAGCCAGTGGTTGGTTAAAAGCACATAAAAGATTAATCAGATAATTTTTACGACCTCCTTAATTTATTACTGGGGTAATTATGCAATCAAAATCCCGTTTGACATTTTATCTTGATTAATAAATCATTTTATAATTGCTATAAAATATATCGATACTTTTATGTGGATTTCCACTTTCTGACTCATGTATCATGTTTGACAGTGAGAACAACTCCAATCCAACTGCTGTCAAAGGATTATGGTTGGCTTATTAAATTGTATCTGCAATTTGAGTTTGTTTTTACCTTTTGTTATGAACTCATTCTCAAATAGTCTCATTGCCTTAAGGACCTATTGATGGTTTTTTAGGTTTGTTTATTATAATACTAGCAGAGTACCCGTCCTTCGTACGGGGTTGGCATGTAAGTATAAAGTGACATTAGCGTATGGTTTGACAGCTCCATTTAAGTAATGTTAAATAATGTTTACATTCAGAATAGTGACATCATTATTTTAAATATGATCCTTACCCTCTCTGTTCTAATATTCATGCAGTATTTAAATGAATGTTTGAACCAGCTGTATGGAATTGTGAAATCAAAATTAATTTGACAGTTAGTACTGCTTGTTTACATTTTTAAACTTTGTAGGTTTGTTCTTTGTTGTCATGGATACCATCAATCAAAATTTACTTTGAAATCTCTCACCTCCGATTTTTGAAAGCCCACGGGGCAGAGCCCGAGGTCAATATTGAAGCGGGAATAGTTCTATATGTATCCTCGGAACTGTAGCTTCATGTGTGTGCAATTTGAGCCCAATAGGTTCAGTAGTTTTTGAGATTAGCTCATACAAACACACACACAGACACCACCTCTTCTTTATAATATGTAGTATAGATAGATATACTCGATTCATAAAAACCCAGTATTATAATAATGATAATCATTTTGCTATTTTTACAACATGAACAACAACATGAAAGCTTGTGATAATATTTTTGCTCTCCCAAATAATTATGCCTGGGTCATTTATTCGTTGGATGAAATTGACATACAGTACTGTGACAATTTAATTAAGGTTTTTGATAGGCTATGTATTTATGTATTAATGTGTTTACGTTAACTTCAAGAATTGAGACACATGATTCTGGATTAATTGAATTGTATTTGTTATTGTCTTTTCTTGAATCTAGAAAGAGCGTAAAACAAATTTTACTAGTCTTAGAATAGATAAATAATTATTTTTTATGCCACACTACACTATTTTGACGAACTTCACATGCAAGGATTTAGTCCAGAAAACAGCTGTTTGTCGCCAGCTTAATCAAATGGGGTTTCATACGCTGATTATACAGTACTGTATTTGGGTGGCAATGAGTGGTTATAACAAAAACATAACCTCTCTTAGTCCTTTAGTTGGTGGTGATATATAGGGATTTGAACGGATTTAGTAGTATGACGTAAACTATCGTACGTCACTCGTCCAAAATGTGTTGGCCGGACTCGTATAAAAAACCACTACTCGACTTTGTCTCGCACGGGATTCAGGACTAGTAACGTAATATACTATTTTACCACGATGTTTTAAACTGTTTTACATATAGGTACATTAATTGGTGGCTGAAAGTTACGTTTTGCAGGCCATGCCAGCTGTCATCGTCATTTGGGGATCGAGCAGGTTTTTACATCCCTAGGGCCGCAAAATCAGCTGCCCGCTTACTTTCTTAAAACATTAATGTAGATTAAATACACAATCAGTATCCATAGCATTGCAATAGAGTTGTTTTATTGTCACCGCTGCCTAGCAACTATTTATTATTATTTTTGCTGATTCCTCAAATAATTTATCCACATGACCTTAGAGTTGTAGTTGTGTTGACTATATCAGTGTGCAGTGCATTTTCATTGAGTGAGGTGAATTAGTGGTAATAGGGTATAGTGTGGTGAATAATAGCGTTCGTACCACAGACTGGAAATGGTTTTGCAGTTCTCGATCGTTTTAAGTCCTCGACTTCGTATCGAACTTAAAAACTATCTCGAACCAGCAAAACCTCATTTTTGGCCCTAGGCACGAAATATACTATTAAGTTTAGGCCTAGTAATATTTTTGAGACTGAAAATTTTACACTTATTTAAAAAGGACCAAACTCAGAAGTGGATTAAAGGGCAATTTAGAAAATATCTCAAACTTTTTGACATAACTTTAAGTACTTTCTCCCCTACAATTTAATATGGTAAAAGAATTGTTCATGTAAAAACCCTGATCCCAAAAAAGTGGTTTTCGAAGTGATGTGTTTGTCTGTCTGTATGTGTGTATATGTGTATGTATGGTACAGAGCTACAGACCACGCCTGTGGCTCGAGTCCGATTTTGATGAAATTTGGTATTTTAGGTACCAATCCATGGTCTCTCCAGATTTTTTTTCATTTTGGATTTTTAATAGTGATATTCCATAAAACCCTATAAAATAATGGATTAATAAAATTTTCTCAGAATTGGCCCGTACGATTTTGATTAAAAATTAACATGTTATACTCTTTGACTATGACAAAAATTGTATAAACCCTCTATGCCGTAAAAATTATGTTTCAAAAGTTATTGCAACTTTTGTGATTTTCCCTTTTAAAACCTATTAATTAATGGAAAATCGGATTTAAAAAAAAACTACATGGCCAATTTTGATTCAAATTGTGTGCATGTTTTGTTAAAAATCCAACTCATATAAATTAAAACTAAACTAACAAATAGTTTGCTACTAGAGTTTTAAAGCAAAATTGTCCATTTAAATAGGGTTAAAAGTTTGATTCAAACTCTCAAATTCCCATAAATTTAAAGAAGTGTCGGGGGCACCCCTTCCCTCCCCGCATTATAAACATAACTACTGTATGGGTTAGCTCCCAGACCTTCCGGCATGGGTTAAACAACGAATTTGGGGGGGATTCTGCGACGTGAGCTTTGGGGGGGATGGGCACCCCTGCCGATCAGGGTTGTAGCTATACGTCTTGGGCTAGTAAGGCATGTATGTCTGATAAGGCAGGATACCAACTATCTGATCTATCTTAACACGTCTGTTACCGCTGGCTTGCCAAGGGTAGTCTTTGAAGATGAACCACATTCTCAACTCTTCTAAAAACATCGATAACAAACATTGCTTAGGTAGCACAATACTTTAACAAGTAATGTGTCAACAATTAAATCATGCTTTTAACAAACCTTTTACAGTGAAATCATCGCCCACGAAGTTAAGAGTGTGATTACAGCCGAACACCGATCGAAATTGTGTACGTCCACTGAACACACAGATTTTTGTGAAATTCAAATATTATTCATATTTTGAACATTTCGTACGCAGAAAATTATATTTCAGCCAAATTCCACTTTGACTTCGCACCTACATCAACTTCTACAGTCGGAGATTGGACCGTTCCATTCGAGAGACTTCCGGTTGGCGACCTTGAAGAGTTGCATGTTTTTACCTTGCTGAGGCTGTCTTGAGGTTCGTGCCGCAGACATTTTTAATTCATCGCAGAGTAAATGGTCCTCCTCACGAATAGTAGAGTTGTATCGTAGTATCGTGCGTGGCTGGGCATGAATGGCCCATTGATGCCGTAGCGCTCACGTCATTGGCTCGTTTATAACTGAATGACAGCTTCGATCTGATTGTTGTCTTTGACAAGGGATTCCGTCGAGATGGTATCTCGGGTTCATTGGGAATTTGTGTTTGTTTGGGTCTTAAATTTTGTTGGGGGTCTTTGGTTGCTACGTCGTTGTAGTGTTGTCATGTTAGTTTTGATGTTTTTGTTCGTGTCTACTATAATAACTATATAAGGACCGAACGTTACTGGACACACTAGATGGAATTTTATGATAGGGTTCTGTTGGGTTATACCAAGACTATTTTTATCACGAAGACAGCGAAGGCATTTGTGTGTGACTGGTTCCAATTTGGAACCATCAAAAAGCTACTGACTTCTCTAGGGTCGAACCGGTGGCTTATTAAGTTATCATTGACTATTGGATACTGAAGGTTATATGTAAGTAGTCTGTCTACTTGCAGTAGCTCAAGTTGTTGATTCAACCTTTGATTAAAGATACACTACTATGCGGTTGCCAAAGTCAATAGCTTAGCTGATTTGATTTATTTCATTCTAACAGTACCCTAACCCTAACATGAAGTTTAAAATATCAAGGATCAGCTGATTCCATTTCAACTAGCGTTATTTGTTACAAGGTGTAACTAGAAATTACTGATAACATCGACTGATAAATTGGTGGTGCACCTTAGGTAAAATTTAATGACATTTTAACTAAACTTTAAACCTATGATTATTTTAAAAATGACTTCAGGCTAGTACGAGAGGATGCTGCATTATAAATTGGATAAAAATATATTGGGGATTGGTGGGATTTGATCCCGGGGACTCGTGGACCGAACTCCCGCTCTCTACCACTAGACCGGCTCGCTCCCATAATGACATTGAGACTGTTGTACATAACAGAGTTACTACCTACCTCATATTCATTGTTCCCGTTATCTCCATCAAATGTCTTAATTCTCGGTCGTAAATTCAGGTCCAGTGAAGTCATTCCACTCGTTTCGCTGTTACTCTCCCTAACAACGACAATTAAAGAAGACGTCTTGATTGAAATGTTTCTGAACTCGGTAATTAAACTATTATGAACAATTTGATTCAAAAATACAAGTTTAAATTATTTAATTGAAGGCATTCTAGAGGGTAGGCTTTGAACCGTGAATGCATAAACAGTGGCTGGTTACAGCTACTATACCGTGGGTATAGAAACTACTCCAACTATAAAACCATTTTGCTTGTGCAGTATACAAATTAAGTAGAGAAAAAACTAAGAGTTTAAGTTATTTAGCCTGTTTAGATTCCTTCCAGGGTCTTTGTTAGTAAGTAGTCAACTCAAAAACTCATGAAAATCATTGAGAAAGTACATCATATCCATCCAATTAATATAACGCATAAAATGCTAGGTGTTTTGTCCATTTTAAGTAATGTTTAGTGATCATAATTGTTTAAAAGTCATAATATTTAATGAAAATAATTGTTAAAATAATATTTCAATACGGTACTGTGTTGGTGTTCAATAAAGTTGGCTTTTTTCTCACCAACAATTTGATTTGATCTCTTGAAACACTTCCGTGCTAGGTTCGATCAACGAAAACTTCGAAGGGAAACAGATTTTCCTCAAAATTGTTTGTGTTTCTAGAATAATTGAAAATGGCACTGGCATGGCGTGAGCATTGAAAAAAAAAAACAACTTAGTTAGGAATATGAATCATTAGTTACATCCATCACGTTTCTATTGAAAATATATGATTACAATTATCATGTAATGATCATAATCATCAATTCTATATTTAAGTAATATCATCAGTATGATTCTTTGGTGAAACGACCATATTATTTTGTAATTCAATTAGTGAACTGGATAATTCTACTTATTGTAAACTTCAACAAAAATACTCTTTAGCGACATACTTTTTCTGGTAAGCCTAGTATTTATAGCATTCGCCATCAAATCCGGAGGTCGCCGGTTCAATTCTTAGCGGACCCAGATGTCATTAATCATCATGCCATCAATTAAAGGTGCTATCAAACATCGGCGTTAAATAGAAAGGCCAAGGTTTGAGCCGTTTCCAGGTAATAAATAACGTAAAAAAAGTATTTGAAATATGACAAATTCAGTAAAATGTGTACAATTATCTGGTAACAAGCTGTCAACTATACCACTGAACATTCTTGTTGCTCTACAACCAACTTGTATAACATGAATGCGATCAAATACACTAAAGACCGGTGGTTGACCACAGCTGCGACCACAAACCTTACCTTGGACTCGGATACGACAAACGACAAACTTTCCAGAAAACAGTTCTCCCGGCGTCCTGTCGGGCTTTTTACCTCTGAAAAACTCGGCCCAATTGTGGCTAACTCGTTTATAATTGGCGCAACCCTTCTGCTCAGCCCCTATGTAATCATGTCAGTGGCACCGACAACAGACATCATTCCGCCAATCAAATAGTTCCTACTTCCGGCAACGCTAACTATGTGTGAGCATATGGGTTGTAACGGGTCTTTGAGGTTGTGGTATTTTTCTAAAGTTTGTATTTTGCGTTTAGGGTTATTTTTGACTGTTTTTGACTGTTTGAATGTTATTTATATTGTTGTTCCTTTAGTGGTGGTTGATTTAGGGTTGGGTATCTTAACAAGCCATAAGTAAAAGTGCTCATAAATGTTTGTTAGGTTAGGAGTTGGAAATAAAAACGTATCGACTTACTGGTTTAAGATTTTGAGTTGAGTAAAAGTATACACTTTTTACTTATGTATACAAAAAATAAATCTTCAACTTTTCAAAATGGAAACACAAGGGGTTTTCTGAGTATTACTTTTGCATTATTTTGGAAGAGTAATAAAGGCGTATAGTTCACACAACAAGGTACATTTCTCCATTTGTATTTAATGTAATATTATTATTTTCTAACTTTCATAATGCATTAATATGATGTCGTGTTATGTCTTCTTATAATAATTAGAAACGGTGATCTATTTTAAAACGATGACACCGATACACTTTTCCCTTTTACACTAACTCTAACCTAGAACATATTCTTGAAACAATCGAAATGCTTTAAGCTAAATCATTGTCAAACAGCTGATTGCAACAATAACATGGGCTGTCACATGACCCTCAAAGACCTGAGCGTGAAATGAATTAAAACAAATAAGGGTGAACATAAAATACAGAACAAGGGTGAACTGTATTTATACATTTGTAGGTGCCACTTGGACGGGAATCCACGTCATCGCTAAATTGGCTCTCAGTTCGTCTCGCTACCGACTGACCGACTTCTTCACTAATTATCCATCGATCCAATTGATCTACCGACAGAGTGTGCTGAGGTAAGATACTCTTTTTTCCTTAACAAATCAATATTTTACCACACCAAACTGAAAGGTTAACTTATTAGAATCTATATAACATTTTATGACATCTATCACGGGAAAAATCTAAAAACAGATGTAATTTCAACAATGGCACTCTGAGAGGCTTATTCAACTATACTCTGTATGATGGAACCTGTCTCCTGACGGTCCACTCTGTATACCCACGTAGACCTCCAGGTCCGAAGACAGCATCCATCTTACAAGCTATATGAATTAGCAGGTTATAGCTGGCCCGGGGCGATGTCTACTTGTACCGGCGTCTAGTTGTACCTGCTGCATTTTGGTGACAGGCGTCTAGTTGTACCCCGTCCAAAGCTGTAGAGACAACTTGACGATGGTGCGGACGTCTAGTTGTCTCTACGTCTAGTTGTCTCTACGTCTAGTTGTACCTCTTAAAAATCTACAGGTACAACTAGTCGGGAACGTCGCCGTCTACTTGTACCTCATACGTCTGCGTCTACTTGTACCTACGACTACTTGTACCTACGACTACTTGTACCTACGACTACTTGTACCTACGACTACTTGTACCTACGACTAGTTGTACCTACGCCTACTTGTACCTACGTCTAGTTGTACCTGCGGCTAGTTGTATCTCCCCTTCAACTTGTCACCGGTTTAAGAGATAATTTTATTTCTTTAAAAATCATACAATCTTACAACAATTTATTATAAACAACTTGCTACAAAAGCCAGGAAAATTTGGCTTGTCTGCAGCTCATTGAGAAACCCCTGTTCTTGACAACAACGTACTTGTGTCCCTTGGTCAGTCCTTTTCCATATTACACTTTGGTTTCCCTTATTTCTTGTCAAGATCTGCTATCATTGTTTTTTCCACTTAAACTCTACTTCTTAGGTTTATACACAAAACTTTTATCATCTGACCACCAAACCCCACCAAATTTCGATTTAAAAGACACAGCAGACATAGCTCAGCACGATAATTCACCAACTTCTATGACCACTGCTCAAGACGAACTGACATCTTGCATATCTGGCATTTACTTATACCTACGGGAGGGATGGGGGTGAGATGTATTTCCACGAAACGTCCCCGCGCCGGGAATGCAGTGTATGGCATGTTTCTTTTCCATCTACCTTTCAGTAAACTAAGACAATTGTAAAACTGGAGCCTTACAGGGAGGGCTGGAACTGCACTCACGGTCAGTCCCTGGTCCTAATCCAACTACGGAACTGCACTCACGGTCACTTTGAGCCTTTCTGGAGGTACTGAAACTGCACTCACGGTCAGTTTTTAATTAGCCTATATCACATTGTGCAACACCATGATTGAATTGATTAAAACTTATTAAATAAGTTGAAATATATTGAAAAGTTTTGATTAAATTAATCTAAACGTCAAAAAATAAACTTACTACTGACATTGTGAAAAATACACATATATATGTGCACAGAAAATTCTAGCATAGTATTTACGATAACATGATAGGCTATATTCTTATTATAACGAAGCTTCTTTTGTAAAGGTTAGGTTAGGTTAGGTTAGTTATTGTTGTATTTATTGGGACAGACACTAAAACGTGTATTAAATATAAGTATTGGATAAAGTAAGACAGAGGACGGAATAAACAGATGACTAAGGGGCTAGCGAAGCGTTCAGCCGTGAAAGACCGATTTTTGACCGTGAGTGCAGTTCCAAATGGCTTAGGCGGGCTACCCTTCCAACCCTTGTAAATTCCTTTGACCGTGAGTGCAGTTAGTTGTCAGCCAAATTACATATCCTTAACAAACAAAGTGTTTTATTTAAATAATATTACTAAGGGCCTGGTTATAGTTAGTAACTGGTGTTGAAATATAACATTGTGCATACTCCTAAGCCAAGCCGAGATCAAACATCACAATGAATTCTAGGTCTAAACATTGACAACACATATAAAAATACTAGCTGTAACCCGCGGGCTTTGCCCCGTTTAACTTCTTAATTTTCAAGATTATCTCGTTCGCATGGCTCAATCACGTCCTGGTTGAAATTTGTTCGCTACGCTCACTCACCTTTAGGTTGGAGCTCGTTCGCTACGCTCACTCACCTTTAGGTTGGAGCTCGTTCGCTGCGCTCACTTGCCTTCAGGTTAGCTCGTTCGCTACGCTAACTCGCCTCCAGGTTGAAGTTCGTTCGCTACGCTCACTCACCTTTTGGTTGCAAATTAGCTGTTGTCATAAATGTAAAAGAAATAATAGTGCTGCACCCTGTTGGTAATTTTTGTAACTTTAATGCTATTGAACATCACAGAACAGAACCAACTTGTTTAATTGAAACAGCTGTTAAGATTCAATAATTTCATTTCTCATAAGGTTAACATGGGATGGGAAACTCCAGAGCCACTGGGGCGGAGCCCGAAAGGATTTTTGAAATAAGAATATGCCTATATGTTAATCGGGAATGTGAGCTATCATCATGCCAAATTTCAGCCCAATCCGACCAGTATTTTTCGCGTTCACTTGTCACAAACATACATCCATACATCCATCCATCCAAACTTTCTCATTTATAATATTACTAGCTGTAACCCGCGGGCTTTGCCCCGTTTAACTTCTTAATTTTCAAGATTATCTCGTTCGCATGGCTCAATCACGTCCTGGTTGAAGTTTGTTCGCTACGCTCACTCACCTTTAGGTTGGAGCTCGTTCGCTACGCTCACTCACCTTTAGGTTGGAGCTCGTTCGCTACGCTCACTCACCTTTAGTTTGGAGCTCGTTCGCTGCGCTCACTTGCCTTCAGGTTAGCTCGTTCGCTACGCTAACTCGCCTCCAGGTTGAAGTTCGTTCGCTACGCTCACTCACCTTTTGGTTGCAAATTAGCTGTTGTCATAAATGTAAAAGAAATAATAGTGCTGCACCCTGTTGGTAATTTTTGTAACTTTAATGCTATAAAATCACAGAACAAAACCAACTTGTTTAATTGAAACAGCTGTTAAGATTCAATAATTTCATTTCTCATAAGGTTAATATGGGAAACTCCAGAGCCACTGGGGCGGAGCCCAAAAGGATTTTTGAAATAAGAATATGCCTATATGTTAATCGGGAATGTGAGCTATCATCATGCCAAATTTCAGCCCAATCCGACCAGTATTTTTCGCGTTCACTTGTCACAAACATACATCCATACATCCATACATCCATCCATCCAAACTTTCTCATTTATAATATTAGTAGGATAGTAGGATAGTAGGAAGTCACATAATAAGGAAAAGTAATGTAAAGGTATATCTTATAAAAATAAATTATATTAAAAAAATAAATATAGCGTATTCCAAATACACATTAGTATATAGTATACACATTCACAATTCAACAAAGCTGGTTTGAAAACTAAATAGGCATATAATATTGCGCATAACCGAACCAGTCCCTAAAAAGTTCAAATACAAAACAAATTATTATAATATTTAAACAAACTCAGAATCAAATTATCTATGTCAGGTTAGAAATCCCAGTACAATATATATTTTGTACAAAAACAGTTTGTTATTAGTCTTTCTTTGCTTTTGTTGACGTTATTTTTAATAAATAATTTATATTACTCCAGAGGTTTAACTCTACTACTAAAGGCAGCAAACATGTTTGTGAATAAATATTGGTTTACTAAGGTAGCTTTGGTCTTGTGTTTGATGATAATGATGATAAAAAGGCTTCCCTGATTGAAAGATTGGAAATCGTCTTCGTCAAAAATGAAAAGGCAAATAAAGGTGTGTTGAGATAAGCTTAGTTCTTGGTCAAAACCGCTAAATTAGCATCCCTACGAAGTTATTATTTCTACGTTTATGCTCCTTTTGGAAATGTTTAACAAAATTAGTGTAAAGTAAAAGCATCCCATTGTAAACGTATCGCTAGATTTGTTTCTGATCAACATAAAAACTACTTTTAGCCTAGTGTAAGATTATGTGGTGGTATTCCTCCTAAAGGTGCGATTGATTTTAAATATTCTATCAAAAAGGGGTCTATTCAACGGCTGATTCCTAACTATTTTGCGACTGGTTAGGTTTCCATTACCCAGTTAAAAAACAATTAATTACTTTTCATCAGAATCTTCGACATGCATATTTTTGGTTGGTTTTAAGAAACGGAAACTACCTCTAGGTTTTACTGTTATATATGGATGCTTCCTTTACCACCGTACATGCTGGGCTATATTATTTGAACCTTTTTTGCAGTACCTGGTTAAAATCTCCTCTAAAAAATTATGTGTTTCCGCCCATTGGAACTTGTCATAGTACTTACTTGATGATTAATGAACAAATATATTGCCTGTCCTGAACGAACCTATTTCATCTTTATTCCCAGGTTGATTTCCAAGAGTGGCCGTTGAGGTTTATCCCTTTATACAATAATTGATTAAACACCACAATAAATTAATCTAAAATTAAAATTGGTAAAATAAAATATAAAAAATTGAATAAATCTTGAACATATGTTTTGAAATTAAAACAAAGCAAAAGTTTTCCATTAAATCCTGAATCGTTTATTTTTTAGTCAATGTGGTTATTTCATGTTAAACATTCCTTCAACACAAAAATAACCTTCAAGTTATAAGAAAAAACTTCATTATTTTTTCAGCTATTCTAAGTTAAATTCCTTTGATTTGAGCCATCTCCGATGATTCTACTACTTATCACGTGTTTAACTAATTTACAAAAAAATACACACGTTTGTAAATTGCACAGTTAAATAATGATTTCAACATTGTAAGACTAACTAAAAAGTCTGAATTTATTATAAGTAAGGTTATTCGTGGTTTTATATTGTGTATAGTAGGCTACATTGCAGAATTGGCTGGCAAATAAGTAGTCCAAAGGTAATATATTTAATTATTACTAGAGGTTAAAATACCTTATAATCCGTCAGTGTGATCAAAAAGTCACACTGACGTATTATAAGGTATTTTAACCTCTAGTAATAATTTAGATATTGTGGGAGGAAAAAAACAACAAAAATGAAGTAACAATTGCTTACTGGCTTGATGATGAATCACAATCAGCTGTATTGAAGTAAACAAAAATCAGCAGCAAATGACTTCCAATGCTATTCTTATGGAGAATATTTTACGTTATATATAATTTTGTGTTAACATTTCACTATTTTTCCCGCCGTCACGGGATCAAGACCTTTAATTTGAGCCCTCTCCCGTCGTTCTACGATTTCCCAGTCTCTCACCACAATTTTGACGCAAAGAATCGGCTTACGTAATTAATATATAGATAGAATAGATAGAGTGTAGATGTAACAGTCGCTCATACATTACTAGACAAATTTTACTTAAGCCAAATTCAAGTCTGGAAATGTATGAAGCGGCCTTTTGGTCTTTTCAGTTGTATTCATATATTCTGTTCTTACCATGTACATTCTTAGCGGCCACTATTTACATCAACGTTATTAGTAATGTACAATATTTACAGTTTCTTAATTACAATTAATTATTTATCGCTCAATTCTGTTAGGTTTGAAGGTTTAACTAACCTGTTTTACATAGCTAAATGTAGTAACCAGCCAACGCGGAATACAACGTCGCAATCCCTTGTTAAATATCTTTAACTGTAAAAGTTATAGTAACATATAAATACTATTTTTAACATACACAAATCTGGGTTTCAATCAATGTTGCTTCAGATAATAACGTTGAGCTACCATTAAACATTATTAGTTTTAGGAGACACTTTATTTTGGCTACGTTATGATTTCTGGTCGCTGTCTTATGCTGGACCAAAGGATCGAAAGAATACGCAAACAATACCGGTATCATTACAATAGAGACATAGCTCCGTGTTTAAAGCGATATTATACCTCCACAAACTTGGGTAGTAACTATATTTAACTAAGTTTGTTAAGACCAAAAGAACTGACTAATGTAAATAGTTTTAATTTAGAAACTGTACTATTGTAGATTACTAATAACGTTAATTGTAATAGTAGCCGCTAAGTATTTACATAATCAGAACTGTAAATATGAATAAAACCGTCAAGGCCGAAAGACCGCTTATACATTTCCATACGTGACAATTCTGTCTAGTGTATGAGCGGCTGTTAACATCCAACAATCACATAAGACCAAGTTACATATACATTTATTTATCTAGATAGTAATTTAAAAGCGGTATATTTTTATTACTACTTAATATAGTTAGTAAGTTTTATTTAATCAGTTAGAACTGATTGGTTGCTTTAGTCAAATGTTAGTCAAATAGTCAACACCTAGCCGTGGTTCTTGTTGGTGTACGCAAACTTCGCTTGTCAAATTCCACTGACACAAGGGTCAGGCCTTGTCTCACCCTCGTCAAACATCAACCTGGCGGGTTGTACGCAGTCTTCGCTAAATTCCAGCTGTACGCAAATTTCGCTGTACGCAAACTTCGCGACACCACTTGGTAGAGGTGTCCAAAGAAAGGTATGTATTGGTCTGTAGATGAGTTATCAAAAGAAAAACTAAGCAAAATCCCTTAGGACTCTGCCCTAGAAGCCTTTAAAGATCCCTCCACAGAGTTGTTTACATTTTGGCCATGTGAATCATACTTTTTAATGAAACAGCTGTTTATTTTTAAATTGTATTTCAAACAACGGAGTTAATGTTATTTTCTTATTTTAAAATTGCTTTTCTTATTTTTCAGCCATGTTTTGCAATGTAACATTCCATTACGAAATCAGTGCAAAATCCTTTTATCACAGCAATTCATAAATTATTTCTTATTGAACTATCTTATATCTATTGTACTGGATGGTGTCTGCCTTTTTCACCACTTTTGCCTACATTTTATCATATTATTCTACACATATCAAATATTTATGTACAAATATCTGCTCTTATCATGTCCAATAAAATCCAAACATAGAAACATTGCCTAAAATGGTACCTATCTTGACAAATTATTTGCACCTGCCTATATTACGAACTTTGGCGCACTGGGTTGGTAACATTATTGAAAATAACACGACATGTTGGCTGTAAGATATGGTACAGAGAGAAAATACTATTTATGCAGCTACTGTCATGACAGAAAGGTCATATTCCATTTAAACTAGATCACATAATCCTTTATAAAATACGTTGATTAACAATATTTAAACGTCAATGTATACGTAACAGCCAATTTACAGTATTTTTTGTTTTTGGAAATGTCCCATTGCTATGTCATTTGCATTATTTGCTGCCAATAAAGTCAAAAGGCCGTATGAAATAGGAGGCCCCTAACAGTTCAAGAATAAAATCCAACTTCACTTCAAATATTACACTACACCTAACATTCCGTAGAGAGATTATATTGACAACTTTATGTTATTGATAAGGCTGAGACAACTAACTGACATCCCCCATGTCAAGAAATTCCAGCTTCAACAGTAACCTCAAAATAAATTTCTCAAAAGTAAGCTAGAGGGTGCATTCGTTGGCACAGAAGTAAGATATTCGAACTGACGCGACGTGACGAAGGAAAAATCAAACTTACACTGTAACGGATATACCTCCCTTTGAATATGTCTTCCCAAAAAAAGTTTTCTTTTCAAATAAAATCATATTACACTGATGAAATCACGGAAGTGTTTAACTACAAAAGATCCACCAATACGATTTTAATACTATTTAAAGGTTCTTCAAAAGGAAGAGATACCAGATGACATACTAATAATAACTCCGATGACGTACGGTAAGGGGAATATTTTATTCATTGAATGATCAACCGAATTTGGCGACTAACGCAATTAATATCAATATTGTTTTTACACTTATTATTCTTTAAACAATGCTAAATGCTCAAAATATGTAGCCTATATTTTATCCAATTTAACGCAGTTAGGTGAATTAACGTAATCCTTGAAAGTAACCGTCGATTTCGACAAGTTTCACCTAGTTACTATTAAATAGTATTAGTTAATATATCGATGTTCACATGACCGGATGAGTCATCAGCTCTATCCCTAGTCCGTCGGTCATTATCCCTCGAGGCACCGGCCGATGGACCAGGGAACAGCTATGATTTACACTATCACCCTCTACTACGACATTTTTTTTAGGTAAACATTCCAACGCTCATGATGACATCGAACACTCATGCATATTTCTATATAGGCCTAGCCAGTCCAAAACCTGAATACACTGTAGGTATGAATCAGACCGCTTATATCATAAACAAACTGGCTAGTTTCCTAACCAGAGAACACACAAGAATGGCACTTTACAAGACTTTTTATACCAAGCCTTCATAAACTAAGAGTACTTCATAAGTTACGTTGCCTGTGTAGATTTAGACTTAAAATCAGTATAAAATCAGTAATGGATTGAAAATCTAAGTGCTATTTACGTTTTGTTTGCACTATAATGTAGTGTACCTGTTTCTCGAAATCGACTAATTTTTAAGCTATGTGTATTACCAGGAATTATTTCAAAACTAATAAATAAATAACGTCTTTGTTGGGCAGCGTACATCAGATTATAGATCTGTTTTACATTAAAACTTTTGTCATTCAAGGAGTTTAAAATACTCAACTAAAAGCTTATGTTATTAATAAAAAAATCACACTGTTCATAACAGTTTGATATAATCAACATTTTTTTGAAAATGTTTAATACTGTGAGTGAAACAATATTCAGGTTGATTGGAGGCCAATCACTTTCTCGCAACTACGCGATAGAGGGCTGACCCAACACCCCAATAACTGGAATGGATTGTTGTGAAAGGAAACTCTAAGAATTTGCAAATGAAGTCCATTCTGAGTAACGTGTGGGGATTAACGGGACATTCTGTACGCTGTTTACAAAATATTTCCTTTGCCTTTCCAAGTACTGAATCTATATGGTTTTGCTTATATTAAACAATAAGTCAAATACGTTGTAGCAGATGTCTTTAGCTGCATTTTACAACAGGTATTTCGTTCACCTTTCTCAGAAATAGCTGTTCATGGCGTGTTCCTGAATCAACAATAAGGTATATTGTGTTATTGTCCTAATAAACACGAGAGACATTCGCCTATCTTTATGGTCGAATTATATAAATAACATTGAACTGATTAATTTAACAAATGATCATTGTTAATTTATTGTAACAATTAGGCTATTTATGTATTGTACATTTATGTTTTACATTTATGTTTTATATGTTTGTTTTGTGCTGTATTTATGTTTTAGTATATATATACTGTTTAAATATTTATTTATTCAATCAAGGTCCTGACTAATCAATACACAACCTAAACTATATTAAATAGAGATTTGATCATATTGTCATAGCATCTCTTTATAAGAAATCTGTCCGGAGTATGTGCAATTTTGGTTTATTAAACTTATTGGTAAATTGGTGTAAGATTGTTTTAGGTTTATTCGTAATCCGGACGCATACGAAGTTGAAGCTTTTGCTTTGGTATTAACAGTCAAGTAAAATAAATAAATAATTAAAATAAATAAATAATTAAATAATCTAATAAATTTAAGAAAATGGGTTATTTGTTTGGCTCTGCTACCCTACCATTTTTATTATTGAGGTCTCAAATTAAAGGTATGCACGCACAGATTCGCCATCAAGCATCGGCGTATATTTTTCTATTATCTCACTCGGCTTATACGTAAACGAAATTGCTCCCCATGTTTTTCTTATGGGAGTTAAATTTGGTTTTCATGATTTTCTTCGTTAGGCTAAACAAATCATGTTAACAATTTAATTTTTGAGTTGTTCTAAAACTTATAACGTAGTTTTCTAAAGTTATCTGTTGTGGCTGCCTAGAAATAATCGGACGTTTGTTTCTCCTTTGAAAATGTATTGATAATTATAGTAGTGGTAGTTAATTATGTTACAAGACTATGACAAATTGCCAATTATTGAGTCAACTTGGTCCCCACGCACAGGCTTCGCATATGTAGGCTCTGTCGATTTTCAGAAATTACGTTCATTCTGTATCTATTATTCTTTTGTTATGAATTCCTTTTGATTTTATTTATTTGATTTAATTTTACCATGGTATTTTTCCGGACAAACTCCATTAAAAATATAGCACGGGTCGAGGTTAATTTAACAACTTAAAACTAATTCATTCAACAATAGTTTACCTGAAAACTATTTTACTAATATTTGTTTAAAGTTTTACAGAATACACTTACACATGATGCTATTGTATGTTTTTATTTATACATGATATAGGTACTTACAACAAAACTTGTGAATTTTTGTGTTTATTTATACATTTATTGTATGGCAACAACGTAAACTTAAAGATAGGAGCGAGTGTATGCAATTCCAAGATAGAGTTTAGTATTCACCGATCCTACGATAGTTTAAGAGTATATTTCGTACCTGGGGCCGAAAATGACTTTTTTTCAGCTCGGGATCATTTTTAAGTTCGAGACGAAGATGAAATCGGTCCGTGGTACGATTGCTGTTTTTCACCAAACTATACAAAACTGAGAAAATATATCAATAATGTAGGCAAGCATGTTTCTTTACAACCTTTTTATCAGCTCGTGAACATCACACAGAAAATATCCGCATATCGGTGGAAATGTATTTTCCTGTCGATCTACAGAATGCCTTTATAAATTAAAATAGGCTAAAAAGACATAAAAAAAGAATTACAAATATTTAAAACTAACATGGGTTTAACGGGTTGCTATGCTGGTGACGAAATAACAACTAATTATGAAAATAAAATCAAAACAAATGGAACATATTCCAATCACATTTATTATTTACAGTGTATGTTAAATGGAGAAGTATGTGTAGTACATTGCATAGTTTTTGTCGAGTTTTCAACCGCTGGACCTCAACTTCATTGTACACTTCATTGTTCATTGATCACTGGGAAATCCATTGTAAACTATAAGATATGCACACTAATCAATGCAAATACTTTAAGGTTATGTGAAAAAATATTTAAAGGAATCAGCAAAAATAGTAATACATAATTGCTGGGCAGCGGTCTATTGCAATTCATTAGGGATATACTGCTTGTATATTTAATGATATATATAAATGTTTTAATTAAGTAAGCGATTTTCGGTACTAGGGCTGGGAAATTTTAATCACAACTATAGCTGCCATTTCGACCCTGGACAGCAATGCGTAGCTTTCAGCCTCCAATTAACGTCTGTAAAACTACTAAAACAACGTATTGCGGTGAAAAATATTTGCCAATCATACTCAATCGACTCGGAACACTGCAGTTCCTGATTTAATTAAGGGTATTATTAAAAAGTACTCGTGCAGTAATCAATTAAACAGGGTAACGAATTGAAGGATAGATACAACTAGACTATAAGGACGCAAAATACGCGTAGGTACAACTAGACGTAGGGACTACTAGACGGAGGGACCACTAGTCGTAGAGACTACTAGTCGTAGGGACTACTAGTCGTAGGGACAACTGGTCGCATCCGTACAAGCTAGGTGATACTACTTGTCGGTGGGATACACGTCTAGTTGTACCTACGTCTACTTGTACCTACGTCTAGTTGTACCTCCTAAAAATCTGCAGGTACAACTAGTCGGGTGAGCCACCGTCTACTTGTCCCTCCGTCTAGTTGTACCTACGACTAGTTGTCCCTAGGCCTCGAGGTACAAGTAGACGGAGGGACAACGAGACGGAGGGACAACGAGACGCGGTCCCGCTGGCCCATAAAGTCATATAGCTCTACTCCAGCATCCAAAGTCAATGACAAGGATGCTCGATTTCGAGCAGTCACACTCCGCTCGACAAACGTGATGGATCCATCGTGACTTATCGGTGTTCACGAGAGTTGTAAACCTGTCTGGAGTCAATACTTAATGTATTGCGGTTTATCGCTCCGAGCTATTCCAAGAGTTTAATACAATCATTATCGTTGCAACTAGCTATTTATTGCATCTCTGTGGCGAAATATCGGTTCAATGAGAACAGCTCGGACTTCCCGGTGGGAAAATATTGTTTGTTAATCAAATAGAGCGAGATGAACGTTGTTCGGGAGTTCTTCAGAGATTTAGTAATCGATTTTGTGTCAATACATGATTTGATTTGAATTTCCTACAACTTGATTCAATATTCAATTTGCCAATCATGAAAGTCCAATGTCCACCTAATATAACCACCTAAAATTATTAACAAAAAGGCTATAAAATGTTATTTTTAAAGGTTCGGATTCAACGTAGTTACAGTATGATTAAGTTATGAGAATGCTCGACCCGGACCTGGGATCGAGTGCATTTGTTGTGTATGATCAAGATGGCCGCTTCCGCAGTTGTGTAACAATGTTATATGAACCATTGTTTGCCCTCTGGAAAGTAGCATAAACAGCTGTACTCAATTGGCGGGAACCGTTTAATATTTGACGTATGATTTGGTTGAAACTTGATTGTAATAGCTCAAATAGAAGATCATCAACAAGATAGATGGTACAATATTTGTCATTGCATGGCTGTTAGTGGAAAACTGGGAAAGTTCTCCCTGTTTGATAACTAAATTTTTGTTTTATATATTAATGGACTTTAAGCTTTGGTTAGCTCCGAATAACTGTGATGCAGACCTCATGGCAATAGTGATTCATGTGAATCCACATGTTCACAAACAACCCAACAACTATGTACTAACCATCTCAAGCTTCATCGAACTTTTCAAACTACAAAACAACCATACAACCACACTGCAGATATCACCCAGGGCTACTGTATATCTGTAGTCCTGGATATCACCACCCACCGTTATTCACATGTTCAAAACCAGCTACCGAACCTTCCAGCTTCCAGCCACAAACCACCAGCAACCATACAACCACTACAGACATAACCAACCACCACCATCCAATCATCTCAACAACTACCAACCATCTCAACCACCCTCCAATCATCTCAATAACTACCAACCATCTCAACCACCCTCCAATCATCTCAATAACTACCAACCATCTCAAACACCTTCCAAACACCTCAACTCCCTTCCAACAGCATATCCACCTTCTCAACCACCTTCCAACCACAACACCACTAGCAACCACACAACCGCACAACCACACAACCTGCTACAGCCATCACCACCGTCACATGTTGAGGCGGCTGGGTCACTAATCTACTTTTGAATGATAGTTGTGGGAGCCGGTCCAAGTCTAACGCGTAACAAATAATTATAATCAAAGTTAATGATAGCTTGGACAGTTTAGACGGAAACATTGAGTGACGGGGATCGCTCTACTATTAGAGGTCCATTGTCCGACGTCTCCGTGGGAGCGGATTGGAAACTAGAGTTTACTTGAAAGAAAATTATCTTGTAGGCTGGGCTTTTGTTTACAGGTGATCTGAGGAATACAATTGAGAAAGTTGCATGTTTTTCATCTGCATGGTAGGTATGTACCTATTTGAAGTGTTAACAAGGTTGATTATTTTATATTTGGAATGTTCAAGTCATAGTTATTCTTTGTAGTTATTGGAACACAGCTATGTATTTGTTTTGATTTGTCACCATATGTTTTACTATATTGTAGTGAAACATGCTGTTTTCAACATATATTGATTAGGACTTTTCCTATTATTTTCCTATTGTAGAGCTAAAGTAGTTCTTTTTATACCAAGGGCTAGAATATTTGCAGATATAAACTAATTCTTTCTATCTTTATATATCCTGAACAAAAATTTTAACCGTAAAATTAAACACTCAACTTTGTATTTCGGTCAATCTTATGGATCATAAGGAACAATAAGGATTCATAAGGAGACAATTTTAATGTAAGCTCCAATTCGTTTAGGGCCGTGGATTTGTTTACAATCGGTTGCTTGTTATTTCAGTTATTCAAAAATGTTTTGACCAAATAAAACGACCCAATTATGAACAATTAGGAATAGATCGTCCTTTTATAACCAGATAGTAAAGCACAAATCATAAAATTATCCCTAAAATAAGGGAAAAAATAGTTCGTTAACAGAGAAGAGCCTAGTCTACAACGTAAATCACCAAAAGAAACAAGCATCTGATTTTACAAAAAGAATTCTACTTGTTTTAGGTGTTAGTATAAGGTTGTTTAGTCATTCAAGATATCAATGATCAAAAGGAATTTCAGTACAGACACTGCATGGCTTTCGGGCTACATCACTGAATATCGTAGCTATATCGATTTTGAGATGTAATTGTTGTCATTGACTTACATTTCGGTTATCAACCTAGGAATACACCAAAAGAAGGCCTATCATCCTACAGTATCCAATAGTCAATGACCCTACTTTAAAATCACCTGTATGTTTGATTCATCCAACATGGCCATAACACTTGAGCGTGTAATTTAGTAATTTTGACCAAATATTCCTCACAAGGGTAAATTGTATAGTACATGACGCTTTGCTATATGCATTTGGCTGTCAATAGTTATACATTATAATGTGAAAGTTTGCGTAGTAACTTATTGTTCGTAAAATAATGCACTTGTGGTTTTTACCGCACATAAACAAAATACAAATCATCTACAGGGGAGTACGTTGTACAATCCAAAAAGAATGTTTCATCATTTGAATTTTTACAAATAAACACATCTACTCTCACTCAACAACTTAACTACCCCTATCGTAACAACATAGTTAACATAAAAACACACTGTAGCTTTACAACCCCATAAACAGTCCTCATTGCACAACCCTATAAACTTTACAAAATGGCCGCGGGAAACACAGGGGTGAAATTATTTTGTTGTTTGAAATGTAATTTCCATATAGCCGTAATGTCGGCGATCAATGTTGTTTTGAGGGCGCGCCGTGGTCCGCCCACCGTTTCTAAATCTTACCCCCATCCCCCCAGCCCCACAGTAATTTTGCTTAATGCGCCTGACTCATAAGCGGCTTGGGGGGACGCGGGTTCCACTTTGCTGTATTGCCCCCCCCCCCCCAGCTTTAACGTCGGCCCCCACCGGGAATGAAATGGACTAATGCTGGACCATTACCAGCGCTCGGGTCGGGGATCAATTGATTTAGTTTTACCTTCTACCTTTTGTACTTTCTCCCTATAGCGGAGAAATGTTGGGGTTTCTTTCAACGCTGTGATTTTGCAGGGATTATTATAGTTAGTTAAATAGGTGGTAGAGTAGTGTGTTGGTACTAACTACATTACACACAACATGTTCCTAGTATTATTATTGAGGTTTTAATCCATTATTCGGTATCATGCACGATTGAGTCATAAATGACTGCAATCAGTTTCAAATGATAAATTTGTGTAAATATTTCATTTCTTGATTTAGAGTTGTCACTCTTTATTACAATTGAAAATTAGTCTTTAAGGATGGTTTTGGCAATCGTTGAGAATTACTTTATTAGTAGGAAAATATATAAAATGATATTGGTCATGCAACATGTACTAGTAGGTCTGTTCATGAGCACGCTAGGTTTGTATTATTTGTTTACTGACCTCAGCACCTAAGTTAGCATGAAATTTGTTAAGGCAGTATGCTACCTGTTTCTGTTGTGGGGATGCTTCAAAAAGTGTTTACACTATTTTTAAGCTTCAGATGTTTACAACAAAGATTTTTTAAATTTGATCTATGAAAGTAGTATAACATTTCCTTCCAACGGACCTTTATTGCTCTCATAATTTATTTTTCACAAGAAATTCCAAATTAACCAACACATTGCATTTACACATTTTAATTGAACTCGTTAACACAGCTTTTGCAGGAAACTGTGTTTATTTCAAGTTAATGAATTTTGATGTGATAATTACATCAAGTACGCGCCAGGCTTACCAAAATACCCACAGTGGCGGGGTAATTCTCGTAATCGACACGATAATTCTGGTAATTGACACGATAATTAGCCTAATGACAGGTGCCTAATGCGTCCACCGAATTATCAAGTTCCGCTCCCTTTACCGGTTTCATTGTTTTAACTTTTTACAGACCTTTGTTTTTGAATGCTTCCGCAATTGAATATTAATCGACATCAGTCACTTTCTCGAAGAATATTTAATCTGTTTTTCGTTTATCGATTAATTTACAGGAAATGTGTTGTAAAACTTTTACATGAATAACTGCATTTAATATTAAGGAGCCTTCGTATGCTACTCAGGTAATTTAATTCCATTTTACTTGAATTTTTGCTTCATAATAGGCTTTAAAAGAGGAGGGGGACATTTTTGAAAGTCTAGTCATGAAGTCTTAAAGGAGGTACGGATGGAAAATGTTAATTAAGTAAGCTTTGTAAGTAAGATTTGTATCGCGTTTTAAGTGTATCAATCAATCAATTATATCAATTATTTAAGATGGGGACGCCACTATGTGCGTATTTTAACCCAAATATGAGTGAAGGATGAGTGGCGCGATCTTGTAGTCTTGTTAGTGACTAAGGCCGACATATTCCTTAGACACAGCTGTTAATTAATAGCCCATACAGCTAATGGCAACTAAGGGACCTACAGTTTATAGTGGAACCCGAACCACATTTTTCCTTGTAATTAACGAATTGGTCTAATTATCAGGATAGTACTGCGGATAGTCGTAGTACTCACTAGTGCGGACGTTAATCCACACCAGGGAGCATCGCATCCACAGTGCATGCCTATCGAGTATGAATTAAATTTGTAGCAATGCTGTTAATATACCACATGGATTTGAAACTGCATTGGTTGAACGCAAAGGCATACATATCGTAGAAACATTACGAACATTTCAATGTTAATTGGATAATCCGGTATAGCCACTGCATCAATCATTGAACGCTTTTGCGTTGGAGCTATAGTTTTCATAGGCCTACCAATTAAAAATGTCTAATGTTTAAATTGTCAAAGGCAACACCCTCAAGGTATTAATTAAAACATAACCATTCCATTTATACATGTTACACGGACAATACAAACTTTATAATGTGTAAGTGAAATCCCCTACGAATACTTTACCTCGGCATGTCTTTGAATGATTGCAGTAATATTCAAAAACTGACTACTCGATGGAAGTTAAAAATGTTTAAAACTGTTTTGCCAAGCATTTACATTAAACTAATGCAGAAGATTAAAACTGCATAACCTGAGTTCAAAACCATACCTGTTTACAAACAAAAATTTAAACTTTCAAAGCCAAATCCAGTATACATATTGCATTACGTGCGTTAAACCACATTACTATTCGAAAACTTCTGCGATAGTGCGATTTGTTTCATTACCAAGTCCGAGACTAAATTAAACAGCTGTGAAACCGGCCGCGGTCGCATCTGATAACGAGCGAGTCTTTTAGAAAACATTAAGAGTTCGCGGGAAATAATTGGCAGCAGACGACGAGAGCTGTATTGATAAAACAACGTCTCCGTTGCCTCCGGGATTTATACATGGGGGAGTACTTTGATAAATGTAATGTCCTTGAGGGTTTAGTGGATGGTCGCTTGTGCTGTGTGATGGTTTTGTAGGAGATTTGAAGAACAGCTGTTCAAAAAGTGTATCAAACTACGTCTCCTTTGGCTCTGGATACATGGGAAAGTACTGTGTTAAATGTAGTCATTGAGGGTTTAGTGGATGGTTACTTGTTATGTGTGATGGTTTTGTAGGAGATTTGAAGAACAGCTGTTCAAAAAGTGTCTTCTACGTCTCCTTTGGCTCAGGATACATGGTAAAGTACTGTGTTAAATGTAATATCCTTGAGAGTTTAGTGGATGGTTACTTCTACTTGTTATGTGTGATTGTAAAGTAAGGTTTTATAGGAGATTTGAAGAACAGCTGTCCAAAAAGTGTATCTAACTACGTCTCCTTTGGCTCTGGATACATGGGAAAGTACTGTGTTAAATGTAATATCCTTGAGAGTTTAGTGAATGGTTACTTGTTATGTGTGGTGGTTTTGTATGAGATTTGAAGAACAGCTGTTCAAAAAGTGTCTTAAACTACGTCTCCTTTGGCTCTGGATACATGTTAAAGTATTTTGATAGATGTAATATCTGTGAGAGTTTAGTGGATGGTTACTTGTTATGTGTGATGGTTGTAGGAGATTTGAAGAACAGCTGATCAAAAAGTGTCTTGAACTACGACTCCTTTGGCTCTGGATACATGGGAAAGTATTTTGATAGATGTAATATCCTTGAGGGTTTAGTGGATGGTTACATGTTATGTGTGATGGTTATGTAGGAGATTTGAAGAACAGCTGTTCAAAAAGTGTCTTCTACGTCTCCTTTGGCTCTGGATACATGGGAAAGTACTGTGTTAAATGTAATATCCTTGAGGGTTTAGTGGATGGTTACTTGTTATATGTGATGGTTTTGTATGAGATTTGAAGAACAGCTGTCCAAAAAGTGTATCAAACTACGTCTCCTTTGGCTCTGGATACATGGGAAAGTACTGTGTTAAATGTAATATCCTTGAAGGTTTAGTGGATGTCTACTTGTGCTGTGTGATGGTTTTGTTGGAGATTTGAAATGCAGCTGTTCAAAAAGTGTATCAAACTACGTCCCTTTGGCTCTGGATACATGGGAAAGTACTGTGTTAAATGTAATGTCCTTGAGAGTTTAGTGGATCGTTTGTGATGTGTAATGGTAAAGTAAGGTTTTTGTATGAGATTTGATGAACAGCTGTTCAAAAAGTGTATCAAAATACGACTCAATAGGCTCTGGGATTTATACATGGTAGAAAACTGTGATAAATGTAAACAAGTACCTTGAGTTTATTTGAATGCTTGAAAGTGAGTTTATTTACTGCTAGTGTTGGTGATGGCAAAGTTGTCTTTTAGTGATGAAGAGCATTTGTTCAACAAGTGTATGAAATAATTATGGATACTTTAGTAGACATCCCATCCATAATTACTAGCTACATGAGACATTTAAGAAAGGAAAACCACAATCTATACTTTTAAATTTTTCTATTCAGTTTTGGGAGAGGAACAATTGAAATCACCGTATGGTCTTTTACATTTTGCCATTTTGTAGAATGAGGTCTCCAATGCTAGAGCAATTCTCCTCACCTATTAGATATATGTCTTATCTTTATTCAAAACTATCAATATGTGAGCTTCGACATTACCAAAGAGCAAATTGTCGTAGGTAACAGGTGAAGTAGAACTCAGACACCTAGCACAGAAGTCTCGCGTTCTAACCACATACAAGCCGTGAACCTCGCAGCTCTGGTAATTATGAGATACGTTCCTACTTTCAAATTCCACAAACCGCTACCAGATTATGCTCAACACAGTATCTGATAGCTTTCATAATTTATATAGAACATTAAAGCCGAGTTTTACTAGCGGAACCGGAAACAATAGGGCGATGGTATCTCCCAGCTCTTTGTTTTTGTGAGCGCAGCGAGCTGCTCTGTGGATGACGAAACAGTTATAATTGTGGCTAATTAATTCACCAGTTATTGTTCGCGCATTACGCAAAGATGTTTGGCTGTTGAAATGACGGAGTGCCAGGAAACCGGCTTCCACCTTTTGGAAACTATTAATTAATTAGGCGCGGGAACTGTTGGGTAACGACGCGCCAGATGTTGCGAGTGAGAACTCGGGACTTGATACCTGTTCGGGTATTTGAAATGTACATGTTCGGGTACTCAAAATTACCTGTTCGGGTATTTGAAATGTACATGTTCGGGAACTCAAAATTACCTGTTCGGGTATTTGAAATGTACATGTTCGGGTACTCAAAATTACCTGTTCGGGTATTTGAAATGTACATGTTCGGGTACTCAAAATTACCTGTTCGGGTATTTGAAATGTACATGTTCGGGAACTCAAAATTACCTGTTCGGGTATTTGAAATGTACATGTTCGGGTACTCAAAATTACCTGTTCGGGTATTTGAAATGTACATGTTCGGGTACTCAAAATTACCTGTTCGGGTTCTCGGAAAGATCTATTCGGGTACTCGATATGGCCTACTCGGGCATTCGATATTATCCACACGAGTAGTCTAAATAACACTTTTATGCCTCTATTTCCAAATTTTTTTTCAATTTCCACATTAATTCAGGCTAGTAGATAAAACCTATTGGGTATTGGCTGGAGTTTAACCCGAGACCTTGGGAAACTAAGTCCAGTGCTCTATTACTTCACCAGCTGAACCACCTTTTCGAATACTTGTATCTTCTAGGTTACCGGTATTCAAGAATATCTGCTTAGGCACCACTTAATTACCTGTTCGGGTGCCTCTGGGTACTAGAAATTACTTGTTCAGGTACTAGAAATTGCCATTTCAGGTACTAGAAATTACTTATCTGTGATTATGAATTAACATCTCGGGGACAAAATTGCCTATTGCGGGTATTCAAAATTAGCTGATTGAGTACTTTAAGCTCAAAATCTCCAACTGTGGTGGTTTTGACACCGCGGTATCTTTTTCTTCCTATCTATAAAAAGGATTTTTCAATCGAGTAAGAAGAACTCTCAAAATTCACACTACATGAGCACTCCGATTAAAACCGAAGCTTCCAGAACAGTAGTCCCCGACTCAATGTCCAGTTTCTCAATAGTTCCTATCAATTCACCTTCGAAACCACCTCCGACCTTAAAAACGCGTCTCGCACGCTTCTGATACATTTTAAAACCACTCACTGCCCACTTACCCTATCTGCCGACTTGTGAATAACGCCCCTAGATGGTCGCAACACTCGGCAGAATGACCAAGTGATAACAGAGTTGTTAATGTGGCTGTGACAGGGTAGTTCGCGCGAGTAAATCATTCATTAATTAATGTATTTTTAATTACTCGCAGATAACTGTACACGGGAAACGCATTAAACTGGTCGGGTGACGTCTATATCAGCTGTGAGGTGCCGCCGTGACTCAATTAGAGGTGAAGTCTTTGTTAACGGGGTATTTTCAAAGGCTTCGGAATGGAAAAAATAAAGGTATTTGTATTAGGATGTGGATCCAACAACCCATAAAATATTTTTGAGAAGAAAGCTCTCCAATACGAGAAAGTTCTTTAGACCTACTTTATGTCGTAATCCACTGTCTATAGTTAGTGACACTGAAGAATCATTGTTCCATTTTCAAAACACTTACGAACATCAAAAATTTCAAAAAACATGTTACAAGAAACACATAAATACAGGGACATAAATATTATATTCGAAATTCGTTAGCATGTTTGCGTAGTCAGCCGTATTAAAAGTTTAATTTAAGATTTAAATAATGGTAACATGTTTATACACAAAATTATGATAAATTTTATTAGAAGGAATTTTCTAGTACCCAGAATGTTCTTCTAGCTAGAGGGATTCTCCAATCATTTTCCGATCAGAGAGCACGCTTTAGGGATTCCAGGACAGAATCCTGCATATAACGACCAAATCGGCTACATCAAACAGATAAGCATATGTTTTGTATGTGTATGTAAAAGTGTTTAATTTGTTTTATTGGCTTCAATAGAGTCCACATTAAGAACGCAATACTTATTTCCGGTGTGAACTGTTTAGTTTTATTTCATGGGTGAAATAAATGTGAACTTTGTTACACAGTATGTGTTAAAATTTTTTTAAAGGTATGCAAGCTGTGATTAAATTTCAATAAAAATGAAGATTTCCATGTAAAAATTTTATATTCATATAAAATTGGTTAATAAAGCATTTAACATTCACTTTTCAACAAAACTTAAAGAAGTGTCACTAATAAAAAGAAAATTACGACAAGGAAAAATTGAGATTTTTTTTAAGTGGTTGTTCTTAATTGATATTTCTTCTAATATTGATGACACTTTTGAATATTCAAAGGAAAACCTTTATGTACACTTTTCTTTCGGGTCACAAGAAGTAGGTACTAGGGGGAATTTTAACCACGCAATAAAAGGGGTGTGGCTGACTATCCTGTAATATACAGAAGCATTCAAAGAACAACCAAGCTATTGTATTTATAATGCTTTTTCTAGTTTTTCAGACCGTGGATGAATATTTCATTTGAGTATTACCATTGCAGCCAATGTTATACAGTATGTATTTCAATTTACCGGGCAGGTCTAGTTGTTGTTTGTGGCCATTGTAGTGTTGGCAAACGACTCGATAACTTTCATAGGGGTTTGTACGAGTATATACTTGTAATTAAAGTAGTTAATCCATGTAGAGACGAAACAAAATTTAATCTCAATGGGGTGAATTCGAATTTTTTTATATTGATAGTTTATACAATTGCAGAGTAATTGTAACAGAGTCGTAGTGAGACCAAAGACATTTTGTGGAAGAATCCCGAAATTAATAAAACCATTGAGTCAAATATGTCTATACTTAGGTTGTGACAAAGTACAATAACGTTTATATTGTCACAGTACAGTACTGTAGTAAAAGTTTGGTTCTACAATTACTCGTTTCTAGTAATTAAAACAAGACTGAGAGCGCGTCGTTGTGCTTATTTACCATCTCTAGTCAGGATAGGTTAGGTTGTGTTGTGTCGAAAGCTAATGTTTCCGCCTGACAATATTGTCATTATGTATCCGAGCTCTTAGAAAGTTTTAAATAATTACAATGATTTTCTGCAAACTACCTCAAGGAAACTACTGAATTAGTCATTTAACGCTAACTTCAACCATGAGTAAAATGTTTAGAGGGCGCAAAACGAAATCTTGCTATTATGTGCAAAACGATAATACTGTTCTTAATAGAATTCTGAGACCCGGGTTCAAATCCCAACAGTCAAAAAAAGATATTCTTATCTATAATGCTGATCCCGTGGTTCAGAATCACCTTAAGCTGGAAAACGAACAATCTATGCATCTATCTAGAAAACAATTTTCTCACAAGAACTTTCTCCGTATCGAAGAGCTATCTCTCCATCAAGAACCAAGACCAATACTCTCACTAGTAACACAATATCAGTTCAAAAACAAAATTAAAAACGTCTTTGGTGGCCGCGTAAAACAGGCTGTAAAACAAGCCGGCGACAGATAGGGCGGGTGACAGCGCGCGCTGATGGCTTTATACAGACGACAAAACAGCTGACCGGGCCTATAAATCAGCTGATGTTATTAACGGCGCTGTATAAACACGGCCGAAACTGGTTGCGTCCCGGCAGGTGTCTGCGGCACGTCGGTCTCTATGGCGAAATTAATTGAAACAATCTGCCCCATAAACAGTACACCGGACTAATCGAAATTTCATTTTGATCATTTCTCATCCAGAACTAGTTTCGGTGTGCGCCCGGGCGCAACTCATTAAAATTTAGGAATCGGTTCTCGTCCGCTTTGGGCTTCTTTCGTAACCGTATTAACGGGTTTAATAGTTTTTACGAGTCTGTTCGGCCGTAAGTTTGGTGTTTGGTGTTGGTGTTGTTGCTCGACGCCCGACACATAATGCGAATGTGAGAATGAATAACGGTGGGAAGTGTTGTGAGTTGTGGTTTGTGGGGTTTACATGCGGTGTTTAATCGTAACTACGGGGGTTTGTGTTGGATATTTGAGTAAATTTACGTTGTAGATGTGTTTATAGACGTATGCTTGTACTGTTCTTGTGTTGTTCTCAGAATTATTGCATGTTAAAATCGTTTTTCTTACTAGGGTACACTTTGCCTTAGTTATCGGATTTTAAAACCGATAGAGCCTACCCAACATAGGAACCCATAATCATCAAAAGGCTACTGAATTTTCCAACGGAATCCGACCGGCAACCTCTTCTAATGTGCTCTCAGCCAAATAAAATAAAATTAGTGAATTATATACAAGTTTATCCTCTTTGGATAAGCCTTTTCACACGCAACTCTAGTAAACCAAAAACGAGCCAAACGTATTTTTTGTGTTAGTGAGGATAATCTAAACCGTGAAACCCAATTTTGATTTAAAAATTAACAACATTGCGAACATTTGTATCTTCAGCCCCAACTTAAAAACTCGATAAAAAATTCCGAGTAAATATTTAAACTATTTACGAATTTCATCAATAAAAATTTTATGAATCATCGAAATGCCCATTTTATTTTTATTTTAACCACCTTAGTTTCAAGAAATGGAAACCATTCAAGAAATGGAAATGCACTTACGAAAATAGTGTCATGCCGAAATGCTAACCACCAGACACCAACTACCCACCTGGCGTTAGTTCCCTACGTAGGCTAATCCTATTAGACCGAAGCCTGTGCGCAAGTCTAGATTGCGATTTATCTAATTATTCGATCAATATCACAGATCACAAGTTAGTAGGAATAAATTAAGGCCTCAAACTTAAATATTTAACATCCTCATGGGTAGTCGAAAACAATACAATTTATTGTAAGGTTTGTTTGTGTATATTTTATCTGTTTCTGTCATTAATTAAACTTCAAACAATTTAGCCAACGAAATTCAACAATATATTTGTAAACTAACTTTTCTTTTCTTCGTATTGCAATCAAGTATGAGAGTACAAAATTGTAAAATCTGCTATAAGAGAGATCATTTTGTCGACTTCGGGGCACTCAGCGTAACCCACATAAAACTCTTAAAAACGGGGTTAAAATTTAAAAAATCGTGTGAAAAGTCTACTTGCACTATTCAAAGTAAAAAAAAATAAGTTTTTAACTATATTTCATTGGTTAACTTTTAAATTGGTATTTAAAAACAACTGGGTTACTTTTTGATAAAAAAAACCAGTTTTGGCAACAATTGTGACAATTTGTACCTAATGGTAGGCCTACTGAACATATTTTTATACACACTTAGGCTTAAATCATTATCCCTCTAATATCTTTATTCTCGTAGTCTCTTGTCCAACAATGTATTTTACAATTCACAACAAAACGCTGTAAATTGCCTCCATACTATACACAAGCACAGTATAGGTTTCCTGCTGTAATAACAGATGGTTTGCTTGCGGCTCTGTTGCGAGTTAAAGGTCCGATATTCCCGCCAATAATTCCCGCCACTTTCACCGTCCGCTAAGCGACTGTCGCACGCTAGTTTATTGACTCAGCACGCTACAAGTGTTGACTGCAGATTGCTATGTAGAGTAGCGAGCTGCAGTTGCACTATATTGCTTACGTCATCAGGATATGGTGATTTATGGGCGTTTATGGGGAAACTATAACTACTGTGGTGTAAGTTTTCGCATAAATAAAAGCTTGTATTAATGTTACTGAAAAGGGTGATGGTAGACTAGTTTGTATGATGGGACTTGTATCCTACCCTACGTCTACCTGAGAACTAAGCAATGGATTAAGGCCGGACCAGTCCCAGGTAGACGAAGGGCCAGGAGATAGGTCCCATCATACCGACTATAGGAAGCCTCTGAATTTAGTGCGAGAGTGACGGGTTCAATTCCAATATATGGAAAATGTTTTGTGAGATTAAAACCACTTTTCCTTAGAAGTGTTTAAGTTCCCATAAAAATATCACTCGGTGTAGGATTTAAAAAACATACTGCATGGCATCGTTCATCAAAATGTATTCCAATAGTGTACTAATTACGCTTACACACCTGAAATAGAAATACAATTTAGATAACTGTATTTACGAGTATTTTAATTTTGAAATTGTTTCTGTGGATTTGAAAGTTATCGCTATAGCAATCAATTACAGTATGTAGTTTGGATATGTTTTTAACTAGTGTAAGTTCAAGTATATGGTAAAACTTTCTCGGCAATGCTAGACGATCTTTTACTATTTCCATATATCACCAAAAACATCTACAGATGACAAGTTAGAAAAATTCAATTTGGTCAACATTTACTGTACCTACAAACCTAGTATAGTTGGCATTTATCATTAAAAAAATAATTTTCAATGTAATTCTCAAGATATAAAATATTTGTATTTTGGCAGGTCATCAAGATCAAAGTTAGACAAAGTGGGCAAAGATCATTTTCCTCACTAACATCCTCACACATACAAAGGGATTGACAAAACTGTAAGTTTATATTATTTTTTTATTTAAATTTATATTCCAATCTTACCTTATAGGCGAAGTATTTGAAATGAAGTTAACGCCTAAATACAAAGATTTACAATTTTTCCTAAACACTTTCAAACACAATCCAGAACTACGATCCGTTTCACCAATAAGTTTATTTAAAGGTTTTGACCGTTTACTTTTGTATCACGATAAATTGACTCGGGGTTAGTTTGTAAAACATCCGAATCGTTGAAAATCACCTACGAAATAAAAACGTCAGTTATAAAGTATTTAAACTCACATCGACCCCAAATACTTTTACAATCTGAAATTTGTATACAATTTCGTCTTATACACAAAAGAAGGTGCTTTTGGTGTTCCCCTCTACACGTAGAGGACGTAGAAGGTACACAACATATAGTTGTCAGCGTGTTCGACAATTTATCACCACCGATACATAGGAAAGTGACATAGGGGTGATTTACAGCACACCCTGTATATCTGACTCACCCCAAGGAAGGGTTGCACGTGAAGACAATATCCGTAATCCGGTCACGTGACCTCCGAATATCCGAACGTGTGGTCGGTTAATCGGGGGTGCGGACATACAGGGTATTGTATACGTATGTCATTAGATGATTGTGAAGAGATTCAATTTTGTTAAGGTGCATGTCGGATCATTGGTTTGTTATAGGATTTCTCTTAACGGTTAGGATTTTAATAAATAGCTATGGGATCATCTAACTCTATTTTACACTCATCTTGCATTATATCTAAGGTGTGCGGCTGTCTTAAAAACGACGATGCTCATATTCAAATTATAAACTACTTAAGAATTTCACTCCAAATAAGAAAAAATCAAGTTTAATTTTCCATCTAATTTGTCAGTGGTCATGTACGAAACATTGTATTCTCAGGTCTTCAAAATTTTCGTGACGACTTGTAGTTTTGCTATTATAACTTTTTCCGGTTACTAAGGCAAGCAAGTAAGGTAAAACTATTTTAAACACATACAAGTCAGAGGAGTTGGTAAACCTTTTGGACGTAGGAAAAAAGAGATCCCCTGAAAGTTGACTACCACAACGTCAATTTATGTTAATCCCACAATAAGTTGGTGTATAAATAATTTAACTAATTTAACTGCTTGAAGTTGCATACTCTGCGTTGGGTGAATGCAGGTGCTTATTTACTCAAGAACATAAATTGAAGGAAAGTCCAGAATCACAAAAAGCTACTGCTACTAACATTTTCTGAGGACCGAACTGGTGATCTTATAATGGTTAGTTGAGTACTAAAACCTCTCGTGTGATTGACACGTCTTCTAACCACACCTTCAACATAACACACCAAAATAATAAAACAAATTTAACCCTATTATTCTTATTGATTCGATTGGAATGTATAAACAAACGTCTCGATACAAAAGTAGAACTGTGAAGCCCCGGTAGAGCTGAGATTTACTAATCTTGTTTGGTTTAAAATACTGCAGTAGTCAGATACTGGGAGGGGGTGACTGTTTGACATTTGGCGGCAAAGTAGATTTGCGCGGGAATTGCCGTATTGACTTCGTGTTGGAAATTAGTAATTTCGATATCCATTACCTATTAGTAATAGCCATCTGGTTTTTCTTTGAAACATTCATGTCTGTAAAGTGGTACTTAATTTTATTTTTTACTGTAGCCTATTTTAATTTGTGATTCCTTGAATATTTTGGTGACTAATAGTACATAATGCCATTTTTTATATATAGCCTACATTTCACTTAGTTTTTTATCAAAGGGAACATAATTCAATCGGACCTCCGACATAGTGTATTGTTGTGTAATTCTGTTTTTCACATTATTTCTACACACCAACCATTTAATCATACCTTTTCAGTTTCCAATAGTCAATGATCGTACCAAATTAAAAGAGATAATATATATTAGAACAAATTTTAAATTTTTTCTCTATCATATTATGATAAACTTAAAGATAAATAGAACTTTATTTTTTGGACACTAATTATGCCATGCTCACTCGACTATGTTCTCTTCCAGTAAAAGTAAACAAAGAGGCAGTCCATATAGATTGGACGTTTACTTTAGTATCCGAAGTAAGTAGTGTTGTTTACTAATTGACATATAATGATTGTCTAAATTAAGTAAATAAAAAATATAAACCATAATATTTCTGCAATTCTTTCTTTTAACACGTTTGAAGGTTGAAAAATATTATAAGTGGTTCTTAAGTTTTCGTGAGATTTAACGAATGATAGTTTCCACTACCTATGATCTGTTACAATATGCTTCTTATTAGAGAGATGAAAACACACTTTACTATATATTTGCAAACTTCAGCTCCCCTAAAAAACTAGCAGGATTCAAGAGCCATTACAAGAAGGGGATAAAAATAGGTTTACACCGATTTCCATTGTTTTCCATCGGTTTCAGGTTGTACAGTACACTTTTAAGGAAAAGTAACAATATCACCATAACTTTAAAACATTCATTTTGTAAAAAGGTAGCGAAATAGTTTACACAGTTTTACAATAAAATATCTATTGCATTCTCATTACGTATTCAAAACTTTTACAAATATCAAAAACACCTCACTCACTCCTTTAAACAAAATTTAAATATTTTAAATTCATACGATGTAACTTAATAAACTTGTATAGCGACGCTGCGTAAAATAACACAATGCGTAAAACTCCCTTGCATAACTATTGCAATCGCAATAATGTTCCCATCATAACCACGCCTAGAGGTTTGCATTATTGCAGATTGCATAACGATAAAGCTTATCAAGCGTCCATAAAATCTGCAATGCATAAGACAGCCTCGCTATGGTTATGATTGTTACTTAATAATCCTCGGTTTCTATTCGATTACTCGGTGAGTTTCTGCGTTTCTACGCAAGATAATGAGGTTGTTGAAAACTACTTGTGGGCGAACTTTTTTTTATATTTATTATGAATTATTGGGGAGAACTTTTAAATAAATTCAAAACAAAATTAGATAGTTTTTTCGTGGGATATATTGGTTTTACTTACGCTGTGTTTTGGAGAGTGTATACAGATACACTCCACAGGTACAGTATTTATTAAAACAAACTACGGATTGTGATGCCAACGAGCTTTGAATATTACTTTAAAATTAGTATACTAAATTAGTATAGGTACACATTGTTACAGATCAAATTTTAGCAGACGTGTAAATACTTATATCAAATCAAACTAGAGTTCATTTATTTTTTTAAATTACGAATTTAAAAATAAATCAAACTATTTGTGAGAAGTATGAAATACATTATGAACCAAGAACTTGGCAATGAGATTTTGCACAGTTTGTCAAAAGATTGTCGATATCTTGGTATACATAGAATAAAGGATCATTAACGGATTAAGTTAACAAGTAAAACACTATATGAACGCCTGCCATTTTCTGAGGGATTAAACAGAATATTTCGTTGATTTGTTTACATAACAACATAATGCAAAATACAGTTCATTTTCACGACACATCAATTATTCCACTAGTATTTAAAATCAATGCAAAACTGTATAACATAATCTAACAAAAAACCACTAAGTGGTAACACTTCCCCCGCCAAGTCAGCAACCCAAAAATACAATAAATCACCACTTTTCCGCCAAGTAAAACAATGTAATGTATGTAAGTTTGGCAACTTGGCGGCAGACTTTTGCTTGTTTTTTTTTTCATTAAAGTTACGTTGGTGGATAATTTTACAAATCAACTTCTCTAATTAAATAGTCCAACTAAGTATAATAATTTCGAGGTAATCAGTAAATATAAAACCATCACTATTATGATTTTATGAAATGTGACACAAATAAGGTCAAATTTTGTAAAATAAGCTCTCATCTAGCAATGTACTATTGGGAGAGATACTTGCTCAATGAAACTAATTTTATGGTATTTTTTAAAGTGATCAAGCAAAAGTCTGCCGCCAAGTGGCCAAACTTACATACATTACATTGTTTTACTTGGCGGAAAAGTGGTGATTTATTGTCTTTTTGGGTTGCTGACTTGGCGGGGGAAGTGTTACCACTTAGTGGTTTTTTGTTAGATTGTATTTATTTTTGTAGAAAATTAACAGTTAAAATAAAAATCCTCTTTTCTCTTATATATAGACCAGGGCACAACTACACATAAAATGCATTGGTGTTACATAAGTGTTCCATTTTTGCAATGTGTGTGCATTTTTCAATGGAAAGTATCGGGGAATATCACTGCTCTAAGTAATTTTATATCTAACAAAAAACCACTAAGTGGTAACACTTCCCCCGCCAAGTCAGCAACCCAAAAAAGACAATAAATCACCACTTTTCCGCCAAGTAAAACAATGTAATGTATGTAAGTTTGGCAACTTGGCGGCAGACTTTTGCTTGTTTTTTTTTTCATTAAAGTTACGTTGGTGGATAATTTCACAAATCAACTTGTCTAATTAATTAGTCCAACTAAGTATAATAATTTCGAGGTAATCAGTAAATATAAAACCATCACTATTATGATTTTATGAAATGTGACACAAATAAGGTCAAATTTTGTAAAATAAGCTCTCATCTAGCAATGTACTATTGGGAGAGATACTTGCTCAATGAAACTAATTTTATGGTATTTTTTAAAGTGATCAAGCAAAAGTCTGCCGCCAAGTGGCCAAACTTACATACATTACATTGTTTTACTTGGCGGAAAAGTGGTGATTTATTGTCTTTTTTGGGTTGCTGACTTGGCGGGGGAAGTGTTACCACTTAGTGGTTTTTTGTTAGATTGTATTTATTTTTGTAGAAAATTAACAGTTAAAATAAAAATCCTCTTTTCTCTTATATATAGACCAGGGCACAACTACACATAAAATGCATTGGTGTTACATAAGTGTTCCGATAATTAAACCCGTATCTAAAGACTAGTGTAAATTGAGCCCTTATTAGAGAAGTAAAAATGTAATCAAACAGATTAGGTTTGTTAGAAATAGCATAAGGCAAAACAAATATTGAAAAACTCATTTTTATCCTAAATTTACATATCACTTTTTACATTCACTTTTTTGCTTGTTTAACATACGTAGACGGATTTTCCCGATTGTTTTATTTGTTTTAGTGTATCAATGCATAAAACTAACCTTATTTAGTTAAATAAATTTTGGCAATATTATGAAGAAACAATGTTAAAACTAACCTTAGTACTAGTACTAAGTTTCAAGTTCCTAGGTTTCATATGTTTTGATAAGTAGTATTAAACTGTTAAAAATGACGAGCTGCTGTACCAGTGTACCATCGGTACACTGCATTTTTCAATGGAAAGTATCGGGGAATATCACTGCTCTAAGTAATTTTATATAGTAAGTAGCTCAAATCAATCGGTATACCTGAAAAAAATACTTTATAAAAGTTTTAAAATAATTTTTCAGCTGATCCTATGAATTTCTCTAACATTTTAAATTAATTGAGATTTAATCGCAGCTGATCCTTCTTTTGTTTTGATTTTAATCCCATGTTATTTAAATGGGCCAAAATCGTACTTTGAGGGCTTGCCAAGGGTTTATGGGTCAACGCACCGACTTGTGACCCTCAAAAGGCACATCTACACGCTAAGGGCTTTCAAACAACATAAAAAACATTAAAATTGAGCCAGTGGTTTGGGCTGTAGGTCCGTCAACATTTAAGGAGAAGAAGGAGAACACGGAAAATTTGTGAATTTTCAAACTAGTTTTTCTTGGCTCAAACACAACCTTTTTTTAAATTCTTTTTTTTATTTTGCCAAGAATGATTGCCCCTATCCAGTGGATGAACAATTATTTTAATAGCTTTTGTTTCTTCAGAGCTATAGACGAGTAAAAAAGCCACTTTGTCACGTCATGTATATATACACTGCAGCAGCTGTGTACCGCTGGGGGACTTGGCGGGGCGGAACGCTGCCGCGTTCCTTAATAGCAAGTAGCTCAAATCATTCGGTATACCTGAAAAAAATACTTTATAAAAGTTTTAAAATAATTTTTCAGCTGATCCTATGAATTTCTCTAACATTTTAAATTAATTGAGATTTAATCGCAGCTGATCCTTCTTTTGTTTTGATTTTAATCCCATGTTATTTAAATGGGCCAAAATCGTACTTTGAGGGCTTGCCAAGGGTTTATGGGTCAACGCACCGACTTGTGACCCTCAAAAGGCACATCTACACGCTAAGGGCTTTCAAACAACATAAAAAACATTAAAATTGAGCCAGTGGTTTGGGCTGTAGGTCCGTCAACATTTAAGGAGAAGAAGGAGAACACGGAAAATTTGTGAATTTTCAAACTAGTTTTTCTTGGCTCAAACACAACCTTTTTTTAAATTCTTTTTTTTATTTTGCCAAGAATGATTGCCCCTATCCAGTGGATGAACAATTATTTTAATAGCTTTTGTTTCTTCAGAGCTATAGACGAGTAAAAAAGCCACTTTGTCACGTCATGTATATATACACTGCAGCAGCTGTGTACCGCTGGGGGACTTGGCGGGGCGGAACGCTGCCGCGTTCCTTAATTCATTTAAACCAGAATCCGCATAACACCTGAGGGAATGGAGGAGAGCGTTATCAGTGTTTACAAGAGAAAGAGATAGAGACAACTGTATACAAGATCACGTGACCAGAGATGACCGAGAGACACGCAGAGAGTGGGCAAGGTCGCGACGTGCGTGACAAACGTGACGTGGGATGTGGGAGTCACGGCACCACGGAGGTAACGGTTGTGTACGTTCCAGTGACTAGGAAGTGTCTGTTCTAACATGTATCTGTATCTAAAGACGTGACGTGGGATGTGGGAGTCACGGCACCACGGAGGTAACGGTTGTGTACGTTCCAGTGACTAGGAAGTATCTGTCCTAACAAGTATCTATATCTAAAGACGTGACGTGGGATGTGGGAGTCACGGCACCACGGAGGTAACGGTTGTGTACGTTCCAGTGACTAGGAAGTGTCTGTTCTAACACGTATCTGTATGTAAAGATGTGACGTGGGATGTGGGAGTCACGGCACCACGGAGGTAACGGTTGTGTACGTTCCAGTGACTAGGAAGTGTCTGTCCTAACATGTATCTGTATGTAAAGATGTGACGTGGGATGTGGGAGTCACGGCACCACGGAGGTAACGGTTGTGTACGTTCCAGTGACTAGGAAGTAACTGTCCTAGCATGTGTCTGTATGTAAAGACGTGACGTGGGATATAGGAGTCACGGCACCACGGAGGTAACGGTTGTGTACGTTCCAGTGACCAGGAAGTATCTGTCCTAACATGTATCTGTATGTGATGTGACGTGGGATGTGGGAGTCACGGGACCACGGAGGTAACGGTTGTGTACGTTCCAGTGACTAGGAATTGTCTGTCTATATGTAAAGACGTGACGTAGGATGTGGGAGTCACGGCACCACGGAGGTAACGGTTGTGTACGTTCCAGTGACTAGGAAGGTTCTGTCCTAACATGTATCTGTATGTAAAGACGTGACGTGGGATGTGGGAGTCACGGCACCACGGAGGTAACGGTTGTGTACGTTCCAGTGACTAGGAAGTGCCTGTCCTAACATGTATCTGTATGTAAAGACGTGACGTGGGATGTGGGAGTCACGGCACCACGGAGGTAACGGTTGTGTACGTTCCAGTGACTAGGAAGTATCTGTCCTAACATGTATCTGTATGTAAAAATGTGACGTGGGATGATGGAGTCACGGCACCGCACCACGGATGTAACGTGTAAGCTATCATCTCAACTTTTCAACACTTAAAACACTCTTCCTTTCCTCATATCCAAATTTAAATACACACCCTGGCGTTTCAGTGATGTTTGAATCCAACTAAATCTAATTTAATCAATTCAGTTCTGTATAGTTGATCTTGAACATCAAAAATCGTTTTGATGTTCAAGTTCAACTATACAGACCTGAATGGATCTTACATCGGTAAGATTAAGATATTTTTGGAACTATGCTTGGAAAGTTGTATGATACTTATCCACAATAGTTCTCTGTGATCACCTAGGCATCAGTTTCTGGTCGACGAAGCGGCAAGTTGCTTCTTCAATTTACCTGGAAAGAAGAAAGAGAACTTTGAGTAAAAGTTGTTTTTTATAGGTAGGTATCATATGCTATACCTAAGGTACAGAAATATTACAATTTATGCACATCATGATGAATTCGTAATAGGTGAAATATTGAGTTGGTAATACCCATTAACATGTTAACACTACATCGATATGAATAGGAAACATATTCTCCTAGTTTACCTGTAGTCAAAACTTATATTCAATGTTAAAAGTTGGGGATCATACTCAACGCTAAACATTCAGTTTGAACGCCTTTCCATGGTTCAATGCTAGAAGACCACTTATTAACACAGTTTTGTGGAATGGTTAAATTATACGTATTTTTACACATGATAAATGTAACTTCAAAATGAAATGTACACTATATGGCAGGTATCTAAAGCAAACACGACTTTCAATTATCAAGTCAATTTTCAGTGTTGATGAGCTAATAGTGGTTTACGCAACGATCGTGTAGATAGTCAGTCTTTACGACACAAGTAGAAAATTTAAGGCACGAGCCTTGGTGAGCTATTTAAGAGGTTGTTGTGGGCTTTTCCACTAAGATCAATAAAAATAAAGTTTTCAAAATCGAACACTTTCTTTTCTACTCATCGTGAAGAAAAATACCCGCAATAACCTCTTTCAGTTTTCCACCCTGAAGAAGCTGGAAGTTTTTCGGGTTCTGCGAAACGTCCTTGATCTCTAGGACGATTAAGAGTGGCTTGTGTGTCTCGTCCTGGTTATCACCCAATAAAAAAGTGAGTGATGCCCACGAAAATATTTAAAAAATACCTCGGAAAGAACATACAATTTAAAACATAACCTCTTTATTCATATTACGTATATGCAACGTTGAAACCCGCGCTTCAATGCTACATCCAGGTTGAACGCGCAGATAAATCGTGCTGCCAAGTCGACCGTGGCGTCATAAACACAACGCGGAGCTTTACGGCGAGACAGGCGGATAATTTACTAAAAATGCACCGCAGCAAACTTTTCGTGTGGTAATGACTTCTTTATTGAGCGGCTACAGGTGCGTAAACAAGGTCCGTTCGTCTGCTTTTTATATATCGCGGATTGTCCATTAATTATGTGCGATTCTCACCTAACGGCTCGCTCGCTTCGCTCCGGGCGAACGCGGGTTTTATTGCGCTCGGTAAGTGCTTTATTTGATCGGCGAGTCGTGTGTGAGCTTGTGGGAAGTTTGGGAAGTTGAAGGTGGATTTGGAAAGATGGAACGACGGTCGGAGTGACAGGAAGACAGGCAATCGATTGTACGGATTCATGCAACAATACTTCTAAATCCTATATACGTTTAAAAATGTATTAGTATAAGTATCTTTTTCTCGTCATTTCAGTGTCCTTTTGCATCCTCCCCAAAGGGTGTTATTCCCATAGCTACATTTTTAAAAGAATAATGAACAATTTTATCATGCGAATGTGTTATGTTTACGTCGAGGCAACAATCTTGAACTCATCACTCCGATGTACAAAATATATTCTGACTGTGTAAGGATAAGGGTGTTAAGGGTAAGGATAAGACGGACGATCAGGATCTACATAGGAACACAACAAACTCCTTGACAAACAACAAACTTACAGGAAAGACATGATGACATTCGCAATGGATAAGTGGCTAATTAGAGTTTGTATTTATCAAGGTCTGATAATTTTGCCCACCACGACTTTTTTTAAATATATTACTTTTCATTATTGCCTGTTAGACTGTCGATTTCACAAGTTCATAATTAATTGTCATAAAGATTGTATCCTTTTTTCGAAATAGAAGTCCAGCATTGAGACAGCTCAAAAATGTTAAAAAAATGTTTTGTACCTAAAACGTTTGTGGGGCAGGGTCTTTTTCCGTTCCCCTATAAAAATGAAAAATTTTCCACACGGAAAAGTTTCTTGCGGACGCCCTTATTCACTTTTTTTACCTAATCCTCAAAATTTCACTTAACAGTTTCCACACTCACACTGTAAATTCCTTCCCACTTTCTCCGCGAATTTACACGCTGTGAAATGTTCCGACAAACTGCGACTATTAATTAAATAAACGAAAATCGTTGTGCAAAGCCCGGTGCAAGCCTGTGAATCCTACGCAGACAATGGTCTAATTAATACCGTTTTTAACGAACGGTGGCGGCGCCGGCTGATGCCCAAGCTATGCTAATATCAGTCAGAAATTACATCAACTCCTCATTCGTCGGTCTCATCAATAGTCGCGGGTTATAATCTGCCAGCCCGAGGTAGCGTTTCCTCCTTTTTGTCATTGCTAAACAGTTTATTAGCTGTTCAAATTGATATGGTTTCTTGATAGCCCGTTTGATTTGCAAAAAGGTTTAAGTGTAGAGCGTTTTGTGAACTGGGTTTTCGGGTTTTTGTGGAAAGTAAAAGTGGTTTGCGTGGTTTCATTCAGAAGATCTTTTGTATGTTCGGTTATATTTTATCAGACAATTATCATACTATTAATTAGTATTGAGTATTATAACTGTTTTGCTAGGGGACGGGGAGATCTTGTTGCACTGCCAAGTTTCTCGGTTTGATCTTGTATAGGCAGCTCAACTTTTATCACCATATGGAGCACATATCTCTAAGTTCAGGAATTGACGTAATAAGAGATCATTGGTGGCCGATCCTCTCGTGACCTTAGTTCCTATTATGGACTGATCTATCAATTTTTGTCGTTTAGTATTTAGTCTGGTGCTGAAAGAGCGTTTGAACAAATTTTGTCTTTCGACCTCAGAAAAAGACTCTAGCCACCCTTAGAATATCTCTGAGAAATAAAGATGATTTGATTTGAATAATCAAAATGTTTGTTGAATGCAACTTTGTTCATCTCATTAAAAAAAATCTGTATATTTAAGAAGGTGTTCTTTATTAGAACACGAAACTACACGACTACATTTAATGGCAATTCAGACGATATTATTCAACATCAGCTCTCAGAAAGAAGTTAATACGGATAAAGGTTTCAATCTAATGGATTTTACCTGTAGTACATACCTAAGTCATGATATTTATTAAACACTATATTGGTCATATCCTCGATATGACACTGTTGTAGTTTCATGAACGAGGCTATAAACACGTACATTGTGAGAGTGTGTGTAAGGACTTAGTGTCTAGTGTCCAGTGTGAAGTGTGAAGTGTTTAGTGGTGAGTGCGTGACTCACGCCAGCTCTCTAGCCTGTAGCTTTAGTCACAATATAAGATAACCACTTCACGATTGTCAACAATACATATGGCAAATAAAAACCTGACAGACAAGTTAAGGTTTAAAAGTTTGCATTCAAAAATTGTTAACAGTTTGTGATTCTTTTAACTGCAATATTGGATTTCGGATTTACATGTGAGGAGGGTTCGGATTGAAAGACCTCTGATAATGTTTATTAAATTGATTTATGTAAAACAAACGATCATTCTAAAATTATGAAAGTCCCAAAATTAATAATAAAAATGTTTGAATCGAATCTTCTTTGGTAGTTTTTGAGCTAAGCAACTACACCAACAATTCATCAATGGTTAATAATAATAAAACAAGGATTCCGATAATTCCTCTTATACAACGTATTCAGCCTCCACATAAATGAACAATACAACAAAAACTTAAACTTAATCCTACCAAAATTTCAAATTCGTAAAACAGTTACAAACGGTAAATAACGCAATGCGTTACACAGAACAGTAAGTAGCGCCCAGCACTGCGTTATGCGTTATCTACATCACACCTGGCTCTAACGCCATAACGCTCTACATTGGAAATTACGGTTTTTATCCTCTAATCTGCTTCGGACCGTTGACCAACTCCCCAACTCCGTCGTACCATGTGGCGTGGAGTTGTGTGAGTTCAGGAAAGATTTTGTATTAAAATACGTAGGGCGAAACCACGCATGTGTGCAGTCATTGACTTTGAAATTGTGACATTGTGAGCAGCTTAGTCACAAAAATGTTAAATTGTTTAGTTTGAATGGTCCAGAAATAGTTTACTATACGAACTAATATCCCTGTTTCTTAACCTGTTTGTAAACCTATATATTAGTTTATGTAAGTACTTTCCGTATCAAAACCCTAATTTACTTTCTCACTTAATGCCCCACCGCAGTACCACACATTTACTTTGGATACTGTAAGAAGATTTCTCATACTATCCTTGAATCTGAAGTTTGTTTCAATGTGCATCGTAGGAAATTCTAGAGAGTTGGTGAAGAGGTCTCTCTTATTTCAGGGAAAATAATTACCCTACAGGGTGTTAAACTCTTTGTTCATAAGATAATACATATCAAACGTACACCAAAATAAGCCTGAGTGTCTGCAGTACGATAAAAGTTCAATTTTTTTAAATCCACTACAGTACTATAAAACCGATAATTGATTATGGCTAGTTTTACCTTTGTGTATTTCCACGTAATCTCTTATAAGGTGAGCTACACTGCAATTTCTCATATATTGTTGTTCTATACTAAAAGACTGAGACACAATACATTAAATGCTATAGTTCAATGTACTCCATTATATATTTGAAAGATCACACAGTCTGTCGGTGGCTCAATAAGTCCTTTCAGATTTCTGAAACAGCCAAAAACTTTGACCAGAGAAGGACATGGAAAAACTTCACAGTCGTAATACCAAGTGACTTGAAAACTTAGTTGCCCAGAAGGAAAGCAGACCAGTTCTATGACACTTGGTGCAGACAACTCGACGCACACGCTTTTGGATAATTAAGTTGGATTAATTAGGTCTAAATAACAGGGGACAAGATAATTAGTGACATGAAGTAGCTTCCACGCGTCCATAACAGGACAACTGATGGCATTACGTGGAGAAATGGACGAAAATTAAATTACAGTTTATACTCCAGAACGACTGGTCGACTGTTATTAAAATGGCATTGTACGTTGCAAGTTGCTCTGATCCATATGATGACTTTTCTTGGTAGATCACATTGAATAGGAATGATATGTTAGCAAATTTTGTTATGATAGATCAAAACTGGATCTTACTGTCTATCCGTGTGCATTGGACTTTCACTAAACAGTACCACTGAAGAAACAGCAATTTTATTTTATTACAATGAACATAGCTACACACATCATCAAACGGTACTTAATCATAGCTACGTACTTAGCGTACGTAAGCTGAAAATGAATGTAGGGTGAGTATGGAAAGCAAAGAAATTATTTGATATTGTCACTAATAATGATCTGTCGTTTCCTTAGCCAGGAGCATTTATTTTGGCTAATCATCAAAGACGGTTGGGTCAAGTTTTGAACTATTAAAAAGCTTCTGAATCTTTCAAGGTATAAATTGTGGTCTGTATTATGAGGTGAGTAAGAATCACTCAGTTTCTCATATATCTATCGAAACAATGTTCCCACATTTTACCTTCTACAATCCCCTATTTTCTTTGTTACCATCTTACACCGCGTAGACTCGTAGCACAGTGGCGCGGCATCGCAGGCCTCGATTAGGCAGATATTACCTCTCAACCTGAATCAAAAGTTAATGAATTGCCTCGGATAGGTCTCTAACCATCGGTTGGTGGTAGGTAATGCACCGCAGATGAGCCGGAACGCCACCAATACGTATAATAACCGACCATTACGAACAAAAACAGCTGTTCACTTCATTTCTTTGTTACTCGGTGTCCTCTTCATCAGTTCACCTTGTTTTGCGGTTTTTCCCTCCAGTTTCCCCGGCTCCAGCGCCACTTCCCGCGGTTTTTGCCCCCCTCCGTTTTGGTGATTCCACTTGTCTCCGGTTCAGAGTAAGCTTGCAATTTGTTTTTGTAATTGTTGCCAGCGCCGCATTTATCCCGAATGTTTGGTAGAAGTTCCGCTTGATCGCGCCGCTGTTAGTCTTCCTAGTAAATTATGACGTACAAAAACACGTACTTGGGCACTCCCTTCGAAAACGTACTGTAATTGTGTTCGCCTCATTAAGTGCCTTGTCCTTTGTTCGTCAACTAGACAAGATGTGTTCAGGGTCGGCAAAGGTTTTTAGATTTGATTCGGCCTTGGAATGAATGTCTGGTACAATTTAGTTAACAGCTCTAGTTTATTTTTTCAATGAAAGTTTAAAGTTATTGTTGTACAGTACTGGTTGATGGAACAACATAATATTTTAATCTAAAATAATTTCTAAATCGATATTCATACCGATATCCATTCAAAACTCCCATCTCTTTCCTTCACAAAACAAAAGAGAAAAACAATATAGCCAATAAGAAATATGGGACGAAAAGGTTGCCTATAAATCGCGATATTTATTTTTTACTGTGCCTCTATTATAATCTGAATATTGTTCATATAATTTTATCAATCTACTTACAGTTCAACTTAACTCCATTATTTATATACCAAAATTAGTATTATGTAGTGATATATCGAGGTATAGCCTATTTTTCGGTTCTGTTATATTATTATTTTTTTTAAGTTGTATAATACTAGCATACATTACGTAAAATAATCACACCTCAATGTGAGATTACACAATTTCCTATTATTCCACATATTCATCTAATATGATACAATTCAGAAATTCCTGCACAAAGTGAAAACTATCCAAATCGCACAGACTTCACGAAATTAGACTACATGTTTATAAATCAAAGTTTCATATCATGCCCAACGTTTGCAACAACATTCCCCTCCCTAGTCCCAGTATATAGTTTCCCGTTTCCCGGTGGTCATTGGTCATTGGTCATTGGTCATTGGTCATTGGTCATTGAGCGTTGGTTTCCGACCCATTAGCGCAGGTGAGGGTGGCGACGGTGGCGCGGCGGTGGCGGACCCAGGAAACTCAGGGATAATGGTCTGTGACTCCCCTTAGTCTCGACCACACAACGCTGTGGCTAAATAATCAATTTTCTAAAGACTCTTCGGCTATGTTTCAAAACTTTATCAAAAAGATTTTTTGTGACATTGGAAATGCAACGAACGGAAGTTGTTGCAAAGATCTAAAAGCCACCCTCGGTCGCAAGTTGTACAACATTGAGCATTTACTGTGATTTTCAGCGTTATAGGAGCCAATTGCTCCAGTATTCATAAAAACATTTGGTTTCATTTTTATATCAATTTAGCGTCAATATAAATTAAAACTCAAAACCCATTGTTAGAAGAAAATTCAAATATGTTCCTACTCAACATTTCTTTACTTAATCACTTCATAGTTTATGATTACAAGTCTTCATCTTTTCACATTTGGTCCTTCGAGCAGGATTTTGAGTTTCAATCCTTCCTCTGTAATCATTGACTCATTTACAACTTCAATCGTCAAATAGAACTGGAATATTTATTGGGAAGGGAGGGTGGTTTCTAAACCCCAGGGTACTAGGTAAATGTCCCCCCTTATACATCTTTTCATCTCGCCCAATGACGCTAGGTTCTCCCAGAACCGTTTTACACATTATTTCAACCTGTACCTAAAGTATCGAGTTACCACATAGCATCCATTGGTGATTGGCGAGATTTGAGCTGGAAGAAGAACTCGAAGAACTGGACCAGCAAGAACGCGACACAAAACTGTGGAAATATGGATAAGCATGAAATATTAATTTCATATCCCTTCTGCTCCAAGGGAACTCCAACTAATGTTAGTGTCTTAGAAGGAATCTTTTGACATTCTGTAAAAGGTCATAAACTTAGTAGGCCTATCAGACAACTATTGACACCCTAAGGTCATTTTCCATTTGGAACTACCAATGTCAATAACAGAAATTATTAAAACCCTGTCGCTTACCATCTTATGAATGCAATAAGTTTAATTGTATCACGATTGTTAATTTATGAGCTCAAATATGGGCTGTATTACAAAATATGTCTGTATTTTTCTAGAACCACCGTCTTCTGATTATTTACCAAATACCCACATCATTGTTGAATCACAATACAGGTTTCTCAGCGTTATATTCCCACAATACAACAATACCTGTTGCACGATTCCTTGTATTCTATTTTCATAGCGGCTCATAGTCATACTTGTTAGGTAATTGAGGGAATATGTTGTCCTCTTGTTGTTTTGTTGAGTTTGGTTTCAATTTGGGATGGTAAGATGGAAATGGATACTGTATTAGAAAATTTTATAATAAACAGCTGAGTTTAGTAGGTAACAAGGCTACGTTAGGTTTCTTGATAATTTCACATTCAAAAGTCAAAAGTAGTTTTAATTAATATGGGGTAACACACAATTTAAAGTTGATTCGGTATCCTAAAATAACTATGTGGAGGACAAAGTCCTAAAACAGCCTCAGTCCAGTAGGGTTTCAGCTCTCTGGATTGGAACGTCACGAAGAAGAAGAGATATTTGAAAGTGGACAATCGAAAAAAATGTAGTCACATGACGTAAATCATAAAAAAGGGAAATCGTCATTGCGTTGTGATAAATGTTTTACCCTAAAGTCTTTCTTTATTGCAAAAACATAACAGTGTTTCCAACATTCACGATCTCTAATGCTCCTGTTATTGTTGTTGTTATAAAGATGCCTGTAATAAAATTTAGGACTTGTTAAAGTCCTTTATGATGAAAAATAAACTACAAAAATAAAAACTTATCAGTGTGGATCAGCAAAATTAGTTTTTAAACGTTTTAAAAGTAGGTAATTGTATAGAAACCGTGCATAAATTTACTGCAAACAATTATTTTATTACAATAAAGTAGCTGTAATAGCTTTAAGTAAGCTACTACTGTTATTTAATGTATGAAGATAAACATTATTGGCTAATATAACTGACTTAATAGACCGTAGATTGCCAGAAACCAACTAACCTAGTTCTTCCTCGTTTAACTAACAAAACCTCAATAAACAATCGTAATTGGCACAATGTTTGAGGCATAAACAGTTAACGTTAAAACATCATTACCTTTTATCTACTGTATGCTAGTACACAAGTTGACTTAGTTACCTGGAACCATAAAGAAATTAATATACCTCTAAATGTCACTATGTTCTTTTCAATGTCTAAAACTAGTGAAGAACTCCAGTAAAACTACGAAAACGCAATTCTGTTTCGAGGTAGTAAAGAATTACAGCTGAAACACTTAAGACTCATTACTCATTACTCAATAAAATGTTGAAAATGTCCTTACAGAGAGAGCGATAGAGAGAGAGAGAGTGACAGAAGGCGTAATTAAAATGGAAACCTTGAGTGGCAATAATTAAAAATGCCCAGGTGGTACGAGGTAACAGCTGACGTTAGATGAGTGATAGTCAGTTCCGGCCGCAACAGACCTCAAATGTAACTGTCCTCACAGAACTGGGGAATACGATATTTTTGTGAAACGTGTCAGTATTTTTTTATTGGCACGGTGCAAAAGAACGACTGTCTTCTATACAGGGCATAAGTAGTTTTTTTGTTTTAGTGAGGAAAATCAGCTGGAGTCAAGGAGCTGTATGTTTTTCCCTTTGTTTATTCAATCTGCTGATTTTATGAAAAAATAGTTCCAAATATATATATATATATATATATATTTTTGTGTTCATCGTCGATTCAAATTGTAGATTTAAAACATCAAATAACTCCTTATCATTATTTAGACTAGTTCAAATTTAAAAACATTTTCTGTGGTTTGATCCTTAATTTCTCATTGTGCTGGGGAATAATGTTTGACATTTCGTACAATTAACCATCTTCTAACGACCAAAACGTACAATACAAGATAAATACAACAACTGAATGTTTTGGATAACAAAACCAGACAAAAGAATAAATACACTTCTTGGTGGAAAATTTTTTTGGTGGATTAGTTATCTTAGGTGCATATAATTCAACCTCCCATTTGGGAAACCATAGGTAATATGAGGCAACATACATGAAAAGTGACTGTAAGCTTCTACAAGAATCTTACGGTCAGCATATTGAACCAGCCTACGAAGACTGAAAAGAGTATTTAGCTCTAAAGATAAAATATCACTCTTATTTGAGCAAGATATTACAAATTACACAAATTTGTATACTTAAATCAGCCACAATGTGTAAACATCTCTAGATTTGTTTACATAACCGGTAATAAAACTCAGGAAACCCTTGGAACTATTTTCCCTACATCATGTATCACAGAGGTATCACTCCGCTTGTCTAACGCCCACCCTGTCGCGGTTTGAGGTTATTATTTATTCATTTAATTAATTTCGCCATTGCAAGACGCGGCTAGTTGCGTGTGGTGGGGACATTAATACATGTATAATGAATTATACCACCCTCTCCCTCCAACTGACAACCCCCGGGCTAAATTAGCGGGAGATAGCCCGTATTGTTGTGGGATTTAAAAATTAAAGTCCAGATAAAGGGGTAATCTCGGGTGCATAATGTGAACAGTGTCTAAATTTATTTTTAACGTAGATAATTTTATTCGTATTATTTTGTGAAATGAATGTAGGAATTAGTCCTGTATGTAGTAATGATAATGAATTTCACGTTTACCTTACGTTTGTTTTAAATAACAATTCTTTAATGAAAATAATTATTTTTTGTACGAATTTTAATTGGAAGAAGTTCTATAGTACAAAGAAAATTCTTTTCTGCTAGGTAATCCATGCTTTTTGGTTTTCTAGATAATTGGATCTAGATTTTAGACTGTATTTGCACCTTTTCTAATGTATACTATACTATGTAAACGATTGGTGAACCTAAAAGTCGAAAGCATTAAATCTAATTTATAGTCTGCATTTGCATATCTATTTGCTAAGCTACGGAAGATAAGTGCACCTTGAACATCAAACCATAAAATACAAACATTCAATACTGTGTAGTGTTGATAAATATCTACAAACCTATGATGTATTGGTTCTATTGAAACTCCAAACAAAAAAGACGAATATTCTACGATGAAATTGAACTGTCAATACATATCTTATACATATATCTATCTAGTTATTGGCTAGGCTATGAAAAGCTTGTGCACATAAGAATTTAAATCACAAAATACCAATATTGTAAACTGTATTTTTGATAAATGTTTGAAAGTTGTTTTAGTTGTAGAAATGATTCACAAAAAACACTAAAAGATTATATTTTCATTTGTGGTCTTTGTAAATAAATGTGAAGACTAACTTTCAACATTGTGACTGCTTTTTAGTAAATATATCCATCAACAAACAGTAGTTACAACGGTTCACTTCACCATAAAAATTATAATCGCAATAATTATGGAAACCTCCCGATCGTGCTCACTCACACTCACACACAGACGCTAAGTAAATGTTAACATAGCTAATCATACTCTTAACAAACCGACCGGATCAATTAAACGGTGTAATTAAATTAAAACTAACTACCCTATAGCTAATTAGTGCAAATCGAGCTTTAGCTAACAGACAAATATTGAAAGCCTGGCTAGCTAACGGCGTCAACAATTATAAGCCACTTATGATAAAGGCGCGTATTATTTGTAAATTGCGCGATGCTATCGCACATAATGGCCATTAACTAGGCTTGGTCCGTTCGTTGACTTGGTAAACAGTTTTTATGATTCCGAATTGAGTTTATAACCCGTAATTGGGGCATTTTGGGGGCGAGCTTTTCCATATTTATCGCGAACCCGAAATTCTTATCGTGGGTACAATTAGTAGGGTAATGAGTTAATCCAGGTTCTCTTCTACTGTAGTATTATTCTTCTTCTGTATTATAATAGTGTTTGGATAGATGTTACGTGATATTAAGATTCTAAGGAATTAGTATTTAAGCTGTAGTACAATCTTTAGGCCTAATATAGGATGATCAGTTTGTACTTGGAAGTCTACTATATAGTAAATCTTTAAAAAAAGAGTGTTCATCCTAACGTGGAGGGAATGTTCATTTTTATATTTACACGTATGTACTGTACTGTATAAACACTGTTTAAAATAAATAAATTAACTGAGAAAATGCTAAATATAAGCTAAAAAATACAAATCACCATAATAGCATCACTTCACCTTGCAGGGGGAATAACGTTGTAGCTTTAAACAACACTTTTAATCAAGACTAGTGCATCTGTTGCTCGAATTCGAGCAATTGCAATGTATTACAGGCGTTATTTAAAAACGTATAAAAATCTTAATTTCCGATGACTTAATAGAGTCAACTCAAAGATAATGTGTAATCAATCATCAGTTATTGGAACTGAAATCGAACTCACTATGAAAACTAACGCTCTTGTGTGTATCATGTGTTTACTATGAACAGCTGTAATTAATACAAATTATTCGTTTAAGTAAACAAAATATTTTCTTCATAAGAAATATATTGGGATTTTGATGGCCTGTGGGGCAAGGCCCGAGGACTTTTATTACATGAACTGGAGAAAGGGGGTGTCTACACAAAAAATACTTAATTTTGACACATCGTTTGTAAAAATCCGTCCATTATTAACGGAGGAGTAGTGTTTCGTAGAAATCGCCTTCACGTATTATATATAAGGATTCAAACAGCTAAACTTCCATTTCTCTCCATATTGTTAAATAAAATCACCAGATTTGTACTACAAACACATATTGAAATAGAGAATAGTAGTGCTAGTAGGGGACAAAAAATATAGTTGTGATCAAGAAAAAGTGCATAAATATCAAGAATAATCAAGTTGTACTTGTACCTAAATTATTTTCGGGTAATATAATTTTTATTTACATCACCTGTAATCAAAAACCAAGCGTACTTTTCTTGAAACAAATTTAATAACTAGGCCTACATTCTTTTCTAAAGTCCCCTAGTTTATCCCTTAAAAACCAATTTAAAAATAACTTATTCAGTCATAAAGATTTAGAATAAAAGTTTAGAATCCCTAATATATTTTTAAAATATTGTCAAAAATACTATCGGTGACCGCGGCCCGGGATCGACCGAAACGCCGCACTGCGTCGTCTATGACCTCATTCCTCAGCATAAATATGATAATTTTTATGACAAGCCGCTCGTTTATTCTCGGTAACAAAAAGAACCGAACGTCTGATGGAACTGATAAAATACTCGTTTAACATTACATAGCTTCCATATTACGGGAGTTTGTCCACTAAACGGTTGCGTGCCGGCCAACGTAATCATTAATCAATAAGCCACAAAAAGTGAGATTTGTGCGATTAAAAAGTTGGAATCACCTCAGGTTAAAGTTTGATTTGAAATAACGTTTTTAATACTTTTCAGTTTTATCTGGTTTGAAAGTATATTTTTTAATTTAATTTTATTTGTCGTAAAAATGAGTTAGAATATAGATTCTAGGGGAATGTATATAGATTTAACGTATACATTCAACGTTGTATTGATTTTATAGTACCATGAGTAAAGAGCACACAGTAAAATTAACTCTGAAATAGAAGAGAAACATGTTGACGTTTGGGCATTAAAGCGTAGCTAGATTTGACTAGGGAAACATTTTACATTTTACTGCTAGCAGTATCCAAAGTCTATACTAATACAATAACCATTAAATGTTATATACTGAAATATACATCACAACTATCTGGACCAGTTACATCCTTTTAAGACATAGTGAATGAGTCACTCTTGTGCTGTGTGTCCTAAATAATTTTTTAACCCATAGTTTTACTGTGATAGTTTACGTGACATAAAATATGCTACAAATTGCACTACGTTTTCGATTTAGTTCGGCTTAGTTCAATCTGTTTTATTTATTTATTTATTATCAACGGTTCCACCATTGATATGTTGTCATAGTCGACATAATTGACAACAGTGAACTATGTCGGTGGCTCTAATGTATTCAACCACGTCCCATTTTCTGTCGGAAACTGGCTATGACTTAAACATGGGAATGCACTGTCTAGTTGCATCAATACTCAAAGCTAATATACATTGAGTTAAATTACTGCTAATACATACAAATATTAATAAATAAACCAGAGATAGAGTCTAGATGTTTTTAAAATTTATAGTGGGTAACTTTCACTATCATCAGTAATTTATGTTTTAACATATTTTAATATTAAAATTTTCTAGAATCTTATTTTTCCGCACTGAATTTACAATAGTTAGTATCTCAACTCACTACAAATTACACACTAGTGCAGGTTAATTGCACTAAATTAGCATTCAATAAATATGGCATTCGCGGTGTGAAAACTGCAGAATGAATATTAATGTTTATGCTGAATAAGTAAGTGTAATTGCTTGACTGTTAGAGCATGGATGAAGTTATTACACAGTGTAAATGATCGTTTAGTTTTTGTTAGGGTTTATTATTACATTTTTAAGATTACACCTTTAGGGAACTTTTGATTTGTATCTAATTTGTGGTTAGTATTTAATTAGTTTCCTAAGTCAGCGATGTATTTGTGTTTGATGTTATTTAAAATCTGAATATTAATGCAAAAGGTTGATGAATTAGTTGAATAATCTGTTTAGCTTTGTGGAACACCAAAACAAGCTGTTTATTATGTTTAAGGCCCAATTGTCAATGGTACTGGATACAGATGTTACAAACTGATCAAAAACTGATATTCGTAAGGATTGAACGGGTAATATACTGAATTCTAGGCGAGCAATTTAACCACTCGTCTACCCAATGTCTGTATGCTCAGTAAATTTACGATGGATTACTAATATTTAATAACTAAATTCTTTAAGAAATGTCTTTGGCTTGTCATCATTATTGTGTTTTTGTGTAAATTATATGTATTGTTAATCTCGCATATTAAAAAAGTCTTTGTCTTCGACTATGACGTTAAAATAAATATTGTGTTTTAAATTAGATAGCCCTTGGTAACAAAATATTATTTTGCTAAATATTTATCATAATTGTTATTTAGTGATGCGGTTAACTCAGTAAAATATTCGTAAGAATTGAACGGGTAATATACTGAATTCTAGGCGAGCAATTTAACCACTCGTCTACCCAATGTCTGTATGCTCAGTAAATTTACGATGGATTACTAATATTTAATAACTAAATTCTTTAAGAAATGTCTTTGGCTTGTCATCATTATTGTGTTTTTGTGTAAATTATATGTATTGTTAATCTCGCATATTAAAAAAGTCTTTGTCTTCGACTATGACGTTAAAATAAATATTGTGTTTTAAATTAGATAGCCCTTGGTAACAAAATATTATTTTGCTAAATATTTATCATAATTGTTATTTAGTGATGCGGTTAACTCAGTAAAATCTAATTTTAATACTAGCTCCATAAATAAGTCTATGCCTATTTAAACTTGAAATCCAAAAATATTTGCAAATCTCTTTTTTTATTTTAACTACAACAATTATTTGAATATCAGGTCAGTGGGCCTAACATTGACATTGATGCTGCCTCAAGTCCGCTATATAAAGTAATATTGCCACTGGGCTTAGCGTCAGCAGAGGAGACCCAGGTGGTGGACAACACTGAAGGCTCTGCTTCGTACTGACGTTTCTTCCCATGAACTGCACTACTTTACTCAGTGACGTCAACAACTTCCACTGAAATAGACATCACAACTCAAGTTTCATGACTAGTTATCGCTAACTAGTTACTGGGGATAAAGTTGAATGATTCCTTCATAGAGCAAGGCATTATTAAAATTAAAAATTATTGTTTTAGTTGTTCAGTTTTTTTTTTGTTCAAAATCTGAAATAGAATTATAAGATACTGTTTCTAATGAAATGTTACTTTTCAGTTGAGAATAATGAAAATCCAGTGTTTTGCATGATTATAAATTTGTCATCTGTCTATTGATATTTTACACAACTCAAACCTTTTTGACATACTCTAGAAACAACACTAGAAATAAGGCAATCATGCCTGTATTATCCTATACAAGTCTCTCATCCTGCAGCTTCTCGAGTATGCTTCCTTGGTTTGGTCACCATACCATCTTGGCCATATTTACCATCTTCAGTCGGTACAAAGACGCTTCATCAGGTTCCTGGGATGTCGTGCTGGACTTGACTTTCGTGACGTCCGGGTAGATGAGCTCTCTAATATCTATGACATTCCGAGTCTTGAAAACAGAAGGCGAGTGGCTGATGTGACCTTTCTCTACAAACTGATAAATAACCAAGTCAACTGCCCCTTCTTGCTGGAAAGGATAAACTTCCATGTTCCTTCGAGGATCACGAGACATCAGCGTGTATTTGAACTGGACCATACTGGGACCAACTACGCCAGATCTAGTCCCATTCCCCGGATCATGCGCCTCGGGAATGTGGTAAGCAGCTCTGTGGACCTTTTAACTGCCTCCTTGGGGGTGGTTCGGCGTTCTGCGGCTGACAGCATCCTCGAGGGTACACCATAAAATCATTGTTGTTGTTATTCCTTTGTTGTTGATTTTTCCCATGTAATATTTGTGATCTATTTTGTTTGTATTCTTGTTATTGATATATTCATTGTTATGTTTTGTTATTGTTATATTTTTTATACATTGTTATATTTTTTATGCATTGTTACTCCTCTGTTAATTATTATATCTTTATAATATTTTTTGTAACTACTTAATGTAAAATGGTGTTTGCCGTTGGTGCTTAATAAATAAATAAATAAATAAACACTGATGCCAAGTTAAAAGCCGCCAACAGGATACTACACCAGAAACTACTGTACTAAATGCTACACACGAATATCACTAATGAATCTCGAGGTGGCGAGCTGGTCTAGGGATATAACGGTGGACTTTGGTTTCTGGGGTCTCAGGTTCAAATCCCGCCAATCACCAATGAATTTTATCTAAGTGATATGCCGCAACCCCTAGTCTACATGTCTAGCTTAATCAAGGTTAGGACAAGGAAAAAATGAATTTCATCTATAACACGGACTTTTATCCACTTTAAACCTCTCAGACCAGTAAGTCTGTGGCCTATTCTAGAAACAAAAATGTTGTAGGATTATGAAACTAATTGTTGGCTCAAAGTACATAGAAACAATAGAAACTGATATACTAAACACTACAACAGAATCCTATATCTAATTCAACGCAAGTCTATCTCCACTCTACACCACTTAGATCTGTATTCCAGAAACGGCGTTTCAGTCGCTCTCACCCGCCAATCCCGCCATTATCAATGCAAATCCCGCCAAATTAGCAGCCGACTGCCGTGAGAACCTTTCCGCAAATAAATATTTTATTGACTCTTTCATTAGTGGCCATAAGCAATTCATGCGATTGCATAACCTCGAATTAGCTTCCGACCTTGAGCGAGTTCACAATCACATCGCTAAGGGCAATTATCATGCGTCCGGCAGATAACAAAAAACGCATCATAATGTGCTCCAATTGTACCGTCGGACGGTTAGTAGTAAAACGGTCCTGTTTTTGACGTTGGACGTTTTTATAACAATACAGTACTAGACCTATTTTTGTTTAATAGTATTATACTGCTTTGGGAACGGAGTATGAGTCTGACGTTCAAAAGAGGTAAGAAAATTAGCCTGTATTGTCATTGTAGAATTTTGTTCAAAGGTTTATTGCGGACATTTTCCATCACGAATGTAAAAAAACAATACACAACGTTTCGGGATCTGGAATCTGATCCCGTCTTCAGGTGAAAAAACTTAACTAACACATTACAACTAACAATACACAAACGCCCAACCTAAGTTGGAATACACTACCGAGGGTAGTAGTCAAAAAATATGCACTGTATAGCAGTCAAGTCATGATACAACATGCAATTAATAACAAATCACAAAACACTATTAATTACATTTTAATTTGATTTGATTTAGATTTGTTATTAATTGCATGTTGTATCATGACTTGACTGCTATACAGTGCATATTTTTTGACTACTACCCTCGGTAGTGTATTCCAACTTAGGTTGGGCGTTTGTGTATTGTTAGTTGTAATGTGTTAGTTAAGTTTTTTCACCTGAAGACGGGATCAGATTCCAGATCCCGAAACGTTGTGTATTGTTTTTTTACATTCGTGATGGAAAATGTCCGCAATAAACCTTTGAACAACATTAACTCACCATCACCAACAATGAACTTCAAACAAAGAATTGTAGAATTGTTGTAAATATTGTTTATTCAATTACCTAACCATAAAACAAATCAATTACACTAATAGCCGTACCAAAACTTGATTTGATTTAAACCAGCTGTTTAAATCCAACACACCACACAGTTTTTAACCAGCTGTGTGGTATTCAAACGCTAAGAAATTTTGCAATGTAAACGATTCTGATGTAAACAGTGCAATTCCCTTCATACTAGTATTTTCAAGGATACCAATCGATAAAATGTTACTTACTAATGATAATTTAGCATCGCGCATAGCTAAAATATTAGAATTTAATTATTTGTACAAGAGTGTGTAACAAATGCAGTAAATATGTGCAAGCAGGGGTGCCCACAGGGGGGTTTGATGTCGCAAAATGCGACATCAGAAATTTATTTGGGGGGGATTTTATGATTTTGGGGGGGATTCAAGCCAGTGGTTGGTTAAAAGCACATAAAAGATTAATCAGATAATTTTTACGACCTCCTTAATTTATTACTGGGGTAATTATGCAATCAAAATCCCGTTTGACATTTTATCTTGATTAATAAATCATTTTATAATTGCTATAAAATATATCGATACTTTTATGTGGATTTCCACTTTCTGACTCATGTATCATGTTTGACAGTGAGAACAACTCCAATCCAACTGCTGTCAAAGGATTATGGTTGGCTTATTAAATTGTATCTGCAATTTGAGTTTGTTTTTACCTTTTGTTATGAACTCATTCTCAAATAGTCTCATTGCCTTAAGGACCTATTGATGGTTTTTTAGGTTTGTTTATTATAATACTAGCAGAGTACCCGTCCTTCGTACGGGGTTGGCATGTAAGTATAAAGTGACATTAGCGTATGGTTTGACAGCTCCATTTAAGTAATGTTAAATAATGTTTACATTCAGAATAGTGACATCATTATTTTAAATATGATCCTTACCCTCTCTGTTCTAATATTCATGCAGTATTTAAATGAATGTTTGAACCAGCTGTATGGAATTGTGAAATCAAAATTAATTTGACAGTTAGTACTGCTTGTTTACATTTTTAAACTTTGTAGGTTTGTTCTTTGTTGTCATGGATACCATCAATCAAAATTTACTTTGAAATCTCTCACCTCCGATTTTTGAAAGCCCACGGGGCAGAGCCCGAGGTCAATATTGAAGCGGGAATAGTTCTATATGTATCCTCGGAACTGTAGCTTCATGTGTGTGCAATTTGAGCCCAATAGGTTCAGTAGTTTTTGAGATTAGCTCATACAAACACACACACAGACACCACCTCTTCTTTATAATATGTAGTATAGATAGATATACTCGATTCATAAAAACCCAGTATTATAATAATGATAATCATTTTGCTATTTTTACAACATGAACAACAACATGAAAGCTTGTGATAATATTTTTGCTCTCCCAAATAATTATGCCTGGGTCATTTATTCGTTGGATGAAATTGACATACAGTACTGTGACAATTTAATTAAGGTTTTTGATAGGCTATGTATTTATGTATTAATGTGTTTACGTTAACTTCAAGAATTGAGACACATGATTCTGGATTAATTGAATTGTATTTGTTATTGTCTTTTCTTGAATCTAGAAAGAGCGTAAAACAAATTTTACTAGTCTTAGAATAGATAAATAATTATTTTTTATGCCACACTACACTATTTTGACGAACTTCACATGCAAGGATTTAGTCCAGAAAACAGCTGTTTGTCGCCAGCTTAATCAAATGGGGTTTCATACGCTGATTATACAGTACTGTATTTGGGTGGCAATGAGTGGTTATAACAAAAACATAACCTCTCTTAGTCCTTTAGTTGGTGGTGATATATAGGGATTTGAACGGATTTAGTAGTATGACGTAAACTATCGTACGTCACTCGTCCAAAATGTGTTGGCCGGACTCGTATAAAAAACCACTACTCGACTTTGTCTCGCACGGGATTCAGGACTAGTAACGTAATATACTATTTTACCACGATGTTTTAAACTGTTTTACATATAGGTACATTAATTGGTGGCTGAAAGTTACGTTTTGCAGGCCATGCCAGCTGTCATCGTCATTTGGGGATCGAGCAGGTTTTTACATCCCTAGGGCCGCAAAATCAGCTGCCCGCTTACTTTCTTAAAACATTAATGTAGATTAAATACACAATCAGTATCCATAGCATTGCAATAGAGTTGTTTTATTGTCACCGCTGCCTAGCAACTATTTATTATTATTTTTGCTGATTCCTCAAATAGTTTATCCACATGACCTTAGAGTTGTAGTTGTGTTGACTATATCAGTGTGCAGTGCATTTTCATTGAGTGAGGTGAATTAGTGGTAATAGGGTATAGTGTGGTGAATAATAGCGTTCGTACCACAGACTGGAAATGGTTTTGCAGTTCTCGATCGTTTTAAGTCCTCGACTTCGTATCGAACTTAAAAACTATCTCGAACCAGCAAAACCTCATTTTTGGCCCTAGGCACGAAATATACTATTAAGTTTAGGCCTAGTAATATTTTTGAGACTGAAAATTTTACACTTATTTAAAAAGGACCAAACTCAGAAGTGGATTAAAGGGCAATTTAGAAAATATCTCAAACTTTTTGACATAACTTTAAGTACTTTCTCCCCTACAATTTAATATGGTAAAAGAATTGTTCATGTAAAAACCCTGATCCCAAAAAAGTGGTTTTCGAAGTGATGTGTTTGTCTGTCTGTATGTGTGTATATGTGTATGTATGGTACAGAGCTACAGACCACGCCTGTGGCTCGAGTCCGATTTTGATGAAATTTGGTATTTTAGGTACCAATCCATGGTCTCTCCAGATTTTTTTTCATTTTGGATTTTTAATAGTGATATTCCATAAAACCCTATAAAATAATGGATTAATAAAATTTTCTCAGAATTGGCCCGTACGATTTTGATTAAAAATTAACATGTTATACTCTTTGACTATGACAAAAATTGTATAAACCCTCTATGCCGTAAAAATTATGTTTCAAAAGTTATTGCAACTTTTGTGATTTTCCCTTTTAAAACCTATTAATTAATGGAAAATCGGATTTAAAAAAAAACTACATGGCCAATTTTGATTCAAATTGTGTGCATGTTTTGTTAAAAATCCAACTCATATAAATTAAAACTAAACTAACAAATAGTTTGCTACTAGAGTTTTAAAGCAAAATTGTCCATTTAAATAGGGTTAAAAGTTTGATTCAAACTCTCAAATTCCCATAAATTTAAAGAAGTGTCGGGGGCACCCCTTCCCTCCCCGCATTATAAACATAACTACTGTATGGGTTAGCTCCCAGACCTTCCGGCATGGGTTAAACAACGAATTTGGGGGGGATTCTGCGACGTGAGCTTTGGGGGGGATGGGCACCCCTGTGTGCAAGATTACAATATAAACATATAGGCTATTCTCTGTATGTCTTTGTCTTTTCTTGTATCAATAACACTCATCTCCATTCATACTTGGCTTAAAATACCTGCTATGTATGGTCGCCATTTCATAAAAAAGTATTAAAGTATTAATACATAAATTATTTCCAAATAGAAAAAAAATTTAAACTTCTGTCTGTTCTGTGGTATTAACATTATAATTAAATAATAAAACGTACTCTATAGATCTTGATTATATTTCTAACTATTAAATCAACTTAACTAACACAACTCAACAACAAAGTTTGTTGATAACTTGCATTAATCAATTACTGGGTGGATACTACAAAAACTTGTGATAGATAACCGATGTGGAAGTAAGTTACGTTTGTATATTCTGCCAAGTTTGCTTTTCCACCCTGCATCGATAAAGGACTTCCACCCAGTCCAACTTTTAAACTTTTCACGACAGAGAGGTACTGACAGAATAAATTATAACTGTTGAGAAGTTTTCCCTCTAAGCTAATAATTTTGAATGAAAAGAACCAAGTTTATACTCCATTCTGTCGAAGTTGAATCTACATTTTTAATTTCTTAGGCTATAAGAGGTAGCACTCCATTACTAAACTTTCCACAGGGAAGGGGTTATTGGTGGTTAGAGAATAAGGTTAAAACAACTTTTAATAAAGTTTGTCGATACATTTGACAATTTAAAAAAAGTATTAATATTAACATATTTTTTATACCCGCTCATTCTGATTTATCCCTATTGAAAATCTGGTTGAATCCAACTTTGGAGCCACGATTAAAAATCTTAAGGACACTAGGATTGTCAGAAGAACTAAAAAATGTTGTTAACATTTTTTCCCCATTGCAGGTTTACCAAACTATTCTCAAATTTAGATTATTTTGTTTAAGCTTTTTCTCCTTCAGAAAGATTCAAACAACGTTTTCAATGATGTTCAACAATTTATACTTTGTCCAGACAAAACCACACACTTCTCTATAAGTTTCCTACATAACAGTACTACACATACAGGGTAACAAAAAAGTCTGGAAACGGCTTAATATCCTTTTAACTAAATCCGTTAGAAAATTCAAATCTATCACATCAACCTATATGTTTGAAAACTACTTTTTGCAAGCATTACAATTTTTTGACCTCCATTAGGGACGGCCCATGAGGAGTAGGTAGATAATATTTAACGCAAGCATAGGTTTATAAAATTTTAAAGGGCTGGTCAAGTGGAGTTCATTGCTGGAAACCGCGTCTCAAAAGGTTCATCCGTTACAAAATGGCGGCTGCCCAAGGCTCTTGCGGAAATACCTACACAGGCCTTAGTATTGGTAAATACTCGTGGTCAACATTAGCTAAAAGATTTACTTATCTTTTATGTGAACCCGGAACCAAACCTTCCCTCAAGTCCAGCAACAATAAACAGCACATTCCCCCCTTATTCCCTCTCTGCCCCAGATTACCAACTACTCCCGCACCGTCCTCCGGTTGTCCGGTGAAGCCCCAGCCGCACCTGCCGGGAGCCGACCATGTCCACCTCACTGCCTCTCGCCCGATACCTGATACCCGTCGTCACGATCCATCGGGTCCGAGGATGCCGCCGCTCAAACCAATTGTGATCCGGGACATTTTTTAGCCGAAATCACCCGCTGTATCGGATAGCATCAAGATGTTGTGAGAGGTCCAGGCTACCTCATTAAATTGTTTGACAGAACTCATGTTTTCCAGGTTATTAGGTGCTATCGTGTTTCGCGCTACTGGATTTTAGGATTTAGTTTTCATTGATTTGACATCGCTGGGTAGATAAGTGTGGTGCTCGCGGAGCAATCATGTTTCAATCAAGTCAGTAGCCGTTGGATCGAAAGTGATCTTAGCTTCTCTTTGGGCTTTAGATGAACGGTTTTGGCCAAAGGAATTGTTGATCTTAGTGATCAAAAGTACATAGAGCATCCTCCAATTATACACACTATCCGTATAAATAAGTAATTTTAAACAAAAGCACATGTGTATTATAATGCGAAGAGGTGTTTTTTTTGTTTACTAACACATTTATCTTATGTTATTGATTAGTACAAATTGCACAAATGAACTCAGTGAAGATTTCGATTACGTTATAATTGGATTCTCCAATACATAATTCATAGTAGTGTTTAGTCCCTCGATACCTCACTGAGTATTTAATTTGGCTTAACCGTGGGAGTTCGATCAATAGAGCTGCTTGTTTCACAGGAATGACCGGCAAATCCAATTACTAAATATAATTTCTATATGGCCACAATAAGAAAATTGTATAACATAGTATATCAATTACATTTTAAATTAACATTAAAATCAGTTCCCCTAACGGAGAATCCAAATCATCACTGAAAATATATCAAAATTGTTCCAGATAAACATGGACATGTAATAAAGTGTGCTACCCTACATCCTACTGGCGAATGCACGATTGTAGTATCAATTAGCCGAGATAATCATGTTTGAAGTAGGAATGCCTTTCAAGTTGCAGTAACAATATACAGATGCAGATTGGCATCAATATTGCTGTGAAATATGGATAATCGTGGTTGCAGCTGTAAATTACCCAAAGAAGAAATTGTGTTTGATATTTGAATATATATTAAGAATGATTCGTGGTTGCTGTTTGAATGTATTCAAAGAAAGAATCATGGTTGCAGTTTGAATATAATAAAAAAGAAATCATGGTTGCTGATTGAATATACCTAAAGAAGAAATCATGGTTACTTTTTGAATATACTATAAAAGGAACCATGGTTGCTGTTTGAATATACCTAAAGAAGGAATCATGGTTGTTGTTTTAATGTACCTAAAGAAGCAATCATGGGTGCTGTTTGCTTATACCTAAAGTAGGAATCATGGTTGCTGTTGAATGTACCTAAAAGAGGGAATCGTGGTTGCTGTTTGAATATACTAAAGAAGGGATCTTGGTTCCTGTTCGTAAATACTTAAAGAAGGAATCTTGGGTGCTGTTTGCATATACCTAAAGTAGGAATCATGGTTGCTGTTGAATGTACCTAAAAGAAAGAATCTTGGGTGCTGTTTGCATATCCTGCAAGAGTGTGCATAGTTGAAGTGCACATTTACCTAGCAGTATGTACTAAATCCTACGGGAAAATGTATGTTGCAGTATAACACTCCTACAGGTGTATTCTCGATTGCAGAATTTACACTTATGAACAAGAAAGGATGAACTACAAATGTTTTTCCTCGATGAATTATGGTTGCAGCATAAAAATCCTTGAGATTAATATTCCTATGGAAGTAAACACATTTACAGTAGGAATGTCCTAATTTATGATTGCAGCATCAATATTTTATCTGATGAAGAATAATTTCAGTATCAACACTTCTGCAGCTGAAAGCATGAATGCAGATGCATTTCTTCCCATAATTGGCACTTACCACCGGATAGGTCTACAAATTCATGCTCCATAATCCCAATATATAACGCGTGACTAAAACTACCCCCCTCCTCCACACTTCCCACCAGAAATAACGACTGCGCAACGGATGCAAATACGGGAGATTTTAATTTAATGCAATTATTGTCTTGTGTGGAAAATTGTTTGAAATCGCTAAACAAACTAAACGCAGCAGTTAGGTTGCTCTACTGACCTTAACATGTGATGACTGGTCTTGAGATTAATCTAATACTCGTAGCTTAGAGGAGTTAAATATTCAACTCAATTAACTTTTGTTTTCAATAATGGATAGTTTGTTGTACGTAATTCACTTGTTTATTTTTTCAGATATAAAGATTTCGATGTGTAAGAGCATAATTTAAAAATTACCTACAAAACCCATATAATAATTTTCAACGATTACATGGAGTACAAAGATTTAGGCGCTCATGAAAAATTTGGATTGACAGTTAATGATGGAGTACACTTTTCAATTGTTCTACCTGGTATATTATTTACAATTTTATGTTCTATGTCTGTATAAATATTCAACCTTCTTTAATATCATAACAGATTAAATAAAATTTATTTGTTTAAATAATTATTATATTATGATGGAAAATTTAAATATTTATCGAACGACACGATGTACACCTCCTTCCAAAATATCTTTGTCAAATTATGTAGTTTACCGTTATATAGAAGCCGGCTGCAGAATCAACAATTAAGTAAATCTTCATTGGTCAGAGGGTTTTGTCTCTTATTCTTTAGGAACGTAAAGTTGACAGCTTGGTATGACCAGCTGATCAGCTGATCAATGTGGCAGATAACAGGTTATTAAATGACAGCTGGCGTAACAGCCCACAGCTGACCATTGCAGGCTGACCAACTCTCTAAATTACGACTACTAATATCCCCGTTTTACGAAGGTACTAAATTAACGGAATGTTTTGCATATTTTGAATTAATTATTTTGCAACGTAGAGTGCATTTTGCAAAGGAAGTGCGAAAGACGAGCATTTATGATTTGAGAGAGTATCACTGAATTAAAATGGTGTTAACATATTTAAAAAATGTAAAAAAATGAATGAACGCATTATTTTTTATACAAAATTTAAATATATTTAGATCAGTGTAAAAAATTAATATTTGTGCTGTATTGTTTAGTGTGTTAAGGATTATAGTAATATTTTAGTAACGTAAAGGGCAACACATTTAAAGGTCTTTGGATTTTGATTTGTTTAAAGGATTTTTATGATTGATTTTTAGACGAATAAAAGCTTATCCTTACTATTTCAGGGGTTTCATTTATTTATCCTGGTCTATTGGCTAGGTACTGAATCTGTACTATCGTATTACTGATTTCTTTATAAAAACTGGATTTGTTTTAAGTAATTTAAAAAAAAATCACTAAAAAAGTGTAAAAGTAGAGAAAATTAATGAACTTTTACCAAAAAAATTTATTTGTTACATTTTAATAGGGGTTTATCAAATTAACATATTCAATAAAGTGTATTGTTAAATATAAAACATTTTATTTACAACACAAATTACTTTACATAATTTTCCATGAAAATAATTATTGACATTTCTAGCAGTTAACCTTATTAATTTATCTCCACATATGAGAGCAATTCAATGGATTATAGCTATGAATTTAGTTTCTTGTCGACTAATTATTAGGGGACCGAAAGTTTTAGTATTACTAATTATTTTTATTAATTGAATCCTATATAGAATGATTATTTATTTTGTTGTACTATTACAAGAATTGTTTCAAAGCATTATTTTGAAAACTAGATTTGCTCGATAAAACTAATTCTTTAAGTTTTTATCCACTTAATTACTTACATAGTTAAAAATTATTCACTGAGAACCTATTTAAGATAGACAAAAAGAAAATATACATATCAAAAGTATATTCGACGCTCCATACGTCACAGCACAGCGCAGTTGCATGTTCAAGTCGCGTGATGGCCAGCTAGTGGGTCTGTTAATTGTTTAAGAAAGCCAGAACCGATCAAACACCAGGTTTTATCGCTAGCTCAGTATTTCATATTGCAGTAGTTTTCAGGAATGCGAGAAACCTTCGACAATTAAATATGAACAATAGAACGTCGAGCGAAAACTCCTTCCGGGTTTCAACAACGAACTACGTTCTTTTATTCTTGTTTGTATTTTGAATTACTTTAAACTCAAGTTTGTTTTGCCTTCCAGTTGGGTGGTCATTTTTTTGTTTGCTACTCTAAAAAAAATTCTCTTAGTTCTATTGTTACATTTTGGAACATTTTAGAAAAAACGTAAGCTTCTAGTGTATGCCTATTAAGAAATACAGTAAACTGAAACTGAAAAAAAGACAATAAAAGTTTCTCTATTATATTTAGTAGGCCTTATAGCTGGTAGTGTTTTAGTGCCATTGCTGGATAAATTATAGTAGTGAGTATATATTTATAGGAAGATTATACACTATTACAATATTATTAAATAAGTAAGCACTTCCACGACTAATTACTAAACAAACGGTAAACAATACTAAACAAACTGTATGGTATCCAACTTAACGAAATCGAGAATAATAAATTAATACTCAGTAAACTGATTGAACCATTCGGAAGTTTGGTTAATTATTTTCCAAGTTGTCTTGTAGCATTTAAACATGTAATCGTTGATTGCCTTTACAGTAATTCGTAAGTGAATTTCCGGTACTTTGGTATAATACCGACCGCACCTAAATTAGTTACCCTTAGGTTAAGTTAGGTTAGGTTATCTTCCGGTTGTCTTAACCTAACCCAATCTAACCTAACCTAGGTATGGTAACCTAACCTAACCCGATTTAGGTGAGGTCAGTCGATTTTCCACTAGCCAATATTGAATTATGTCAACATCTGTTAACTTAAGAAATTCTCATTCAATAGATCAAACTATTGTAGCATACAAACACTGGACCTATTCACACAACCAAATTTACATGTTTTACCACTCTGCACCATCAACGAATTACAAAGCCGTGTTTTAAGTGGTAATTGCTAATTATCTAAATTGCTAAACTTTGACTGCATGTACAGTCGTACCTAAAGGCGTGTCCATTAATATTAATCGACCGATCTTGCGGAAGCGGTTACTGTGCTATAAAGCTGAACATTGGTGGCGAGAGGAAGACGTGTTTGAATAATTAATTACATTATAGGCTACAGCTGGCGCCTACAAGTCACAAGTATACGTGTGTAATGTATAGTCTGCTTAAAACACAGAGTGCACAGCCAATAAGTAGAATGAAATCAAGTGTTGTTTTTTTTTATTGTGTATGTTTTATTTAATTTTAAATATACTAATTGAAGAGAAAATAAGAGTTATGTGTGAATAGTGAGCATGGCCTTTATAAATTTAAATATTAATGTATTCAGCATAAACAATTGTTGTATTTTTTCATTAATAAGGTAATGTAACAAAATGATTGTCAAATGGATGATGATGATGATAATAATTAGTATTATACGAGGAAATAGTAATAGATAAAGGAAGAAGCATTTTGATTGGAGCTTATAGAAATTTAAATTTTTTAATTAGCTCTTTCGAGTTATTTTTACTTTATAACTAACCTATACCCAGTACCATTTTTCTAGTAATGCCCTTTTTATCTAGGTAAACCAATGTAAAGTGGATTACTTTATGAGACATAAAGTTTACTGCAACACAAGTATCAATTTACGCTGATTGATATCTGTATCCAAACACTATAAGAAAGTAAGGTAATATTTTATATCTAATAATATCAATCGCTGTCACAAACATCTGGTTAATTATATTACGAAAACTTCTTGAATTGGGTTTGTCATATAATAACCATTAAGAAAAAGAATAGAATTTAAAATGTATTGACCATTGCACCATTAAAATTCCATATATTTACAGGAACACCCAAGATTTCTGCCGTGCAGTCGAAATTAATTGCTTGAAAGATCATTGACGACTTGAATAGTTTAAATCACGTAAGTTATAAATGAATCCTATACCGGTATTCTTAAAGAGAAATTCCTTGTAATAGCCATTCCATTTCTTAGGTATCATCATTACTTAAGTATATACATTAATTAAATAGTTAACAATTCATTTACCATGCATCCGCAACATGAATGAACACTATCACAGCTAATGATGCACTAGTACTCAAACGTCATAAAGAAATAAGGTAATTTACCTGATTAATTAAGATAATTAGTTAAAGTTAACTGGCGGTCAATTAACTATATCTAATTATTTTAGGTTCATGAAATCAGTTATTAAAATATTAATGATTTTAGCACAAAATAGTAATGAATGGCTCAATTAGAAATTTCATTCTAATTATCGACATAATCAAGAAATCATCACTTCTTTGTGGGTTAGTAAGTAAGGAATTTTAAAAGTATTGGTTGCTCAAAAATGTACGTCATACTTCACATATTTTCAAATTTTAAAAGATTATTAGGTAAAAGTAATTAGTATTACTAAATTAAGATAAGAAAATTATGTTCAGAACTCTGGTCACATTGACATACGCGCCCCTATGCAAAATGCATATACATTTTATGTTCAACAGCTGTATTACAAGCAACAGCTAAGATATGTTTTACGTTTAATAGAAAACTGTTGCTTTACTTAGCAACATGTGTTTTGATTTAGCAAGCTTATGTGTTTACTCAGAAAACAGTATCTTTACTTAGCAAATCGTAGTATTAGCATTGTCTCTGCTTTGCGAACAATGTTTTTTTATTTCCTAATTGTGTTTTTTTCCTAGGGAAGTATGCGTAGATTTTCCCTGCGATGCACGCGAGCTGAGAAAAAAGGTTTTCAAGAAACATGCTTGCCTATTAATATAACACAATCATGTTTATCATGGGGCTCAGCAAATGTATAATTAAATTGCAAACGGTGTATTTACTTAGCTAAACGCGTCATGACGGTGCAAACCTTGTCTTTACAAACATGGAATGATAACCAGTGTCTTTCCTTAGCAGTCAGTGTCTACTTAGCAACCAGTGTCTATTTAGCAATCAGTGACTTTACTTAGCAATCAGTGACTTTTCTTAACAATCTGTGTCTTTCCTTAGCAATCAATGACTTTACTTAACAATCAGTGTCTTTCCTTAGCAATCAGTGACTTTACTTGGCAATCAGTGTCTTTACTTAGCAATCATTGTCTTTACTTGGCAGTGTCTTTACTTAGCAATCAGTGTCTGTACTTAGCAATCATTGTCTTTACTTGGCAGTGTCTTTACTTAGCAACCAGTGTCTACTTAGCAACCAGTGTCTACTTAGCAATCAGTGACTTTACTTAACAATCAGTGTCTTTCCTTAGCAGTCAGTGCCTTTACTTAGCAACCAGTGTCTTTACTTGGCAATCAAAGATTTACTTAACAATCAGTGTCTTTACTTAGCAATCAGTAGTACTTTTACTTAGCAATCAGTGCTTTTATTCAGTGACCAGTGCCTTTACTGAGTAATCAGTGTCTTTCATTATCATTATCAATCAGTGTCTTGAATAGCAATCAGTGACTCTACTTATCAATCAGTTCCTTTACTTAACAATAAGTACCTTAACATAGCAATCAGTGCATTTACTTAGCAAACAATTCCTTTACTTAGCAAAAAGTCACTTCACTCCCCAACAGTGTAGGCATACTCCATTAACCTTAACAACACTCAAAACTAAATCAACCAAGTTCAAAACACTCCAGCCTATTGTAGCCTACACTACGCAAGTCATAACGCACGTTGTTACCTTGTTTCCCATATTTAGCCTAAGAGGTTTCCTTCATTATCGTACATTTGTGACCGCCGCGTCGTCTGTTATTATTTTAAATTAACTGCGATGTGAACTATTTGTGTTTTTGTAACGGACCTGTACACTCTTGTCATTACCAGCCTCCATCAAGGAAGGTACTTCTTGTCTGTACTTAGTATAATAAGCCGGGCCCATCGGGACCAAATGTCTCGTCTGACATTGCATTAGGCGTGCTCGAGTTTCAGAGCACAAATTTGATTTGAGTTTGCAGAATATAGTGTACACAGATTTACGTATGTGGTCTACTTTTTTCAAATATTGTTTTGGTTTTGATTCTAATTATTGTGCGGCTAGACTGGTTAAGTACGTCACAATAGGAACGGATGGTGTTTATAAACTAGGGTTGCTTTCAGAGAGGTGAAAGCCAGTTGAGCGGAACAAACGTGATTTGATATTTGCATAAGTAACTAAATGTAAAAAAGTCAATAGATGTACTAATGCTGGTTTTATTGTTTAAAATTATAATAATTCAGATTTGTTTTTACTACATCTTGTTATTCAGATACCTCTTCCAAAAGTACATTATGGTAGTTTTGACCAGGAAAATATTATCAGTTTATTTGGTGCAACACAAATAAACAACTCGATCAATTACCTATAACCTACACTTTACCTCCCTAATTTAACCTTACTTCAAAACACTTAATGTAGTCACGAATACTCATAAACCCCGACCTACCTTCCCCACATGCCTAAATTAGATCAGTGTTCAATCTGCGTTTTATTAATAAGTGTAATAACTTACTGCACCGTCGATGTAATTCAACATAATATAACCTGTGATGTATTATCGGATTAAATATCGATTTCGATTCGGTTCAATAAATCGCTTATTAAATCCTGATTTCTAACATTGGCTGTTTCTAATCAGCTGGCAACACAAATAGGTTCATGGTTTAAAAACGTTTAAAAGAAAAGTCTAGAAAGTTCAGAAATACCTTATGATTCTCTTGTTTACATTTTTCTTGCAAACAAAAAGCTGTCATATGGCTACTTTAGTCCCATAAGCCTAATGTTAAAATTTGGAAATTTTAAGTTCGTTTTAAATTGCATTAGCATTATCTAATTGAAATTTGTTTGTTTATTAACCATCTCACTATTAGTCTAAGTAATCTTGTTAAGTTTAGCTGAAATGTGTTCTGCCGTTATTGAGTGATGTTGCTTTATTTGTTGCATTGAAGTTGATCCCAAAGAGCTACGCTCGCTTCGCTCGCTCCGCTCAATTATTGGCGCTTGGTAGATTTGGATCTAGGTATGGCTGTCCTTCAGATAACCTGCAAAACTTATCCTAGCTTAAGAATCACATATTATCCCATAACCAAGCTTTCATGTTCAATTCTACACTCTTTAACTACGAATGGTGAATCGGTATCATGCCAGTATTCCAACACACCAAGTTAAATATTTTAACTCAGTTCGTAACATCGCCCCTTCCCATAAGACAATCAATTATCACAGTAAGCAATTGTAGACATGCATAGAGCGTGCGTCTCTTTCCAGTCGTTAACATAGGAAAATTTTGGTTCAAAGAGGAGTGCATAGTAATTAACTACGAGCACTTTATGAATGCTTACCGACATTATGTATTCTACTTATAGTTTCTGAAATATTTACCCTCCTATAGGAATCATTTTTGACCATTAAGTAAGCACTTTTCAAAAATAAAAATCTTTGATAGAGACCATTTAAAAACAGAAACTTAAAATACTTTTCTAAAAGCTGCACACTTTTATTTTACACGTTGGGCCAGATCAGGTCAGGTTAATATTTTAATTTACTCAGCTAATAATGAAGACTAGAGGTCGTCCAGTGGAAAACTCGACAAGAAATATCTTTATGTAAAGACGTCTCGTGAATAAAACATGTGATTGGAATTTCTTCCATTTATTTAGAATTTCTGTTTATATTTCGTTGTTATTTCGTCACCAGCAACACATAAGGCCCAATTTTTGGTATATGTTCATTTTTTTTTTTTAATTTTAATTCATTTTTTATGATTACCTTTTTAGCCTATTTTTACTTATAAAGGGATTCTATAAATCTTTCTAGCAGTATACGTAGATTTGCCTGTGATGCACACGAGATGAGAAAAAAGGTTTTCAAGAAACATGCTTGCCTATTAATAAATGGGATTAATTCAAGAGCAACTGTTGGCATTCATATTATCACGATAATGCAAACCTAAGTCACTTATGCCAGCCAGACCAATACCCTCGCTAATTTAAACACCTGCTTGAACAATGACTAATTGAGCGACGGGCTATTGACTAATTGTAACATTTTGCCATATCAGGACACACATAGGGACATCATATTTATTTGCAATTTCATTAAATTAAGTATATTTGACTACCAGTAGTGTCTTCAGTTTTCACAGCGTTTATTCGACATCCTCCGTTATTATTCCACTTTCCGTGATTCCCGTGAGCGTGTGTTTTGCACGCAATCCTGTCACGCTTTCGCGTCTTCCTCATTTTTTTGGCGCGAGATCATCAGCTGTTGAAACTTTAAAATGTTCTTATCAAGAATATACGATGAACATTGTGAAATATGGGTCGGAGAGTTGCAAAAATGAATAGGGATGGAATAAAAGGTGAAATTGCTACAAGAAGAATAGTTGGTGGAACAATTATACACAGTTCATACTTCTTTGATTTTAATTGTGATAAATCCAACTAGAATTTAAAATCTCAATGAATAGAGAAAATTGAAGTAGCTAAATGGTTATAGTGCTGCCTAAAAAGGTAGACGGCTACTGGGAAAATCCAGGAGCTTTCGGAAGTTAGAAACGGTGCTCAGGTGTCCTTGATAATTTAGGGGGGAGGGGGGGGGGGGTTATTGGGGGTCCTTAATAAATAGTCCTGACTAAAGAAAAGGATGATTTTGACGAGTAAAAATTCTAACATCCCACTACATTCTAAAACAATCCGTTGTTTTTAATCCGCTTGAAATAAGTTACGACCAAAGTGTAATTTGTTGTTTCAAAAAGTTGAATTGAATCAATCATAACTAAAAACATACCTATCTCAAATTTCGTAAGACTCTTTTTAAGATCTAGGTTTGTAGCTTTTTTTGTCGAACACCATATAATAAACTAATGTTTGAATAAATGCATCTTTCTTTTTGTATTATAAAGAACTTTTGAAGTGTATTCCTACATTTCTTTAAGCTGCATTTTGCATTATTCCTATTCACAAGACGTCTCAATTACATTTCAAATCATACATATTCAAACTATGACATTTTATAGTCATTTAAAACTGATTACAACCATGACTTTTACAATATAATTACGTCTGGACAGAAAACTACTAAGAAACATAACAGTCGAGAAGATTAATGGAAAATGTACTTTTCATTTCACTATCGCAATTAAATCATTAATTTTTACTGTCGGTTTGTTAATGCGGTAATTAATTTATAATTAACAGCTGACTCTTAATTCCAGGTGGCACATGTGGTTTTCTATTCGACTAATTTTATTTGTGTATGGTTCGCTGAGGCGCTTGTTATCGTAATTATTTCGCTGCATTTTGTTATTTAATTACCCTCAGTTTCTTTTACTCGGATATAACTATCCCGTTACTGGCGGCTAGTTAGCACTAGTTAACTCTAGTTATAATCCTTGTTTTAGACGCGATAAAAAATTATGGAAAAGAGAAATCGTCTCTAGGTTTAATGAATCGTTTATTACGCCGTGTTTTACTAGGTCAACGTAAAGTAAATGGTTTTTGGCCCTATTGTAGAATACAGCATGAATTCTCATTAGATTTGCTTTGGGTTATCAGCTGATTTACTTGTAATATTAGTTTGTAGTTTATTGTGAAACAGTCCCCAGTAGAACTACTTTTTTAAAACCAACTGCTCTGGTAATGTACACAATAGTATATTTCGTAACTAGGGCCGAAAATTAAGTTTTCCGGCTCGAAATCAGTTTTCAAGTTCGAAACAAAGTCGAGAACTTGAAACGATCAAGAGCTGCAAAACCTTTTCGGCCCGTTGTACAAACTTTTCACCACACTATACAAAATTGAGAAGATAGCCTATATACAATAAATCACACAACTACAACAACTTAAAGGTCAAGAAATATTTAGTGGAATCAATAATAATAATAAATAGTTGTTAGGCAGCGGTGACAATAAAACAAGTCTATTGCAATGCATAATATGGACTGATTGTGTATTTAATGTACATTAATGTTTTCAATATATAAGCTAACAGCTGATTTTCGGCCCTAGGGATGTAAAAACCTCCTCGGTCACCGAATGACGATGACAGCTGGCATGGACAATACGTAGCTTTCAGCCTCCAATTAACGTTTGTAAAACGGCTAAAATCCGGCTAATACATCATAGTGTGGTGAAAAGATTGATTTTCGCACTGCAATATTCTCCAATGTGACAAAAGATTAAGTCAACATCAGCATTCTTTAATCGAACGTGAAACGATGATTAAACCAAGTTTTAGAATTTACAGTAACAGTAGGACAAGTATTTTTACAGTATCCATCTAAGTAACTAAGTCAATGTTAAGCACTCAACAGCTTAGAAGTTAAGCATATTAACTATTTGAAAGGGACACAGTTAATAAAATACATTTGACTACTTAATTACAGTGGAACCTTGATAAAAAGACCCTTGATAACAAGTTGCCCTTGATAACAAGTGTCATTTTCAAATCCCATAAAAATGATTTTACCCCTAATCACATGTTGTAACAAACCTTGATAACAATTCTTATTTTACAGTACCCATGAGAGTCTTGTTATCAAGGTTCTACTGTACTTGCATAATTTTGTTCTGCTTTCAAAATCAATTATGAGATTTCACAATGATGACGTAGGGCCTATACGTTTTGGTATAACTACAGAATTACTGCTAAATTATGGAAAAACATCCTTTTGCCAACAGATTTACTTTTATTCTTGGAATTGTTAATAGGTCTTTCATAACCGTATATAGAGTAAGAAAATAGTTTTAGCCTAATAATGAATGCACTGGAAAGCCTGGAGAAATTGTCCAATAACAATGGGCAGATGATGAAAGTAAAATATCGTTATAATCGTATGAATTGAAACGGAAGGGGTTTTTTGAAATTAAAAGTGTCTCTCGACTGAGAAATGTTTCCTTTTTTCCAAGAGGATCCAGAGCACGATGGGTTCCGAACCACAAGCTTTTTTGATATTTAATTCGTACCGAATTATCACACATCTAAAGATGATTCTTCAATTCCGGGATCTGGTCAAAGCTTCCATGATTGAAGTTTTTTACTGAACCAGTATTGCAATGTAGTATTGATGAACTTTTTAAATTAAATACTAAGCTAAATTATTGATTTTAAAGTACTCTACTACTACTTAATTAGCTCTCTCAGCATGTTGATTAACGAAGCTGTGACGATGTAAGGACAGGGCTGGAAAATAGACGCTCGACGCTGCTTGCAACTTGGGGATCAGGGTAACTTTGCCTTTTTGGTAAATAATTTATGAGATTTTTAAAATAATATAAAATGAGTAGAATACAAGTAACGGAATAATAGCCATTAGACGAACGCAGTGGACATCTTTTCCTTTGGATTTTATTCCTTTACATTTGCTCGAGTATGATACAAAATATACTAAAAAACTACAACGCATCCTAAGGAATCAATTATATAATTGATTGTACTTATTTTACTGTAGATTATTGGTATATTAATAACGTTAAAAAATATCAATTATCAGGTATTCAACTAAACAAAACTACAATTTTATGACTGGCTATAGCAGGCTTTCAGTACTTTGTCACAGTTAAAATGATCTTTTCTCTGTTAAATTGTATGATTTTCAGATTAATTGATCAATTCTTTATGGTGTAGGATGTAATTTACTTTATTTAGTCTGTAATTAACTTCATAAGACTAATGTTGGTTCATACAAAATGAGAATGCTAGCATTGTTATTGATTATTTTACAATAATTTGCCAAAACAACACTGTTTGAATATGCACTTATTTAACCAGTATGTACTGTGTATAAATAAAATAACCCCATTGCAGCAAACCTGCTCAGCCTTCTTGGTGAATTTTTTGTCAATTTGCATTTGTTGTTCAAAGAAGAGAACAAAATAACCACACAATAAATTACTGAGAAATCATAAGGTTAATTTTCACTCGTAGATTTTTAAGAAAAATAACCCTCCCCTTTAAAATAAACTGGCCTACTAACAGGTTCACTAGAAACCCAAAACCTAAAGTAAACTATGATATTCCGCTCATCGCCTGTGAAGGACACATGTAAATTTTGGGGCATCAGATAATGCAGGATGGTCTATTTGAAATTTGATATTTTGGCTTCCTGTCTTGTGGGCAGTGGGTAGCTCCCGCCGGGCTGCTGGGTTTGGGATTTCGGGCTGCTATATGTAGTTAAAATATGCTCATTTGATTCAAGCTACAACTCTGAGATATAAGATGTGTGTAATAGTTTATTGAAGATGACATGTTTATAACCTTGAATGTGGTTTATGTTAAAATTTTGATTTTAATCTAATTTCAATTACATTTATGATAGGTTAGTGTTGTTCCAAAATTAGGTGAACACAAAAATAAGATCCTAATATTCGAGATAATACATATTCACATTGTTTATTTATACCATTTCAAAAGATGGTTTTCACGGGTTTAATCTTACAATGGAACAAGTTCATTTGTGATAGGAAATAGTTTAAATAAATGTTTTGGGTGGAATCAACATTTTTATAGCCAACAAATACACACAAGTAAAACAGAGCAAAAGTCACTTTAACTAAACATAATTCAGATACAGGTTGGTTACAAATAAGGATAGAAACAACTAGAGGTCAACCTAGAGGCGCAATTCTTAAGTAACCTAACTATCAATGCCTTTGACTGGGTGGGACTTAAGATTTTATTTAATTGGATAATTGGTATTCAAAATTCCCTCTTAAGATCATACGTCAATATTTGACAGCAAACAGGTTTTTTTTTTCAAACACTCCTTCCCGAAACAAACTGAGGTTAAATATGGCGTACCACAGGGGTCAATACTTGGCCCTTTTCTTTTCAGTTTTCATCATCGAGTTATACCTAAACGTGCATGCAAATTCTATATTTTTTTAAATGATAAACCTTTTTTAAACAAGTCCTTCTGTTTGTATAGTTAGGGATAGTTCAGTAGCATCATTTCAGGTAAAGCTAATTACTGGTATGAAGTAAATCTGTTGTTTATGTAGAGTAGGTATAATCTTGTCCGTAAAAAGGCCCTACCTTAGTTGTTTCTAGTAATGGTGTTATGTTTCTTTTCTTGGTGTCAACTTAGGATCCTAAACTAATCCAAATTTTAACACGTGAAAGAAAAATTAACACAATCAACTGACTTAAAGTTGCATACAAAGTTGTTCTATTCGATCCATGTGCGTGTTCGATAATGATGTTATTAGTTGTACTCTATGACACTAAACAGAATTTTGTATGCTGATAAAAGCCCCGAAAAAGTGTATCTAAAGCTGTCATCATTACCAAAGAATAACCATTATTTATTGATTCTTCCTCATTGATTTTAGCGAAGAATTTCAAAAGTGGGATTCATCTACTTTACAAACAGGAAACGGATTCTGGGATTCAAAGTATAAATGAAAATTACAAAGAGATTTGTATGATATACATACTGTAACTCATTACTGTTACCGTTACATAGGATTTTTAGACCGAATCTTAAATGTGAAAGCTTAAATGTGCGAGCTTAAAATACGAAGTAATTAGATTTAGTAAAACCGCTCTCATTTGAGAAAGCAATTTTGTTTTAAATTAACTTTAAACTTCATTAATATCAATGGAATTTTGACAATACTATAGTGTACTTTTCTATACAGATCCACTTTGGTCCAACGAATTCCTGGATGTGTAATGATTTATCAGTGTGAAATAATTAACTTAGTATAAATTTAACGTGTAACAACTTGTAATGTGTATAAGTCTTAAAAGCCGGAAAGAAGATGATGAGCAAACATATAGAAGTTCAACTTTTGTTGAGAAGAGGGGCGAATTTTATTCTAGTTCTGAAATGAAGCCTATTTATGAAACGAATGGGAGTTTTTAAATGCATTTTTTAAACCGCTATACAACCAATACATCAATGAACTAGACATTTTACAATCATGACGTTATCAAACCGGAGATCCCCGGTGTTGCATGTGGAGTACTTTTTTCTAAATTTTCGTCGTGCAATTTACGTTTTACGCAACCACAGGGTGTTAACCGCATGGGTGGTTTACCCCTTTTCTCATTTAGGGGTGCTCGTCTCGTTTACAAATTTAACCACTCTATAGGGATATGGGAGCACCACATTTTCACTCATTACCCCATGGGGTAATTTCCCATGGGGGATACCTAGCATTCCCTTGGAACCTTCTACCCTGACAATTTCTTATCACCACTGATAGTACCTTTTTCCGTTCCTCCGTCGTCTTTTGGTGGCGTACACGGTGCCCAGCTGGTTCATGGCTATGGTGGGGGCGGGGGGCGGCTCACCCCCGTACACAGCCGCCCCGGGTGCCGCCCCACATCCCGACACCGACAGGTACTCCGTTTTGCCGTCCTTAGCCGACCATCTCACTCACGTGCCCGACACACATTCACACCACACTACTGCACTGTCGCTGCGGCACTACTGATGCTCCGGTGCCGACTGCACTCCCCCCACCCCATCGCTTTGTGATAGGCCACGCCTTCTCTCGCATCGACCAATCACCGCGTGCCACGTCACGCCGTCAACAATGGCAGACCTCCCCCGCCCCGCCCTCGTGCCGTACTCCTCGGTTATGTGATTCTGATTTTGTCTCACTTTTCTCTCCCTCTCTTCTGTCTCTCTCACTCTGTGCATTGTTGGTAAATTACTTGAATTTGATCCCGCTCAGATAGTGGCTACCGGCCACGGTTGATTGACAAGGCTAATTACCTTCAGATAAGGTGGATTATAAAACTGTATAATTAGCCGGGTTATTATGTTATTGCGGTGGTAAATTTGTTGGCGTATGGTGATTGCGGTGAAATTTTCAAGCAACCTTTTGCGGATTAAACCTTTAGGTAACCTATTGCGAGTGTGCAATTACTAGACTAGTTGACCGCAGTGCAACGCATTTGTTCAGTTGGCTTTGATACGGATCAAGAAATGAGGCTTGACCTAGAATTCACTTATTGGAATGGAATATGGAATATTCTACCTCCCACCTTCACGGATTAATCTTTAGTACACTATACAGATTGTGAACATACAATATGAATTTATTTAACTAATACAAATTTGTATTTACTCTCCAAATTTCATGGATTCAATTGCACAACGCAATGCAAATACGAAAACACATAAGGGAGCCCAGTGCCCACCACCTGGCACACCGGCACACCCGTTTGAAACTTGCACGACCGACAGTCAATTCACTTTCATTTGAATTGCGGTAGGCATATTTATCTCGTTATAAGTTAGCTGTAGCCTAGTTCGCAAGTACTGTAAAAAGAGTAAAGATAAGTGGAGTTATACGTGCTCCTTGTGTACTCCATTATCAGTGTTGTGTTCTATCACTGTTGTAATGTTGAGTTTATTTATCCAATGTCGGGCTACCAGAGTTCGGATTTACGAAAATCAATCAGAAGCAACTCCTTTGGACGCCCATATTGTTTAATTTGGCTAGCAAGAGGTCGTGGTCAACCATGTCGAAAGCCTTACTTAAATCTAAGAAAATACCCATTGAGTTTTTTCTTCGTAACGAAATCCTGCACTCCTTAGTTTAGGAAAGAAAATATGGCACTGGTAGTATGTTTACATTACACAATTCATGCCGATCTTAGTAAGTTATATTGTTCTCGGCAAATATCCAAAGGGCTTTCACAATATCCTTTTCTGATTTTTAGACAAAGTCGGGCACATAGAAATGGGCCTATAATCATCAAATTTCGTATCGTGTGGTCACCACTTTTGAGAATTGGCCTGACAACTGCAAATTTCAGCGCAATGGAATGAGGAATTGTTCATGATGAAATTAGTGCTTCACAAGCACAAGATGGGACATTGCATCAGCTCCATAGTTTATCTAATTTTTTAACTGACGAATTATTTTTTCAGATTCTATTATGTTGGCAATAAAAAAAACTAGAGTTGTGGCTGGTGTTTCATCCTAAATCTGTCATACTTGTGGATTTGTAAACGGTTTTAGCAAATCCGTAAAGTAAAGAATGTTTCATGGAAGAAAAAGATAAGTAGAAAACTGTGGAAACATGTGTAATTAGTGTTGGTCATGTTGTGACACATTGAAAATGGTGGACAACGTAAGGCAAGTGGAATGCTATAAAAAGGTTTCCTTGAAAGTTTCCAGTAATTATCATTCCAGTTGTTATACTTGACCTAGACGATGACTTTTTGTTTGCAACGTCTATAACTAACCATCCTCATGTGAAGAAATGATGTAAATTAAAAATACTTACTTTTAGGTTATAGTATGCATTTTTATAACATGCAGGGTATTTGCAAAACTGTAATGTTTAACCGCAGTCAATAGATAATAATTAATTGAAGGATTTCAGAACAAACGTTACTAAAAACGATCTTTAGTAAAACAAATTGTTTAGAATTTTGACCTTTTGATGTGGGGGTCTTTTGAGATTTATTTATCCATGCAAGTTTTTTGGGGGTAAGGTTATGTTGTTTTCATATCTCTTTAAACATAATAATGTACATGATATGTCTAAAATGCAAAAAATAATAACCTTGCGTTCTTCTTCTCCATACGAAATGTTAAAAAACAGTTGTCAGTTGAGATTACTCATAAACTCACTAATACCATAGACTAACCAACACAAGTAGACTTCTCATCCCATTGTAAATTTTGAAGCTCGTTTGTCTAGTTCATGTATGCCACACTGGGCGCTAGTGTCGACGAAATTTTGTTTCTACAGTATTATTTTAGGGTTAATTTCTTGATTTGTGCTTTACTGTTTGGTTAAATAACTAGGGGACAATTTATTGTTTATGATTAGATCGTATTATTTGGTTAAACGAGGTTTTAAATGAGTGTATCAACGGGAAACAAATTGTAAACAAAACACGACCTCTAACATAAACCGTACAGAACTAACAATAAAATTGTCTTCAGCTGTTCCATTAGGATGAGAAATCTACAAAGGGAGTATGTTTTATCTATGCTAATACCATCAACTTCCACTTGACTCAAGTATTTCAAAGGCTATATTTCATGAATAGGTGAGTTTGTAATCATGGAACTAGCAAAACCTCCTCATTTAGTTGAATATCAGCAGAAAAAAAGGATTGACAGAAGATTGTTGCAATGAGAAGTTTTCATATTACTCGTACAATTACGTACAAATCAGCCATAGGTCCTCCCCTATATAGTAATATTCGGATATATTAATTCTTTAATTGAAAGACAGCCGCAGTACGATAATGCAGCAGTGAAAATGTGATACAAAACATTTCAGTTGATGGAGTACACAAGGTTCACAGATGAGCCCAGTAATTTTTACTTAGTGATTATTACAATACTTGTAAACGTTTTAAAATTTTTTACGTAGTACTTTTGTTGTATACTGGCCTGCAAAAATAAGAAGACGAATCAAACATTTCCTACTCTACTGGTCTCTATGCAATTCCCTAAAAGATCCGAGTTGATAACCATTCCTGATTTGATAATTTAGAAACATGAATAATATTCATACAAGGTCGATTAGTATGATTTTGGTAAATGTGTTTATGTTTAAATGCAAAACGCAACACATACTAAAGTGAATAATCGAAAATTACATTTTCAATTTAGTGGTCGTCCAGTGGTCGAAAAATCGTCCAAAAATATCTAATGCACCCGCATTGAATATTGGATACTGAAGTAAATATTCCATCCATATGGACCAGTTTTCACCATTTTTTTAATTAAAAACATGTAGTTGTGTGAACCTGAACCAGTTACAGTATGCGTGTCTAAAATTATATTTTATATCTAATTTTTTGTCACTGACAAAGTTGATGGGTCATAACAGTTGCTGTCATTCCATAAGTTTGACTTTGTCATTTAGATCAGCGCAATCTGTTGGTGGCTCACATCAACTAGGCCTACGACGAATTCAAATAAAAAACTGGCGACATTTTTAACATGGGGATGGAATGTCGCAGTTGTAAGTCAAATTAACAGGCTTCTCTATTTCCACCCCACGCTGTAAATAAAACATGTGATTGCAATTTATTTCATTTGTTTCATTTTCTGTTTATATTTCGTTGTTATTTCGTCACCAGCATGGCAACACATAAAGCCCATGTTAATTATTTTTTAAATTTGAAATTAATTGTCTGTGCTTATATTTGAGCCTATTTGAGGTTTGAAAGGGATTCTGCACATCTACAGGAAAATATCTTTCTATCAGTATGCGTAGATTTTCCCTGCGATGCACACGAGCTGAGAAAACAGGTTTTAAAGAAACAAGCTTGCCTAATATACAGGGTGATTGATATAAGTGTGCCAGCCGTTTTATTCGAAAACTATAAGAGATATCAAAAAAAGTTAAATGGTAAGTGCCTTGGATTTTTTATTTAAAAAATTATAGTCAAGTCAAAAAAATTATTTTAGCCGCCATTTTTCCAATAAGGCCGCCAACTTTGATATTTCTTATGGAACACCCTGTATTTCATGATGTATTCTGGTAGAAAATGTAATTTTAAGACGATTTTATTCTTGTAATGTTTTTCATAAACCTAACCGTTTCAAAGATAATAATGGTTTAAGTTGTGAAATTTTGAATGGTTTTCGAATAAAACAGCTGGCTTGCTTGCTTAGGCATTTATCGAAACTCTTTTTCATGCAGAAATTTCAAAACTTTAACCATTATTATCTTTGAAACGGTTAGGTTTATGAAAAAAAATACAAGAATAAAATCGTCTTAAAATTACATTTTCTACCAGAATACATCATAAAATACAGGGTGTTTCGTGAGAAAAATCAAAGTTGGTGGCCATACTGGAAAAATGGCGGCTAAAATATTTTTTTTTACTTGACTACAATTTTTTAAATAAAAAATCCAAGGCACTTACCATTTAACTTTTTTTTATATCTCTTATAGTTTTTGAATAAAATGGCTGGCACACTTATATCAATCACCCTGTATAGATAGGGTTAAATAAAACAATCAGATGTTAGTGTCAGTTAGGTTCAGCTTATTTTTAGCTCCAACACCAATCAGATACGATGAACTTTAGTTAACTCGTTGTAGTTCTCAACTTAAATCTTTTCAGTTTAAGATCAATACATTCAACTTTTCTTTCTATTTTCATCCAAGCCATATCGGTATTACTTCCGAATTTACTCCATAAGTATTTATTTTCTCTTTGTTTTAAAGAAGTCTGTTTCCTTAAGTTAACAAGCTATAGTTAACAAATATATTTCCATATTCAGGCAAAGTAATTTTAAATTTGGCAGAAAAATAAATAAAAACATTAAACTAATGAACGCCCTTTAATTCAATAATCAGGACAAAACTAACCTGAAAATTGCATTCAGCGGATCCATAAGGACAATATTGAAAAAACTCCTTTTCAGTTATTTGTTTAGTCTATGCGGGATAATGTTTAATCATTGACTTTGAATAGTAAATGTACCCTGCATATAATATAGTAAAACTAGAATGTCATGTATAGGTTCTGAATTACAAAAAAACCTTCTATCTTAAAAATTGATTATTAAGGAGTTTTATTTGTAACCAGATAGAGTACACTCCATTGCAATTTCTGTACATTTACACCTATCATTCGGGGTTGGAGTTATACATCTATTGGATTACCTTACCTAAGAAAACAAATGTTGAAGGCCCCTTAAGGTAAGGTAGTTTTTTTTTCTGGGAGGGAAGAGCAGCCTAGTGGTAGAGCATGGGACTAAGGTCCTCGAGGTCCCGGGTTCAAATCCCACCAATCATCAATGCCTTTTAAATTAAGTGATGAAACCCCTAAATTAGACTGGAGTAATGTGAAAATAATCCCCGGCTATATCCTACCATCCTAGGATAAAAAAGAACGTTTCTATTCTACTTTATTAACAACCTTTGCACGATTCCCCTAATCCCAAAAGCAAATGTATAACGAATCACGAGTTATAAATCCATTATAAACTTAAAAAAAAGTAAAATGTCTTTGCTGTCTTTTATTTTTTTTATTGCAAAAAAAATACATATTATACTGACTACTTTGTATTTAATTTTGTTAATTGCAGGTTTCAAGTTTCACATATTTTTCTTCCAGTATTATCCGTTTACTTAGAGTTGCAGGATTTTTTCCCTTTGAAGATTCTCTTTTTCACTCTTTCAGGTTTTAAAAGTTATCTCTTATATTATGATTCCTTGCTTGCTCCTTGAGAGGTGTAGGTATTCCTTAATAAAATTCTTGTTTCACTCACTAGTTGAGGTTTATAAAGATAGCCTTTAAATGAGTATTCTTTGCTGTGTCTTCAGGAGTACAAATTTCCTTACGAGTATCCTTCTTTTTGTCACTCTTTGAGATTGAGAACTTTAAGTTGTTTATCTAAGTAGATTCTTCTTTGCTTTTTAAAGCTATTCAAGCTGTGGTATTTTTGTTCTGTACGCAAGTTTGAAAAGACGCTTACCCAAAAGTTGACGGTGTCTTTTCCAACGAATCAAAAACAGGTAGTTTAAGGCCAGGTAAAAGTGATGCACAACTTCAAGGGAAAGGCGGCTACGTCCATAACTAGAGAACCATAATAGTGAAAAAACGCAAAAGCTCTAAATAACATGTACGTTAGGTCCATGATTAATACAAATTGAAGTACAATTTTAATCACCATGGTTATTTATATTATTGTTGTATGAGTTACAGATACTATAATATGACTGCAAAAGTAAAGTAATGATCTTTCCAAAATGTGACGAGGAAAATAGTTATTACTATTCAATTAAGATAATAAAGCAGGCAAAATTACGTTCGAATTAAACACTGAAACTAAATGTTTAATATTGATGATGATTACATAGTAGGCCTAATTTCCCACCAACAACTGATACATTGTTTAGAGCTTCATAAAATAGTTAAAATGCACAAGACATATCAACAGCAGATCTTACTGAAGTTTGAATAAGTGATTGAAAAATATCGTGATGGAGAAATAAAATCCTAGAAATTACTTTTGGTTCTCACTGACATAAACTGTGAAAGAATTCAGTAACATTATTCGTGCAGCTATTATCAATTTTTTTGCACAAAATCTTACAAAGATATGTTACAACTCACGCGTTGGGCAGGTAAGTTAAACTCAGTGCTGAGGAACCGTAAGTTAAATAATTCATGCAATGCGGGTGAACATCCCTTAATGTTACAGATTAAACGTTGTTTGTAAACAACTACTGAACTTGTAAACTACGAAATTCTATGTTTTCGTAAAATTGTTTTTCGGTTTATAAAATTTCATGAAGGTAACGTTTAAGTGCGCTTATGTCAGCTAAATGTTTCTCTTTTATTTTATGGTAGATTTATCGATTAGCTATTTGGTTAGAGCCCGCTGTTTGCAAATAGATAATTTTACTTGGTATTTTTTTTTTAATAGTTAAATTGCGAAAAAATAGTAGGCTAAGAAAACGTACTCCTCCATAAACCAGCTACAGTTACCCTTAAAATTATCAACCAACATTAAAGACTATACTATAAGTGCGTATGTTGGATGTATGGTTTCATGTAAGTAACAATTGTTATCTTACTAATATTATAAATGTGAAAGTTTGTGTGTTTGTTTGTTTGTTTGTTTATTTGTTTGTTTATTTGTTTGTTTGTTTGTTTGAAGTTCAATCACGCATGAGCTACTGGACGGATTTGGCTGAAATTTTGCATGATGATAGCTCACATTCCCGATTAACTTATAGATGTATTCTTATCTCAAAAATCCTTTCGGGCTCCGCCCCAGTGGCTCTTTAGTTCAACATGTTAACCTTATGAGTATTCATTATTCATATATAAAGGGAATTAAAGAATTTAGTCAGCTGTTTCAATTAAAATATTGGTTCTATGTTCTATCATATACAAAAGCATTAAAGGTATAAGATTTACCAATAGGATGCAGCACTTTTATTTTTTTGCATTTATGAAAACAGCTAATTTGAACTAAGCAGTAACCAAAAAAACTTTAATACACATTGAGAACTGTCAAAGTAGGATTGTTTACAGTTATCTTAATGTTTTTGACTTCATGAATAATTTGTGATATTCTAAAAATTTGTAATAACTTATTTTTCTCTTTTGTTTAGGTGAAGTGGTAGAACATTATGGCTATGGTAGATGTGTAATACCTCAGAGTAAATAAAACAAAGTACAGAGTTTTATAATATGTTTTATTTTAAAATATGTTTTATTTACTCTGAGGTAATACTATAAATATAAGGTGAATTTAAAGAAGCAAATTTTATGAAACTGTGTCCTCTCCCATTGCAAACGCAAAGCTTGAGTATAACTGGCAACTGCAATAAGCATTTTATACTTATATGCCAACCCCGTACGAAGGACGGGTACTCTGCTAGTGGTTTTATATTCCTATGAATCTTTAGTTGGATCAACATTTAAATAACCACCAAAAGTAATTTAATTACCTTACTCCAAACTCAATTCCCAAACTATATCGGACACCACTCATCACATTTTTCAAAATTCGTAAACTCCCGACCGGAAACGCACGCAATTTTACTAATGACCAAAATCATAACCTTATAAAAACTTATAATTTCTTCTGAACAAAAACATTTCACAAAATAACGGGTATCAGCGGCGGAGCGGCCGCCGCGCTCAAATTGGTGGTGTCTATGCACCCGCTGTCAGGGGTTGATTGGAAAATTGGACTTGTGATAGGTAAATTGTCCCCCTCCCCCCCCCCCCTCCTGGACCGGCGATTAGGACTGTTCACAAATTATATAATTCTAGTCAGGCCTAGCGCCGTGTTGTGTAAGGTTTGTGCAAATAACGTGGGAATCGTGGAGAAAGGTAAGGAATTGAGGTAAGTAGGGACTTTTGAAGAGGGAAATGGGAGGACTTTTTTGAATGGTGTATGAGTAACAAATAACATTATTGTAAACTAAAGCATATCTTAAAATGGGGAGGAAGGTAAGGAAAATGTATTTAAGACGTTAGGGACTTTTGAGGATAGGGAAATAGTAGAGTTCATACCAGAGATTTAATGGCACTCTTCTGGGTATAAGCGTAGATTATGGTATAATTAATGGGGACAAACAAGATTGCAAACTACAGTGATCTCGTATGCTGTATCAAACTATCGAAATATCCAAAATTAATATATATGAATTTAAACATTAGAACACTCTATCTGTTAGTCACAATTCAGTATCGAAAGGTAAACTATTTTAGTAATAATATTAAGAGAACCTAACTGTGCTTTATTTGGTTGTTTGTCAATCCAACCCCCCAATTTTCAGTATTTAAATTATGTAAATAGAGTAAATTTTAAAAAGTTCAAATGGTACTAACTAATACAACTTCTAAAATAGGTTATATCTTCATTATCAAACAAGGCTTTCTGCAGAGCCTTTTCAGGCTTTTGTAATTGCAATTTAGCTTTGGAAACTATAATTTGTAAAACTTATAAATAATCTAAAAGTCAATGGTAAACAGCCCATGGTAATGAAGACATCCCATCTATATGGATCAGCTGTCGCCATTTTTTTTTACTAAAAATGAATGTAGTTGTGTGAGCCAGTCGCAGATTGCGCCAGTGTCTAAAACTCCATTTTGTACCTTATTTTTTGTAACTGACATAGTTGCTGGGCCACAACAGTTGCTATAGCTCATAATAAGTCATTCCAACAGTTTGACTTGGTAAAAACCATCATGTAATCGGCAGAAATCAGCAATTTAGATCAGCGCAATATGTAGGTGGCTCACATCAACTAAGACAAATTTTATTAAAAACCTGGCTACAACTTTAACATGGGGAGCGTTATATGTGATTACAAGAAACAGCTGTAGGATATGTTGTGGTTAATAAGATAAATCTAATGGTTTGTGTTTCTAATAAACATGGATTTTTTTTAAATAATGCTTTAACTCACTGGTAGGATAGATAGATGGATAGACATAACCTTTGCCAGAAATTAAACACTCTTAAAATGCTTTAATTATTAAAATCTAGATAATAATTATTATCAGCGTTGAGTTATTGAGAACATTTTCTATAAAAACAGGGGTTTTCAAGTCTTGTCACCGGTTTACATTTAAAAATGTTTGACCAATCTGAGTAACATTACAGCCATGAAACAATTTGGCATTAATAGGTTAGTTTACCTTACAATATTAAAGAGCAATAATAATTTCCGTAATACATTTCAACAAAACATAACTTTAAAAAACGCATTTTCTTGCATTACACTTTTAAACACACACCCCCTTTTTTAAACCTACAGCAAGCAGTATCCGATTTTTACACCTTAAGAAAATCGCTAAAATCATTTTTGTAAACTCGGAGTACCTAAACAATCAGAGTTGGTTTTTGCAATTGGTTGCAATATTGATACGAAATATATTTTATTGTTCTTATGTTTTGTTTCATGTTTTATCACATTGTCTGGACGTTTGTCAATGTATAATAGTTTGCATGACAGTAAAGATATGATTTCTGTCTTCTTAATACGTTTTGTTCAGACAGGAATTTAAATTAGGTAGCCTACTACAAGTATTGGATTTGTTTTTATTTCAACCTTGTTTGTGTGTCGGACGGGTTCGTTTGATCTAGAATTAAAAAACCCCCTTTGTGTACAGACTGATGTATGATACTGCAAGTTAGTTTTACAATCTGCACTTAGTTTTCATGTGTATTTCATGTATGGTTACTCTTGAAAGCGTTAACATAAACTAAATGTATTCGGTTCTTATTTTATGGTAGGTTTGACAATGTGCGAGCGACATACTACCTGATGATGATCAGAAATTGACCATTCTATTCTGTTGTAATAATCAAGTCAAGCAAGAATAAAAAAAAATAATAATAATTCACTCAAACCAGATAGAAAGATGTCCTAGAATTGTGTTTAGCTGTTCTATATGATAATAATTTCATGAACGAATCTTTGAAACTCTGGTACAAGACACTTTCTTAGTTTCGTCTCCCTTTCAATGAATAGCCTTTCTTGATTAGCTTTTTGAATGGAACATATAAAAGTTCAACAAGCTTGATTTGTGGCTATGTTATTGTCTTGCAGAATAGTCAGTAATTGCTGCAAAGTTAGAACCATAGAATCGTGTATATGGTTACAATATGTTGTTGTTGTGTTTAATTCTTAAATAGATCCTTCTAAAGCGCAACCCCGATCGTATCTTCGGTGTATAATATTTCAGCCACACAATTTTTTCTTTCCATCAAATATACATAAGAAGTTAAAGTTCATAATTTTTTAAGAAACTTTCACGCAACATGAAAGTAAAAGTAATCATTTTATGTGGTAATTTGGTGTAAGGTAGACAAAATCCTCCTGCTTTGCGGCAAAAGCTAATCATTGTTTCTGCTCTGTTCCGGCTGGATATATTTTTTTATTATATGTACTAAATAAATAACTCTTATTTGAGGTTTTAAGGCTTGAATAGCAATAGCATATTTCCTGGGAATAAAACTTATTTAACTAAGAATACATGGATTGAAAAATACCAACATTAAGTTGAAGTTCGAGGATTTTTTAAGAGTGAAGATTTAAGGAGAGATTTTTTTAGGTTTAAATCTACCTAACAGCACACAACCTTTGTCTTAAGTAAAAGGTATCGACTTCGGATTGCTGTAGACATCCCATTTAAATGGAATAGCTGTAGCAAGTTTCTAGACAAAGAAAACAGTTTTACAACATGAAGAGTGGTTACTATTGAAATTATGCACTTTCTTTTAGTTTCCCAAACTATGATAGTTTGGGACATAAAGAGACATGGAGAGAACTTGTGACTATAGTTTACGATTTATTTCCGTTTAGTTTGGCATTATTAAAAAGTGTGTATAGGAGAAGAACACTGAATTCCACAGCAAGACCTCTGCCGATGGTCATATTGAATAATAAGTCATTGCAATACATGTTAAATTGGCTGCAATTCTAAGGTGGAATTGAAATGTCTACTTTACTTAAGGCATCATAGAGTTATTTCATAAGGTACGATTTATAAGATGAAATATCTCCTATTGAAGGATCATCATGCAACATAGTCTATCAATAAATTTGTCATTGTATTTTTAGAATAGGCCTAATAAAGCAATCTCTTGGTGGATAAGAATAACATTATCTCATCTCCATTTACCTTAGGTTTTCCAGTGAGAAATCTCTTTGCAATATTAATGGTGTTTTAAAAGTGAATGCAGTTGTAAAATTTGAAAAATGGGTTGTGTCTGTTGTAGTACTATATCGAGTTACTTCAGCAAGTTTTATTTCGATAAGAAACTGAAGATTATCAATTTAGCTATAATTTGTACTGCCTAAATATATGTATATTAAATTTCCTTCAAATCAATAATTTTTCTGTGTCACCTAATCGTCAATCTTAACCAATGTCACACGTTTTTTGTTGTACGGATTTCACAAAATTGACATCAATGACTGATGCTTGCGTTGATAAAATATTAAAATATTTAGAATTTTCCTAAACACTTTTTTTCAAGTTGAATCGATTTCATGTTGAATTTAAGATATGGTTAAGTTTAGGCATTATGCATTGTAACACCCGTAATGTCACATTGTATGTATTGCTAGTGTTGCCTTCCTTTGTTGTAATATTTAACTGGAGTTTGCATGAATAAAGAAATAACCATGGAATCCTTAAAACTACTAACCATCCAAACATTGTATCAACCTTGTAAAAGTGAAAACTACAAGTAATTTACCACAAGGTAGAACATAATTTGTTAGAATGTATCTACAGTATTTTTGTTTTATCTCTTATCTCACAATGACCTTCCATTTTGTTGCTAGACTGTACTTATGCGTTGTCTGCGATTTCTATCTCATCAGTGCTCTGTCTTTTCGGAATTACCATTTGGAAATTGATCTATTAGTCTAATTACAGCAAATAGGGCTAGCAGTGTGGGATCCAAGATGGCGGCGGACTGCGAGTTTTGGAGGGAAGGGGAGAGGCGTGGCTTAGTCAGCTGATTTCCGAGCTCCCGCCAACGCGCCAACTGTCAGTGGAGAATGCACAGTAGCTACTTTGCAGATGCTACAAAAACAGATGGTATTTGGAACCCCCGGTGCAGCAAGCATACACTCGACGACGTTTTGTAGAAAGATTAAGCCGCGTTTACACCAAAGTTGACAACCAAAAGTTGACAACCAAAATTTGACAACTAAAAGTTGACAACTAAATGTTGCTCCTCACTAATTTAGAGCAACTAGTGGAAAACTTGTTGCCAAAGAATAGGCGCGTAATAATCAGTACAGTGTGTCAAGGATGTCGTCGGACGAAGAAGGTGCAATCATTCCTAAACAGAAAAAATAATGTTTACTTTAGTTACATTATTGAATCAGCAATCTGACACATACTATCTCCCTTTAGCTTGTCAACAACCATTATCATGGATAAGTGATTAGAATAGTAATGATATTTAAAAGGGAATTTAGTAACTATGTTACTATGATATTAGGTATAATTACAAAAGTCACATTAACTTTAGAATCGTAACTTTTACAGCAATCAGGCTGCAGCAATAGTGGGGAGAGGGCTGCACAACTGTATATTGTTTAGAACTAAAAGGACCTCAAAGGTAGTAATTCAAGGATGGCTGCAACTTACTAAATCTTTATTAAAGTCGTTTCGGCCATTTCCGGAAAAGTCAAATTTTCCGTTTTTTTATGGGATAATCACCATTAAAAATCAAAATCTCTAAACAATTCTAAAATACCTGGAGATATTATGGATTAGTACCTACATACAAATTTTAATCAAAATCAGAGCTCTGTACACATCCAGAGTTATTAGGCATAATTAAGATATTTAAATAAGTTAGAAAGATAGCTACCGTAACATTTACCCTATTATAATAATTAAAATAATTCAATAATACACATTTACAATATGTGTACAATATGGGAAGGGGAATAGTTCTCCACTAGTTTTCAACAAGTTGCTTGCGCAAAGCGCGTAGCAACTAGTCTTCAACTTTTTGTTGTCAACTTTCTTTGATCTTACCGACTCTCCGCGGGAAACCAAAATTTAGTGGAAAACTTGTTGCTCCACTAGTTGACGACGGAAAAAGTTGCTGAATTTTGTAGAAAAAGCAACAAGTTTCCGAAACTAGTCGACAACCTGGTTGTCAACTTTGGTGTAAACGCGGCTTTACATCTGTTGTTACTACAGTATAGTCTACGATCAACATGTTATAAACAAATGTTTGTTATACGTAGACCTATTTTATTTTCGATTAGAGGATGTATCTGATAAAAAACTTCAATTCAAAATTGAGTTTAATAAAATAAATGTACATTATACAAAAAAATAACATTGAATAATCAGAACCACAAAAAAGATTAACAAAATCTGTATGATGAATAAATTACATCAACATAATCAAAGAGAACAGGATCATATAAATTAATTCATAAATAATCAAATCGAATATATTTAAATATGGAATTAACGAGACATATTTGTAGCAATGATAAGACATGAAAAATCAAAAATTTTGTTAAAATATTTACCATTATCTGGGTATTTCAAACCCCAAGGGATCCAAAACCTTTTTTAAATGTCGCAACCATTTATTTATTTTTATTGCAATGTTCTATCTGAACTGATAGTAAGGAGCATTGTTTGAACAACACTGTCTGAAGATGGTCAAAAATTGCCTTTTTAATTCTGATTTAGGGCTTAAAACTACGGTACTCATTTTGGTCACTGATTCTGAAAAGTTGAAATCATTTTCAATTACTTTTACTCAACTGCTCAACAAGCTTTTATAAATATGATCTGTTCTTCCTGTTTTTTTATCTTTTCAAGCAAACACAGTATATCTAATACTGATATTTCATAAGGCCATAAAAGTCCTAAGGCTGCTCAAATCTAAAGTAGCAATCCGAAGCAGAATCCTGAATCTTTGAGTAGTTCCCATAAAGTAGTTCGTTTAAAGTCAGGTAAGTTTGGATCTTCATTCACCTTAGATAAAACAGCGTTTAATGTTGGGGGTAAGTTTATTGCAAAGAACGAGTGCACGATTCTTCTAATAGCACTTATTATGAAACCACCATATTTCAATGCTCTATTGTTCCTATAAACCACCTTTTTACGACTCTTTCTTGGGGTACGCACTTTTCCTTTTAGTTCTTCATTTCTAATTCTGTATATCGAACGTTTGCTTGTCGCTGTAGCCTCAGATGTTTTTTCAACAATAAAACTAATACTTGCATTGGTAACACGTTTTAGTACTGAAAAACGTTCAACACTGTATTTCTGTCTCCGCTTCTTATGGGTTTTCCCTTCTTACGCGAATTCATTTTTAACAACAAACACCCACTATAGTTCGGCCGCTTAGAAAACGACCTGCGCGCTAAATGCTAAACCAATGCTGGAGGAGGTCGCTTTCTAAGCGGCCGAACTATAACTGACACTATACACTAATGTATGTACAACTGTAACGGGAAACACTAATATATGCACAACTTTATCGAGAAACACTAATATATGCACAACTGTGTAGAGAAACACTAATATATGCACAAATGTATAGAGAAGCACCCAAATTTAACCGAGAACCAACAGTCACTGAATTTGAATTATAAAATGAGGCAGAAGAGGTATTTTTATTCCACTTCCGTTTCCGGGAATCGCCACAGCATTTGGTTATATTGTGTCACCGTGAGAATTGCAAGACTACAGACCTCTCATCAACTCCAAAGGAAAAGGGCATTGAACTATGAAAAAGTAGGACACGTAACCCGTGCAAATAAATGATCATAAACAATAACTTACATTTATATTTGTGTTTCCCAATAGGAGGACCCCAACTTCCCGCGTGCTAGCATTAAGTACTAATACGTAGGTTTTATAAGATAATAATAATAAATTATGCTATTCGAAAATATTATTTTAATATATACTATTATAATATTACAACTTATTGCATTGTTGTTTTATTTTTATTTTCTCAAATGTGAATGTCAGTTTTTATTTAAAACCCACCAAAATTAATACAAAGTAGGTAGTAGAAACTAAAAGTAATATAAAGTAGGAAATTTGCTGGAAAGGTGGGCCAAGTAGAAGCTCCTTCACTTACAGACAATGAGTCATGCAGAGCCTGCTGCATAGTCGTGTCGCGGCAACAGCCACAGTCAGAATTCGATCACATGTCGTCAGGACCATCAGGACGGGTAGTAGCCCTGCGACCGCTCATATGGCCTGTACTGCCATCTAAAGCCCGGATCGACAGCTAGCAAGTAGTAGGAGGCAGCTTCACCGTAGCCAGTAGACTACTTCCAGAGCAGACTGGACCAGGCTCTACCCTCTCATCGCTCCAGAGACTGTCAAAGAATATCTTTAGTATATCTCTAGCCCTGTGGCCGCTTTCTTAACTAGGTATGTTTGTAGGAATTTGCTGCTGCTTAGTGACTGACACAGCAGGTTGATTCTTCTGGATGGTGAAGGTAGGGCTTCCTCCTGCCAATACAAGTGACTCTTGGCCAAACGGCTCTTCTCAGGGCCAGCTCACCCTCTAGCTCCGCTACACCGGTCCCCAGCCCTGGGCCTCTCCAGATGACAAGGAAGAAAAGAGCATAAACACATATTTGTTTAATAAACACAATCAGCTGGAGAGGGAGGAGGAAGGAAGAGTGTGAATATATAAAAACAATTTGAATTTCAACTACAACATTAAATTGCCAATCTAACATAACCTATGTGATAAAATGTTCACAACCTTTGTGGTTGTGTGTTAAGAATAAATTTCGCTACCTTAAGTGACAATAATATTTTTACTGGCGTACTTGAATTTGGAAGTTTGACTACAGAATAAGTGTTAAGTATGCTTTTAATTTATTTTGCAATTAGTATGTCTAAGACATAATATGTTTAAACATTCAAATATTTTTGCCTTTGGTCTGGCTCTAACACTTGTTTTTGGGTTTTAAATATTAACATGTGTTTTGTATTATTAATGGTTTTTAATGTTCTGTGTTCATGTTAAAAGAAATATGTTGTACTAAATTACTTTTTCCTACAGTTACCTAACAATGTACATGTTCTCTCACTGATTTGAGAAAGCAAAGTGGCCAATTCGCTCACCAGTGAGACGATGTTAACATTGTCTCACTCTAATTACTTTGTCTCACTCCAGATTTGCAACGTGAAGGCACGAAATAGCGCGTAACATGCAGGCAACGTCGTATGCGCGCGAAATACGTTGGCAGCACTGGCTGTAAATCAGCTGGTCAGCTGTTGTACTGTTGTATTTGTCACTTCACATTAAATGTTATATTAAAAGTTCACTTCTGTGTAAAAATAGGTTATGTTTGTTCATGTTTCTTCACAAATGTTTTTGTTTTATGGTAACTGTAGGAAATGTATAATGTGCAACTCGAGTTCAAAGTACAATTGCCTCACTCGAGAAACCATTCCTCACTCGCCTACGGCTCGTGAGTAAGGATTTCTCTCGAGTGAGTCAATTGCTCACTTTTCTCACTAGTTGCACAAATAACTATTGTTCTTAATTATTTAGTGATTTTACCCTCCATCAAAGTATTTTCCTCTCTTTTCACTAACTCTAAATATCCAACCTCAAGACACATCAAGATTTACATAGAAGAAAATAGTTCAAGGTAAAATCTCTTCCTTAACAAATATTGTTTGGTACTAATCAAACCTGATGCTCAATTTTATTCTAAACACTCTAATTCTCTCATCTCTAATCATTACAATAAATAAACTGGTGTTAATTTATTCTATGTCTGAGTAGAATATGAACCGGAGAAAGCTGAAATTTTGTTTCTAAAATATTTCACAGCCATTAGGAAAAAGGGATCTCAGGAAAGGTAGGAGACCTCATCGAGTCAAGGAAGTGTGGTCAGTTCTCACTTAAAAATTATTGGACAAAATTTTGACCAGCCAATATTAATCCTCCAATCTTTCAACTGGCCAGGCTCAGAATTTAACTTTAAAGAATCTGCCTCGATGAAACCATGTTGAATTAAAGTTGCATATTATGTAGGCCTAGTTTACCAAAAACTTCCAAATACAACAGAAACCTCCTTATCCCCGGACAGCATATTTTACTTGTGTTAATTTGTTTTTAACATTGGCTTTGGGTACTGCAAGCTGACTCCCCTGTGATGCACAGGTTCTGAGAAAAAAGGTTTTAAAGAAACATGCTTGCCTATTAATGTATACATAAGTGAATTTATCGTGAAATAACGGATGCGGCATTTTTGTACTTTTTGTATACCAATTAATCTCAAAGGCTACATGTTCATTTGCATTTGTAAAGTCTGCAAGAATCTTTTATGATCCTATACCTAAAACTATGAATCGATAAAACGTGTACTGTACATGTAAATTCACTGGAAATCTTTTTTAATAAGATGAAAATAGAATTGAAAGTGTTTTTCATGGCCAACACCCGCCTCTGTATGTGTTAAGTTTGCTAAAATAAAAGGAAACCAACTCAAACGGTTACAACTGAAGGTCTAGGTGTTATGTTGAAAAGATTTATTAGTTTAAATAACTCCTAAAATTCCAAAAAAAAATACCTAAACTGTTAATAGAACTTAAATATAAATTGCACAAAACACGGAAAATCTAAACTAAAAACTTTTTATCGATATTGTATATAATTTTAAGAAGATTTTAACTTGGTTTTAAATAATCCAACTTAAAATCTTATAAATATACATATTACTATTCTATAAAATAGTTAGGTTTGATATCCGAGTCTAAACTGAATTAAACGTTACAGTATGCCTTTTTTGACATCCCAACACTATTCTACCAATACTAAATTTTTTTACACCACCAACAAAACGAATACATCATTTGATCGAGTACTTTATTCGTCTTATTTTTTAGGATTACAAAAGAAGTGTATAGTTACCTAAAATTAAGTTTTCCTAACTGTATTGACAACAACATTTCTTATGATAAAACGTAGTTTTATAATCAGCTTGATTGAAATAACAAGCACATTCGAAACCATACACTAATAAAATAAGGTTAATGAAGAGACATTTATTTTCACTCATGAGTTTATTATTCTTAGAAACACTGTATACTGAATACAAATTATTAGTCAAGAGCCAGGAATTACATTTGTTCTTTATCCTTTAAGTGTTACGGTGCATCATTTAGAATACAATAAAAATCATGTCTCCGTCAAAAAGACAAAAAATAACGGAGACGTCAAAAGCAGCCAAGGGCAGATTTTTTGTCTTTCACCAGGTCTATAAGATCATCTGAAACAAGAAAAAAAAGTTTTAATGAAGTCATATACATAACATATTAAAATTGCTAAAACATCTTCGCTGTTCACCCCATCAATAAAAACCAAAATTGTTGACTTAAGTTCAAAAGCTTCGTAGATAGGTTCATTCCACTATTGATCGCTATAAACCTTTTAGAAGTTATGTTTACTCCGCAAAACTAGTGATTTATTCTTAGAATAATTTCCCTTACGTTTCCAGTTTGGTTGGAAAATCTAGAAGCTGTTCCGACCTTGCTTTTAACGTCAACCTTTTTATTGCATTTTGTTATTTCATATTTTACAACATGTTTGCACACATTTTCCTGTATTATAACATTTTAATGAGCTCTTTATTTAATTGTTTGAAAATATTTTACCTCATTTACCGATAGTCAACCATGCAAACTATGTACTTCAAGTACAGTAGTTGCTTCTGTACTGTGTACTAAAACTGTTGTGAAGAGGGAATGACAAAGAAAAGTCGTACAAAAGACGTCTAATTAGGTATGTGAATTTCATGAATTTTACTCCTTCCCTGTAATCGTTCGAATAGCATTATATTTTACCCAGAAGAAATATTCAAAAGAACACATTCTAAGGAACGAGGAGTACGCTATCTATATAATTAATACGCTACATGAAACTTTGTCGGTTGAACTCCTCCGCCATTTCTTAACAGATTTCATCCATTGACGTCTCATTGGAAAGAGCGTGTCGCGTAGATTTGCAAACTGGCCTTACATTTTTGAAAAATCCCTTGGGCTCTGCCCCAGTGGCTTGGAAAGTTCCCATGTTATCCTTATGGAAGAACATAATTGTTTACATTTTGATCAGCCTGTATAATTTAATTGCTGTTATTTATTTTCAATTCAATGAAACACATTGAGTACATTTATTTACTATTTGAGTTTGTGTAAACATAACCCCCAAGACTGATCGTGTTAGCATGACTGTAATTTAAATTTGTGCATTCATCGTTGTTTTGTGTAGCTTTAATTTGTTTATTTGTTGTTTTTTTTTTCTTTTAAATGCCTCCGACGTTTCGAAAACGAAACATTGACAGGACGCGTAATCGTGATAACGACTGCAGCTACAGAACAGTGGCGCGTACAGTCAGCACCTGACCCTGGACAATCACAACTATTAGGTTACAAAATGCGCCCTAACACCCCAAAACGACTTTTTGTTCTCAATTGTCCCTCTATCAATGACCTGTGTTGCCTGTACAGCGAGGCATTTTACGAAGGAGAAAACCGGCCGGAATGCTTTAGGTTTATCAATAACGAAGATAAACATGGTCTGAGTTACACACCGGTAATCTTTGAGGTGACTCTTTTAAACTCATTGTAAATATGACTGTTATTCGTTTTTAAATCTTTCCTGTAATACTTTTCAATTGCTCGAATTCGAGCAACATGTACTCTAGTATTATGTTATTAGTCGAGAAAATAAACGTTTCCTCCCTGGCGAGTGTGGTCGTTCCTACAGTTAAGTCGAATGCAGGATTACCATAAGAGGACGGTGAACAAATTTGGGAGAGTGACTTAGGATTTTTTTAGTCATACTACAGTAAACAAACCTAACACTTAATAACTGCAAAAATCCCCTGTAGGTCCCCAAGGAGTTGCATTGGTACGTTCCCCCCAACTTAAGGACTGAATATCTAACTCATAACCTCTTTAAGAGGTTAAAGTTGGCTTTTATAACCACTATCTATCGTTAAAATAATCAACAACTTAGTATCAAACTTTTTTATCTTTAAAATTAAGCTTGATTTAAATTTTGTTACGTTGACAATTATTCATATTTTTATTACAGGTTACTAGTTACATATTCAATTAAACTAGTTTTTCTGGTTGGTTCTGTGAAAAAGGAAGGCTCCTTTAATCTCTATAGACATCATTACTGGTGTATTGTACTGTATATTCACTGAGAACCTAAAACTAAAATCAGTTAGATGCTAAACAGCTTTTAGAAATCTAACCTGAAAAAAGTCAGTAGATATTTTATAGTACGTAATTGAACCCTATACGAGCTGAAGCTGAAGTTATACGAGTCATCTCACCTCACTCTCACTCCATTCAAAACCATATGCACAACGTATGCACTATAATAAGAATGAGCCATTAACAAATTCATTACTATTTGATAATAGTTATCCAGAACATATTTTGCATCTGAAAGACTCTGGCTAAATAAGGAGATTCCTAGTAAAAATTAATGACTGTATTTTTCAGAAAAACCTCACCAATTTCTAAGTTTGTTTCCAATGAGCACAATACTAACCGGACTTGACCATGTACAAAAACAATGTACCTAAGACCGGTAGTTTAGTCGTGTACAGACCGCCGACCGGCCTAGACAGAAGTACCAGACTCATAACTCAATAGGAACAATCGTAAACTCAACTGTGCGGCTAATTAATAAACATTGTGGTCGTGTAGCTGACCGCAGGACACGTGTATCCTGCGGCAGGATCAAGGGGCCGCTGAGGGCCTCCAGGGAGCCACCAGGGTCCCACACTTGTCAGTCGGGGAGGTGGGGCTTCTTGGGTTGGAAGTTTTGAAAATTTTGAACAAGATTTTGAGTTGCAGGACGTTCAAGGAGTGATAATTCAGAAAACACAAAGTAGAGTTAAAAAGTAAATATTAAAAGTCAGATGGTTGAGGTTGAAGAGACATCATTTGATCGACACAGATCTGACAACAGCTGGAGTTTCAAAACCATGTTTGTTTCCCATGTTAATGTTATGGAGATATACGAAACTTTAAATTATTAATATTTAATTTCTGACAACAGCTGGAGTTTCAAAACAATGTTTGTTTCCCATGTTAATCTTATGGAGATATACGGAACTTTAAAGGGCCCCAGGGCCTCACTCTCTAATTGTTTACCTAAAAAGAAAGTTTCCTGCACAACTTCACGTTACGCTCTTTCCAATGACACCAAAAACATGTCAATCGGTTCAGTAGTTTCGGAGGAGTAATTTTCAAAAAAATCCTGCTTGCGTATTAAATAAGTCGACATGGCACTTGGTTGACATGACAGTTGACCGACATATAAAATGATATAAATGTATGGAACCCTTTAAGTTGTTCCGTCACTTTATCGACAAGCTAATTCGGGGATATTTCATTTTTTAAATACTTGTAATCCCTATGTTATAGAGTATCATTTGAAAACATATTTTAAGTAAAAGAGAATGTTATTTTAAATTCTCATATTGATTTAAAAATTAATGTCATTCAGCTACATGCAAAGCTCTCTTACTTGTAAGACTTGTACTATTTATTTACGAATGGGTCTACAGTTTTTTTTTATGCACTGAACCAAAGCACAGACACTAGCGGTTACTGTGTTGTTTGTGACCAAAGGGTCATGACATATCGTATAGGTGTTGGTGGTGTTCATATTTGTACGAAACGATAAATATTTTGAAAGCACACTGCCTGAAGCAAAGCCCACATCTCATTTCACAGGTACAAGAAGTTTTTAAAATTGACGTAATGGTCGTAATGGCTTCCGTTTTCACACGACCAGTTCTGAACAACGATATAAACAACTCACTGAACCATAAGTTTTTCATTAAACTGTTTGACATTGAACTAAATCTGCGACCGTTTTTCGTATTTTGATCGTCCTCTTTTTATATTTTGAAAAAAAAAATCAATACTGTTTTTTACTCTGTGTCTTTTGAAGACCTTGAGGGAAGACAGCAATACTAAAATACAGCGATTTAATGAGAGGCACCACAATAGTAATGGGTATGATAATTTAAAAAGCAGTTAATAAACTAACCAGTAAATGGCTAAAAGAATTGTAGATCTAGATGCCAATATCTTGAGGAAGGTTGCCCAAGAACGCAACTCTAGACCTAAATATCTTGACTAGTATTTTCTGCAGAATTATTTGTCCGTATTTAATTGTCGGTATTGGTATTAAAAAGGTTTTGTAGGAATTTCCATGGAGTTAGCTTACCAATTAATAAGAGTCACACTAATCTATATTACGAGGTTGGATGGTAGTCTACTTTCGTAGACTCCTTTTACTTAGACACGGTAAACATAAACTTGTTCCACCAGGAATTCCCACATGGGTACAATATTGCCAACCCGGCCACCATATTTCCCGCACAATTTCTCCAGAGTAAACTAGAAGTAACGTCCGGTGCACGCTAGCTTCCTACTGACAAAGGTAATTATCCGAGATTAAATTGAAAACTCCCTTGCAGACGGTATGGTCGTCTAATAGGGGAGTTATAGGGGCAGCCTGTCCTAATGGGGCCACTAAACAATCGCCGGCGCACTGGTGATGTGCAATTACATGAGTGGAATAAATTTTGAAGGAGCGGCTGGACACCTGCTGACTTGGCAGAGAGGTGCTAATAACTCTGGGTCCAGACGAGCTGGCGCCCAGACCTCACATCCTGCCCTTCGCAGCATCTTATGTTGCAGCGACTGCTAGGTTGGAGTTTTGACATATACAGGACTTTTAGTAGAAATTAAAAGTATGAGGAAATTCAAGGTCTCTGGAGCACAATCCTAATATCTCCCAGATTGCAAATTCGGTAGCCTCGTCTCGGAATCTTGTGTTGTAGCAACTGTTAGGTTGAAGTTTTAACATACACAGGGCTTGTTGTGTAAACAAGAGAGTCCCCAATTTATTTTTGAAGCATACCTCTAGCTCTAATAACCCCCAGGCCAATAATATCGGCTTCAAGAAGATTGCACCGAGAGTTGCAGCTCTCGGATATGCTGGACTCTTCGAGTAAAATAAATACCCCCGCCGCAGCAAACCTGCAGACTAAGCGAATTTCCATTAGCCTGATAGGATTTCACATTAAAATGCTTCCTTAAAAATATCATATTTATTCCCTATTTAAATAGAATTAGTTTAACGAGTACTTAGGTTTGCTGCGACAGGGAGGGTAAAAAGGTGTTTTTTTAATGTTAATAGTTTAGTAAGAAATAAATGTATTTTCCAAATTCGATCAAAATATGTTCATAAACAAGTAAACTACAACAGTCGACTTATTCTCCATAAGAATAACATGGGGATTTTAAATTTACAATTTTTTGGAATTTTCTCTGTAACCATTAGGCACACAATAACGCTTCAATATACTAAATTATTTGTTTTTTTAAGCTCTACAAAATGGTTTGGAAATAAATTGTAAATTTTTGTGATTTTAGGGTCAAAAATGGGAAAACCTATTTTTACCCCATAAAACCCCCCATAAACCCCCGTTCCCATAGTCCGATCATGCTGGTTCGCGAACTCGATCGAATAAATGTAGGTTTACACGTTTGTACCAAATTTCATCAAAATCGGATCATTTTTGCTCGAGTTATCGTACTGACGGACACATATATATATATATAAATATATATATATATATGAATTTGAACGGATGGTGTTTTTGGCCTCTAGGGACCTCAAAACGAAAAAATAAATCGGTCCCGGGTCCAGGTCTTACCATGAGTACTACGGTAATAGCTTATTCCCTATATGGGAAATTCGCTAAAACGAGGAAATCTCTTTTTTTCTTCTGGAGCACAAATCTTATCCAAGAACGCACAATATGAGGCCTCCTCTCAGCATCTTATGTTGCAGCGACTGCTCGGTTGAAGTTGTAACATATGCAGGACTCTCAGTAGAATTTTAGAATATGAGAAAATTCAAGGGATCTTTCTGGAGCACAATTCTAGTAACTCTCAGGTCGAGGTTTCAGTTGACTCATCTTAGAAACTTATTTGGCATGAACTGCTAGGTTGAAGTTTTAACATGTTATTCTCTTCCATTATCCGTTTCAAGCTCCAAATATTGTCTCTGAGACAATAAGCAGACATCTGATGTTGACCGGAGATGGAATAAGAAGATAAAGCTATTATAAAACAAATATGGGAGGAAACCACCCTTAAAACCCCAGGATGCCCAAAAAAGAAGTAGATAGTTGACGTAAATAACTAAAAGATTACGGTGAGCTAATGAAGAAGGCACAGAAACGAAGAATGTGGTTGCAGTTAGTTAGGATTCAGAATAACTTGTTGAGTAAAAGTTTCCATAGATGTCAGTAAGTTAGCCTAAGAGTAAGTCTGATACAAAAAGCAGACAACTGAACAACACAAGTACGTCTACAGGTAGCTGAGCTAACAAGGCTTAGAGTGCTAAGACACAGTAAATCGTCTCTCTTCGCTAAAAACTGCTGCTATCGTCCCATAGACTACATAGTTATCGTCAAAGAAACGGATGAAACCCTACTTAAACATCAAGCTGAACGTGTACCTACTACACGTGATATTTACCATGACACTATAAACACAATATTCCCACGATATTAATACATCGGACCGGTACAAACACGTCGGGACCGGTGGCGCCGTGATACATGCGCGCCTAATATATATAGAGACAGCGTTGATTTGCGGCCGCGCGCTACACAGCTCTACAAATGTTTCACAAATGATATAGTTCTCAGAGAACTTGGCGATTTACTACCGCCACCACAGCGCTTCTCTTTTTACCGCGAATCTCGTTTGTAGAACTACGGTAGAGCGCGCATTAATCACCGATATAGAATTTATACCGATGATAATAAAAGTCCGCAATAAGTCTGGAATAACGTCCGCGGTTGATTTACACTTAGGAAAGCACGTAGCGAATCCGCTGTCAATATACCGGTGAAATAATGAAGCAATAATGAGCGGAGGGCTGCCCGCTGCGAGACGTCCTCGCGCTCAAAATACCCCATCATTTGTAGCGGCTCTCAAATAAATTAACCCGGGTGGATCTTAACTTAATCCAAAACTCGCTCATTGTAATATATAAGACCGGGTATTCGTCTTGTGGACGCCCTATTGATATTTTAATTAAATAGATTCCTACCAGTCGAATTTGTGTGCGAGGGGTTCCCACACCTACGTGGTTTGTGTGTTGAATTGATGTTTCATTGTTATTACATTGGGACAGTGACAAAATTATGTGTACTGTATTACAACACATAGGCTATATGAGTGGATTATTAACGGCGGTGGTGTAGAACGGAGTAAAGAGTCGTCGTAAAGCTGCGTTTCTGGCTAAGATAATCTGATTTTTAGACATGACTATTAAAAGCCAAGCCATCCAAGACAGCTGGATCCAGTTTCAGCCCATCCATCTTCTGAAGTTATCTTCTGAATTTTCTCAGGAGTGAACACGCTATCTACTTATTGATAGACGAGCACTCAACTTTGACTAGACATTTTATTCCCTTGTTAAAGTTGTTGGTGGATAAAAAAGACCATAGTGGGGGATTAAGCCTCTGAGTGTGCTGATTTCAATTACTGTTTTATGTTGAGTACATCAATGTTTCAGCCCGAGATACTTAAACCGCCACGATCATTAAAGCGGATTATAAGGGTTCTTAGTACAGTAACCCGATGTAAGTATGGAGGATATTCGTTTTCTCATATTATCTCCTAGATTTTTTAAAAACGTTCTTCGTAGACCTATATTATATTTTATTTTTATTAAAATAAAAAATACTTCAAATATTCTAAACCCGGGCTGCCCCTAGGAGGATTTAATCCTCCTAGGGCTGCCCGGGCTGATTATCTACAACCGGGCCACCCAGGCTGAATTTCTAAACCGGGTTGCCCGGGATGATTTTCTTGACCCAGGCTCCCGGGCGGATTTTCTCGACCCGGGCTAATTTTCTACAACCAGGCTGACCCGGCTAATTTTCTTCACCCGGGCTGCCCGGGCTAAATTTCTCGACCCTGGCTGATTATCTAAGCCCGGGCTGCCCGGGCTAAATTTCTCGACCCGGGCTGATTTTCTACAACCGGGCTGACCCGGCTAATTTTCTTCACCCGGGCTGCCCGGGCTAAATTTCTAAACCCGGGCTGATTATCTAAGCCCGGGCTGCCCGGGCTAAATTTCTCGACCCGGGCTGATTTTCTACAACCAGGCTGACCCGGCTAATTTTCTTCACCCGGGCTGCCCGGGCTAAATTTCTCGACCCTGGCTGATTTTCTTCAACCGGGCTGAGCGGGCTGATTTTCAACAACCGGGCTGCCTGGGCTAATTTTTTAAACCCGGGCTTCCCAAGATGATTTTTTAAATCCGGGCTGATTATCTAAACCCGGGCTGCACGGGCTAATTTTCTAGACCCTGGCTTCCCAAGATGATTTTTTAAATCCGGGCTTATTATCTACAACCGGGCTGATTGTCTACAACCGGGCTGCCCGGGCAGATTTTTTAAACCCGGGCTTCCCGGACTGAATTTTTTAATACGAGCTGCCCGGGCTGATTTTCTCGAAACGGGCTAATTTTTAACACCCGGGCTGACTGGGCTAATTTTCTTCACCCTGGCTAAATTTCTCGACCCGGGCTGCCCGGGCTTATTGTCTACACCCCGGCCGCCCGGGCTGAATTTATAAACCCGGGCTGCCCGAGTGAACGGGCTTATTTTCTAAACCCGGACAGACCGGGCTAATTATATCGCCCGGGAAGCCCGGGTTTCAATAATCAGCCCGGGTTTAGGAATCAGCCGGAGTTTAGAAATACCGCCCGAGTAGCCCGGGTGTAGATAATAAGCCCGGGCAGCCCGGGTTTAGAAAATTAGCCCGTGCAGCCCGGGTTTAAATAATCAGCCCGGGTCGAGAAATTTAGCTGGGGCAGCCCGGGTAAAGAAAATCAGCCGGGTCAGCCCGGGTACATTTTATGAAACAATAGTTTTTAAAGACTAAAATGCCGGTAGGATGAACCGTTTGTTCGGTTGGCACTTAATTTAATGACAACCCGGGCACTGTACCTGAGCCCGGTTTGCCCGGGCTCTGTACCTGAGCCCGGTTTGCCCGGGCTATTTGGCATACCCGGGCTTACCGGGCTATGATGACAATCCAGGCTCTGTACCTGAGCACAGTTTTCCCGGGCTATTAGGCAAACCCGGGCTTACCGGGCTATGATAACAGCCCGGGCACTGAACCTGTGCCCGGATTGCCCGGGCTATGATGACAACCCGTCACCACCGGGCTAAAGACATTAACCCGGGCGATTTGGCAAACCCGGGCTTACCGGGCTATGATGACAGCCCGGGCACTGTACCTGAGCCCGGTTTGCCCGGGCTACTTGGCATACCCGGGCTTGCCGGGCTATGATGACAATCAGGGCACTGTACCTGAGCCCGATTTGCCCGGGCTTTTTGGCATACCCGGGCTTACCGGGCTATGATGACAGCCCGGGCTTTTTACCTGAGCCCGGCCGGGCTTAACGGGCTATGATGATAAACCGGGCTCTACACCTGAACCCGGTTTGTCCGGGTTATTTGGCAAACCCGGGCTTACCTGGCTATGATGATATACCCGGGATTACCGGGCTAAGAATCCTCTATGATACGAATGAGTTATGCCGGAACGTGGAAGTTGTTCTCCAGAGCATCCAGCATATCGCACCACCTCGTGGAATTAAATGCGTTTCTCACATCGAGTGTTACAAGCAGCACAAACCTACGAGAGTAGTGGTTATAATCCTCAGCTCTCATCACGGCTTGCTTCGCCTCCTCAACTGCGTCAATCGTAGATCGCCCCATCCTGAATCCATACGGTTGAGAGGACAGGTCCCCCGCAGTGCCCACGGTTGAATTAAGCCAGAACGGATCATCTTCTTGAGGACTTTACCAACCGTATCAAACATACACATGTCTGTAGAAGGATGGCAGGTCTGGGTCTCCCTTCCCCTTCTCAACAAGCACTAGCCTAGCTGTTTTCCAGCATGAGGGAAAAACTCCTTCGGATAGGCAGGCGTTGTACATGCGCAAAAGGCCCGGGCTATGATGACAGCCCATCACCACCGGGCTAAAGACATTGGCCCGGGCGATTTGGCACACCCGGGCTTACCGGGCTATAATGACAGCCGAGGCACTGTACCTGGGCGATTTCGCACATCTGGGCTATGATGACAGCCCGTCACCACCGGGCTAAATACATTAGCCCGGAAGATTTGGCATACCCGGGCTATGATGACCGGGCTATAGACATTAGCCCGGGTTATTTGGCATACCCTTGCCATCCCGGCTATGATAACAGCCCGCCACTACCGGGCCACAGTCATTGGCCTGGGCGATTTGGCACACCCGGGCCTACCGGGCTATGATGACAGACCGGGCTCTGTACCTGAGCCCGGTTTGCCCGGGCTATGATGACAGACCGGTACCACCAGGCTATAGACATTGGCCCACTCAATTTGGCACACCCGGGCTATGATAAAAGCCCGCCACCACCGGGCCACAGACATTAGCCCGGGCGATTTGGCAAACCCGGGCCTGCCAGGCTATAATGACAACCCGGGAACTGTACCTGAGTCCGGTTTGCCCGGGCTATGATAACCAGCCCGTCTACTCCGGGCTAAAGATATTGGTCGGGCGATTTGGCAAACCCGGGCTTACCGGGCAATGATGACAGCCCGGGCACTGTACCTGAGCCCGGTTTGCCCGGGCTATTTGGCATACCCGGGCTAAGAATCATCTATGATACGAATGAGGTATGAGCAAGACCATACGACAAGGTATGGCAAACCCGGGCTTCCAGGGCAATGATAACAGCCCGCCACCACCGGGCCACAGACATTAGCCCGGGCTATTTGGCACAACCGGGCAATCCGGGCTATGATAACAGCCCGGGCACTGAACCTGTGCCCGGATTGCCCGGGCTATGATGACAACCCGTCACCACCGGGCTAAAGAAATTAACCCGGGCGATTTGGTAAACCCGGGCTTACCGGGCTATGATGACAGCCCGGGCACTGTACCTGAGCCCAGCTGCCCGGGCTATTTGGCATACCCGGGCTTACCGGGCTATGATGACAGCCCGGGCTCTGTACCTGAGCCCGGTTTGCCCGGGCGATTTGGCAAACCCGGGCCTACCGGGCTATAATGGCAGCCCGGGCACTGAACCTGTGCCCGGTTAGCCCGGGCTATGATGACAGCCTGTCCCTACCGGGTTAAAGTAATAATATAGCGCGTTTAAGACTATATTAAATATGCTATACCATAATTAATTTTATTATTCGCCAGGGCGATTTGCCACATCCGGGCTTTGATGCCCCAAAAATTACATTTTATGAAACAATAGTTTATAAAGGCTAAAATGCCGGTAGGATGAACAGTTTGTTCGGTTGGCACTTAATTTTAAATATACACTAAATTAAACCTTCTTTATATACTTTTAAAAAAGAAACAAATATATCATTAAATATATATATATAATATATATAATTATATAATTATATATAATATATAAATAAGAATATAATAAAATATATAATTTTACTCAAACTCGAGTATATACATGTTATGTAAAATAAATAAGATAATAAATATTCTCTCTCAATTTACTATTGCTATAATATTGCCCCTTTTGATAAAACTAGACATTTACAAACATAGGGTATAGTTACAGTGCCCGAGCTGTCATCATAGCCCGGTAGGCCTATAAAAAAAAACAATTTTTCCAGTCAGTTGTTTGTTTTATTAAATGGGGCAATATTATAGCAATAGTAAATAGGGAGAGGTTATTTATGTTCTTATATATTTTACATATATATATGTATATATACATGTATATACTACAAATCGCCAGGGCCAATGTCTGTAGCACGGTTGTGACGGGCTGCTACGGGGAAGATGTTGAGGTGTGTTTTTTCAATTGAAATATTGATAGCTTAGTATGCAATAAACTAAATTGCCAAATTTGATTAAAATATATCCATAAACAAGCAAACTTGAACAGTTTATTTATTCTCCATAAGAATAACATAGGAATTTTAAATTTACAGTTTTTTTTAAATTTTCTCCGTAGTCAATGAACATTCAAAAACACTTCAATATACTAAATTATTTGTTTTTTAAGCTCTTCAAAATGGTCTTGAGAGAAGATTTCCTTTTGACTCTTTGTGGGACGTCCCCATGACATGACAGAAAATTGATATTTCCTTAAAAAAAGTAGATTGTTAGGTGTGGTGTTGATGTACCAAATCTTATTGATTTATCTGTTATCGTTTAGAAAATATTAAACCGGTCCGGGACTTTTGGGAAAGTCTGTATAAAACGATAAAACACAATGCACACACAACAATAAATCACAGTACAATAAATCATTAACCTAACCAACATCATCTGTTAAACTTAAGAAAATATTGGTGTGCCTTATAAATAGTCTTTTGAAATACCAAAGAAACGATATCCGGCCTATACCATAAAAAGTTGGAAATAATTCATTTGATATTAAAGATGGCAGACAAAAATTATTATTAAAACATCAAGGACTAATAAATGTAATAGCAAATACAGTATATGTCTCGTTGTATCTCTGATTTTAAAATATCAACGAACCACTTCAAATACAAACCAGTTTTTTCATCAGCTTTTTAGTTCATTGCCTTTACATTTTCACACTTACCATTATTAAACACTAGCAGAGGACCCGTCCTTCGTACGGGGTTGGAATATAAGTATAAAATGCTTATTGCAGTTATATTCAAGCTTTGCGTTTGCAATAAGGGAGGACACAGTTTGATAAAATTTGCATTTTAAATTTACAGTATTCTACAGTAGTACATATCTACCATAGCCATAATGTTCTACCACTTCACCTAAGCAATAGAGAAAAATAAATTATCAAAAATTCGCAAAATATCACAAATTATTCATGAAATGAAAAACATAAACATAACTGTAAACAATCCTACTTTGACAGTTCTCATTGTGAATCACAGTTTTTTGTTGCTGCTTAGTTCAAATTAGCTGTTTTCATAAATGCAAAAAATATAGTGCTGCACCCTGTTGGTAAATCTTATAACTTTTTAGTGCTTTTCCATATCATAGAACCAACTTTTTTAGTTGAAACCGCTGACTAAATTCTTTAATTCCCTTTAAATATGAATACTCATAATGTTAACATGGGGAACTACGGAGCCACTGGGGCGGAGCCCGAAAGGATTTTTGAGATAAGAATATGCCTATATGTTAATCGGGAATGTAAGCTATCATCATGCCAAATTTCGGCCCAATCCGTCCAGTGGTTTATGCGTGATTGAACTTCAAACACACAAACAAACAAACACAAACTTTTAAATTTATAATATTAGTAAGATAGTAACAGATATTTCATTGATTTTATAAACGACAGAACACTGTGTACAGCTTAGTTTTACGATATTTTCCTTGGATTAATTTTAATCGGCTGTGTAGCAACACATAAATAATAAATGTATCAAATGCAATAAAGTAAATGTGAACTACAAGCTATGTTAGGATACAATAAGAGTATTTTGTATTACTATTCAATATAGTTACACATATACCACAGCCTATTACCTATTAGTACACAAAAACACAGTTCTATCAGAATCTATCAAAAGTTGCCTCCAAATTCAAACAAATCATCTAGGCCTATACATGTAAGTTTCATTTACTGCTTCCTTGAAAGTATATCGATAACATTATATTCATAACTTAGACACTTTAAAAAAAAGTCAAAAGCTGAGCATGCGTTGATACAGCAACGCTTATAGAGTTTTTTGTTATTTCTATAATCATTCATTGGCATAGTTTTAAAATAAATAATCTATGATAAAGTTTTAGATTAAATAGACCAACTACATAGTTATGAAAAGTGTTACAAGTTATAAGTTGTGAAAAATATTTTATACAATTTCTTTGGATCAGCTGTCTTAAATTGTGAAATATGCAATTAGGCCGTTCTTCTTGATAACATTTAAATGTCAAAGCAATTTAAACATTTTGAGTATTCTCATTGTAGCCATGGAGATCAATCAGTATTACTTGTAAAAACCTCATATCAGAACTTTTAAGGCCAAAGGGGCTTATAAAGAATTATTAGCTATTCACACTTCGATACTGACCGTGGGCTTTGCCCCTTTGGCTTTAAAAGTTCTGAGTAAGTAGGCCTAATATTGATTGGTCTCCATGGCTGCAATGAGAATACTCAAATTGTTACTATTCGTGGTATGGTAGCTATATTTTTGTAGAATTTAAGCCCAGTCGGTTCAGTAGTTTTTGCGCCTATCAGAGTAATAATAACACATACAGACAGACACCATTATATTTTTATATAATAGTATAGAATACCGTTGACAACTTGAAAACAAATTGTTTGCATTTTGTAAATGCATACATGTATTATTTTTTAGTCGTTAGCGTAGTTTGTTAAAAATATATCCCAAACAGTATTTTTCACTTATCAAAGTACAGCCCTTGCTATCTGCTCTCCACGGATCTGAATGTATCACGTTTTTTCCAAAATCCCTATGAATTACTTAGAATTTCGACCTAGAACCTACTACAACATAAAATCTCAACAAACTTGCCAACGCCTATACTAGATGTTTTGGATACAGCGATACATCAGACCAAGCAAGACGGCCGAGTATTGGAAGGCACTTATATATGCTAATTTATAACTGTGATTATAAAATATATAATACCCTGGCCGCAGCAAACCTGTCGACTAAGCGAATTTCCATTTGCCTGGATTGATTTTCAATTCATCTATTAGATTAACATTTATGTTTAACAAGTACGTAGGTTTGCTGCTACAGGAAAACTAATTAAGTTTTTATTAAAATATTAATAACTTAGTATAAAACAAATCAATCTGCCAAGTTTGATTAAAATATATCCATAAACAAGCCCACTACAACATTTTACAATATTCTCCATAACAGGGGAATTTTAAATGAACAATTTTTTTAAAATTTTCTCCTCAACCAATAACCGTACAAAAACACTTTGATGTACTAAATCATTTAAGCTCTTTAAAAATGTCTGGAGAATTTTATTTAAATTTTGTGTTTTAAGGGTAAAATATGAGAAACCCCATAAAACCCCCCGCTAAATCCCGTTCCCATGGTCCGATCATGCTGGTCATGCTTACCATGAGACCTACGGTAATAGCTACTTCAAATTCGCTAATATAGTTAAGTTAAATCATACCGAACTCCCAAGTATATTTAATAAATGTATATCAACTGGGGATAATTGTATGATAACTCCTGTAAGCTGGCTATAGAGAGTATTTTGTTTTTTACTATTAAATTTACTATTTGTACGGTTGTTTTACTTCAACACTCTTTAAAAGCAAAACAATCTGTTATACAGGATGTCCCGTAACTCTCTGGACATGTATATAGAGTTCTTTAGGTCAAGACAAACACATTTCACCATAGGAACATGGGTCTGTGGTGCCTAATTTTCCGTCTGTCTGTATTTATGTGTTTTTTTTTTACAAAAAAACGAATAACTCCTTTAAAATATTTGTTGCCATATTTCACGAAAACCGTTAACTTTACAAAAAAGTTGCAAGAGTAAAAAAAAAGTAAATTTTATATAATTTTTAATGATACCTTATTTGTTAAGAATTGATAAATAATAACAGAGAAACGTGTTATTTTCGTAATGCATGACCACTTTTCTCCATTTAAACAATGTAAAAGGAGTATTAGCATTGTTTAAATGGAGAAAAGTGGTCATTCGTTACGAAAATAACACGTTTCTCTGTTATTATTTATCCATTCTTAACAAATAAGGTATCATTGAAAACTACATAAAATTTACACCTGGAGATATCATTAATTACATACAAAATGTTATCAAAATTGGACCACAGGTGTGGTCTGTAGCACGCATATAAATTGTCTTAAGGATATTTGTTTATAATAATTCATATATTTCTAATAGCTTCCATGACGGAGCCTCAAGTTTAGAAGTTATCATGGGGATTTTCATACATACTGGTGTGAGTTTAACATTTTTAGGTCGATAATTAAAAATCATAAAAGGTATGAAACATATTTAACAGTTTGTTAAACAACATTTTGTGTTGCCATTCACATTTTAACTATAGCGATTTAATTCTAAACTTATTTATTATTTGTATACGGTATGTAATTTACAAGTATGCATAAATTACATCAATGATACAGTTACGTACATTGAAAAACGTAGTATAACAGTTAAAGTAAAACTTTTCTTTAACTTTAATTTATATTTTAGTAGGTACGAAAATCTTTGAAATTATAGAGAGAATTTGGTATTAAATGCAATTTTAGAGGATTTATAAATCTATTCTCAACTATATAAAATTTCAATTTTGATTGGCAAGAGGTCAATCTTTGGTTAAAGCTCCCGTTGGTGCTACCTTATGACTAAACTGAGACAAAGTTTTCCATCAGAATTCAGAGGTTTTCTCATTTAGTAGAAAATTAACTGTTTGATGAAAATTTGTTGGTTTTGAATTTTTATCAAATCGGAATCGGAAAACATGTCATGGAAGTTGTTTTATTTGCATTAGAGAAAAGGTTTAGGTTAATTAAGCCATGTTTATACTTGAGTTCACATCACGCGTTTTAACAAAAGATTTCGTCAAACCGATGAATGTTTAGGCTATGTTTCAACAGTTTTTCAGCATTCACAGCAAAAATTACTTTTTATACAAAATCCGAAAAGTATGTTTACAGTTCTTTTATAATTTGAGTTTACACTGGAGTTTACCACAAAATGTTTCCGACTCCGGTGTAAACCCGACTTTAGTCCCTCATTTTCAAAAGGGTCAAAAATGTCTTACAGTACGTCTTGGATTGCTATTTTCTGTAGGTAGAAATAGTTATTTGTGCAACTAGTGAGAAAAGTGAGCAATTGACTCACTCGAGAGAAAAACTTACTCACGGAATGGTTTCTCGAGTGAGGCAATTGTACTTTGAACTCGAGTTGCACATTATACTTTTCCTACAGTTATCATAAAACAAATAAATTGGTGAAGAAACATAACCTATTTTTACACAGAAGTGAACTTTTAATATAACATTTAATGTGAAGTGACAAATACAACAGTACAACAGCTGACCAGCTGATTTACAGCCAGTGCTGCCAACGTATTTCGCGCGCATACGACGTTGCCTGCATGTTACGCGCCCACTATTTCGTGCCTTCACGTTGCAAATCTGGAGTGAGACAAAGTATTTAGAGTGAGACAATGTTCACTGATGAGCGAATTGGCCACTTTGCTTTCTCAAATCAGTGAGAGAACATGTACATTGTTAGGTAACTGTAGGAAAAAACAATTTCGTTGAAAAAATAAAAATAAATTTATCTTCTGAACACCAGTTTTCAGCAACCTATTTCTCTTACCCCAATCCAATTTAAAGTTCCACCTTCCACCGCACCCTCTCGTCGTGCACCCCTAGTTCCTGCCCCGTCCCCTGCGGTGCCCCCGGGTCCCCTCCGGTACCCGACACCCATTCCCACGACGTCTGTGCAGGGACGGGGGACTGTTTCTCGGAAGAATTATCGTAATCTCCCGGTAATTCCCCTATTATATGCTGAGAGCCAGATCTTGTCGCCAGGGGCTTGCGTGTATTCAGATTGTTCTATTACAATACAAGCATGGCGGCCAGTCCGCCATTGGCCCATACAACAGCCAATGGGAGACCTTCCTGAGTTATCTCTTCTCCGTAGCGTTAATATATTTAATGACGCCGAATTAAATGTAATTTTCTGCCTGTTATCCTAATAAAAATCTGCCCGGATGCGACTAGGTAGCGACGCCGGCGTTTTGTAATTCGAGTAAATATAGGTTATGGTCGTGTATTATTTCTCATTGGTATTCAAATTGGTCGAATTCGATATCCTGGGTGGTAGGTAGTAATCAGTTAGAAGTAATGTGTTTTGTCTAGAAATGTAAAACATGTGTGAGTTAAAATAAAACTAGTTTGTGTAATGTCAATAATTGGTGTTTTGTTAGGTCTTAGATACATTACCAAGTAGACATTACATTTTAATGTCAACGCTGTTATTTAGTTTTGAGTTATGTTATAACTTACTTCAAACTAAGCTACCATCAGGGATATAATATTAAGTCAAATAATATTTTCGTCATACTGCAGGAAAAAAAAAACAGCCGTTTTTAATACATGATCACAGATCATTGTAAGCCCATTTTTGTATCTGAGGGCTTGATGACATGTTTTAGCTTATATGTATTTGTGTGCCTATTAAATTTAAAAAGTAAGATAGACAATGTTAATTTTGAGAGAGGATTTTCATGAGCATGACACTAGATCTAAGAACCTTTTTGATGTGCCATTTGTTAGATTAAGAAAAAGTCAAGTTCAACACAGCTTATTAAGTTTAAGATTTTTTAACAGACTCCCATGTGAAGCCCGAAACCAGAATTTTTCAAAATTCAAAACCAACCTCAGAAATCTTTTATTGACCAACCCACTGTATTCCTGGAATGATTTTTTTTAATATACCAGCAGCATCCGTATAAGAATAAGAATAAGAATAAGAATCGTTTATTGCCATAATAATACAGAAATGTACAGGGCAAAAGTCACTAAAACTAAACAAATAAAATCAGACCCATAAAAATAAAGATACAAACTTCAAGAGATACATACTATTTACATTTTAAAAACGAAGAAACACTGTAAAATTCCTTATCCACTAAATATTCCCTCAAACCATGCTTAAATTTTTTTAAATTATTTTCGCCCTTGATTGAATTGGGAAGAGAATTGAAAAGATGGATACACATAGAGAATGACTGTTTTTTATGAAAAGCGGTACGGGATTTTGGAATAGGTAGGTCAAATTTATTTCTAAGATTGAAGCTGTGGTTAGATGACTCGTGAAAATGAAACATGGTTGAATTCTTTTTTAAGAATGACAAGGATTCAAAAATGAAAATTGATGGGAAGGTCAGCATTTTATTCCTACGAAAAACGGATCTACAAGACTCTCTGTATTTTAAGTTGAAGATTAATCTGATTGCTCTTTTTTGCAGTTTGAATATTTTCTTAGTTTGGAGCTTGTCGTTACCCCAAACGGGCACACAATATGTAAGAAAAGGGTAAACAAGACCGTAATAAGATGTCAGAAGGACGCGTCTGTCTTGATAACAGGAGAGCCTACGAAGAAGGAAAGTGCTAGTACTAAGCCTATTGTGAATTTTGTCGATGTGGCTGTGAAACTTTAGATTGCTGTCAATGATTACTCCTAAATATGTTACACTAGAAGATGAAACTATATTGATGTTGTCGACTGGTAAAATTAAAGACTCAGACGTGCTTGACGAATTCTGTCGTATACGAAAGTCTAAAAGTGACGTTTTCTGAGGATTAAGATGTAGAAAGTTCTCGGATAGCCATTGGAAGACAAAATTACTCTCAATAAATGTTTTAATCTCTAGCTGTGAATGATTTGGACTGGACACAATGAGGGAAGTATCATCAGCAAACAGTTGTAACTTAGAATTTGACACTACAGGAGGCAGATCATTGATAAACATTAAGAAAAGGACGGGCCCAAGAACAGACCCCTGTGGCACACCTGTACTTACAAAACGCTCATTGGAAATCTTGCTACACAAACAACCCAAAGAATCGATGTAAGGGACTTTAACAACTTGCCTCCGTCCCTTAACATACGAAGACATCCAATCTAAAGCTACTCCGCGGATCCCCAATCTTTCTAGCTTATTCAGAAGTAGGTTGTGATCAACAACATCAAAGGCTTTTGTAAGGTCAAGGAATAAGCCGGAGACACAGTCCTTAGCGTCAAGAGAGTCGGAAACTTCGTTAACCAGGCTGAACACAGCATTTAGGGTGGAGTAACCTGTTCGGAATCCAAACTGATTTTGGTGGAGTATTTTGTTTTTTTCCAGGAATTTATTTAGTCTATTCAAAAAAATCTTCTCCATTACTTTGGAAAATGTTGAGAGGATAGAAATTGGCCTGAAGTTATTGCAGTCATGGCGGTTACCTTTATTCTTGTATAATGGTTTGACTATTGAAAGTTTCAATGCTGCCGGAAATGTTCCACTCTGGAATGAACAATTTATTAGATAAGCTATAGGAGCGGCTAGTTCATCGGCACATTTCTTTAAGATTTTTGACGATATTTCATCCGTTCCTGAGGAGTTACCAGGTTTTAGGGATTTAATAACATCTAGTACTTCCTTTATGTCAGTTGGATTGAGAAAAAGTGATGATAGGATTTTAACACCCTCTTTAGTACTATGCGCATTGGTTTTCTGCATGCTATTGGCAAGTGTTCCTCCAATACTAGTAAAAAATTCATTCATAGTATCCGCAACCAATTCTGGAGTATCCAGTAGTTGTCCATTAGAATCCAGAACCGACAACTTATTAAATGGCTTCTTCAATTTATCTGGCCTGAGGTCATTTACTATGCTCCAAACTTCTTTTTGTATGTTATTACTGTTTGCTATTTTTTTAAGTACTGTATTTGCTTTCTGTAAACGTATTTTACTCCTAAACGCTTTTTTTACATTGTTGTATGTTTTTTTAATAGGGTGTAAAGCATTGAGATCTTTTGAGAGAGTGTATAGAAAAATCATTTTTTCTCTTAATTTATTCAGCTCAGTATCTAGACATATTTTTGTTTTTGCCATAATTTCTTTTTGTTTACATCTTTTAATTGGCAAAGCAGTATTCAAATAGAACTGTATTGTGGATAGGAATCGGTCAAATTTTTGGTCTACGGAATCAACTTCAAGTAAATCTAGCCACTTTTCTCTACTCAAAAGATACTTAAATGTAGATATGTTTTCTTGATTAAACTTTCGTACCATTTTATATTTAATTGTAGTTTTATTCTCTGGACATTCTTTTAATTCACCAAGTTGAGCGTGATGATCTGAAATACTTGTTATTAGAACCGACGAATGGGATAAGTGTTCAGGGATATCAGTAAAAATGTTATCAATTATGGTTCTAGAGCCTTGAAACTCTCGTGTAAAGTACCTATTGCGTAAGTACCTATTTTTAAGTTTTTTACCTATTTTTAAGTTTTGACTCTTGATATGTGATATTTATTTGACTTGCATCTTTTAGGTTTTTAGTTGTGAACATAAAGTGATTATTTATTATTATATATTTATTTATTTATTGTAGAAATTTTGAGAGTTTTGTAGAAGCATATTGATTGATATTGAATTTGCCTTGTGAATGCCTTGTGATCATTATGCCTTGTTTAACTGACGATTCCAAATGCATGTAATTTGTCAAAAGGAAAATAAATATTCTTATTCTTATTCATGCGTTGCGGGTCTAAAGTAGCTATTTAACTTCCTAGGGAGTAAGAGTCAGCTGTTGTAAACTCATTTGTAAATTTTGACTGTGATAATGAAAATTTAGAATTTATTTGTATGAAAATTTAGAAAACATATAAATTACAGATTACGCCGGTTCTAACTTATTGTTGTATTTTTTACAAAATAGTTCGACACATCGATCCTGTGGTATATTGCACACTAACACAATCGTAATAGACGCAATGATTGAATCACTATAAAACAGCTGCTCATTTGCATTATCAAAATTGAAAACAGGTTGGAAGTTGTTTTGACAGGTTATTTTTACGCGAAAAGAATTTTCGTTTCCTAATTAGTTTGTTAGATAATGTTGCAATATGACAAAAAGTATAGTTTTTCGCACAGGCAAAAAGTGCCTTTTCAACGCTCGCTCATTTTTCGACCTCAGTTTCGCCTCTATCGTAAAACTTTAGCTCGGGTTGGAAAGAGTCACTTTTATGCCCTAGTGATGAAATATTATATTTTCTACGGTTAATTTGTATTGTACCAAACAGAATGGGCTGTATCCTTGTGTCATTGTAATTGTGTGAAAACATTATAGATAAAATACAGCTTGAATAGTAGAACTTGGAAGGTTACCTACCAGGGTTGAAAAGATACTTGTAACCAAACTAACTAATATTCTTGTCAAGCAACAGTTTATTTTAATTTTCAAATAATTACATTATGATTTGGTTTACTTAATTTTTGAATAGCAACCCAGCAGACGCACAAGCAGCACTTACCTAGGTCTGCTGATTTTATTAAAACAAATCAAATAAAGTAATACAGAAATGTTTTTTTTTTTACAAATCAAAAATTATTAAAATCGGTCCAGCCGTTCTTGAGCTATAAGTGGTGTAACTAACACGAATTTGTTTTATACGGTATTTAGGTTTATTTATTCAAAGGAAAAATTCCGTTTTGATATGTACAGTACCACTTATTTACAAACATGATATCATTATAGTTCTTGAACATTTCCCCAACATTTCATTTTGTTTAAATGTCGTTAAAGGGGTATATTTTTGCAGTTAAATATACCAAATAACACTAAACAAACAAATTTTATATTTATGTCAACCAGTTCTTTTACAAAATCAGCGGACGAATTATACAATTATAAAAATACGCAGCTGATTTTCTCGACTCCAGCTGATTATTTTCTCTCTATACAGAAAAAAGAGCTACTTTAGCATCGCAACGTAGGCCTGTATGTTTCTTTTTGCGGTATATCGAAAAAGGCATTTTGCCAGTCTACCATAATCCCTGTTGTATCAACTGTTCACATATAAACGTTTATTTTGTAGACGAGCTAAAAATGATTTAATTCTACAAACAACTACCAAGGTTGGAATACCACCCAGCTTGAATATTTTGACATATAGAAAAGGACGCTAAACAGAATAATGCGGTTCTTTAGATATTCTGTGTGAAATAGTTACTCATTCATAAAAAAAACCAAATTTTCTAGCAACAAAAAGCTGAGAAAAATGAGAATTTCACTTATTTTATTGGTTAGGGGCGCGGTAGAACATTATGGCTATGGTAGATGTGCTATACTATAGCATGCCGTAAATTTAAAGAACTTCTATCAAACTGTCCTCTCCCATTGCAAACGCAAAGCTCGAGTATAACTGCAATAAGCATTTTATATTATACTCCAACCCCGTACGAAGGACGGGTACTCTGCTAGTATGAAATTTATTTAAATAACTTATATTATTTGTCACGCCGATATGAAATTATTTATCATATGATATTATATTATACTAGTGCACTGTTGCTCGAATTCGAGCAATTGCAAAGTATTACAGGCGTTATTTCAAAACTAATAACAGTCACAATTTCCGATGACTTAAAAGAGTCAACTCAAAGATAATGTAATCAATCACTCCACTCCAGTTATCGAAACTGAAAACAAACTTACTCTGAAAACGAACGCTCTTGGGTGTATCATGTGTTTACTATGAACAGCTGTAATTAATACAAATTATTCGTCTGTTAAAGTAAACAAAACCTTTTCTTCATAAGAAATACATAGGGATATTGATGGCCTGAGGGGCAAAGCCCGAGGATTTTGATTAAAGGAATTGGTGAAAGGGGGCGTCTACACAAAAAATACTTTATTTTGACACGTTGTTTGTAAAGATCCGTCCATTATTAACGGGGGAGTAGTGTTTCGTAGAAATCGCCTTCACGTATTATATATAAGGATTTAGTATTGTATTATATGATATTAATTCCGGAGTTTTAAGATTATACTACCTTAAAATGTTCGAAACAACGTAATTAAGTTAGCATAATAGTTCTTGAAAATGGTTTCTTTTTCTTCAAATGTTTACCTTTGTTTTATCACCTCTCAAAGTTATCGTTACAGTAGAGATATGCAGCTTACTTTCATATAGTATAATGTGGGATAACATATTTAATTATGAAGGCAAAGATTCAGCTATAAATTCCTCATTTATCTGTTGTTTATATAAGTTAATAACCGCTATACCCGTGCTTCGCAACGGGGAAAGGATCCGAAACAGTATAAGCGGTTCTTACGATCTGATGTATGAAATAGTTACTCATTAATAAAAAAGATGATTTTTATATTTATTGCGATAAAACTATTCTCCTTAAACTCTAGCAAGGGATTTAAATTTGCTAACCATCCAAGTTCGTCGTATAGGTAGCGCTGATGCTTGTTTAAGAATACTGTAAAGATGTGTTACCCTAATTCTTTAATTTTACCTCTTTACATCTTTTACCTCTTATAATTTTCCTCTTTACCTGAGCCATTATATACATTTTTTCAGAAAACTATAGGAACAATAATTCTACAAAACGTGTACTAGGTTTATTGAACTAAACATTACATCTCCGAATAGCTCACAAATCTCCTCAATGTTATGTTAATAAAACACAAACAAAAATATAGACAAACAGCTGGTTTATATACTAATTTTAACGTGGTAAGTGGATTCATAAAAATAACATGTAGACTTTGGAAGCCAGTGGGGCGGAGCCCTAGACGAGTTTAAAAGTTTTAAATACTGTTCAGAAACTTTACGGGTTTCAGAATTCCAACAGTTGTTTTTTCACACGATTGAACTTACATTGTAGGTCTGCTTATTAATCAAGTCTGCTTGTTACCCTTTATAGCAGCCTTCCTCTTCAAAAATAAAATATTTTCTCGTAGAGGCTAGAACATTTTTCTCGTAATATCATGCAAGCTAACACTAGTTGCATAAACAAATAATACTATGGTTACAACCATTTCCGGATTTGTAAAATAAGTATTTAACCTCGTTTGTATCAAAACCAAATTTGAAATTAAAATAGTAGGTACATAACTAGAGCTCACCCGTGGTCGCAAACTCGGCCAAAAGTATTGTGCAAACTTCTCTATTTTCACCCCACGCTGTAAATAAGACATGTGATTGCAATTTCTTCCATTTGTTTTAATTTTCTGTTTATATTTTTTTGGTATTTTGACCCCAACATGGCAACCTTAAGGCCCATGTTATTTTTAGCGAATTTCCGATATAGGGAATAAGCTATTACCGTAGTACTCATGGTACGACCTGGACCCGGGACCGATTTTTTTTCGTTTTGAGGTCCCTAGAGGTAAAAAAACACCATCCGTTCAAATTCATATATATATATATATATATATTTATCTAATATATAAAATTCTCGTGTCACAGTGTTTGTCTGCAAACTCCTCCGGAACGACTTCACCGATCGTTATGAAATTTGGTGAGTAAATTCTGTAGGTATGCGAATCGGACGTAAACTATTTCCCGTTTCGAAATTCTTAAAAGGGCTCCGCCCCAGTGGCTCTGGAGTTTAACATGTTAACCTTATGAGAAATGGAATTAATGAATCTTAACAGCTGTTTCAATTAAACAAGTTGGTTCTGTTCTATGATGTTCAATAGCATTAAAGTTACAAGGATTACCAACAGGGTGCAGCACTATTATTTCTTTTACATTTATGACAACAGCTAATTTGCAACCAAAAGGTGAGTGAGCGTAGCGAACGAACTTCAACCTGGAGGCGAGTTAGCGTAGCGAACGAGCTAACCTGAAGGCAAGTGAGCGCAGCGAACGAGCTCCAACCTAAAGGTGACTGAGCGTAGCGAACGAGCTCCAACCCAAAGGTGAGTGAGCGTAGCGAACGAACTTCAACCAGGACGTGATTGAGCGATGCGAACGAGATCATCTTGAAAATTAAACGTAACGGTAGGCCTACTTTCTTTCCATCGGTTTGTCTTAGGGGAAACCTATAACTTAGGCGATACGAAGTTCGCCGGGTCAGCTAGTATATATATATATATATGTGTCCGTTAGCGCGATAACTCGAGCAAAAATGATCCGATTTTGATTAAATTTGGTACAAACGTGTAAACCTACGTTTATTCGAACGAGTTCGCGAACCAGCATGATCGGACCATGGGAACGGGGGTTTATGGGGGCTTTTATGGGGTAAAAATGGGTTTTTCCCATTTTTGACCCAAAAAACATAAAATTTTGCAATTTCTTTCGAAACTATTTTGTAGAGCTTAAAAAACAAATAATTTAGTATATTGAAGCGTTATAATGCGCCTAATGGTTACGGAGAAAATTCCAAAAAATTGTAAATTTAAAATTCCCATGTTATTCTTATGGAGAATAAGTAAACTGTTGTAGTTTGCTTGTTTATAAACATATTTTGCCTAAATTTGGAAAATGTTTTTATTTCTTACTAACTATTAACATTTTACATAAAAACACTTTTACCCTCCCTGTTGCAGCAAACCTAAGTATGTTTTAAACTGATTCTATTTAAATAGGGAATAAATGTGATATTTTTAAGGAGACATTTTAGTGTAAATCCATTCAGGGAAATGGAAATTCGCTTAGTCTGCAGGTTTGCTGCGGCGGGGGTATTTAATTTTAAATTAATTTTCTGTGCTTATTTTTAGCCTATTTTAATTGATAAAGGGAATCTGCTGAACTACAGGAAATCTATTTCTAAAAGTATGCGTAGATTGTTCCTGCGATGCATAAGAAGGAGCTGAGAAAAAAGGTTTTCAATAAACATACTTGTCTATTAATATAGCCCCATGTTAAATCTTAATAAGAAAAGCTAGATTTCCATTTTTTACCCAATTAATATAAATATTCTCAAAATACAAATAAAACCTGCACAGGACCTTTTAATTGAAATTAACGTCACCAGTGTCGAGATTTTATTTTTTTTTATTTATGCTTATATGATTTTAGGATCTTTGCTGCTTTTAAGGGAACGTCTAAACTCTGGTCCTGTTCTTATCTAACTCCCAACTTTTGTCAGATAGCATCATTAAATTGATTGCTCAATTATAGTTTAACATTAAGGTAAAGAGAAACTTGTCAATCAATTTTTTCCAGAATGGTACTCTTGAAAGTCCGGGGTACAGTTTCAAGGATTTTAAGATTGGGAATTAAATTAATTAAATTAAATATTACATTTTATAGAGAACTCCTCCGTGGAGCATACAGAAAGATTTTCTAATGTCTCACATTGAAATTAAGGATGTTAAGGTTATTTATAACGTTCATTCATACATGTTTTTGATGTTATAGATACAAATAATAATATTTTATCATGTAGGTAGACTACAGGATCCTTAACAATTTATTCTGAGTACACCACTGAATCGGGCGTAAAGCTATAAAATAATACAGTATCAGCAGAATAAATCAAGAAATGTCAATTGAAAAATTCAAACGCTCACTGAAGAATAGGCTAACAACTTTATTAACATGCATCCATACCAAACTATGGAAATATTTAAAAAGATTGAAATCAAATATCCTACCTTATGTTTCCTGAATGATAAGGTAGTTTCCAAACCACTTTGAGATTAAAACCAGCAACATCTTCGAATTTCTTCAAACCTCATTCATTATGCTTGAACCACTTTATCACTTTATTCTTCTACAATTATTATCTTCAAATATTCAGCTCGAGATCACTCTTCCACGTTCCACTTTTAGCTCTGTTCATCCTTTCTACGTCATCTTCTACCCCTTCCTTTACAGCGCCTAAAACTTTCATTGTTATTCAACGAATCATTTTTATCCACATCATTTTCTATCCTTTGACACAGTTTATAAGACCACATAACGTCGTGTCAATTTCATCCTTCTGGTAACTACATCACATCCTAATCATGTTCGTTCTCCAATTTTTACCACATAGGTTAGAAATCACTTTTCACTTTTATACTGAAAACACAAAATCTTCTCTGCACCATCTTCTATCCTACACCGGTACTTGACACCATCCTTGACCATACTACACCATACTACACCATCCTACACCATCCTACACCATACTTGACACCGCCCAAGATCGCGAACGCGTTTCGTCAATTCTTCCTTCTAGCAACTTTATCACTAACCATATTCTCTTCTTCCTCTACTCTCCATCATCCCACAAACTCCTACTCAACCTGGACATCCTAGACACCCAACTACTCCACTCCACATCTTCTGCAGGAATGGCCCAGCAGAGTTGGAAGATTCGGGTAATTATCATCTGTATGGTACCGCCTGTTTTCATGTAACATGCACAAATGTTCGATGACATGTCACGATCCATCGGCCTTTCGTGAGGACAGTGGACATGCGAGGGTCGCGTGCGAGGTCTAGGGCTCTGCCATGCGAGGTCTAGGGCTTCGCCATGCGAGCTATGGACCCAGCGGAAACCTAGGACTACAGTACGGCAGTTTCTATATTCACAGGCAAGGAATAACACAGGGTATTCTAACGCAACCCGAAATTACAAATATACAAATATAATACGGCTTAAATGAGTAAAAAAACACTCTGCTCTACGTCTCTTGGTAAAGAACCGAATCAAAACTTATAAAAACCGTTTCATGTCAGAAAAAAATTCGACATAACATAACCATTCATGAAACCTGTAGTAAAGAAAAGATAAGAGATGATTTTTGAAGATGGAAATCTCAAATTTAAAGAATGGTCAAAATTAAGACTACGTCGTAAATAAAGAAATATAAATAAAAAGCTAAAGAATCCATGGAATACTTACTTTTTCACCACACTATGATGTTTTTGGCTGTATTACATACGTTAATTGGTGGCTGAAAGTTACGTTTTGCTGGCCATGCCAGCTGTCGCCAATTTGGGGACCGAGCAGGTTTTTACAGGCCGGGGCCGCAAAATCAGCTGTCCGCTTACTTACTTAGAACATGAATACGTTTTAAATACACAATCAAAATCCATAGCATTGCAATATAGAATTGTGTTATTGTCACCGTTGCCTAGCAACTATTCATTTATATTTTTGCTGACTCCTCAAATTATTTCTTAACCTTAAAGTTGTAGTTGTGTTGACGATCAGTGTGCATTATTATAGTGGTGAATAGTGGTAATAGGGTATAGTGTGGTGAAAAATAGCGTTCGTACCACGGACCAAAATGGTTTTGCAGCTCTCGATCGATTTAAGTTCTCGACTTCGTCTCGAACTTAAAAACTATCTCGAGCCGGCAAAACCTCATTTTCGGCCCTTGGTACGAAATATACTATTGAGTTGTTCTTGTTTAAACTTCTTTAAATTGAATAATCCGTTTTCATCTCCGGGGTTATTTATCGTAGAAAGCACAGACTAAGTTCGTTTGTTTGAGACTTACTTACACACACTCAGATTTAAGAAATAAATATTAGTTTGTTTTGATTAATTTAATTCACATGTTTCAGCTGATCGAATAACGTAAATAAACATTTCAAGTTTAATAGCAGCTTTGACTATAAATTAAGAAGCCTGCGTCATCTCGCTTCGGTTTCCGTCTGTCAGCGTGTATGTATTTTAGACAACTTCTCATAACTTTGAAACGACCTAAGGTGCCAACTTCAGACTTGGAACTTGTATGATGACTAATAGGAACTATTTGATCAAAAAAGCATCAAGTTTCTGATTTCTATAATTTGAAAATGGTGATCGTTTTAATTTTTCAAAGCTTAATATCTAAAAAACCGTAGGATTTATAACAAAGTTACAAATGACAAAAAGGATAGAAATTTAATTTCCTTTACATAAATGTACAATTTTTATAGGGTCATAACACAAATAACAGAGACAATTATTTTTATAAAGGTAACACCTGCTAATTTATTGAATTTGCCCAAATCTTTTGTTTTAACGTTGAAAAATTTAATTTTTCTCCCTTATTTGTGTTATGACCCTATACAAATTACACATTTCTGTAAAGAAAATTAAATTTCCATCCATTTTCTCATTTGTAACTTTTTTATAAATCCTATGGTTTTTAAGTTATTAGGCTTTTAAAAATTGAAATTGCCACCATTTTGAAGTTATACAAAGTATAAACTTGATGCTTCGCAAAATGATAGTTCCTATCACTCACTATACACGTGCCAAGTTTAAAGTTGGTACCTCAAGTGGTTCCAAAGTTATGGGAAGTTATGTAAAAAATACATACACACCGACAGACGGAAAACGAAGCTAGATAGGGCATATGGTTATATGATATTTTTTGTTTGTTTTGACCTAAGGAACATGACCGCGGAGTTTCGGGAGAGAGTTTTGAAACACCCTGTATAGTTGATAATGGTGAAAACGATTATTTCTCATTATATCCCTATTATTTGCATTATGTGCGCAATCTCTACGAGGCTTCTTAGTAAAATTACAAATTCTAATGAAACATACTATGAAAACACAACACCTCTTCTTGACATTTTAAACAAATAACATTTACTTACAATATTTTACTTGAATTCACTGAAACATCAGCAGCTACTACAGATAACCCCATCAAAATTGTATTATGGACATCTGTTTTGGTGTTTAAACAAAAGTATACTTGAAACAGTTCAGATGATTGACCACAGAATTAAGCACAGACTCTGAAATATTAAAAGCCGAAGGGCTTTCACGGGATATCCAAACCCGCAAAAGGTACATATAAAGGATAAGAGATTTAAATTAATACCCATCATGCCTATAAAAATAAATATTTATGGGTTGGTTGATTTGCTGCACACAAAAATCAAACAAATTCTTTTAATAATATAGATTACTTTCAGAATAATATAATAGATAGTTTTTACTAAAACCACAGAAAAATTAGTGATTTGTATACTTTCCTGATGTGTGGGTAAAATGAGCTTTAATATGACACCTCATTTATAAAAAGTGGTGAAGAATTAAAAAAGTTATGGTGTACCAAAAAAAAGTAATTTAGAAATTAAGATAATATAACGAAGGTATGTACTCAAGGTACTTACAAATTTAAATGTCTATGACAACTGGTTGGGAAACCAGTATATTTCGTGTTTATTACAGTGTATTTTGTATTGCCAAAACTTTTGTAGGAACGCAACTGCCCCGTACTCGTACATGGAAATATAACAAGGGAAACTGCAGTCATGGAAAGACAAACAATATCGAGTGTAACAAGAGGTTGTAAAAATTTGACTTAAAGTATTTTACATGCCTTGAGTGTTTTATGTTTTGAGTTTTATTGTTTTCTTATTTCTTAAACTCATGTGCCAAGATAGGGGACGGGTGGCGTCGTCCTGTAATCCAGCTACTAGGAGGTTAGAATTGTGGATATTTATAGGCATGTACTGTGGATGCGATACTCCCTGGTGTGGATTAACGTCCGCACCAGTGAGTACTACGACTATCCGCAGTACTATCCTGAAAATTAGACCAATTCGTATATACCAAGGCAAAAATGTGGTTCTGATTCCACTATAAACTGTAGGTACATTACTTGCCATTAGCTGTATGGGTTATTAATTATCAGCTGTGTCTAAGGAATACGTCGGCCTTAGTCACTAACAAGACTACAAGATCGCGTCACTCATCCTACACTCATCTCCGTTCATACTTTGCTTAAAATACCTACTTTGTATGGTCGCCATTTCATTGAAAAGTATTGAAAAAGTAAAGTAAATTAACGCAAATACTTGTTGAAGGTTGCCATTTTGTAGCAAAGATGTTTCCTTGGCAAATAATGGCTTTGGACTCATAGCAAACTTAAACTCAATATTTACCAATGAGGTCTTAAAATTGCGGTGTAGTGTTTGCAATTATGATAACACTAACACAACCACAGAAAATGATTTCCTGCTGGTTTATAATTGAAATAATATCTATGCCCATGTTTCATTGTCTGTTAAATTTTTGCAGATAAACTAGTAGATCCATTTATTTGTACTAGTAACATCGAGGTTTTCTTCGACTACTACACTTATATTCTTTAAAATAATGTTTTTCCCTAAGTCTAATAGCCTACATACCTACTGTATTATTATTTTTATCTGGTGCATCTAAAAAAAACATAGATAAGTCACTACCGTATTGTTGAGGTGCTAATTCCATATTATTACATTTAGTCCAGGAGCTGAGGGGGGTTGAGCATGCATGAAAGTAGTACGCAATGTTATTGCTGATTATTGTAATATGGACTGTGGTGATCAAAATTACGTATGTCGCCTATTTCAAAAGTGGTCGATAAGGTAGGGGGGAGGGGGCAAACATGGCGGTTTGCGCTATGCGTTAAAACGCTGATAGTTCGAAAACGGTAAAAGATAGAACATCGTTTTAAACGTCGTTGTAATCCTAAAAATGTGGACAACAATAATGGTCATTGGGTCCGAGGTCGTATCTCTATAAATAAACAAGTTATTGTATAAAATATGTAAAAATGGACTTTTCGTGTAGATTTTTTACCGAAAGTAGAATTAATTTGTGAGTGTTGCAAAGAAGTAATATCAAATATCTTTGCTGATAGTTGTAATATGGACTGTGGTGATACAAAATACGCATGTCGCCTACTTTTCAGGTGGTCGAGAACTTGGGGGGAGGGGGGCAAAGATGGCGGAACGCGCTATACATCGAAATGACTGTAGCTCGAGAACGGTACGAGATAGGACATCGGTTAAAACGTAGTTTTAATCCAAAAAATATTACCAATAGAAAAGGTCATTGGGTAAAAAGTCGTATCTTAACTAATAAAAAAGTTATAACAATAATAAGTTTAACAAAATCTACATCGTACAGCTATTTTTTTCGAAAATCGTATGGATTGTTGATAAATAATGGTGTAATTACTTAATTACTCGGCTAAATATTAACTAGATGCATTTTCTTATAAGAAAAAAATATATTATTACGAATACATTTGGTTTAAAATGTAAAACACGGCCTCCAAACTACATATAATACTTGGGGTTTCGCCGCAATCAAATGCATAATACAGACTACCACTACAAATCCAATTTTAATTATTATAATGTTGTAGGTTATTACAATATGATTATGTAACAGATTCTTATCTAATATAGTTATATGAAATAAAAAAACATTACAACAAAAGTAAATACCTTATAATAAAAAATACGGCAAATCTCTTCATTCTATCCATAACAATTACACTGGTTGTTCATATTACTTGTTGAATTTAAATAGGTACCTTTTTAATTTCTCTTAGCACCTGTAATACAAATAAAAAATTGTAAATATTTTCTTTGATACAAATGTATATACATCTATACATAATTAATGCATGAGAGCGGTCAAGAAATTTAAAGTTTATGGTGTTTATATTTACAATGGAATTAAACTACTATACAGGGTGTCCCGGAACTCACTACCAATATTTTAGGGCATTGCTCTTGGGTAAGAAACATACCTAAATATCATATTTAAATTGTCCGGAAGTCCTTAGTTACTCACACAGCCACCATTTTGTTTTTTTCAGTTATTAATTTTTTTTTAAAGAATGGTTAAACATACGAAATGGAAACTTTGCACAAACATTTATGACAACAAGACAAAGCTACCAAAAAATTATGAAGATTTTTCAAATTCATAAAACAAAATGGCGGCCGTTTAAAATTTTTGTAAAATCAATGGTTTTCGAGTTATTTAAGAAACAAAATTTTAAACGGCCGCCATTTTGTTTTAATGAATTTGAAAAATCTTCAAAATTTTTTAAGTAGCTTTGTCTAGTTGTCATAAATGTTTGTGCAAAGTTTCCATTTCGTATGTTTAACCATTCTTTAGAAAAAAATTAATAACTGAAAAAAACAAAATGGTGGCTGTGTGAGTAACTAAGGACTTCCGGACAATTTAAATATGATATTTAGGTATGTTTCTTACCCGGGAGCAATGCCCTAAAATATTGGTAGAGAGTTCCGGGACACCCTGTATATTATATTTTTTTATTTTATTATTATCTTATTTGTTTGATTATTTATTTATCATTATTTCATTTATATACTCAGTGTATAATGAAATACAAAATACAAGCAATCATTATTTTAAAAACAGCAGCAATTATAACGCAACCTAACGGACGAACCCCAAGGCGTTTGGAGGCCGTGTTTTACATTTTAAACCATATGTATTCGTAATAATATATTTTTTTCTTATAAGAAAATGCATCTAGTTAATATTTAGCCGAGTAATTAAGTAATTACACTATTATTTATCAACAATCCATACGATTTTCGAAAAAAATAGCTGTACGATGTAGATTTTGTTAAACTTATTATTGTTATAACTTTTTTATTAGTTAAGATACGACTTTTTACCCAATGACCTTTTCTATTGGTAATATTTTTTGGATTAAAACTACGTTTTAACCGATGTCCTATCTCGTACCGTTCTCGAGCTACAGTCATTTCGATGTATAGCGCGTTCCGCCATCTTTGCCCCCCTCCCCCCAAGTTCTCGACCACCTGAAAAGTAGGCGACATGCGTATTTTGTATCACCACAGTCCATATTACAACTATCAGCAAAGATATTTGATATTACTTCTTTGCGACACTCACAAATTAATTCTACTTTCGGTAAAAAAATCTACACGAAAAGTCCATTTTTACATATTTTATACAATAACTTGTTTATTTATAGAGATACGACCTCGGACCCAATAACCATTATTGTTGTCCACATTTTTAGGATTACAACGACGTTTTAACCGATGTTCTATCTTTTACCGTTTTCGAACTATCAGCGCTTTAACGCATAGCGCAAACCGCCATGTTTGCCCCCTCCCCCCCACCTTATCGACCACTTTTGAAATAGGCGACATACGTAATTTTGATCACCACAGTCCATATTACAATAATCAGCAATAACATTGCGTACTACTTTCATGCATGCTCAACCCCCCTCAGCTCCTGGACTAATTGGGATGTTATGCTTTTTATGTACACCCTACGTAAACAAATGCTGTCATTTATCTGCATAAGACATGAACACATCCATATAACATTAATATACACTGAGACTCCTTTACTTAAAAAACACAAGAAATTAGGACAAAAAGGCTTATGGCTCTTCAAAAAATGATATAGGTACAAAATATTGGTGAAATCAAGTTCTTAAGTAATTACAAAATAATATATCCATGCCAAACAAGAAGAGGCAACAAAAGTATGTAGTAACAATCTTTGACAGCCAATTTCCTTATAAAATTATATTCTGAACTATTTTAATGGGATAGTAAAAAATATTATCCACAAGAGGTATTAGTTAGTTCAGTTTTTCATACACTTTCGGTTCTGCAAGTAGTTACAATCATATTGGAAAATCGGATACTTGTTTTGTCGCTTGTGTGAAGTGTGGTTAGGCTTTGGTGCATTGATTTGAACTATATGTTTCTTAAATTTAAAAGCACGATTTAATGTGTGGTTAAACCATAGTATTCTATGTTAAACTATGTTAACTTGTTGCTCTAGGTAATTGATAAGAAGACTCTCGTGGGCATTATTAAATAAGAATTGTTATCAAGGACTTATCAACGGTCTTGTTATTAAGGTTCCACTGTTTTACTCTGTGGTGCGAGACTATATACAATAGTACGATTTAAAACCGAACACGAAGTCAACTCGAAGTATCATTAATTTTATGTAAATACGCACAGTAATTTCCAAACCCTCCTCTTCTTCCTCAAATGAAAAAATATTCGAAGGCAGTTAAAAAAATCGTTTTTGTACAAATTTCCCGTAATTTTCTCCGCGCCGTCGGTGGCGCCCTAGGGAAGCTATTAGACGACTTATAAATAAAATTATTTCCAAAGCCGTAGTTATATATGGGGAATTAGGTTAGGTACGTGTAAGATCTCGTTAAAATTACAGGTCGGTGATGTGTCTTTGACAGCTAGATTGGACCGATTGGCGGGAAGGTTTGGCGCGTCACGAATGTAGCAGACGACGCCGCCGGCCGCACGCATGTCTATGACGGCTGGCATAGCAAGTGGAATGGGGAGATGCGGGTGTAAAATAACTGGCAAAACAAAAAATTTACCAATTTCTCTCTAGACCTTCTTAAAGAGCTTAAAATAACAAATAATTTAGTATATAAAAGTATTTTTGTACGTTTATTGGTAACGGAGAAAATTAAAAATTGTAAATTTAAAATTCCCATGTTATTCTTATGGAGAATATTGTAAAATGTTGTAGTTTACTTGTTTATAGATATATTATGATTAAACTTGGCAAATTTATTTATTTTATACTAAGCTATTAATATTTTACCAAAACACACTATTAGTTTCAGTTTCCTTGTAGCAGCAAACCTAGGTACTTGTTAAACCTAATGTTATTTAAATAGTTTTAATTGAAAATCAATTCAGATAATAAATGGAAATTCGCTTAGTCGGCAGGTTTGCTGCGGCGAGGGTATTTCATATGTTAAATGTACCAAATTTAAGAAAACAGACCTTTTCCTACAGTTACCTAACAGTACATGTTCTCACTGATTTGAGAAAGCAAAGTGGCCAATTCGCTTATCAGTGAGACGAAGTTAACATTGTCTCACTCCAGATTTGCAACGTGAAGGCACGAAAGTGGCCAATTCGCTCATCAGTGAGACAATGTTAACATTGTCTCACTCTAATTACTTTGTCTCACTCCAGATTTGCGACGTGAAGGCACGAAAGTATCCAATTCGCTCATCAATGAGACAATGTTAACATTGTCTCACTCTCTAATTACTTTGTCTCACTCCAGATTTGCAACGTGAAGGCACGTTTCTTTACCAATTTATTGGTTTTATGGTAACTGTAGGAAACATATAATGTGCAACTCGAGTGCAAAGTGCAATCGCCTCACTCGAGAAACCATTCCTCTTGAGTTAGGCGATTGCTCACTAGTTGCACAAATAACTATAAATTTTAAATAAGGTATGGTGAAAGAAAACAATTCGTAAAATTGTCTCAAAACAGACAAATATTACAAAAATACATCTGCTATACATATGTAGCGATAATTGCAGGATTATTTCCGCCTGAATTGCCAAACCTGGTCATTACATTAAGAAAATGAAAAATGTAAGTTGTAAAAACAAGCTTATGCCCTCGACCCCAGCTGATTCTTTTTTCACCCTTGGAAGGGTTAGTCGATGCTTTTATGTAATTCAATTGAAGACAGAGAGTCTTCTAGTCACCTGTGTCAAGAGGCATATTCACAGAGATAAAAAGATAAAAATTAAGATGTTTGATAACAATTTTAAAAACAATGGTCTATTGCATTTTTCACACCCTGTATACAAAAAATCGGAAAGTGTCGGAATATGTTAAAAACTGTGCCATTTTATAAGCTCTCCAACAATATGCTACACTATTGAGGGTTATATCTGCTTATGTACGCTTTAATGGTTTGAAGACTACAAAGCATGGTGTCTTTATTATTTAAAACATAGAAAGTCGGCATGTATTAAGCAAAAGTTGTATTTTTGATTCAGCTTGAACAGTAAAAAAGTTCCCTGTTTTCTGGTATTCAAACCACTAAAATAAACAAAAAAATATCTAAACCTCAATAGTGTAGCATATGGTTGGAAAGCTTATAAAATGGCGCAGTTTTTAACATGTTCCGATACTTTCTTGTATACAGGGTGTGACAAATGCAACAGACCATTGTTTTTAAAATGTTTATCAAATATCTTAATTTTTATCTTTGAATCTATTTACAATGGAGTTTTTACAACTGATCCTCCGTCATTTTAAGTTTAAAAGCATGGTTATATTTTAAAAACATAAAATAATTTTTTGGGACGCTAATTTTGAGACTTGGAACATTTGATATGCATCATCACACTTCATTTACTTTGTACTTACATCCAAAAAAATTTGTCACAATGAGTACAAATCACCCTGTATATATATATATATATGTGTGTCCATCCACACGATAACTTGAGTAATTTTTGTCCGATTTTGATAAAATAAAATTTGGTTTGAAGGTGTAAGGCGGGATAAACTTGAATGAGTTCGCGAACCATCATGATCGGACTATGGGAACGGGGGTTTATGGGGGGTTTTATGGGGTAAAAATAGGTTTTCCCCATTTTTGACCCTAAAAACACAAAATTTCACAACTTATTTTTAAACCATTTTGTAGAGTTTAAAAAAACAAATAATTTAGTATATTGAAGCGTTATTATGCGCCTAATTGTTACGGAGAAAATTCAAAAAACTTTTTAATTTTAAAATTCCCATGTTATTCTTATGGAGAATAAGTCAACTGTTGTAGTTTGCTTGTTTATGAACACATTTTGATCAAATTTTGAAAATACATTAATTTCTTACTAAACCACAGTAGGTACCTTTTAATATTTTACATTAAAAAAAAACTTTTTTACCCTCCCTGTTGCAGCAAACCTAAGTACTCATTAAACTAATTCTGTTAAAATAGGGAATAAATGTGATATTTTTAAGGATACATTTTAGTTTAAATCCAATCAGGCAGATGGAAATTCGCTAAGTCTGCAGGTTTGCTGCGGCGGGGGTATTTTTACATAAAAATCACTTAAGACATAAGACGTTTATTTGTCATTTTTACATGCATGGACAAGTCAAGTTGTTTTCATACAATTGTATTCGTCACATATTCAATGAAATATAATAATACAATAATACAGTGCACATGGCAGGATTGCAAAAGAGTTAGAAAACTATAAAATATCACTATGACAGAGGTTGAAAACCACCCTTTAACGCATGTCGCTGTGACTTTGACTATTTATAGCGTATTCATTTTACAACCGACATTTTAAAGTCAGAGTGCATTTTTATAGTTGTTTTTAGAGTTACCTGCCTTTCAAAATCCTTGATCTAGTGTTTTATCGCCTATGATTGATATAGATCATTGTACATGATAAATTCAATTGGTTTCATTTCTCCTTATAAATCCTCTTTATGATTCAAATTTCATTACCTTAACATCCAAATTCTAACCATCAACATTGAAAATGAGATGAAAATTTAGTCTAAAATAGCAAAAGATTGGAAAGTAAAATTATTCTAGCTTACGTTTTTGAAAACAAAGAAAAATAAAATACTTATACAAATTTTACAGTATTAGGGTATATTTTTAGAGTTGTTTTTTGTGAGCCAGAGGCAAGACATTTTCTTACGTAACCATAAACAACTGCCAGTAAGGAATGTAAACCCCTGCTTGAAAAAAGTAAGGTAACAGTAGAAAACACATATTTTTCAACACGGTTTTATTTATAAAAAAAAAACAGAAAATTGTCATAACAAAATAATAAATTAAAATTACATAATTATGTAGTTTATTACATTCTAACATACAGTGTGTAAATTAAGTATTGAAACAAATCTGTATCTTTAAAACCAAAATAGATAGAAATATTCTGTTCGTGGCAATAATTGTTAACAAAAGTTCCGCAACTTATTACATCAAAAATATTGTTTAACCCCCTTAACAGAGTAGTGGGTAGGGGGTAACTCATTTTTTTCAAATAGCAACCCCTATTGAGTGACCCCTCATTTTGAAGGATTTGTCAAAAGAAACACAATGAAGCAAACCCGAGGTGGATATCTCACCCCTAGCCAAAATGGCAGGCACTCCAAAATTTGATTAACTGTATGTGAAAAAGCACCAATTACACAAGGAAAGAAATCTGTATTTTTAAAACCGAAATAGATAGAAATATTCTGTTTGTGGAATTGATTGATAACATAGGTTACGCAATTTTTTATATCATCAATATTTTTTCAACCCCTTTAACAGGGTAGGGGATGGGAGTGACTTATTTTGTTCAATAACAACCCCTATTGAGTGACCCCTCATTTCGAAGGGTTTGTTAAAAGAAAAACAATGACGCAAACCCGAGGTAGATATTTCACCCCTTGCCTAAATGGTGGGTATTTCAAAATTTAATTTTTGTAAAAAAGCACTAATTTTGGAATATCCGCCATTTTGGCTAGGGGTGATGTATTCACCTCGGATTTGTGTCATTGTGTTTCTTTTGACAAACCCTTCAAAATGATGAGTCACTCAATAGGGGTTGCTATTTGAAAAAAATAAGTCACCCCCTACCCTGCTAGGGGGGTTAAAAAATATTTTTGATGTAAAAAATTGCGGAACCTTTTTTAACAATTATTGCCACAAACAGAATATTTCTATCTATTTAGGTTTTAAAAAAACAGATTTGTTTCAATACTTAATTTACACTCTGTACAAGTTTCTTCAGTCTTATTAGAAATTGTCTTTGGTGTCTACTAGAGTATTTTAATATCAAAATCAAATAAAAACCAAACTCTATAAAAGGACAGTATTTTTTTCCATTCAACCGTGATGAGTTAAAGAAGCAATTAAATGTTTGCGAGTGCTTGACAAGAAAATTGATAGTAAATTTTTTCCTTATTGTTTTATGGAAACATACACTGGTCAAGTCTCGAAATTTCGGGAAATTTTAAATCTCGTTACACGAGACGAGATTTCTTTTTGGCCGAGATTTTTATCGAGACAAGAATAATAAAAAAAAATAAAAAAAAATTGAAAACGCCTGCAGAAAGTCAATGCAATACCCACAATACAGGAGCGTGTTGTAGTTGCGTTTCCTTTGCGAAGGCGTTCTTATTTAATTAATTCTTTAAATGTAAATATTACTTTAATTATTTTAATAATATTACTTTAATAACATCTGAGAAGTTTTGTTAAGTGTAAGCAGTGTGAGGAATGTTTTATTACTATAAAAAGTCAAAACAAGTAACTATTTTATAAAAATTAATATTGCTTTTATTTTATGATTTATTTTATTTTAGGATAAGTTGAACTCTATCCTAACTGATATCACTTTGTTTCCTAATCGTAGGCATTTTTAATAAGTTAGGCGTGATTAATAAACAAATGTTATGCTGATGTTTTTAATAAAAGATTGTAAATATTCTTGCCTATTATCATTATTTTTGTATTTAAACAGTCATCTAACAATGTTACAAAATCAGGTAAAAATTTTGAACGTGCATTTCCCGTTGTGTATGAGAAGGGATATCCCGTCTCGAAATTTTATGAGAAATAAAAAATCTCGTCTCGTCTCGAACTAAAAATCCAATCTCGTCCATCCCTACCTTTAAATGATGAGAATGCTGGCCCATCAACCTCTGCTTTAGCTGTTGATTGTGATTCATCACAAGCCTATATACTTTTAAATTTCTATTTGGAATTTGGATGTCATTACTGAATACTTATATAACTTTCTAGAGTAAAACCAGTAAAACATAAATGTATTAGGCCTAACCGGTTTGGCCTATGTGTTTTAAAATGTTTGAAGAGATGGGAATAATTAGGGGTACCACAATTTAAACAATTGCAATGATCAATTAATTGTACAATTAGCTAGTTTGCGTGGGATGAAAGTAACATACCATATTTTTGGAAAGGTAGCTAAAATTGTAGCTAGCTACTTTTTTGGAAATGTAGCTGTAGTTGTAGCTAGCTACATTTTAAAGTAGCTTCCCCAACACTGGGCTTTGGGTAAACAGGAGAACCCAGGACCATACCGTCTGTAGTTGTGTTAAACTATGGCACTCCCGTACTTGGACCACACACGATAATCATATTAAAGTTTAAAGCAATTGTTAAGTGGTGGTTGTGTTTCCCTAAATCCTTTATATAAATTAACAGTCACTAAAGTATTAAAATAAAAAGAATTATTTTTGAAGCCCTGGCCTATATAGTACAGTAGTCGCAGTTAGTCTGGGCGCGCGGACCCTTGAGTACTAACGGTCCCTCACGCCAAAGCCATGAAGACAGCGCTGAGGCGCTGAACAACCCCAGAGAGTCGTGTGGGCCAGATGTTTTTGGAAATAAGCAATAAACACTCCCCTCTACACCCCCTGCGCGGCCAGACTAGCTGCGACTACTGTACTTCTGAGCCCTCTCTTTTTTTAACGAAAAAGATTTGAGCACAACTTTATAGTCTCATGCTTAGGTCTTTGCATCCACTGCCTTTACGCTTTACAGATGATCGCCAAGTTCATTGCATTATTGATTACTCAAAAGGCATCTGACAAAGTTCTGGCTAAATTTGAGAGTTAGGGAGTTTGTGGAACTTTGTAGCAGTGGTTGCAGAGCTACTGGATTTCTGATTTTCTAAGTACAGTATAGTTCAAAAGAGGTGTTTTTTCTGACTGGTTTGAATAATGAGCACTAGATTAGTATTGGTTAGGATGAGAATTAAGTTGTTATTTGAGATACTGTAAAAGTTAATTTACTGTTTCTGTGGAGTTGGATTCAAGATTTTGCATCTCTTTGTGTTTGCTAAATAATTGTGTCATCAGCGAATTTATAAATGGATCAGAAACGATTGCGTTTATGCAGCCTCCTCCAATATCAGGCTGTGGCGAGTAACAGCGTTGCACTATTTTATAATGGAGCGTCTGCACATTGTTCAAGTTTACAGATTTGTTGTTACTGTTATCACCATGGCAACAGGCCGCCAGTGCTTGCCACACATCAGCTGTAGCCTTGTTTTAGAGGAGGCTGTGCTTTATGACATCTATATATAATGGAGAAGCATGTTTATTTAAAAGCTTTTTTCTCAGCTCTTTGCATCATAGGGAAAATCTACGCATACTGTTAGAAGATATTTTTCTGTAGGTGTGAAGAATCCCTTTATAAATTAAAATAGGATAAAAAATAAACACAAAATATGAGTTAAAAAAAGAACATGGACCTTATGGGTTGCCATGCTGGGTACGAAATAACAACAAAATATAAACGGAAAAGCAAAACAAATGGAAGAAATTCCAATCATATGTTTTGTTTACAGCGTGGGGTGAAAATGGAGAAGTCTGTACATTACATATTTTTGGTCGAGTTTTTTATTACTGGGCGACCTCTAGTTTATATAAATTAGGAAGACAATATAGGTGCCAATACAGAGCCTTGTGGGAAACGGGTGATGACTTGGTTTTCTCTAGATTTCACAAGTAACTTTTTGTAAATTGATGTGTGTTGTTTCTTATCTGTTTAATAGTCTGTTAAATCAATAGAGTGCAAGGTTTTTAAAAGCAATATTATTGGTTTTAAGGAAGAGAATAGGTATATAGACACGATCAAAGGTTTGGTCAGGTTAGCAAAGTAGCCGTGAACTGACTCACCACCTTCATTGCGTCAATACACCCATTCACAAAATCTATTGTTGCTAGTTCAGTGGATTTCCTTCACCTGGATGGAGTAAAAATAGTTTTATAGGAAGATTAAAAATAAGGAAAAATACACAAACAAGTATTTTTAATGGTAAGTCAATTAATTAACAAAATTAACTATGTCTAATTCATACATACATAAGGACACACTTGGTAAAAAAAATCAATATTCGAAAGTAACCCTAAAAATACCTAACAAGATTAGGAACCGTACGTTTAAGAAGTTGACTCATCAGAAGTCTGAGTCTTTTGAGATGCTTTCATTTCTTGAAGTTGTTTCAGCCGTTTTGCTTTTCTTTCTTCAGCAATCTTACGATTTTGAAGTATCCTCTCTTGCTGTTGTTCTGTTAAAGTCTGAAAGTATATAAATAGTTAATAATAATTTAAAAACATAAAAAATTGTAATATACAAAAGAAATATACTGTATGTGAGTTTATGAACGAATAACCTTTATTTCTGTTGACACACTTACACTTACTTGACTCTTACGAGTGAGCTGTAAATCCATGGATTACCGGCATTACCGCTGATAGATAGGAAACAGCTAACCTACTATTCTAGCCTGAACGTATGATATTTTTTCTTTTAACCTCAGCTGCTCATTACCATCTCATAACCTTCTGGTACAGTGAAAGAGTAGGCCTACTATTGTTACGATATACACTCTGCCAAACCATGGTTACTACAGTGATGAGATGACATAGCACAGACAGTCTCTCTCATACTAGCACTGTCCACCTTTTAAGCCCCCGCACTCATTCGACTCTGACCCCGCCAGACCGTGTGTGGTTAAAACAGACCGGGTCCACAAACAGTCAGACATGTCCGCAGTGGGTTGAGAATTCCAGACCGACTTGGTCGACACAACCGTCTTTCACATACTGTACAACCTGAATGCTATCTTCCAAGTAACTTGCTGTGATTTACTGTATGTCCAAAATCAAAAATTGTGTATACAAATTACCAAACATTTTCTGTCTACACAGTTCAAAACAACGTGCCATCCAAAACCTAAACAATTTTAAATGTTATCATGACAATCAATAAACTACTTAATATAATCTAAGATTAGCATGTTGATATATATACATCAACAAAATAAAAATAAAATCTCCAGACTTCACCTAGTGGTACATGACAACCTATCAACTATAGCCTGAACTGAGCTTGGGTCACCTTGGAACTATAATTAAAAACTTTGAACTCACTATCATAGACAAAAGAATTAAATTTAGACTGACATATTTAATTCAATGAACGAGTGCACCGAATTGGATGATTCTTTTTTTTTGTGTTCCTTAGAGCCAGGGGAAGGTTTTTATGTATATGGGAAGGAAATTTATAATCCATCCAACCGTTATTTAGTAATTTGATTTTAATTTTTTTTATTGCTTTTACATTAGCTCACTCACTTCAACCTGGAGGGGATTGAGCGATGCAAACGAGCTCATCTTGAAAATGAATGAGCATTTGATATAAAACCACATTAGGACAGGACGATGTCTGTCGGACCAGCTAGTATGATGTAAATATAGACCGACAAGCGGAGTGGAGAGGACCAGACAGAAGTGAGGAGCGCACCCGCACCAACCAGCTGTGGCAGGAGAGCTGGGAACAGGAGACTGATTCAGCAAGTATAACCTTGGATAAATCGGCGGCACGGCGAGGTTGATTTTATGGATTTTTCCGTATATTCAGGATGGGCAAAGCTGTGTCACCCGATTGTATTTACTGCCCAGGCACTCCCGACAACGCGGAACATACTTTTTCCGCTGTCCGTGTTGGGAAATGCCCCGTCTGAAGGCTTAATACAACGTAGGATTGCTGTAGGTGGACACGGTCATCCCTTTTGGCAGAGGGTGAGGGGTGAGGACAATTGGACCTGTGTGTCACATTTTTCATCCAGGGTATTATCCGCACCAAGATTACCAAGGTCCGCGCCAGACCTTGATCGAGATGCGGTCTGGGTAATAAAATAACAGAATGCCAGAAACAGTGTAGTCATAATTGCATAATTGCATATGACCAGGGCTTAGGTCATATGTTGGCCGACTTGATGAAATGTGACAAACAATCCCTGGTCTGTGTCCAACAGAGAAGAGGGAGTTTTTTAGTGAGTAGCCTTATCCTCTGAGGAGTCTCAAACTACAGGCTGGGCATCTGCGTGCGTAAATGCATTTACCTCCTCTCCCTAAAAAAAACATATATAGCCTATATACATATATGTAGTCCGTCAGCAGTGGTGCAGTTAGCTTATTCTTTTGTCCATGGCACTATCTACATTTTAAAACAAAATTAAACTTCACATGTTACATCTGCCACCAAGTGGACCAGGTCGTGACGAAGGAAAAATCAAACTTACACTGTAACGGATATACCTCCCTTTGAAGTTAGAACGTGTCTCCCCAAAAAACAGATTTTTTCCATATAAAATCATAGATTAATCTGCATTACACTGATGAAATCACAGGTGTTTAACTACAAAAGATCCACCAATACGATTTTAATACTATTTAAAGGTTCTCTCAAAGGAGAGATACCAGATAGCATACTAACAACTCCGATGACGTACAGTATGGGAAATATTTTATTCATTGAATGATAAACCATATTTAGTAACTAACGCAATAATTAATAACATTATTGTTTTTACACTTATTAATCTTTAAACAATGCTAATGTTTAAAGTATGTATAGTTTCATTCAATTTATCGCAGTTAGATGAAATTAGCGTAAGCCTTAAAAGTAACCGTCGATTTCAACGGGTTTCACCTAGTTATTAATAATCAGCTAGTTAGTATTACTACACATGAAGAGAGAGAGAGAGAGAGAGAGAGAGAGAGATTCATGATCGAGTAGAGGATCATCATCAGGTATCATCAGGTCGGTGGAGAAGTGTAGAGGAGTGATCAGGGACACATAAAACCTTGTGTTTTTATCATAACTACCACAGATACTATGCCACAAGAATAATCATAAGTAGATCACGTTCAAAATGGCAATTCTGAATTAGGGAAATGTAGGAATTACAGATGTGTCAGATGGGCTCAACCTCATATGAGGTGTTTACAGGGATTCCCTAAATACATTAGAATGTTGATTATTATGAATCAGTTTTTAAATTTGCAAACATTAGGATTGCCATACTGAGGCTCTATGCTGTCTAAGAGTAACATTTGAACCTGCTGATACTAATACCTAATACCTATAACTATAGTTCGGCCGCTTACAAAGTGACCTCCTCCAGCATTGGTTTAGCATTAGCGCGCAGGTCGTTTTCTAAGCGGCCGAACTAACTAGTGTTGAATATTAATTAAAACCAATGCAGTATCATATCGAACAGCTTATTGATTTATTACTTAACACAGAATATTGTCATTAGTTAGTGACCATCTCAACAGATAGCACCAAGTTTTTTTCTTCTTCAAATTTTTACATTACATGGGAAGTATATTCTGTGTACAGTCAATGCTACAACTTTCAGACCTGGAATAAAATTTGTATGGGTCTTGAAAAGCATAGAATTCAGATATATCACAATAGGCCTACCTGTCTTGATGATGATGCAACTGGGGATGGGGGTGGTATTGGTTGGGGTGATAATATGGCATCAAACACATTATCATCAGTGTTTGGTGATTCATTATCATCAGTGTTTGGTGATGCATTATCATCAGTGTCTGGCGATGCCTGAGGAGGAGAAGAGAGAGGATCTTCACTGGCCAATCCTGAATCTTCATCAGTGTCTTCAAGCCCCAATTTTATCCGGTTTACGTAGTTCTGAAAAAATCCAGGCAGAAATATACAATATTAATAGATTCTAAAAAAAAACCCCAGTGGAACCTCTATTAACTGTCTCCATAACAGTATAGGTGGATTGTAAAAATTCAATTGGGAAATGCGTAGTGATTGAATGATGCTAAAAAGGTCGCATCCAATCACCACAGATACCAGATACCATAGCAGGCACATAGTGAAGGAGCCTAAATAAATCACAGGTGCCTCTGTAAGAAGACAATAAGTAGAAATTTTCACTTACAAGTGGCGTTCATCAAGCTTTTGTTATAACAAATCTTTATTATAACAATCATTAATAATAGTATATTACGTTTTGAAAATAGGTGCATTACTACTTTGAATATTAGGATTATTATGTACAAGGATAGGGATCAGCTAGCTTACCTGGTAGATAAGAGTCCAGATTAGCCTTGATTACACATAAAACACATGACACAACACAGAAAAACTTAATATTTCGTCCCAGTTAGGGACTTCATCAGAAGGGAGAAGATAGAAAACTGGCAGTAACAGTTCAAATTCAAAAGTTCCACATCAGTGTTGCCAACTGTTGTTTAAAATTAAATGAAAACGAGGTGTTAGCCCGTCCTACGTACGGGAGTAGTAATTTAAAACTGTGTAGGCCTATAATTCAGAACAGCTAGTTTACACGTATAAAGACAAATTTTATTGCAGCCTACAGTAGAAAGAGTAATTATCAATTGTGTATAGGCCTAGTCAATGATATCACCTTCCATCGCATACCTACCTCTTCCATAATCAATATCACCACAATACAATTACTCATACTATACACAATTTCCAGTAGGTCTGAATTGAAACTCCCTAAAATAAAACGAAAACATCCATTAAAAATTAACAGTACCCATAATTATAACGTTGGTGTCCTGACATCATTAAACGAATCGTCCACACACATCTTTTATGTCAATTTCACTGCATCAATTGCTAAATAAATAAGTGTAAACAAAGAAAAGTAAACACAACAACATATTAGTTTGTTTTGTAAACAGCTGAGTCAAAAATAATATTCATTTGAACAAAAGAACTGGTCACATGTTGAAGGAATTTCAAAAAACGCTAGTAAAGCTAGTGACGTAATTAATTGTCTATGTTTTTATCCATTTCGTTATCAGTTCCAATATCCTTGATAATTAAACCAACCTCATTGAACCAATGTACATTGTAATTCCCCATGTTCATTTATTTTAACTATAAAATATTCAGCGCCTCCAAACGTAACCACAACTAAACACACGCCAAACAACTTTTTTTAGATTTCATAAGGGAGTATGTTTTATCTATGATTTCATAAAAGGATGGTTAGTCTAATTTCAGTATCCTAGGTCAATGATGACGTTGTGTTCAATCTATGTCATTCATCTGTATATCTTTGGATAAAACCCGTCTGAGGTTGTGGTGGTAATTTAAAATCGTATTCCTGAGGATTCTTGATCTCCATCTTTATGACATCAATATTTCCGGGCCTAATCCAAACAAAGTTCAAGCATTCAAAAACATTAATTGTAAACAAAAAGCTGCCAAGATGAATTAAAACATGTAAAATTTGTGATTTTCCTACCCTTTTCAAAAAAGTTGAGCAGTAAAATAATTTGCATATCTTTTTTATTTAACTCGTGTACAGACAGAGCCTCGACTTGTACACATCGATGGTGTTACTTATCTCGGTGGTCTACTAATCTGACTTATTTCCTATAATCAATGACAAAATCAGAGCAAATAACCTCATAGTTCTATGGGGCATTTTTTTAACTAACCAGCTGTTAGTTAAAACAAATTATATTGCTCTAAAACAAATCAAAGATTACGATGATTGCTTTCAAAAATAATTTGAGCATCCTAATATTTTACTATGTAAATTAAATTAATCTGTCATCCTCTTACAGAAGAATTGAACGTATCAATGATTAGCATTACACATAGTATAAATAAGTCAACCCTAAGTATGTCTTTACATTTTTATCCAAATGCTGAATTTGTGACACAAAAGCTGAATGTTTACAGCTGTTAAGTTAAGCAAATTATTTTATGCCAAAAGCTAGTTAGAATCTTAGCGTCGGCTGCTAGACTTTTTCAAAATTAAAACTTAATTTCTAAAAAACTGGGACCCTAAACTAAAATTATGGCTTCGACATTCCCTAGTTCTCAAAATTATCTTTCTTTCAACACAAAAATCATGAAAATCCGTCGAGTGGTTGATTCAGAATCGTGAAATAAAAAAACACTGTTTCGTTTTAATATTATAGATTCCTGTTGTTATGTACATCTATATACACATGGTAGGTTGATTATTAAAAAAATGTGAAGCTAGCTGAGGGAAGGGTTGGCTGAATTATCTGATGTTAAGATTAGGAGGGTTTCGTACTTACTTGAATATTAAATTCCATGTTGATGGCCCCTTAGAAAATAATCACAGTCTAAGGAACTCATATGATTTCATTGAAAAAACTAAGGGTTGGCACGTACAAAACCACCACTTGCTTGCCTCTTTTGATATAGTGAACTTGTACACGAATGTACCCGTAGAAAAAACCATAGACTTAATACAAACAAACTTAACCAACAAATCAACTATGTTACCAGAAGCAATAACCGAGGTAATTGACCTACTAAAAGAGATCTTGAAACAAAATTATTTTGTATTTAATGGAAAATTTTATTCTCAAACCGATGGTCTAGCCATGGGATCCCCACTGTCTGGTATCCTATCTGACATATATTTAAATCATATCGAAAATGAATACATTTTATCAAACAAAAACAAATATCATTCAAAAATAGTCCTATACAATAGATACGTCGATGACACCATTGTTTTGTTTGATGGCAATAAAAGGCAATTAGATCTACAATTAAATTATCTCAACAACATAGCTCCCAGGCTAAAGTTCACCTTGGAAGCGGAAGAGAACAACGCAATTAATTTTTTGGATTTAACTGTAACTAAAATTAACAATAGTTTTGATTATAAAATCTACAGGAAACCCACGTTTTCAGTCCAGACCATTCATGCAACCTCATACCACCCACACTCTCAAAAAATTGCAGCATTCAACTCAATGGTACATAGACTTCTAACGGTCCCTCTAAGTCCCACAAATTACAACAAAGAATACAATATTATTAAACATATAGCCACATCTAACGGCTACAACAGCAGGCTTGTAGACAAACTTATAACCAAACACCACAAAGGGAAGGTCAAACAATTGGACGAGCGTAAGAAGTACGTTTGTGTTGAATTTTCCCACACATTACAAAATTGCCTGTCCAAAGAGCTTCGTAGGCAGGGAATAGAATTAACATTCAAAACCACAAATCGTACTCGCAATACCCTGTCGCAGACTGACCAAACAAGAGAGAAAATTGAAATGACAGGTGTTTATAAAATTAAATGCCAAGATTGTCCAAGCCAATATATAGGTCAAACAGGTCGTGAGTTCGTTACTCGTTACAATGAACACAGGCCCAAACCACGTTCAATCAAACAGAATTCAGCGTTCGCCCAACATTTGATTGACCTAAACCATAATATGAGTGGGATTGCTGACGGTCTAGAGGTGCTACATGTATGTAGAAAAGGTAGTAAATTAAACACGCTTGAGGAATTTGAAATATACAAATTATACAATGACAACACCGCAAGTGGACATATCCTCAATGAAAAACTACAGTTTCGTTCACACTCCATCTTCAATGTTTTAATAAACCAAAGTAACCGACCACCTGACCTTTGTCCTGCTGATAACGTGGACAACAATGAGCAAGGAGTCTGACGCTGCAGTCTACTACCTGCACCGGGACTGTCCGCGTCGTGTGATAGGCCTATCTAAATGTTATGTTCGTAATTCGTTTCGTGTTATTTATTTATTGTATGCGTGTGACAGCAATGTCTTACTGTGTTTGTACCCTGACGATGCCGTATTAACGGCGAAACATGTAGGTTTTTAGCCTAACATCACATCATTTGGATTACTTGACGGGGTAATTATACCACAATATTATAGTTACTTGAATACTTGAATACTGCATCGGTGACCAACAATGTCGGAATAGATTGCGTCAAACTTATAACTAATAAAAGAATAATAAAAACTTATGATGGCGACGGGTTGGCAAAAAGTGGTGTATCCTCTAGCTCAGCTCCTATATATTTCTGGAATCAGAGATGTATTGGTAGGCTAGTTCCCACCTTCTGAGTAGGGAGCTGTTACATTGGTCTTTGGGGAGGGATTTGATGGCTCTTGTGGTAAAACATGTATCAAAATCTAAGTTGTGGTTTGCTGCATGTATTGCAATGGGTTTGTATTTGTTTGTTTTAACATCCTCTCTATGTCCATTCATCCTTTTCCTAAGAGTTTGGGTGGATAGGCCTATATATTGAGCTTGACAAAGTTTGCATTGTAGCTGGTAGATCAGGTTTTCACTATTGCATGTTATGTGGTCTTTTATTTTGTAGGCTACAAAACAGGTTTTATTTTTTAGCTCTTTGTTGTACACTACCACAACTGCCATCCAAAAAACACCAAACGCTCCCTACCCTACAGTCTTGCCTAAAGAGGGAAACGAATAAACTCCGACAAGAAGAATCTGATAACTTACAACAAACAACTCCAAACTGCTTTTGAAAATAGAGAATACCCGACACAAACAGTCTCTTCGCAGATAAAAGCGGCCCAAAATGCTACTGACAATCCACCAAAGAAAACCAAAACCACCTACGATGTCAATCTGGTGACTACTTACCACCCAGGTTTCAACAGGCTCAATAACCTTTTGAGAACCGGCTACAACATGCTTCGAAGCTCCATCCAGACCAAAGATCTCTTCCAAAACCCCCCCACCATAGTCTACAGACAACCTGCCAATCTAAAAACCACCCTAGACCATCCCCAAGTTACCCGACCCGTCTGTTGAACCACCTCCAAGACTGCCCCCAGGTTCCTACCCATGCAATGAAACTAAATGCAAGACCTGTGGCATCAACATTCCTGCGGAAAACCTTCACCAGCACATCCTACAACAAAGAGTACAAAATAAAAGACCACATAACATGCAATAGTGAAACCCTGATCTACCAGCTACAATGCAAACTCTGTCAAGCTCAATATATAGGCCTAACCAACCACCCAAACTCTTAGGAAAAGGATGAATTGACATAGACAGGATGTTAAAGCCAAACAAATACAAACCCATTGCAATACATGCAGCAAACCACAACTTAGATTTTGATACATGTTTTACCACATGAGCAATCAAATCCCTCCCCAAAGACCTATGTAACAGCTCCCTACTCAGAAGGTGGGAACTAGCCAACCAATACATCACTGATTCTAGAAACCCTCCTAACCTTAACATCAGATAATTCACCCAACCCTTCCCTCAGCTAGCTTCACATTTTTTTTTATAATCAACCTACCATGTGTATAAATAGGAGTGTATGTGTATATAGATGTACATAACGACAGGAATTTTCATTTCATTTTAAACAACAGTTGGCAACACTTTAGTGGAACTTTTGAACTGTAACTGCCAGTTTTCTTTCTTCTCCCTTCTGATGAAGTCCCTAACTGGGACGAAGTATTAATTAGGTTTTTCTGTGTTGTGTCATGTGTTTTATGTGTAATCAAGGCTAATCTGGACTCTATCTACCAGGAAAGCTAGCAGATCCCTATCCTTGTACATAATAATCCTAATCAGCCAATTGGCCTTTCCTTACATGTAACTCCTACTTTGAATATTAGTGTATTACTAGTCCTGAAAATAGGTGTTTACCAGACAAGTGTGATCGTTCCCGTGCGAAACTAGGTTGAGTGCGGGATTACCATACGAGTCCGGTAAACACATTTTGGACGAGTGACGTACGATATTTTGCGCCATAACTTTATAAGCTAACTTAACAAAAAAAATCCTTATATATACCCACCGACTAAAGGACTAACAAAACAATCACTACTCATAACATCTAAGAGAGGTTATGTTTTTGTTTATAACCACTCATTGCCTAAAGTAATCAGCTGGGTCCGGTAAAAACTCACTTGAACCACATTTCATTAAGCTGCCGGCAAACAGCTGTTTTCTGGATTAATCCTTGCACGGGAAGTTCGTTTAAACATTGTAGTGTGGTGTAAAATAATTTGGATGGTAGTTCTTATTGAGTTTTGATTGAAAGTTAGGGAAAAACTCTGTTGTTGGCAGATAGAGTTAACATAAACTTACTAATAACGGCAAGTGCAAAAGGAGGCAGACGTAATGTTGCAGTCATTTACACACTAACATATGATGCAATAATTAGCCCACATTGTGCATAGGTTGAACATTAGAGTAAATCCAACGAAAATAATGTTTTAAGGCCTCATTACAGTTTTATTTCGATCAAAACATTATTGTGATTTACAGTTTACACTTGAGAGTTTATTTTAAGAAAATACAATAAACTATGTCTTCTAAGGCTTTTAATCACCTTTATTTTCTACTGTAACTTTATGATGGTAAATAAAAACTAAGTAGGTATTTGAAAGGTTACAATATGGAAATTGATTTGACCACTCATCGGTTAATCACAACGACACCTTTTTTTACTATTATTGTAGGAATTATCTACTACAATAAAAATGAAATTGGCAACAATGTAGTCTAAATTAAAGACTAATATTATATACTTGCCTTGACACGTCTATTGTTACCCAGGTGCTCGATTTTCTTCAGGATGTCATCAAAATTGCCAGCTGGGTAAAGTTGATGGCTCCACATTTCCAGACCTCTTAAAACTTTGTCGTAGTCTCGCTTGACAGTGCGGGACCTTCCATACAGCCTCATGGTAAAGAAATGTTTATCCATATGGGCCAGACCACGGGGACCCATAAGTCTGAAAAATTAGGAAACTATTAGTTTTTAATATTTCAAAATTGATTCCAACTGCTAAATACTGATGTACTGATCCAGACACTGAAGCATTTTTTCAATACGAGTCCCATGGGCAAGGAAATGGTAGCTGCAGGATGCAGATCTGCCTCAATACAGTTACGTTAGGTAGGTACATCTGAAGCTACGATTCATCTGACCAAAATCATATTATACTAGGAATTCACCTAAACACTATTTTTTATGCTAAAAATTTAACGACAAAGATTTGTCTTTTAAAATGTTAAAACATTACTAGGATAATGATTTATTTCCTTCGGTCAGTTTTTAAATATGCTAAATAAACAAATGCTTGTTTTGGTATAAAGGTTTTTAAACATATCCATTTAATACATAATTTGGCATCTCGACAGCAGTTAAAATGTTTTATAAATGGGATAACTGGTTAAACTAACTGAATAGACAGGCAGTTGGCTGACAACGAAGTGAACAATTCCAAAATGCATTGGAATCAATCTAATCAAAATATAATAATTTATTCCAAAGAAAAAAAGTAATGACAAAAACATAACAATCCACTGAAGCAATTAATGTGATAATCTGTCACAAAAGTCCTAAACAGTACTGCAACACTAGACCTACTGCAGCATTCTCGCTTGAACTCCAATATTCACTACACTTATATTTATTACTTTCATATTAGTTTAGAATTTATTTGGTGATTAACTCTTTAAGTGCTTAGCTTACGTGTTAACTGTATTTTTTATTAATATTTTTTTATTGTACATATAAGTGTAGCCCATCCATATAAGAATTAGTTTCAGTCTGCAGTTTGGGCTTACCTCTCAGCATTCAATACAGGTCGATGACCCTTTTTCTTCCTTACTACTTTTGGTTTTTCATTTTGTTTCGTCTTATCAGCATTCTCAGCCCCACTCCCTTCGTCTGGTAACAAAAGTAACAATAAAAAATAAATATTAATTTGATTACAAAAATTTGTATCTTACTCTTTTTTGTAGGGGAAGTGTCCAACCCTTGTCACTATCTAAGTTTAATGTTGACTTTATTTAGATAGCAACCTGTAGTTAATTCATCACGCAATTAGACAAAAAAAGACATCTAGGTCCAATATTATTACAGCTCGTGACAAATAAGCTGGCGCCTAGGCAGTTTAGGTGGGGGACGGGTGGAAGTAAGGAAAAGACAGGACTGCAAACACATTCTGCTGACTCTACGGGGTTGACTACCTGTGTTTCACGTACTGAGCGCCTTCAGGAGGGTTGTGAGGACAGTTGACGCAACCCGAATGACGGCATATGATGTTTGATGTTTTTGAACTAGATGCTTAGCGATCGGTCAAGTGCCAGCTTAGGTGTCACAAGCTGTTGATAATTATACTCCGTTCAAACAGTCGTGGCACCTGAGGGATTAGGAGGCCCCAAGGGTTTCAATGGGGTCTCCTAATCCGTCAGGTGCCACGGCTGTTTGAATGGAGTTGCTTTTACATGTGGCATCATTTTAGGTACGGTACCGGTACCTAACTTATTAGCAGTTATCATATTGTTCAGTTGTAAGTAACATTAATAGTCATTCTAAATCTCTCAGTTCAGCATGCAATTATTTTCAAAATCGAGTTTTGAAGTGTTTTTCTCATAGTTTTAACCCTCAAACGCGCACGCAGGGGTTTACATAATTTAACAAGAAAGTTATGGTGGCTAACCTGGTGAGCATAACAACAGTAGCTGCCTAAAAATAGCATAAGCTATATGCTATCATCTGGCCGCAGGGTTGTAATCATTGACCTCCTGTTAACACCACCCTGGGTTTGGCATAACCCATTAGGGGGTCTAGTGTACCCTGTGCGCGTAGTAGTGTCTTGGTTTTATTATCATTAGACCTATAATAGTATTAATAACTTTATTATTTATAATTTTCATAGTATTGGAAGTTTGCCAAAAAAACTTAGTATCTGAAAACCAATTAGATGGAAATGTCCAACCATAGAATAGAATCCACTGATATAGCCTACCAACACAAAGGCGCAGTGCACCGTCTGCCTACCACAAAGATGTCAAGACCAAATTTAAGTGTAAAACTTGAAAAAAACAAATGTGCCAGGGACAAATGAAAAATATTTGTGAAGTGTGTTAAAAAGGACTTCTAAACCAACTACAGGATGAGGATGTTAAAGAAAATATAACTTAATTATCAAAGAAAGTTTTATTTTTGTTTTTACTTTTGTATAGGTAGGCCTGTATTTTCTATAAACCGGGAAATGTATTGATTCATAACATATTTAATGCTTCCTTGTTTTTTTTTTTACAAATATTTCTCTTGTAAAATTAAAAATAATAGACCTAGTCTACATGTGTGCAATAAAAACTTGTTTAACTAAAATATCCCCCTTTTTAACACCATTTAATTACATTTCATCATGAACAATTTAACTTAAGGGTTGTAACTATTATTTTCAAATTAATAAAAGGACATGGTAGGATCATAAAATTTACCTTACAATGTGAGAAATGAAAATAGATATTAGTACGGTAGCGATTAAGTTTAAGAGTTATCAAACCCGTTTTATTTGTCCATTGGAGCGTGCGTGCTTACATGTTAAGTTATAATTAAACACAAGTAAATATAGCCCAGAAATCGCATAGCTTAATGCTTGACCGACCACCCTGACATACCCAAATAAGAATTAATTTACATGTAACTTAGGCCTATAAAAACTTTCAATCCTCAGACTGACTCATCTAAGTTTTTAAATCATTTTAAAAACCAATTATTTAGTCATATAAAGCTCTATAACCCCATAACCACAATGCTAGACTGAGGAATATTGACGGTGTTGCCTTATTTGAAGAGTACCGTAACACATAACTCCGCCTATCTCCAATAAGTAACTTAGACATTTTTACCCATTAATTTTACTCCTAGCCTACGGACACATGTTATTTTGTTTACTAAAACAGTAACTGACACTCACTGTAAGTCTTTAAAACAGGCAAAGCAGAACTTACTTATAGTTAAAATTTAACTTAGTCAATCAAAACGCACATAGTGGCGTCCCAACTTGGTTAACTTCGCACCGATGACTGATGTGTTTTATTACGTTAATCATTGTTTTAGTGTTAAAAATAAAAAAAGTGATATAAGTGGTGCATTATAAGAAGATTTAAGTGATTTTGAAGGGCTGGTTGATGATCCTGAAGAAGTAGGTAGTGATATTGATGTACATTATCGGCCAGATTCTTAGCTATGGTTAGGCTATGCATTCTTAGCTAACGCTAAATGTACAAAATCTGTTTTTCACCCATAACTTATTTATTTGCAAATTTACTTCCTTATATTATTATATTTTTGTCCTTATCCTTATAAAATTTAGAACAAAGTGGCTATTTAAAAATATTTGTAGACTTATAAATTATAAAAATTTATTGAGCGCAAAAAACATATACATTTTTTTAATTTATTTTATAATTTTTTAGAAATGATAACCCCACAAAAATTGTTGGAAATTTTTTTTGTAATGTTTTAAATATTACATTGAAGCCCATAATTTCCCATACAAAATGATAGCCTATATACTGTAAAAAAGTATACTTTACATTGTTTTTAAGTTTATAAGATACATTTTAATAAAACCCTGCAATTGCGCAATAAATGGGCGGACATTAATACCATTACTATGGACACTTGGAGGGTTAAGTTTGACAGTTTATTTTGTAATAAAAATATTATAAAATTAAATTTGAGACATTTATAATTTTATTTTTAGAACAGAACTATGTTTTCGATTAGTAAACCTTCATTCGAGTCTTTCATTATCGGCAAGTTTGGTTAGGTTATGACAGTTTAATTTTTTTAAATTAAATTTTACCTAAACAAACGATACGTTTTGTCAGCGACAGTGATAGAGATAACAATTTTCCGTGAACAGTTAGGCTATGCTGATGCGCCGGTATGATTCGGAAGCGTACAACATGGTGCGGTGGTGGGGGGTGTTCTGATCCACGATCCTCGGAGTTGCACTGGCTGCCTAGACACTCTAACCTAGGCAACCTGACTAGGCTAACCTGGGTTGTATTTAACTTAGGCTGTGTTTGGAAAGGTGTCATGATGGGAATAGCCATGAGCTCCTTAATTTGAAGAAACATCACCTGATTTTATATATTACCAACATAAACAGAGATTGTGGTAACTTAACACATTCGCTGCTGAAAACCTTTAAACAGGCGCTCGCCAATGGCGGCGAGGCCCGGGCGGAGCCCCAACGCGCTAACTGAATCAGCGATCGCTATTGGTATTGAAATCTCAGTAAGACGAATCACAAAAGAGCAGTGGTGATTGTTCTGCGTTACTCCGAATGTGGACGTAGTTCACTGAAACACCCAAAGGTAGCAGCGCTGCCTGGATCAATAACCAGAGTCTTTGTAATACGGCTCGAACTGAGAAAATCCCCGAAAACGGGACAAAAGCATTGCCAGACGGGATTTTACGGGCAATTTTTGTACCAACCTACACAAGAATAAATCTCGCATTATAAGCTACAGGCTGGTAAAGATTACAACGTTCCCCGACAATGGCTGAGCTCACATTGAAACAATAAACATGACATGGCGCGGGGCACTGCCGGCGGCCCCCTAGCACTTTCGCGGCGGCATCTGGGGTCTGCCGGCGGACCCGCCGCAGCGAATGTGTTAACATGATGAAATGAGTGTCAAACTATGGTAACATTGTGGCACGAATTATCAGAATATGGTACAAAAACATAGGCCTGTAGGCCTATAGGCTATAATCAAATAGCTTGCCATGTTGTTCAGTAGTACTGTAAAGCTTGACATATCTCCAAAATGCATCTAAGAGAAGTAGGTCTTACTAACATATAAAGCCTAAGATAATTCCAACTCGAACTTACCGTGAGGGAATTCTTCCTCTCCTGAGATTCCTGCTTCTGCATTAGGGTCGTGAATCCTTCCAATTTCATCATCACTCATGACGTTTCAAAATGTAATTTAAATTTATCGTAAAGAAATTAGCAAGTTTGTCCTTCGAGGGATGGAAAGAGGCGGAATATAAGTTAGGTACTAGATGGAATGGAGTGGAAAGTGAAAAACTCAAAAAGAACATGAAGTAACATTACAAACACAGAATTGATGAGTTACTGTTAGTACGTACGTTCCTTCCTAGTTCCTACTTCTGCTTCTGATTCAACCAACACTCAACACAACCAGTGTTGCCACCGCGTTGTTGCGATTTTACCCTAAAGGCGGGCTAAAATTACCCTAAATTACCCTAAATCTACTTTAAGTTACCCTAAAAATTACCCTAAATGTTAATATTTGCGTTTAATGCCATAAAACATTGTTAAAATCATATAAATCTTACACAAGGTGGTTAATTATACTAAATAAAGTTCCAAAATCAATCAATTTATGTAAAATTATACTCGATTCTAAAAAACATCCCGAAAGAAGAACAAAATTTTGATATTCAGCTCTATCGTATATACAAAAAATATCGAATCAAGAACTTATTTTTATAGAACTTATAACGTATTTTTTTACTGTATCGACCCATTACTACTGTTTTTTGGACTATCTTTAAAGTACAGTACGGTACCACCAAAGCTTTAATTTATACATAGTAGTAATTTCTTGACACAATTTGTAAAATAATCCAGTTTAATTCAATTTAATTACACAATTAAATATCAAACCCAGTAATGAATAATATTTCATATTTTGTAAGGCCTATAACGTGTTATAGAATCGAATACATTCTAAAACAGATAATTCACAACTATTGATAAGATCAATTAGGATAACTTATTATGAAAAATCCATTGTAGCAATTAGATTTAAACCGGTTGAATCGAATATGATGACTTGGCCATAGTATGTAATGAACGTTTTTTGCCAGATTTTGAAGTTTTTTTCATGTTTTTAGTAAAATTTCCATTGTTATGCTAACTTTTAGTTTTACCCTAAAATTACCCTAAATCTACCATTACCCTAAAATTTACCCTATGACCAGTAAATTACCCTAAAAAAGGGTAATTACCCTAAAAGTGGCAACACTGAACACAACACAAGTTTCCCTCCAAATCTTACTTTTTTTTAGTTTGTCCTAGTGTGTGAAGAGCTAGGCTTGACTGTGTTTCCAGCCTAAAGTTAAAGAATTAATAACATAACATGGGTGTGTACCATAGCATCTAAATCCATAACGTCTAATCTCATTACATAAAAACGAAACAAAATGGGAAAAAAAGTAGTTGAAGTAGTTTCTTCTAGTATCAGGGTTTCTTATGAAGTAAGAAACTCAAACTTCAATCGTAGATAAATCATACTCCCTTAGCTTCAATTCACTGCGTCTCTATCAGAATAGTAATACCATACACTAACCAACACAAGAAGACTTCTCATCATGTCTCATCCCATTGTAAATTTTGAAGCTCGTTTTTCGTGTCTACTAAGTAGTCCTTGTCTTGTGAAACTGAACTGATCACTAGTGTCAAGAACATTTTGTTTCCGAGTGGCTATATGGTGCTGCAGCAAAAATAAAAGAAGTTGACTTGGATGATCTGAATTACCATACGTTACGCTATGCTTTACACTACTCCGAAACACTTAACCCCCTGTTGACGAGGCTGACCGCTGTCTATCATCTTGGTCTATCATGGCTTACTGTATTTCATTCCCACCTCATGCTCAAGGTTACACGCTGCAAGGTGTGAAGATATTCTTGTCCTCCAAAACAAAAAGCCGGTTCGGATCATTGCATCGATGAGTTACAGTGAATACTGTAGGCCAATGTTCATAAATCTAAAAATTCCTTACCATCTTCAACTCAACCAGTATGTACTGTTAAGCCTATTTGTTATGTGAGGGATAATCTTCACCAGCTCAAAACAAGGGAATTCCGCCAATCCCACAACATTCGTAACAGAGGATAGCTTCACACATCTTACTGGCTCTCCAAAAAAACAAAGCTGTTTCTGGATTATAGGGCTCTGAAGATGTACAATGATCTCCCCCAAATATTTAAGACTCTTGTGAACCACCCGCTTTTCAAAGAACAGTCAAAGCCCCTCTGGCTAGTCACCGACCACTGTATCCCCAGTTAATGAATATTATTTTTATGCTTTGCACCAAGTATAGGCTCAATATTAACAGTAACAGTATTAACAATAACATCTTGCCTAAAATATTGTAAATAGTGTGTACATAGTTGATAGTATTTTTAGATTTTTTTGTCCTTGACGCAGTCTCTATCAGTCCATCTAGAAATTCTTGGCAACGACGCCGCTGCACTCGCTGCAGGTAAGGTATACATCTAGACTACCCCGAACCGAAATGCAAGTTTAAACTCCACTTACTCCACTCCAGCCCTCACTTGGTGTATTAATATTTCCCAAAAGTTTACAACTAACTGTTTACAGAATGGATACAATGGTTCTAGTTGTTGCCCTTCATGATATTCAATGGATCCTTTCAAAATGGCTTCATCTGTCAATGGAATATTATTGTATTTTTGTATGCTGTTCTAATATGATGTTTACTATCATGAAAAGTCAATGCATTTTGCAAAGCTGTGTTAAAATTGATTTTAATCATATACATAATATGAATCTCTACTAGTCTATCTGTATTCTGCAGCTGTTTTTGTCATTGCATTTCCCATAAGCCCCTTGAGTTAGAATGACCAAAAAAGGAGATTTTGTTTGATCCGAGAGCGAGCGAGAGGAGAGAGAGGCCGACCGAGCGACCGAGGGGACGACGACGACGGTGTTCGGGTGTTGTGTTGTGTTGTTTTGTTGTTGCCCTTGCTGGTGTTGGCTAAAGACTGGAAACTAAGGAATTGTTATGATTTGAGATAATTTTTGTGTTCTGTAGTTGAATTTTATAAATATTTTGGTGAAGCATCACTCGTGTCTTCCACCTATAGTCTGACATACATTACCAATGCGTACAAATTTGACCATCTTGATTAAGTTGGAAACGATCTCCGAAAGTTCATAGGGACCAGAAATATAGCAGGCAGTAGGCCTATCATAATAGTTTTAAAAATATACAATCATCTTTACTAATAATCTTAATATTACATTTTAAGCCTTAAAATGGGTCTAACAGGGTGCTACGGAATACTGAAATACCTTGTGTTTTTCGTGAACCTTGTGTTTTGGGTAAGTTTTCTTACTTGCATTTTAGCATTAAGCCTAGTGTGTCGTGGGCTGGCCTTTACTTGTTGTTAGTGGAAAATACGGTTTGGATCTAGGTAGATAACTAATCTTATGCCCTATAGAGATCTAATCTTTCATCTTCCAAGCCCATTTCGTGCAATGTGAGCCTGGTTTTCTGTCTAGGAACTATCCTGAGACAAAAACCACACCCTTAGAGTTAGGCTACTGTAGGCCAAATAAAAAGACATGATATATTAGGCAATCTAAGCCCTAGGCCCCTGGTCTATTTATGGTGTTAACACATTGAGTGCGGTGAAAATAAGTGTGCTCCCCCAGGGTCTGAAATTTTCCTTTTCATTATGTAAGTTTAGAATCTTATTTTTTGTTTTCAAAAGTGAGGATCCAGGTAGGAAATTTTGTTTTGAGCCTTTTTTCTAAATACTGTAAACAAATGTTGCCCAAAATCTCCAGTCAGCAGTGACCGGGCCGGCCCGTGCAAGTTAAAATGTAATAGAAACACCCTAAAATGTTAAATTGCACTAGGTTATATTTATTATTTCCAATTATTTAAACAGTCCCTTCCTCCCTCCCATTCATTGTTTTTTTTTCACTCAAACTGCGTATTGAACTGTTTGAAAAAATTCCGTATGCATAACTTAACTTAATCCTGGATTGTCTTGACAAGTGCCATAAAAAAGAAACATAGGTAGTCTACTAATAAACAATGAACGATATTTTTGTGTCATATAGCCTAAGTTAACAATATAAAAACACAAAAGAAGTAGGCTACTTCAATAAATGTGCACTTTTTAAATTTGTAAGTAGAAATTTACAGGTCACAGGTGACTGGTGCCGGTCTGCGGGAACGGCGGGCAAAACACACACAATAGAGGTTAAAAGGTTATGCTAGTAACGCACATGCAATAGGCTAACTCCCGTCTACTCCTCAAGACCGCGCCACAATGATTGATTCATTTTTGCGGGACCTGGCCAGTGGCCAAGCACCGGTGACCGGGCTGGCCTGGGCACAAGTTTTGTGCCCGCACTCAACATATTACACAACACAAATAAATTGTAAATTATCACTTAAGGTTGATCAAAGTGGAAAAATAAATTCTGGTCCCGATTCAACCAGTGGAATCGTTCTGCCAAATTTGCTCATACTGAACATAAAGGGATGAGTCATGACCTACTTACTTAGATTCCTCAGGAACTTAAAAGAATGATTCTTATTCCACTATCCAAATATCCCTGTTCAAAATCATAAATGCCCATTTTATGGCAGCCTCAAGAATCCGTTCAAAAAAGCTATTTAGCTTAGGCTAAGAGTGGCTCTTAAAAAAAATATTTAAAACTGCCGGTGGTTGAAGTAGAAAAAAATTGCTTAGATCATTGCCTATTTGTGTACTACCTAATTTATTTAATATTTTAGTTCTAAGTAGCCTACTTATGGAATTCCTTATTGTCAAATAGCCTATGCATAAGTTATTACTGTAATTAATTTGAATTGTTTTGCAGATAACTGGTTTGACCATTATTGTTCTATCGGTGTGGATGCTCACTGACCCCACATTCTACATGAGCATGGCTCAAGATGAGTCAAGCTACTACACTGGAATCTACCTCTTCCTGATCGTTGGGACTTTAATGTTCATTGTAGGGTTTCTCGGGTGCTGCGGAGCAATAAAAGAATCTCAGTGTATGCTTGTTTTGGTAAGTAATTGACTAATAATTTATTTATCATTTCTTACCTAGGCCTATATGTTCTTAACATCACGGATTGTTTTCTGTTGACCACATTGTTTATTTTTTCATATTTTGAAGTCACACAAACCCAAATTATTTCCTGATAAAAACAAGAGTAAGGTTTAAAAAAATTAGCCTACATATCGGTCTAAACAAAATTTAACACAATTCGGAGCTCAAACACTACAACCCAATTAATTAGGCCTACAGCTGGGGCCAGTTTTAAAGAATCAAAAGCTTATCTAGGTATATAATTAATACGCTACATGAAACTTTGTTGGTTGAACTCCTCCGCCATTTCTTAACCGATTTTATACATTGACATCTCATTGGAAAGAGCGTGCCTTGTAGATTTGCAAACTGGCCTTAGATTTGTGAAAATGTCCCTTGGGCTCTGCCCCAGTGGCTTTGAAAGTGCCCATGTTATCCTTATGAAGAACATAATCGTTTACATTTTGATCAGCTGTATTTTAATTGCTGTTGTTTATTTTTCAATTCAATGAAACGCATTGAGGACATTTATTTACTATTTGAGTTTGAAGACGGATCGTGTTAGTATGGTTGTATCTTAAATTTGTGTATTTATTGTTGTTTTGTGTCGCTATGACGGATCGTGTTAGCATGATTGTAACTTAAATTTGTGCATTTATCGTTTTTTTGTGTAGCTATAATTTGTTTATTTGTTGTTTTTTTCTTTTAAATGCCTCTGACATGACGACAACAAAACATAGACAGGAGGCGTAATCAAGATAACGACCGCAGCTAATTGGCCCTCTATCAATGACCTGTGTTGCCTGTACAGCGAGGCATTTTGAGAAGGAGAAAACCGCCCGGAATGCTTTAGGATTATCAATAACGAAGATAAACATGGTCTGGGTTACACACCGGTAATCTTTGAGTTGACTCTTTTAAACTCATTGAAATAACTCCTGTAATACTTTGCAATTGCTTGAATTCGAGCAACATGTACACTAGTTGTTATTCTTAGGCTCGAACTGTCGACCCAGTGATGATATATATTTGTCTGGAATTACAGTTTTTCTGTCTTCTCCTGATCATCTTGGTGGCTGAGATATCGGCAGGCGCCTGGGCCTACAGCAACAGTCATCAGTTGGAAGAGTTGGTCAGGGACAGTGTGGAGACAACAGTGCAAGAGGAGTATAGCGTAGTGGACAGTCGTACACAGACTTTCGACGCCATACAGCAAGGTGTAAGTTTTGGTGTGGTTTTTTTTTTCTACAAATAAATCTTTATTTCTGTATCTTTTGTGATAGCCTAGTACTAGGTTTCTTGAATAAGCCTGCTTATGGTTTAATGCAATTTGAATTCCTTGCCTAAATAAATTTGGGTTTGGAATGTCAAGCCAGGCGGATCGGATTATCCTACCCAGGGTTATCCCAGTGATTAACCATACTGATAAAAACCTAAATCATACATTTTGTAAAATAAAATTCCGAGTCTTGATTCGTCAAAATGTATAATAGCCTTACCATCAATTTTTCAAAACTTTGTGATTTAATGCAAATTCCAGAATCTTCTGCAATCACAGCTTAATTGTGATCATGTTATGGGACCTCGGCAACGTTATGGATTTTTTATTAATCAGACTTTACCGATAACTTCCGCAATTGCTTTAACATTCTGAAATTTTGTTGTAAAAAGTCTACATTTATTCTAAAAACAAAACAAAATTTTTAACCTGAAAAACATGGTTAGTTCATTGTCCTTTTTATGGAATGCCAGATACCCTGGGATAATTGTGGCTACTTTGTTGATCTATTCAATTATGGGTTTTTAATGAATAATTTTCCTTGTGTTCCAGTTGGGATGCTGTGGAGCTAACAGCCCTAGTGACTGGGTGAGCAGCAGGTTCAACAACGGAGGCAAACAAGGCATCAACCTGTCCATCTTATCTCCCATGAAGCTGTACAAATTGCCGGCCAGTTGCTGCGCGTTGCCGGAAGGCAGTGAGCAGTGTAAGGATCTCAAGACCCCTATCGTCCCAAACAACGAGCACGTCTATCAGGAAGTGAGTGTATTCTTTGCTGTAACTGTACAATTTCAGATAAATCTATGCTTGTACTTTCGGCCGTTTGAACCGTTTTTTCCGTTCACTCTGTAACTACGAGGTGAGAGGTTGCAGAGAGATGTCGACAATAAATAAATTTCTCAAAGTAATGTACTGTGTTTGTAATAGTTGTGTGTCTAGTTGACAATCAGATAATATAGTCAAATATAGATACCAAATGCCTGACATTTATTTTCTGGGTGCTGACAGGGGTGAACACAGAAATTATCAAGACTCATTTTATCAAGAAACTTCTTGCCCTCCCACTGCATGCGATCGTTTGCTGGGAGAGGTGGATGGAGTGGATAACACGAGAAATCAGAATCCAATAAATCTGAAAATAAAGATTCTAATAGTACAAAGCTGTTTTTGGAGCAGGAATGCTTCGAAATAAGGTCATAGTTGCTGATTAGATTGATTATTAATTGTTCATATACCGTAGGCCTAGTTTTAATCCAATGATTGGCTGTTGTAAATTATGAAACACACAAATTTTAATCTTTTAAAACTTTTATGGAAGCCTATTTGACTAAAACAGCCAAAAACCACTTCTAAATATCTTTGTAGCCTAAAATGAAAGCAAATAAAGAATAGACAACAATCTTTGAAAGTACAAAACAGGTGTATCAGAGAGATGGCCTGCATCTCCTCTTTAACTTGGTGAGAAAAGATCCTAAAAACAAATCAACTTACTTTTGAAATTAGTATTGCTCAGACTACAGAAATAAATTTTCTATCCTTTAGGCTTGTAATGTACCAATGGTTCTATTATTAACATTGAGCTTGTTGCAACAAGACAATCTGATATTGGTCGTTGTGAGTCAACGCTGTAATTTTTCCTGTTTTGTTAAATCACTAATACCTATAAAGGTGAACTTTAGTAACTTAAATTATATTCTTTCAATTCAATTAAGGATGTGAATCACCAATTGTTTATTTCCAGGGATGCACAAAGAAGCTGCAAGATAAGCTGAGGGAATACATGAGCACTGTTGTTGGTATCGGAGTCGCAGTTGCGATTGCACAATGTCTCGGACTGTCTTTCGCTCTCGTGCTGTGCTGCGCGATCCAACAACGTGACCGCTACAAAGCATAGGACACACCGCGTTGTAGCGTCAGCCACCTCACCTCCACCGACTCCGCCAACCAGCTGCGACGTGAGTTCATCTATTAACTTACAATTAATTACTTAACCTCTACTAATAAAGTAGTAAGCATTTAGTGTAACTGCCGATGCTGTTGAAGTTTGTAAAAAAGTCAGGCAGTTAGTAACGAGTTTTGTTGTAGCTGATAATGTCTGTTGTATAGGACAGGAACGAAATTCCTATCAGTTTCATCCAAAGCTTATTATTATTTTTGAAAGTTTTATATTTTATTTTCGTCTTGTTCCTAGTATTATTGTATAGCCTGGAGTTTAAAAGTTGGACTAGTCATGAGCTGAACGGTTTTTATTCTCACATGTAGTTTTAAAATAAATATAATCTCTTTTTTTATTAAATTTGAATCAATATTTTGCATTGGATCAAAAATATTTATGTAATCAAGTATTTGTATGTTTTTCATTGTAAGATTTAGTGTGTGTTTGGTAGTAAACTAAAAGATACTAGTATATAAAAGTATACTTTGTGGTATATCTTTGACAACTAATTGTTATATACTTTTATAAAAAATATGAAGCTTTTATACAAATTAATTGATGGTTAATTTGATAATATTAAACAGTAGACATGATCTGATCCAATTTCCCATCATGCAATTTAATTTATTCAACACTGTTAATATTTGCCTTGAAATCCAAACCCTTGTCAGCGTCATAAAGACCTCATCTACAGTAGAACCCCTCATATCCAACCATGACGGGGCTGGGGCACAGTCGGAACGGCCTTAAGGTCGGATATCGGGAGGAGCATAACCTGCAGTCTCCGCGACATCAGTAATCATCTCCCGCGGCAACATCCGTGAGCGTAACTTGGAGTCTCTGCAACTTCGATAATCGTCTCTCGCGACTGCAGCAACACCCGTTATTGGCGACAGTTGTGATTGTCTGCTGCGATTACGGCAACATCAACGATCAGCCTTTCGGTTTACCTACGTTTACATACGTTATCGCCCCAGATAGGAAAAATGTAGTTCAAATCAAAGTCAGACACTAGGTCGGATATCCCGAGGAGTAGGTTATTCCGAGGTCGAAGATGAGGGGTTCTAATGTATAAGCCATTGCTGTGTATTAATAGTTGAGTTGACATCCTATCAAAATCTCTCATTTCATCTTCTCATTCAGGAATCAAAAATATCTGCAACCTTTATTAGGATGTAATGGCAGTTTATTATACAAAAACATTGTTAGTTGAATGGTATACCTTAGGCAATTTTGTACTTCGATTCAAAACCGCTCTTTCCAGCTCTCTATTGATTTCAATGTTTTTTTATGTGTGATTAAAAAATTACTCTAGACTTATAGATGTTTTAATCAAAAGAATACTCTACCTTTGAATGTGTTCAAATAGAAATGACAATTTTGTAATCAAAACCTTTATCTAGTATTGTAGTTTTTGAGATTTAATCAAATTGCACAAATCAAAGACTCGTGAAAACAAAAAGGTTAGTTATTGTATTAAAAGCCATAACAGTGTCTTATATGGTTACCAACTATTAATAGCTGTCAAACCATCACAAAACAAAAACAACAAACAAAATAAATAAAAACCAACTGTTTTTTTCTTGAATCTATACAATTAAACCAACTATCCAATAAAACTGACTTTTGTAGTTTTCTATAATAACTAACCTAACTCATGTTTGTTAAATAGGCTATACCAATTATTAATATGGTCAATTTAATGCTATACTGTATATTTTTATTATCTTATTTATATATTTGTATATACTTCGCCCGTGCCACAATACTTAAAACTTCTTTATTATAACATTTACAAAGAGTTTTATCAAAATGAGTTTGAACATTGTGCCTTACATTTGTACGCACAGTGGAATCAAAAACTTTCTCATTGATGTCATGTTTCGGTACCAATTTTGACTGTATGAAATCAAACTGCAGATCGCTACAAATGTGCTTTTTACTGACATACTCGCTTTCTTTTTTACTTGAATTAGTGAAGATTTTATTTGAATATTTGAATAATTTTTGAATGTTCATAACCTTTCTCACTATCTATCTACCAATTTAATTATTTTTATCAAAAGTTTTTGTTCAAACAGTAGTTCCATCAAAATTGTATCAAATAAATAAAAACTGTTAGAAATAATTATTTTTAAATTAAGCTTAAGAAAAAAGTTCTTGATGACTTAAATGACATACAGTATTAATAATTTCTTGATCAGCATCGTACGTGTTATTAAATTACCTGAAAAAAGCAAAAATATATACGTCTAATAACACATGTAATAATATATTTGCACTTGAATACTGTTGAATTACAAGACGGTAAATACATATAAAAGTTGGTAAGTGGTGATCGATTTCGATTGGATGATGATTTGAGTGATCACCACTGGCACTTACCAACTTTTATATGTATTTACTGTCTTGTAAGTCAACAGTAAGTGTAAATATATTATTACAAGTGTTTAGACGTATATTTTTGCTTTTTTTCAGATACAGTATTAGGCTCAAATTTTAAAGTCAAACTCAGTGAAAGTGCCATGGTTTAATTAAACGTTGGGAAATAATTCTTTGACAGTCAAAAACTTAGATAAGGATAGTTGTATGTTAACTACAACTGATGGGCAAATAATATGCAAAAGATTTCAATAATTCAATGTAATAAATAAGTTTTTAATGATGAAATGTTTAATCGGTGTTAAGAATTTGGAACCAAAGATTAGCAAATGAAAACTTTGTGCATTCATTAAATTATTATTATAGTTCTATAATTATTGTATTTAAATTTTAAGTATTCCTGGTTTATAAATTCTGTTTACTCTTGCAACGGATCATTCAATACAGTCATTTTTCAGTTTGTTTTTTTGTAACAAATATAGCAAGACTTTAGATTGTATCTACTGTATAGTATACTTATCAATACCTACAATCTTTATTCTTACTTAATCAACAAAAACTAGCATGTGAAATACCCTGTAGAATGGTTTTAGATCATTGATATTTGGATCTTATTTGTGTGGGTTTCCAAAAAAAATTTAAAAGTTTCACTTGGGACTTTGTAATCCCAATATTTATTTCATTAATGTAAGGCTTTTTTTCTCATAAACCTAATTATTTATTTTTTTCTTATAATATTTAGCCTGTACTAAGAATATATTTTTTACTTATGCATTATGACATGTATTTAATCTTAGGCCTATTTTCTTTTTTTATGTTTCTAACAATCTTTTTGTATATATTTAGATGTTTAAATATATATGTTGTGTGTGTTAATTGGTTTTTTACTCTTCCCATGCTGAGCATGAGACTTAAGTATGTTATAACTCAGTTAAATAACATACTTAAGTCTCACTCTCAGCTTCTTCCCAACCAGAATTACTTCCTACTTTGTTTTGAGATGTACTGTAAGCTGCAAATATAATTAATATAGACAGTTATGGCGAGCCTAGTGTTGGGTCCATGTCCGCCATATATTGTTCACTGGTGCGGCGGCCAGTCCTTTATGACTGGCTGGGTAGCCGAATGATTATAATGCTCGCCTAGAAATCAAAAGGTCACCATTTTGATCTTGAGAAAATTGGTAGCTTTTTGATGGTTCAAAACTGGACCCAGCCATTTATTATCATGGCTAAAAGATCCTGGACTCATATTTGGGTTAAAATACGCGCACCTAGGTGACGCTCACATCTCAAATCTCAATGATGGATTATTATTGATATTTTGTCGTTAAAATATGTATACATAGACCGATTTCCTTGAAATATAATATCAAATTATCAGAAATGTTTGGATAAATTGCAATATTGCTTTGTTTGATTCATAATTATATTATAGAAAATTGTCATTGGGCTCCCTAGTCCCCTTTAGTGTCGACCTAGATGTATTTAGTGTAAAGAATCCACTGAATGAATAAAATGTTATGCAAAAGGTAAGAAAAAATACTGTACAACAATTATTGACTCACAGCCTTTTATTAATCTCTCATTTTCAAGAGCTTCCACCAGGCATATCTTAATGGCTCAAGACTACACTAATATTGTCTGGTCTGGGCATTGAGCAAATACAAAAATATAATGTGCTAACACTACCCTAGGTTCTCTCATAACATAGCACTATTAGATGACTCAATATATTACCTAAAACACTTTGAGGCAGGGAAATCGATTATTGGTTAAACGTGTAAGATTTTTTTTTATTTTTATTAATGTACAAAATGTTTGTAAATTATGGGAATACTTTGATTTTGTGTTTTATCATCCACTTGAGATACTTTTTAAGTTCAATCTATTTTGGTCATGCAGGATATTTTACAAATATGGAATTAAATAAAACTTTCACTCTATTATTGTAAAGAATCATGCTGCATTAAGGCTCAGGTACAAATTACACATTGCCTTTGTTGGTGTTTTTTGTCCTACCTTCACATTATAGGACACTAGTTCTAGCATGGAATCTTTTAACATGTCACTCCAGGCTAGTCATAGAGGGTTGCAGCATTATCATTTAAGATAATATTAGTAATTGGCGGAATATAAACTCAGGCTCTGAAGCCCCAAGCTCTACTACTAGACCAGTTCGCTTCCAACTTGTTAGTGGTAGAGCCACAGCTGATTTCACGAGCATTGTACTTAAGTGTTTAAGGCGGTTCAAATACCAGGACTAGCCTGAAGTAATGTGTAAAACAACTCTGGGCTAGAACCTAGTGTCCTAGAATGTGAGGTTGGGACATACATGAAAATTTTAAAAACTGAACGTTCTGTTTCATTTTAAAAACTGGCAACTACTTTCACAAGGGGATTGAATGGTACCATCTGTCTAAGGATTATACCGAAAAATCAGTGCCAAAATAGTTATTTGTGCAACTAGTGAGAAAAGTGAGCAATTGACTCACTCGAGAGAAATCCTTACTCACGAGCCGTAGGCGAGTGAGGAATGGTTTCTCGAGTGAGGCAATTGTACTTTGAACCCGAGTTGCACATTATACTTTTCCTACAGTTACCATAAAACAAATAAATTGGTGAAGAAACATAACCTATTTTTACACAGAAGTGAACTTTTAATATAACATTTAACGTGAAGTGACAAATACAACAGTACAACAGCTGACCAGCTGATTTACAGCCAGTGCTGCCAACGTATTTCGCGCGCATACGACGTTGCCTGCATGTTACGCGCTCACTATTTCGTGCCTTCACGTTGCAAATCTGGAGTGAGACAAAGTAATTAGAGAGAGACAATGTTAACATTTGTCTCACTGATGAGCGAATTGGCTACTTTGCTTTCTCAAATCAGTGAGAGAACCCTTTACATTGTTAGGTAACTGTAGGAAAAATTTATTAGTTCCCCTACCGAGAAAACTTGATAATTTATAGACCAAATAAGTTTTATCGTAATTAACTTAATTTAGTAAAAAATTAGGACATTTCCTGAAAAATGTTGAAAATTATTACCATAAAAGGCTTGTAAAATAAAAACCAATAAAGTTTGTTAAGTAGAGCCCATTTTCCATATTAGGCATAAAATCAAATAATTTCCTGCCTCATCCTACCACAAACACAAACCAATTTCATTTTATAATTAGAATAATTTCACCTATACCTAAGCAAGAGGCTGGAGTACATATAAAGATAAACATTGTTGTGATCATAACAATACTACAAAACAAATATTCGATAACACATAGCAGTGAACATTATATACAGTCAACAACATAACAGAATATACAAGTTTACAAAATGTACATACAAACAAACTGAGATTTGTCATCTATGCTCCGTTATTTACAGTCTGTGCAAAATGCCAACATTCATAAAGCACTTTTATAAACATAACTCAAGAGTATAATAAAATCACTTAAAATAAATTATAATTATAAATGAATAACAATACTACAACAGATACTAACCATTTACAGCAAGAAATAGTACTGTACATTGTGATTAAAAGAAACACCACTTTAGATAGGTACTAACTTCTTGTCCCATGGTAAAATTTAAAACTAGGTTTAGTGGGTTTCACGTTAGGTAATGCCTGAGTGTGAAGTGTATTGATGAGTAAATGTGCCTCTTATGACGATAAGTTTTATAATGTGCATTTGGTCTGTGGTATCAGAGAACAAGCAGTTATTAATAAATATATCGTTCATAATGGTAAGTAATTTTAAAAGTATTAAAATAACCTATAACAATAAAGAAATACATACAAGAAACACATACACTCAAGCATTAACAGAAATATTGCAATCATATCTGAGAATTGGAAAGTTCAACAATGTTGTGTAGTCTTTAAAACATTGATTGCATGCCATTAGTTTTTTGAACAATATATTGTAAGCAAATATAGTTTTGGCACCCATTTGTTTTGTGCTCATAGGAATGATACATCTTTACTTGTTACCAAGATTATTAATAGTATTGGCTTTTAAAACGAGTTAATTATTTCCATTATTTCAAAATAGGAAATAGTATTCTACTATATTTTATAGGACAATAATTGTGCAACTAACTAAAGCCATAACATTATTGTGATTGTTTTACCTGAGAAAATAATTTATGTGCTACAACAAACCAAACTAATAAAAACAAACTAAGAGAGAAATAATTAAAATGTCTATTTTGTCTTTACAAAGAATATTCCTGAGGAAAATCGAACCAGAAAACGATAAATTAAACTCGTATCTTAACCACCTAAACACATTTCTTTGACCACCTTAACAAGTGCCCTCTAAAATTGATTCCCAAATTAGACTACTATTTACATAATACAGTTTGGCACTGTCCTATAAATGTGGACTAGTTAGTTAAATTTATAATGACTTAACCTAACCTCTAAACATAATAAATAAACAATCAAGTGTTACAGATAGGCTATAAATAAAGTAAAAATGGCAAAGATTGACCAAAAGGCAATTGTATGCTTTAAGACGTTTTATGCGTCCTAAACGTTTTAAGAGTGGTTGTTGATAAAACGTATTTCTAAAACACTACTTCTGACAGAAAAATTTTAGGGAAATTAAAATCTGTATTGGTTCAACCCTTAAAAGTTTGTTAAATTAATTACGGTTAATTTTGTTAATCTCTTTGTTTACACATTCTCATTCTGATACTACAAAAATATGCATGCAATAAAATAAAGTTTTTTTACTGCATTTGTACATGCTGAATAAAGGTATTTTTATTTGACAAATGAAGTTAAGCACGTACATATATTCCCTTACATGTTGAAAACATGCATGCCATTATTCTAAAACTCATAATCAATTGATAATTATTTTGATTCTAAATCCATTATAATCTCCAATCATTTATACAGGATTATTTATTTATAAAACTGTCGATGCATAGAATATGAACAGAAGCAAGTGTACAAGTTAACATTGAATTATTGCTACAAATTTACAATTTATCACAAATTTGCACATATCATTTGCTCCAGCATCATAGCTGTCTAAAACCCATACAAAAATCTAAAATGTGTAATTAAAAACTACATTTCATGGGACCTTTAACTAGACCAGGAGCAAATGGGTTCTAATAAAAATTGGTGCTTAAGATTAAGATTGCTCTAATATTGCGTGTCTGTTAAACGTTTAAATTATGATATGACAAAGTTTTTGTATTTATTACCTTGTGTATGCTTTATAGCTCAGTGATTCATAGTTTATGATAAAGATTAAAAATGATTATGAAAATTTAGTAATTTTTAACCCTTTGTCACCCAAACTAAACTAGATATAGCTTAGGTGAAAAAACGTGTAAGATGACCTTTAGTTGGGGCAGGTTACTTCATAATTTCCAAAGCTAAAAATAGAAAATTGCTGATTTTGGAGCATCTGTTCTCTATCATTTATTGTTTTGGAAAAAAATTACGTAACTAATTTGAACAATTCAGGTTTGTAAATTTATTTAGGATTATTTTATATTGTAGTAAGACTGACTAAATAATACAAACGTAATTTACAACCGTACAACTACATTTTAGAGACTCAACTTTACGTAAATACTAATTTCAATAATTTAAACATAATTTGAACGCTGTTAAGCATACAAAAGGTAAGAACGTTCCTAAACTACATATTGAAATACAATGACATATATTTCAAATACAATTTCAAACCATTAAACTTCGTTGTAAGATTCAAGTCTGCTTTGGTTTTCACAATAGTCGCTTGTACAAGAATTTTATACGAATATAAAAGTGTAAAAAGCTGTATGAAATCAACTGTTTCATTACTATAGTGATGAGAAAACAGAAGGCAGCGTTGACAGTTTGTGCTTGGTGTTGGATTGTGTTGGTACGAGGGAAGAAGATGAAGTTAGCTACAGTTGGAACCAGGACTTGAAACTGACGAATCCACTGGTAACAGAACTACCAACATTGCCACTAGCACTGCCAGTATTGCCAACACCCCCACTGCCCCTGCCCAAACTGTTTCCTCATTTCTTTTCTGTAACATATAGTTAGAGTCAACTATGTAAAATAAATTAAGTTGTCTACAAGTTCCCTTAAAAAGTTTTTGACTTGGTGCCAGTGTGTGGTTTTTCTGATATATAGTTACAACTCCTTGAATTTGAGACATCATAATTCGAGCAATAAGTAAACTCATTGTTGCCCTTTTAATAATCTATGAAAAAATTATATTAATATCAGTAGCATTACAGTGACTTCAGCAATCATAATTCACTTTTTATTCAATCAAAAACTTGAAAAATAAACAATTACAAAGGGCAAATTCAAACAACAATAACTATAAGTTTGCACATGAACAGATTAATTAATTGAGTAAGGCCTAAATTTATTAGACCAAAGTATAAAGGGGTATTTTAATCCTATTGCAGATAATTGGTGTGAACCAAAAAATTCCCCGGAATTAATAAATTCTGGGTGATGTGACTTAACGTTTCTTGTCAATATTTCCTCAATTATCAATTCCTGGTAGCCTAATTTTATGCCACAATAGGTGCGCTACAGTATATAAATGAATAAGACAGCATACAGTAGTATTAACTTGACTGAGTATTCACCCACCCGACTGCTATGTGGTGGCAGCGGCAATGACATGGACCTGACTACCCTTACTGCAGTTGTACACTTGGCCAGGAGAGAACGGCTCTGACCTGGGGTGCGAGTCTGCGTGTAACACTATAACAAACACAATTACTCAATATTCAACATCAATATATTGTGTCCTCTCTGCAACTCAAACCTTTCTTGGTTGAAACTGCGATCAGTGACCCTGAAATTTTTTATGTGTTAAGCTTTGTGTTTCTTGCATCATATGGAATCTTTCCAATTCAGTTAAACCTGCTATCCTTAAAACAAATTGTAAAATCAAGGCCCTTGTGCTCTATGTTACTTCCTTATTATTTAATATTAAGGTATGGTTAGCAGCTAACTTGCCCATGATGAGAGTTCCAGGCACAGGCTTTATAGCACAAAGGTGTACAACAGCATTAACCTTATATTTCACCCCTTCTAGGAGGCTTCTTCAGAAGGAACAAGGAAGTATAGTAAAATCACCTATAACTGCTTAGTAACTAATCACCAATCAGTTAGTCAGTGACTACATTCTGGTATGAGTTTATCACCAAACAGAAATTCTTGAGTCCTTCACCAGATTTTCTGGAGTGATCTTGCATTATTTTTATTCTCATGCAGAGGTACACTATTACCATAATGGCATAAAATATTTGATACAATATACAACATTTGAAATTCTCATTCTGCAAACAAGACAATGCATGGGTGTTATGAGCCCATGTTCTGTCATTGAGAAATTCTTAGCACTAAAAAAACCTTCTTCCAAAGTCAGGTGGTTAGTATTCCTCTCACCGAGTTCCATGAAAAAATGTGTACTTTAACCAGCGATCTGTTAAACATTTGATTTTTTTGTACAATGCTATGAGAAAGTCACTGTAGCATGTTCTCAGAAGGAGTTAATTAGTTTTCTACTTTCAACAAGGTTTACCTCTGCCTGAGGAAAGTTTGACATCGGCAGGGATGTACTTGGAGAGCCGCACCAGGGGGAGAGGGAGGTATCCGTTGATGAGGGGCATCACATCCAACGTTACAGACTGTCTCTCCCCTGCTTCTACATTAATAACACCTGGAACAGAAATATAAAATATAAAGCTATGTAAGACTAAAGGTCGATGCTTGAATAGCGATCTATGCAGCTTAAGATGGTGTTTCAATCATGGTAAACAGAGGTTATGCATGGCTTGGTTTGAGATGGAACACTGAGCTTTTCTTTCTTCTCCTTTTTCAAGAGAAATTGTTAATAGGATATGTGGAACTATGTTTTTAAGAAAATATCAAAATTATCTGTTGCTGCATAAATTTTGCTCTACTGCTTTTGCTTACATTGTAGCAAAAATGGTCAATGGAGGAAAGGCAAAAGGAAATTACAGAATTAAAGAGGACAGTATACAGGAGTAGAGATTAGAGGCTATGAATTTATCATAGGTTTAAGTTCTGGTAACAAAATTTTAAAAATAAACCACTGTACAGAGTTATTGCAATTGGAAAGATTTTAGAAATAGGTTGAACAATTATTTCCAATCTGGTTTCACAGATGTTATTTACACACAATGTGGCCATAAAACACAGGCATTTGTAGATCACCTTTTTTATCCTTTTACGACACTATATTAGGCTCAAGCAACGGGATTCTGTCCCAAACCACAAATTAGTTCATCTAGCTGACCCCCAGTCCCCAGTTCAAACAGACCATAAAATATTGATGTGATGTAGAACAGGGCAAATTTATTTTTACAACACTTTTAGCCTACTGGTGCAAAATTATCAAACACTTACTTACAATAAAACACTAAGAAGACACTTGGGTGTGTTGCTATGTGCTAGCCTAGTAGTTAGCGTCTCTGACTTCTATGTGAGAAAAAGGAGTTTCTTCCCAGGCAAATCCAAAAAAATTAAATGGACTGAACGCTTTCCTTAAGGGTTTGTCACGCCTTTGGAAATGCCACTAGCGTAGTCAATACCACTAACAAGACGCCGTACACACCTGCGGTGTTGGCACAGATGGCCCACATGGTCTGGTCAGCGAGCACCTCGTACATCAGACTAGTATCACTGCTGGCGCACACTCTCTGTACACTGATGTGCAGGTGACAGACGGTGCTGGCGCGACAAAACTCACTGTCCTTAGTCGGTTCCACTCGAGCTTCCACGATGAACAGCGTCTGAAAAATGCATCACTGCTTACTTACCAAGTTTGTGATCATAGGAGCTGATATTGTATTGAGTTTGGATTTGTTTTTAATTTTAAAAACAATTATCTTTGTTTGAACCTGGTTGAAAATAGGTAAGTGGCAATAATAGCCGAATGGTTATAGTAATAATTCATCTTGTACTCATAATTTTGCTGGTTTATCAGAGAAAATCAGTAGTTCATATTTGGGTTTTTGTTTTTGTTGTAACTAACTCACCTAGCTGGTTTGTAACTGTAGAATGTGTACATTGTTTTGTTTTAACAAGTGTTTTAAAAATTTTACTAATTCTTTCTGAACTTACCGCTCAGACTGTAAGACAGGACTGTTCATATTTTTCTTGGAGGGAAAAACATCAAATTAATTGTCTTGAGAAGGATCTAGCAAAAAACACAAGGGTCTAGGTTATTACGATTGTGTCAGAATAACAAGCTTACCTGGATGGCAACTGGCACAAGAAACGCAAAATTTTACATTTTACAAAAAAAGTATATTGACAGCGATTTCAATTTCAACTTTTCAACTAAGGAAGGTTTGAGTTAGTGGTAGAGTTGTCTTCAGGCCTAATTCATACTATACCATTTATATCAAATGATATGTTCATATTAGAATACTATTCTTTCTACAACTTAAACCCATAATGATTGAAAATGCTGTCAGGACAGTGCAATGTTCTAATGTTTGTGTACAGTGTAAAGTTGTGTGTCTCTTGTGCCAGATTGGACTCTTTTCCATTTGGGCAAGCGTAGTATCCTCACAAAAAGATTGTATTGTGTGACCTTTTTCTGTGCTAACAATTGCCTGGTATTAATTTCTATGGTGAGTTAGTTGTGCATCTAGATCCATTCCTTCTTAGTTAATGTGTTTTCTTACCTTGTAGTTAATGATGTCAAAAGGGCACTTGTAGGTGATGTGGGGGGAGTTGTCAGGTGTGAGTGGTTTGTACTGTACAGTAAACTCAGTGCGTATCGGAGGAGTACTCGGAGAGTCGTCAGGCTGTAGCTCCCACATAAACGCTACTCGCTTGTCAGAGCTAACAAACTGTCAAAACAATCATCAAACTGACAACTTACGATAAATACCAAAGTTGGGGTTTAAAAAATTACATAAAAAAGTACATATCACTTAATTATAATTTATTCATGGCCCTCTCTTGATGGATCATCTTTAGAAGCTCAATAAAAATTGTACATTTCAGTTCACTAGGTCCGAAAATATAATTTCACAAGTTCCAAAGGATGTTTCTTTAGGTCCAAAATGCATAAGGTCCAAAAGTAAATAAGCAGAAGTAAACATTCACTTTGTGAAGTCAATTTTTTAAAGAGACTATCCTTTGGACCCAGTGAAACTAGTGAATTTCAGAAAAGTCAAAACTATATGATTTAGTAGCTTTTAAGTTTAGATAATTCAAAAATAGGAATAGTTGCGCCTCTCATATTGAAGGCATTTGAGTACACGCTTAGACCAGCCGCATTCCTTGCTTAGGTAATGCTGTGCTTACTTCCTTATGTGATGTAACTTTTTATTTGTGTAACTTATTATAATAAACATTTCTTGTTGTTCTGTGTTATAGATTCAATTTGACCACTACAAAAAACCATTCAATCCTAAGAGATTTTACAAACATTTGTCAAAGCCAGGTGCTTAACTTACCAGCCGTTGGCCTTCCGTGGGGTTGTGAGAGACAAGTTGGACGGGGCAGGTGGAAGTAGCGACCAACTGAGGTTGAGACAGTTGTAACAGTCGGTCACTCAACCCCACCACAGACACGTGTATGAACTTGTGTAGGTAGGCAGTATGGAGCCTAGACACTGTGAGGAACGGAGGTTGAAACTGTAGCAGGAGAGGTTTCTCATCCTCTACCCATGGACACCTCAGGGTGATCTGTAAATAAATCATTTAAATGAGGTTTCACAATCAGCATTGATTTATACTACGGCTCAAGTTGACACAGATAAAGAATGCATATTTAAAATGTTTGCTGCCAACAAGTCCGATTGGAGTCATGCCATACTAGCAGAGGTTCTGTATGACTCCGGGCAGAGTGACAGTACAGCTTTATAAAGACTGATCTACTGTGAACTCTGCATTTATAGGGATTGACTAAACTATGTCAACCGGTTGTGCCGGTCCAATATTAAATTTTAGTTGCATTCATTTTTGGTTCCCGTCACTAGCGCTCCTAGCTAGACAGAAAAACGTATGAGAAGATTGCGCAGTTGAATGGTCTTGATTTAGCTCTTCAGAAAAGGAGGTATATAAAAAGACAACTTCCTATGAACAGTAGATAATTTTTTTAAAGTTTCTTTTCTAGAGTGCCTTACGGTATATGTGATTGAACTTATTCATATTATAAACCTGCTGTCCATAGTCAAAATGGGAAGGCAATAATATAAAGAGGAAAAACTGAAGATTTGTATCAAATTTTATATACCGGTACCTATTTAAATATTTCTGTAATTGGTGAATTTTCTTCAAAGATCTTCCTATGAAGTATAGTTTGAACATTTATCTTACACATCATACGTCCTATAATTCAACAAATCTGCAATCAAAACTCCTGTCTATTTACAGAAATAATAATTTTAAAAAATATGAAATTCCTACAGTACAATATGTCTGGGACCTTGGGCCATAGAGCAGTGTATGAAAACTCACAATATTAGTCCACTGTGCGATTTGTTGGATAAATTAGCTATATATAAATTAGCTTTGGAGGTTAACAAAAAAAACTTCAATACTGACCACATGGTCTATAGGCGAGCTGTCCCGCTGCGGCGCCAACTCAGCAAAAACTATGATAGGCAACTCTAGCGTCTTGAACGGAGGTGCCGCAGGTAAAGCAATGTCCAGTTGTCTACTTGGCGTATCAGTCTCTGTCAGCTGCAGTGTCAAGCCTGCCGTGGTGTGCAAACGAAGAACGGAGCTCTACGAACACATTGCAAACATCAACAAAATCCTAGGAAAAACAATTTATCTTGCGAGGTAAAAAAACCTATAACAATTGATATAGTGCTAACTTAGGTTGTTAGGGCCTACTTTTTAAAAGATAAGCCAAGTGCCCGATTAGGATTTTTTTAAAGGTGATTAAGTTCAGCTAGGTAACCTGAGAAAGTTATGAGTCCAGGGGCTAATAGAGACATAATAACAAAACAAGTCATAAAACAAAGCATTCGTCCTAATATAGTAATTCTCTAAAGAGTAGGTTGAAGGAGAGACAAATAAGGGGAAAATTATCCCTAGGAGTCTAAGCTAGTTACGCTATCCTCTTTTTCTAAGAAATGGTTACATTTTTACTTAGCGTTCTTTGATGTAAGGTAAAGGAATGGGGAATTGCTAAAACAATAATTAATTGTTGATCAGTGATGTGTGTGTCTGTGATCATCGCGTTCATCTTGAGGAACTTGAGTAATTTTTGTTTGATTTTGATGAAATTTGGTTTAAAGGTGTAAGGCGGGATAAACTTGAATGAATTCGTGAACTAGCGTGATCGGACGATGGGAACAGGGTTTTACAAGGGGTTTTATAGGGTAAAATTGGTTTTTCTCATTTTTGACCATCAAAACACAAAATTTCCCAATTTCTCTCTAGACCATTTTAAAGAGCTTAAAAAGACAAATAATTTAGTATATTGAAGTGTTTTTGTGTGGTTATTGGTTACGGAGAAAATTCAAAAAATTGCAAATTTAAAATTCCCATGTTATTCTTATGGAGAATATTGTAAAATGTTATATTTTGCTTGTTTATGGATTTATTTTGATCAAACTTGGCAAATTTATTTATTTTATACTAAGCTATTAATATTTTACTAAAAAACACACTTTTTATTAGCCTCCCTGTAGCAGCAAACCTAGGTACTCGTTTAACTTAATGTTATTTAAATAGATTTAATTGTATATCAATTCAGGCAAATGGAAATTCGCTTAGTCTGCAGGTTTGCTGCGGCGGGGGTATTATTGTTTATGTTAATACATATCAGTAGGGATTCTTTTAAAACAAAAATTATATTTGACACTGTTCAATGTAAAGCCTAATCAATAACTAAAGACAATTTGAATTGAACAGAACAAGTCACTCATTCAATTTAATTCACCAGATTCTTGGGATTCATCTATACTATCAACTACAAGCCTTAATACTTACATGAGGTATGTGTCTGCTGCCTGTGTGTATGTTGACGACTAGTGTTTGAGGAAGTCCTGCCAAGAGATCCTTTTCTCCTTTGATCAGTCTTGTGGTTATTGGCATGTCAACTACCTCGTATTTTAACCTTGGCTTGATGCAGTCCGATAAAAACTCCAACCCAGGCAAGCCCACACATAACTGGCACAGTTTAAACATTCCTGGCTGTTCAGTCTGTAAAATAGAAAATTTCAACTCTTACATGACTCAACAGAGGGTTTTCCTCGCAACACCTACAACCTTTTTTTAGATACCGGTAGGTTGCCATACTGCTTGGAGTGAGCTGTGGACCTTTCTCGGACAAAAATCAAGTTTCTTAGGAAAGTAGTGCCAACATCTTCTGCAGTGACAGAAAAATCATAAACATCTGCATATGTATACAAACTTGAACGAATAGTGGTTATGGCATCTGGGGGAAATCAAAATGAAAAAGTAAACCAGACCCAAGTCTAGATCTCCCCATGCCATCTACAGTAATAACTTCTTACATATAGGAGAAATTTGTTAAAAATAAAAATATAAGTTTGTTTACCAGGTTCTCATGACTAAAAGCTCAGGAATAACCGTGACCTCTAAAGAAAATAAGTAAATTTGTTCAGATCAATTCATTGTCAAAAACATTTTTTTTATTTTAAAATAAGGTACAAGTCAGTAAATTAATTGCCACGAGATAAATACTTAGTAATTATAAAATTCATACTCCCAACTTACAATTCCTGCCAGAGCAATTTCTTGATGAAAAATCTCCAAAAAAGCTTAGGTGGTGAGATAAAACGAGAGTGGATCTTACCTTTGCTCTCAGAACTATTTCATTCTTCCCAGGTTTCAAGGTAACATATGTAGTTTTCAAGGAATGAGTGTAATCGGCTCTGGCTATGGTGACTATTTTGGTAGGCCTCAGTTGACTGTCTTGCCGCCTGTAAAATTATATTCAGTATTAAAAATATGATTGCAAGAAACAAGTTTTCTATATCAAGAATATCAAGACTGTGTGAAATTTCACCTTTAGCTTATTGAGGGCTTTTTACATTATAGTAGATGAAATGCATAATACATGAACCCAGAAGGGACTCGACCACTAAATCCCATAAAGAGCCATGGGGAAAGAGGCTGGAACTTTTATAAGATGACTTAACTTTTATAATACCGCATGTCTTGTGTCCCAACAAATCACGGTACTTATGATCATATATCACTTCAAAATGTGGTTCACAAAAGCATCCCTTGTCTAGCTTTGAATAAACAGATAAGATGAGTGAAGGACGTATCACACCCTAAATAGTATTGTTTAAGCTACTAAAGGTTAAGACAATCATTTTTAACAGTTTAGACGAGGGTCGAGTCTCGAGGTTTGCAATGAGCCTACTGCAATTTTATTATAATACAAGATTTAAAAAAATGGAAAATGTACTAGTTTCTATTAATGTCCTAGTTTAAATTTTTACCCTCTTTTCCAATATTGGGATTTTTTTTTGTCCCACTTCATGAAAATAGTAAGAGTTTCAACTTAACCTGCACTACTTACAATTCTGTGTGTGTAAGCTAGCAACAAACCTTAAACAAGCTGATTTCTGGAAGCGTGTCGCAACATTGGCTTGAGCTAAGCTCTTGTCTTGCTTGTAATCAAATTTCTCCACCAAGGGTGCTTTCTGCGATGTCGACTTAAGTTCTTCAAAATCCACCCTTTAACAATTTAATACATTTTTACTTAAACTTTATAGTAAAATTAAAATATACTTACCGGTACTTATTTTTGATAGGCCTATTTAATTTTCTTAATAATACTATATAGTAGTTTAAATATTTTGCAATTACACATTTTATGGAGTTTGGCAAATATTTTAGTAATATACTAAGGCTACAGATATTTTTAAAAAGGTTTGGCCATAGTTGTTTTGAAAGAGTCCCAAAACGCACATCCGCAGGAGATAGAGACACTTAACTGTAAAAATAAAAAATAAATCCATGTTTTTTTATGCTTGAAAATTTTCAAGGTTCATTCATAGATTCAATGTGTCCACGTTGGGTACCCAACCCAGTTAGAGTTAACTAAGCAATCTTGGGGTTTAAACAACAAACATTACATAAAATCCAAATAAATGTTTACCAAGAAACCAGTTTATCCGGTTTACTCTCCCCAGTATCTTCCTTGGCTGCTTTCTTGGTAATGTTGGGCTCTTTCTTGGAAGGCTCAGTGGCTATCTGGATGTACGGACAGGCGATGTCACCTGGTAAGTTACTTCGTAACACCACAGTCGCCTCCACCACATCCTCCATCTCCAGGACTTGCACTCTGATGCTCGACAGTGCAAAACTCTCGGAGAATCTGCACGTCCATTGTGGCTCTGTGAAAAAAATACAGTTGTTGTAAATATTTCAGAAATCGTTGTTTGTACCATTGTAACTGATGTACAGTAATGAAATAATAAAGGATTCATTCATTCATTCAAATGGATATATTGGGAATATTTAATTTACAATGTAGATGTGGATGGTTGTATAGTCCAGGTAGGTTTAGATATGCGTTTTTGCTTCTCTAATAGTATTAGCACATGCCCCTAGGTTCTTTACAAACTCTGTAAACAAACCAATGCTTCAGGGATTATGGTACATCTAGTAGAAGTATATAAGCAGCGACTTCTAAAGTTCTATTAAGTTTGATATCTAAAAACATTCACTGTGTTTCTTAATTTAAAAAGCACATGCTCTGTGGTTGTGATGGCAGTATGTGCTCCTAAACACAATTCACCTTAGTTGTAGTACGATATTAAATACCACATTTACCTGACTTGTGATCTTCTAATAACCGTTTCATTTCATCAAAATAAAACATTCTTGTTTCTATATCTAAATGAGTCGTTGAAGCAATGGAAGCACATGTCTTGCAATACCTACAAAAAGTTACACATTATTAGACTCAAAGAGATATTTGACCAATCATTTTTTTTTACTAATAAATAATGTTTGGAAAAAGTGATTTAAAAAATAAGATATTAACATAGGACACTAACTCTTACATAAGTTTCTTTAAATGTTAGATGTTTAGATTTATGAAATAGGACAAAAGTTTAAGCATGTCAACAATACCTTTTACAGTCTTTCAGTTCTCGGTAGCAGGAAGCCAGTTCGATCCTAGTTTGAGCAGCCAGTTGATGCCAACCGTCCTCAACATAACAGTGTAAAGAGTTCCTCAGAAACATTGAGGCCGAGTTCAAGTCACCTAACTTTTTGTAGAAACTTGAAAGATTTTTACCGATGTCATGGGCACAACGGGCCCGACCAATGAGCTTGTATGTGCTGATCGCTAGCTCTGATAGTTCCTGAAATACAGAAAAGAGAATATTTTCTAATAGTTGTTTAGCCTCCGCATTACTGTATTATACTTAAAATGGTTTACAATACCTGCATATAGTAATACTTTGTTGCTGTTTTGGCAATTAGTTTGGTTAGTTAGTCTAGACTTTACTTCAGCCCAGTCACAATCATTTCTGTCACTGTCCCTTTGCGTGTTTCATGATTTTGTAAAAGTGTGTCCGTTCTATGTTATCCTGTGTCGTATATGTTTTATTTATTGAACTCTGTTAACGACATTAGAATGAAGTGAATACCTTGAGGCCTGATGATGGTTCAGAGGAACTGAAACTAGTTGCCAAAACAGCAACAAAGGATTACTATATGCAGGTATTGTTAACCATTTTAAGTAACAGAGGATATGTTTTGAGATATTTCAGCCTACTATTCTAACAACAAGCCTTAAATAAAAATAAAATCTGATGACAACTAGATTTAGCCTAAAATAGAAAAACAATATATGAAAATTCATAATTCCATATATTAATCTACTTCGGTATTCGGTTTAATAAAGTATATAGGTTAAGTACCCACAGTAAAAATAAAGAAATATACACATTTTTTTATATAACGAACAACAATATTGACCTTGACGGTTAATCAAGGTTGTATATACTATACTTGGAAACCAAATAACACAGACTATGGGATGATACCACAAACTAACAGTCCACAGTTGTATAAGTTATATGTTTTTTATGGTATAACGCAATGTTCGTACCAGGTACTGCTTCTTGAAGGCTTCCTTGGAGGAGAGAGCTTGCCGTAGTCTTGCAGCCGCGGTGTTGGTTGGAGTGTCCCCGATGCCAGCGGACAGCAGCACCACAGTGTGCAAGTGTTCTCCTGTGATCTCAACACCTGGCATCAGCCCACACAGCTGGCCCAGCTCTGTCAGCTGTTACAACAAAAAATGACATTACATCAATAACAAACTCTTTAACTAAAGGAGCTAGCAGTTCATGCTCTAATGTATTGAAATTGTGATAAAGTTTGAAAACTAAACTGATACTGACCTTGTCCCTAGCGTAGGCCCAGAGTGTGGCTGTGAAGAGAGAATAAGCGGCGACTTGACTTGTGTCGTTGAACCTGGCACAAGTATCCAGCACCTATATTACAATGATATTTGACTTATGTTAATCTCATGGTAATAAACAGTAAACAAGAGAATATTAAACAAACTATGATGACAATATGCAGTATAAATAATTATAACATATATTCCCTCACAAATAAATATGTTTCTCAGCAAAGATAACATTTCTTGTTTTCCCATTTTAACATTTAATCAATTTTACAAACCAGAGTCATTGTAGAAAAAGGAGGATAGCAGCTAGCTTACATGGAGAAATGTAGGTAGGTCATAGAATATACATGGTCAATTCTCTATCACTTACTCTACACTTGATAAAGTCCCCCAAGAGACAAAATATTGTCTGTTCAGTGTCTCTATGGCCTACCTACACTTCTTCATGTAAGCTAGCTGAATCTTCGTTATTCTATAATTCAAAATACTGGCCTAAAGCCTTTCCTTGAACAAAACAATCCATAGTCATTGTAAGTTTAAAATTATGTAACCAATCAAAGCAATGTATCACTTTGGCAGACATTAACAGGCATTTATTTAAACAACCTTTATCTTCTGATATATGTGGCTATTTGAAAATTAGCTTAGGTAAACGAATATGTTTTTTATTACATTCTCTAGTATAACAATCATACTGTATAGTCTAGAGTAAAAAAGTTTCAACTCGTAAAAATAACCTATTAAGTAGATAATAACATTATATTTCAGTAAGAATTGAAATACCTCAAGACAACAAAGGAAGATCCAAGAGGCCACGGCGCCCTCTGGACTATCCACCTCGAGAATGCGTAGCTCGTTGATGCAGTTGTGAAGGAACGGTAAACATCGCTGGGCTATCTGTGATGCAAATAATGTTAAGTGTTAGAAAACTTTAAAGCTTGTAAAAAATGTATCACATACTAAGGCGTGTTTCTGCACACCGTTTAATTTTAACACCTAATAGTTAAAGAGTTCAGAATAAGTTTGAGTTATTTTTTGCTTATCGGTTAGGCTAAGTTTAGTATTATTTTTGGTAATTTAACAAACCCCCTTAAGTGTAAGACAATCGAGAGTCAGCTGTGTTTAAAATAAACATAAACAGATTTGTAATACACTTGCCTCCCAAGGTTTACAAGTAGCCATGAGTATTGAGCACTGCCGAGAGAAAAGATAACTTCGGAACTGCAGCAACGAGATGTCGCTCTGTTGAATCTTCTTTCTCGCTTCCACGTCTATTGTCTTTGACAAGCTGAGGCCAGGCCATTGGTCTATTGCTGCTTGAAACCCACTCAGCCACTTCGGCGTGTCTGTGATGATAACATTTCTTTCTGTCATTAAAATGTTATAGAGGATGGTAAAAAGTTAAGGAGATAGCTTGGATAAAATATTTTGAGTAAATTGACTGACCTTTCATTGGACCAATAAAAACATTGCTTTGAGAAAATGAAGGAATCCAAGGTGTGTTTATAAGTGGTTTAATAAGAGTGACTATTCAAAACCAAAAATTGGTTCCTATTTTAAAAGCTTACAGTGATATGCATTCAAAGATATTTTATATTTAAATTATTTAAGGTTAAATTTAAGTTAAATCATGTACCGTACTCTAAAGTAGATTTCTCAAATAATTGAGCATTAGGCTAGAATCTTTGTCTTTTAAATAATGTAAGATTAGCTTGTGTAAACAAATCTGACTAAAATCCAACAAAAAATAGTTATAAATACAAACTTACAATGACTCAATTAAGCCCAAGATACCTATATCCTTTTTGTAAAAACTAGGTTTCAAAAATTAAAATTCTAAAACAACACTAGGCCTACCGTAAAAAAATAAAATTAGTAAAGTTTTTATACGAACCTCCCAAATTTGAGTTTAAAACAAACTGAGTAAAAAGTGCATCCAACTCATCGTATTGAACAAGAGCTTCTTCATATACTCCAAGCATCTCCAGCACAAATGCAAGTTCTTCCTGTAATGAAATGTAATGATTAATTAATTATGGAATAAATTAAATAAATTAATAATAGGCCTAACTAATCTACAGAGTAGAAGTTCTTCTCAAATATGTCAGAAAAAACCTCATAGCCAGCCAATAATATTGTCTGGGTAGCGGAGTCGTTATCTACCTTCAAATCTGAGGGTCACTGGTTTGATCTCAGGCAAGATTTATTTTGGACCCAAATGCCTATTCATTGGACTACCTATCTATTTCTAACTTAAGGTTTACCTTAGATAGTTAACAAAACCAAGGATTAGACAGTTTCCTTGCAGAAAACTTATTTTAATTGTCCCAGGTGCAGAAAAACACAAAATAAAATGAAATATATATCAATTTCTATCATTGCAGAGCAAATTTACAATTTACAATACAACAGAGTCTAGGCTTAGGTGAGGGGGGAAGAGCGCTGTTTGATATTTTGATACATAAGGCCAACACAGCACCGGCGACTTAACGTTGATTGTTTAAGTGGCTATAATATTGTTATTCTTAAATAGTCTAGACTTGCATAAACAGTAATAGAACTATGTCATATGCATTTCAATTTTTTATGCCAATACCTGTAAGAGAAAATACTGGCAAAAACTCCACCCAGGTTGGTTTCTCTTCTCCCGCTGTTCTCGCACAATCTCTTCAAACCGCAGCAACGCTCGATCGTACGCAAACAACAAGAGTAACCTGAAGTTTACTAGCAACCCTCTCCATGACCCTGCGGATCTCGACTCTGATTTTAACGGGTTGATTACTGATAAACACCTGCAACATAGTTTTATAAATTAATTAGACATCAAATTGATTCATTCACCATCAACAAATTACAAGTTTGATTTGTCACAAGTTTTAAAACTGGCAGAACTTAACTTGTATGAATCACTAAAAATTTATTAAAACACTAAATCCGTTGATATGGAAAAGAAGTTGTCTGCATGATCATATAGCACAAAATGTTTCTCCTCGGAGTTAAACATCCGAGTATGATGATTTAGTTGTCAATTAACTACCTATTTCAGATGTGATCAGAAGTTTACTACAATATTATCAATAAAAATGTTTAAAAAGGAAAACATTTGCAGCCGGAGCACTTTGTAATTTTGGGATTTAATTTGTTAGGCCTACCTTCCAAACAAAATTGATGGACCTGTCAACTATGTAGTCCACAATATTATTGTTTTAGAAGAAAATTCAAGAAAAAAAGGAAGAAGGTTGGAGGCTGCATCCAGATAAATTTATATAGTAATTGGCCTTCATCATCGACTCTCTGGTAAGTTAAAAGGAAATAGATGATAAAGAATAAACAACAGAATACTATAAATTGTGATTCCCACCTGTCTGCATGTTTTGAGCCAAAATCACTTCTTATCTTGTCTAATACAGTAGTTCTTGGAATCAGTTTATTGCTTCGTCGGAAATCATAAGTCTCCACAAGCACAATCATCCAATCACTAATGTTATTTTGATTCAGTATCTTCATCCAAGACTCAATGCCCTCCTTGCCAGTTGATTTGTATGTTTCTACATCCTGTACAAATTAACATAATAATACTAACTTAAAGTGATGAGGCCTAGGTCTTTTTTTTCTGGGTGAAAATGCTTTTATGAGTTATCTTAGCAAGATATCAATGATCTGAAGAATCTACAGGGGCAGTAAAGTGGATCTTTTAGAGGTCGTTCTTGGTAGGAAGAGAGTAGGTAGGACCTACATTTTATACATGTAAATTTGAAATGGCGGCAAATTAAAGACAAGATTCTTAGCACTAAATTTGAAGATCTGAATAGTTTTCAAACAAATCGTTTTATTATTTAGTAAAGCCATTGACTATACACAAAGCATAGGTTCAGTCATTTTAAAGTGAATTGTTTTAACTTGGTTACTGAACCAATAGGTGGGGCCTATCGTTTAATCAAACCTAAGTTTTTAACACATAGATTTACACTTTCCATTCTAAGTAATTTTTAAAAATATGCTAATGCCTAGGCTACTTACAGGACATTGAGTCCAATATGTATGGAAGATAGGCTGGTGAATAAGACGATAATCTCCCTCTTTTGGCAGGATATCTTTGCTGAATGGCACAAATGTTGCAGGAACATGTACAGATTTGATTATCCGACCATAGGAACGTCTCCATTCAGTTGGCTCTTGAGGCAGAGCTGAAGTTAGAAGTGGTTCCAAATTTTTAAACAGATCTTTGTCTCCTGAAACTAAAAGAGAAATTTAACCTAACTTATATTTTGATGACGATTTCTCTCGGATTTATTTCTTGTAGCCTATATGGCAAATACTGTTCTCAGTCACTTGATTTATAGGCCTCAGAGTTAATGTGAGAAGAACAAATGGGTGGAAAAGGATTTTAATCTGTCTTGAGATATGAATGTGAATTTGTGTGCTTCGTTTGCCAACTTCTGAAGTCACTGGCTATTAACTAAAGCATAATTTGTGCACATTTAAACATAGGCCACAAAAGTATTAAACCTTAATGAAACATACATTAAATTATTGTTTAAAAGAGTAGAATTTAAATCCATGTGTGTAGCCCCTGAGCTGTTGGACATAATGTAAGACTAAATTACTTACGTAATTCCCGTCACAGCTCAATAAAATATGTCTATTCAGGGCATGTTTCGGTGTTAAAACACCATCGTCAGCTTCAGGTACATAGTGTAGAGTTGATCAGTTGTTAACATCGTCAGAAGATAAACACAGTACGGACACGAATAAATACATAAAACAATGAAACATTTAAAAAACAGGCCTGTTCTAACAAAAATGACAGACCGCACAGGTAGCAAGGGATAGACTAGACCAGCTTAGAACAGCTGATCCTTGCCCAATATCTCTTTCTCTCTCACACAACTGATAAGCATAAGCTGGTCTAGTCTGTCCCTTGCTACCTGTGCGGTCGGTCATTTTTGTTAGAACAGGCCTGTTTTTTAAATGTTTCATTGTTTTATGTATCTATTCGTGTCTGTACTGTGTTTATCTTCTGACGATGTTAACAACTTATCAACTCTACACTATGTACCTGAATCTGACGATGGTGTTTTAACACCGAAACATGTCCTGAATAGACATATTTTATTGAGCTGTGACGGGAATTACGTAAGTAATTTAGTCTTACATTAAAAGAGTAGACCTATAGTAATGCGAGCATTTTCTTGAGATTTCTTCAAGAACCTAGTCAAATTAAACCAGTATTGACCAGATCATGTGAGGGAACAATAGGCGTAACTTAACAAACACATTCTTGTCCAAAATAACCCCTAGTTTGAGCCTAGAACTTAAATCTAAGAACACTGAAACTGTAAACAAGAAATAGGCCTTGGCCTACCTATAAGTTTACACAATTACTGGGAGTATGCTTGATAGTATTGATTGACTATAAATTCTTAATATTAATTTAACCATGACATAGGCCAAGGAAATAGTGAAGGTAACTTATTGGATAGCCACTCCAATCTAGTCTACTGTTGTTTGCATACTTACAAGTAACTATGGGCTTTTTGTCCATAATTGAAACCACTCCAGTTTCTTCAGTTAAGCCATTTAGTACCAAACTTGTCCTTTGAGTCATAATGATTAAGGCCAACTGTCTGAAGGTAAAAGGAAAATTTGTCTATTGACACTTTAACTATAACCTCAAACACCCCATTATCATACTAAAGCTCAGCTAGTCAGCTATCACCTTGTATAATATAACAGCCAAAGTCAGAACCGAAGAAAGATATTTACATCACAAACAAAACACTGTTATCTCCTAAGTAAATGATATGGTATAGCTTTATTACGTTAAATCAATGCATTTTCACAAAACTTTACGTACACAAACCACTTATTTATCTCTTGTTCAGCCTCGCACTCGCATTCACTTCAATTTGACTGACTTGACTTGACAATTGGAAATTGACACTTGACAGTCTCACGAAAAAACATGAAAAAACGCAAAATTTTACCAGCGTTTTTCTTTTACAAAACATCCAACTAAGTGCCACATAGAGTATAAAAAATAAATATGGATAATTAGGCCTACTTCATAGTAAAACGGTAAAACTATCGATTATAGTAACAACTTATTTAGAAAGTTTCAAAATCAATAATTACTATTATTAGAATAGTTTATTATTAGGTATGCCTTTATTGGTTTCATTCAAAATTCAATTTTCATAAACAATGAACATGTTGGATACTGTGTATAAGCATAGATAAAACATACTCCCTTAGTAGATTTCTCATCCTTATGGAACAGCTGAAGACAATTTTATTGTTAGTTCATGTACGGTTTATGTAGAGGTCGTGTTTTGTTTACAATTTGTTTCCCGTTATTACAGCCATTTAAAACCTCGTTTAACCAAATAATACGATCTAATCATAAACAATAACTTGTCCCCTAGTTATATAACCAAACAGTAAAGCACAAATAAAGAAATTAACCCTAAAATAATGGAAACAAAGTTTCATCGACACTAGCGCCTTTGTGTCACGTACATGAACTAGACACGAAAAACGTGCTTCAAAATTTACAATGGGATGAGAAGTCTACTTGTGTTGGTTAGTCTATGGTATAAGTTAATCTTCAACCCTTAACCGCGCGCGTTGGGGTATGACATATCCCCACATACAATAATTTTGTCATAATTTTACAAGTATGGTGGCAACCCTAGGGAGCATAACAGTTAGCTGGCTCTAAAATAGCATATAATTATATGCTATCATCTGGCCGCAGCCTAGCAGGGTTTTTAGTCTTGACTCTTGATAGAGTCATTGACCTGTTATCACCACTCTGGGTCTGGCAAACCCCCACGCGCATGCTTGTGTTACCAGTACTGTGTTCATTGGGGGGGGGGGGGTCTAGTTTATTTATTTATTTATTTTTACGGCAAACACCATTTTTTACAATAGTTTTGATTGTGATACATGCGACAAGATGTACATTACATGCTTATAAATGTTGTACAGAGTGGGGTACCGTACTCTAGTGTACCCCAGTTCACAGTAGTGTCTCAGTTTTATTTACAATTAGTATTAATAACTTTATAACTTTTTTAATTATAACTTTGAAAGTTTGCAAACAAAAAACTTAGTATCTGTAAACCAATTGGATGGAAATTTCCAACCATATAGAGTCCACTGATCTAGCCTCACAGTGCAAAGGCGTGGTGCACTGTCTGCCTTGGACAAAAGACAGCATAAGATCAAATTTAAGTGTAAAACCTTAAAAAAAACCCAATGTCCCAGCTTCCAGGGACAAATGCAAAATATTTGTGAAGTGTGTTTATAATGACTTCTAAACCAACCACTGGACGACGATGTTTTTAAGAAAAACACACATTATCAAAGAAAGTTTTTTATATATATTTTGTACAGTATTTTCTATAAACCGGGAAATGTATTAATTCATGAAATATTTTTACTGCTTCTACGGGTTTTTACAAGTATTATACTTTTGTTAAGTTAAAAATAATATTTGTTTGCAATTAAAACTTGTTTAACTACGATTTTCCCCTCTTTAACACCATTATTACATTCCATCATGAATAAATTGATTAAGAGTTCAAACTATTATTTTCAGATTAATTAAAGAATATGGTAGGATCATAAAATTTACGTAACAATATGAGAAAATGAATATATGTATTATATTACGTCTTAAGTTCAAAGAATTAAATATCAAAAAGTTTTTTTTTACTTATTTTTGAGGGTCCACTAGACCCGCACCAGCGTAAAAAAACGAGAGCGTGCGCTTAAGGTTAAAACCAATAAAGGTGTGCAAGTGTGTTTATTTTTTAATAGATAAACCTTTGGACTTACCAACGTCCACCCTAACATTCTTCTGGTTTGAAATTTCAACTTATACCTGATAATAGATGTACTGACACTGATAACTACGTTTGATCCAACTTCTCTTCCAATTCTCAATTCAGCTCACCTTTTTGAACTTCAGCAATTAAATGTCTTAAACAATGACCTGCAGTTCTACTGGATATGGTTTTTTCAATGTTGGAGCATGTCGAGGTTACTCAGGCTTTGGATCCTTTGGTCCCCGTTGAATCACATCTCCCTTCCCTTAACATCAAAATTAAATGCCCCGATACCCGGGTAGATTAAGGTCAAGAAACATAACATACAAGCTATAGACATACAAGAGCAACAAGGAAAAATATTCAATAATCTACAAAATTTGGAGTATCCACTACTGAGTTGTGCTGACGACATGGTATCGTAATTTACGGCTTTTTGTTCTGAGCTAAACTCCCTAATAAAATCATTCACTTCACTGAAATGTCTTGGTTAATCTACATTTTCTTGTTGGTTTTCTCAAAACTTGAATAGAATAATTTTAGAAAAAAAACTAAAATACTTTATATCGAGATTACAAAAGAAAGGACTTTTAACTTACAAAAATATAATGGATTTCTGCTGTCTACGGACCCAATGTAAAAGAGCTCACTCAGATTTGCTACCAAAACTACATCAATCGGGTAGAAGACTCCATGTAAGAAAATATTAAAGCCTTCTGAGGTCACATTAAGTAAGAACACCAAGAATACGTCCAAGGTTTTCTGTATATATTTGATGTACCTAAACTGAATGATGAAACTGCCGACACCCATCAGCACATCTGCAGACTTTTTGCCAAACATTAATTTTCTTGCCTGTCTTTAGTCCGTGACAAAAACTCTTTCGGCCTGAGTGATTGATGGCCTATATTTATCGTCATACTGCAACTTTTCATTTATCTAAATTCTTCATAAAATAAATACCCCCACTGCATCAAAGCTTTACAAACTAGCTTCTAAAATGGTTTTCCTTTTTTCATACGATCAGCTTTACTGTTATTTAGATGGAATATGTATTATTACCCTGCTAACATGTTTTTAACATCATCACTAAACTTTATTACATTTAATTTAATCTAAAAACCACCAATGCTGTTAAAGGAGTTAGGTTACAAATACAATTATGCATTTCATGAGTAGTCTTAATATTTCAATAATGGGGTGTATATTACCAGACATACAACATACCGTGTGTAGATAAACACAAAAAAGTTTTCATCATGATGCAATAATACTTTTCCTTTACTCCAGTTAGTTATTTTTTGCCCCAAGGAGATGAAGTCCCTTAAGTCACACAGCGCATGAGAAAAACTACAATTACATCAGCAAGAACATTCTAAAATATTAAAACCAGATTAAGCTGGATTTGTCTAAACCACTTTTTTGTTATTCAGGGTGGGAAAAACAAAAGTATAGCTAAATAAAAACACATATTCAAATTGTGGTAGCTATTTTATTAAAACATCTTTGAAATATAAAAAAGGAAGACAAATCTTAACAATTATTATATAGGCCTACAGTTAACATTATAATAATACTATTTAACAAACTAAACAATGCATTTTAGTTTTGAATAAGAAGTTTTTAGAAATTATTGCTGAAAGTAAACATCCTTATTTTTTCCAGTTATACAGTAAATTAATCTACATCCTAAAATATGAGGAAAATTAATATCATTTTAAAGAGGGGTTATTGTACAGTGTATTAGCAGTCTACCTAAAGTTTCTAAATTTTTATTAACTAATATCACAATATATTTTATCACGGATTTTAAAACTTGCATGTATTTATTTGACTTTAACTAAACAAAATATTAAATTGAACAATTAATGCACAAAACTACAACCATCCTTTGAATATATATTAGATTCGGAAAAAAACAGAACATTTTAAACAGAAAATCATACTAATAACTGCAGATTATTTATTCTAAAATAAGCATCGTAGTAAAACATATAAAAATGCAAAGATAAAGATCAACAGTTGAATAATATTAAATAACAATCATCACTCTTAAAACAATAAACTAATTGACAAACCAACAAGTTATAAAATGTGATAAATGGATTTTTGTTAAGATAGAAAACAGTAGACTCAGAAAATAATCACACACACAAGAAATATGCAAGATGTGAAACATCCTGTAAATGAACAAACATTATTGGATAACGTAAAATCAGTGCTTAAAATCATCAAACAAAATTCACCATATTTTATACCTATTCAAAAACTAACTGGTGAATACTAAAAATACACACAAAAGGAAAATCAAAATAATAACATAGGGACGTTTCAAGCAATCAGTGAATTTAACATTTCAATAAACCAAAGATTTTTTTTATTTATTGTATACCTCAGAAACAAATAGTGTAAAAGAATCTATAAAATAATACTGTTGATTTCACAACTTAGTAATACTTATTTATTCTTTTGATTTGATTTATGGATGAGACTTGGCTGATTAAGATATTGTTTACTAAATGAATACAGTTCAGTGATATTACTTGAAAAATCACATTACAAGGGCTTAAATTAGGTACACAAATAACAAATTAATCAAATCCAAAATGTTGAACTTCAACTTAAGTTAAATGTATATTGAAATTAAAGCAAATTTTGCTTTGAAAAGGTCGACCACTAAAAATAGCAGAGACTAGTATTCAATTACAAATGGGTCTCAATCCTGGGATGCCAGTCAGTTTTTATGTAACGGCTTAATTACAGGGCCTGGAATTACAGGGTTAACAAAACCAATAGTACAGTAAAGCGTCGAATATCCGAACGTAAAAAATCCTAACCGCTCCTAGTTTTAAAATATTGAATTAGCACAGAGACATCAGATGTTTTACAATTTTTCGGGCCATGCAGTCAGCGCCCGGTGGGGAAATGAGTGAATGCGCCGAGCCAGTCAGTGTTTTGTTCGTTTCCGTAGTATAAACTCTATATATTTTTTCAAGAAACAAACTGCAGTAATGTACCGAAAATACCTAAGTACAAAAACCATTGTTTTTATTTTATTTCCTGCATTATAGAACTGTATTTTTAGTACTGTAGGTCTAATTGTGTGTCTATTAGGCATTTCTAGGTTATGTTTGAAAAATGAAAATCTGAACAAATTGATCATCTGGTCTACCTACCCAATTGGTTCTCTGATTGTTGACTCTCTACTGTATTTCTATTTAAATATTTTTTTGTTAACTTGAGCAGTTTTCATTATACTCTGTTCACAATATTTAGGCGGATTGAAGGGAAGTTCCCCCACCACTTTTTTCTGCTTGGATAAGTGTTGCAGCTATTCGTTTGAACAAATCTCAGACGATTTGAACAAATCACTTGATGCAAAGGGTGTGCATTCCAGGTGCATTGAAGTTATAACTGGGGTTCCCCAAGGCTCGGTCCTTGGTCCCCTACTCTTTTTGATTTCTGTCAATGATTTGCCACTTAGTATTGAGGGTTCTCAAACCACAATGTTTGCAGATGATACAACGTTCCTAACTGTTCACCCTGATCTCAATAGATTAAAGTTATCTGTAGAACATACAATGAAACAAGCTGGCGATTGGTTTAGTGCCAATAAACTCCTTCTTAATGTAGACAAGACACAACACCTAGTTTGCCATACTAAAAACAAAAATTTGGGCCCAAGTGTAATTTGTAAAGAGGTTAGGCCCATAAAAGTTCTGGGTGTGTTGATTGACAGCAGCCTTTCTTGGTCAGCTCACATTGATTTAGTATGTTCAAAACTGTCAAGAGTTATTTATTTAGTGAATAGGTTAAAAACTGTTGTTTCTGAGAAATATATCTGAATAGCATATTTTGCATTTTTTCAGTCAGTGTTAAGCTATGGTCTGATTCTCTGGGGTAACGGTAGTAATATAAGTGATGTTTTGTTACTTCAGAAAAAGGCACTTAGAATAGTAACCAAATCAGCTCTCAAAGCCCATTGTAGACCTTTGTTTATAAAAACTAGGATATTGACTGTCATTAACCTGTACATATATGTGTGTTTACTTGATGTTAAATTAAAATTAGGAGACTTGGCTGTTAGAAAAGATTTCCATTCTCATTACACTAGATCCAACTCTCTACTTGAAATTCCGTCCCATAGACTAAGTAAATGTGCCAGTAACCATTCAATCATGAGCTTAAAGTTATTCAATGTATTGCACTCTGAGTCAAGAGCGTTGCCTGAGTTGGTTTTTAAAGATAGGCTATACAACTGGCTTGTTGAACATCCTTTTTATGAGATTAAAGAGTTTTTTGATGTAAAAGTTGTTAAGTTTTGATGTTTAATAGTTTATCTAGTATATTCTCCACCCAGCCTACAGCCTTCTTTTTACTTTTAAACTTTTAAATTTTTACCTGTTATTGTCTGTGATATTAGCTTATTAATCTAGTCTGACTTACTGTGTAACCCTATTTTACCATAATATGTGACTATGTCTATTGCAAGATTGTTTTGCTTAAGGACAATAAAGGATTTCTGATTTCAGGTGTGAGCTATGTTTTAACGGTACAACCAAGACATGGAGGGGATAGATTTCTTCCCCTAAAACTGCCTAAATTTTGTGAATAAAGTATAAACATGAAATGCAAAGAATGTATTTGATATGGCAAACTTAAGGTGACAAAACTAAAATAAATTTGTTTTTTAATAATTTAGTGTTGCGTTACAATTTTTAGCAGTTTGGTTTTGGATAGGTACCTATGTTTTTATTGGTTGTAGGTTTTCAATTATGTTCACTTTAAGAAATAGTCTTCAATTGAGTAGACATGATCACTGTCTCCCACAATTCCAGCTAAATTTTGAACATCTCCCATGATCAAAAATCAACATTGTCCCTGAAATGGTGAGTTCAATGTAAAATTTGTAAGGCCAGTTTTAAAACATTAGGGGCTCAAACAAAGGGACTCCACACACATTTAAGAAATAATAATGGTTTTAAATTTGAAATGACTAAAAAGGGAAATCCTAAAATAAGAATCCCAGGATTGATCCTGGGGTTTGATTGAATCCTCGAGATTGAGACCCCCACTTATATTGTACCTTTTGGCACCTTAACTCAAAGGATGCATTGCACGACGTCCAAGTGCCACGACGTCCAATAATATTTATTCAGTGCCACGACGTCCAAAACATCATTTTTGAGTTGTTGCACGACGTCCAAGTGCCACGACGTCCAAAAGTACAGTAACTGCCAAAAATATAGTCTTTCTACAAGCTTTGGACGTCGTGGCACTTGGACGTCGTGAAACAGCGCACTATAGGATTGTAAAAAAGTAACATGTGCACGACATCCAAAGTCTCTGCCAGTTGCATGACGTCCAAGTGCCACGACGTCCAATAAATATTTGACTGTTGCACGACGTCCAATATAGCTCAGCGCTGTTGCACGACGTCCAAGCTCCTTCATGATGACCGATTACGATGACCGGCTACTTGCCGAACAGTGTTCTCTCGTGTAAAATGCTTATGGAACGTTTATTAGTTATATATACATGGGTGTATGTTCTTGTTCAGAAATATATATACTATGAATATTTGAACCATAAATTGAAACATCATAAAATAAAAATAAACATTAAAAGAAAAAATAAACAAGGCTATAGTTGGAAAACTATAAGGTTTACATGGTTTGAAAAATGATGACTTTTTTTAACAACCTATTATGTTTGGAGTGGGCTTTTAAATACTTATTTTTTCAAGATTAGATGAATGTACATTGATCAACATGATCTTTGAAAACTATTTTTTATACCCTCATTTTAATTTGTAGTAGTATAAAGAATAGAATGCCTTTTTCGAACTGTTTTTTAGGCTTCAATTAAATGTTCTTATGTCGCAAATATGTTTATTAATAGTATTCACTTAACATTGACTTAATTTTATTTCAATAAATTTTGTGTTTGTGTTTTGCTACACCACTTATTAAACTGCAACCAATGAGAATATCATATAAATAAGTTGTACACAGGTTTATTTTGTTTCCCCAACACTAAAATACAACGCACACGAATTGAAAATGTTATAGGTTTAATAGTACTGTAGCGAATCGAATATCAATAAAGTTAACGTATAACAATAAATTTACATATTCCTAGATTATAATCGAATGTGCTTACGAAGGAACACCACAACCTCAAAATTCAACATACAGTATATTTACTCAAGATTTATTGTTTTCATATAGCACAGTTGATGTTGCCGACTAGCGTGGGAGCGGAAGTCCTGATAAAGGCTGGTTCTCGGAAAAGTAATAAACTTGTAGTTTGAATGAAACATTTTTTTAATTTTGTACAGGATTCATGGGATCCTCATTATCAAGTACAAACTGCAAAATGTGTGTCGAAGGTCTGATTAGACCTTCAGCGACTGATCCGTTTTTACCTTCCTTTAATTTATTCTTTTTCATGTTGTGCTTCATGTAACATACAAAGACTAGAGAGCCGCTCATGCCCTCGACAAATAAATTAACATTTTCGCACAAATACAAATCAATATCGTCATTAGACAAGAATTAAAAAATAAAATTTATAAACAAAACCTACCACGGCATATTCTTGAACAAGTGTGCCTACAAACCTACGATAAGCATGTTTGTTATTATAATACTTAACCTACAAATGCTATGACTTAGGGCATACCTGCTTTCCTAGATAAAACATGCGAACTAATTGCGAGTGCGACGTGAACTTAGAAAAAGACTATATCAGATATAGTACAACAAATCCTTAGTACCAGTTGCGAATAATTTGACTTGAGCTGGCTTGAGTCCATGATTAACTCTGACTCAAAAAATCACTAATTTTCTGAGCCAGGTGATGGCCAAGTTATCCAGACTTCCGGGTTATCGAGACCCGAGTTTGCGGGACTCTACTGTAATAAGTTAGTTCTCAATGGAAATAAATAAATTCATTTAATCATTCATTTAATTTGCAACCAAAAGGTGAGTGAGCGTAGCGAACGAACTTCAACCTGGAAGCGAGTTAGCGCAGCGAACCAGCTAACCTGAAGGCAAGTGAGCGGAGCGAACGAGCTCCAACCTACAGGTGAGTGAGCGTAGCGAACGTACTTCAACCAGGACGTGATTGAGACATGCGAACGAGCTCACTTGTGAAGTTAAACGGGGCAAAGCCCGCGGGTACAGCTAGTAGATCATAAACATAAACAAATGAAATAACTAAGTAATAAGTAACAATCATATACTAATGAAATTACATTAACATATGGTTTGACAGCTACATTTAAGTAATGTAAAATAATGTTTACATTCGGGCTAGTAACATCATTATTTTAAATTTATAATCCTTACCCTCTCTGTTCTAATATTCGTGCATTATTTAATACTAGGTGAAACCCGTCGAAATCAACGGTTACTTTCAAGGCTTACGTTAATTCATCTAACTGCGATTAATTGGGTTAAATACACATATTTTGAGCATTTAGCATTGTTTAAAGAGTAATAAGTGTAAAAAAAAACCAATAATGATATTAACTGCATTAGTTGCCAAATATAGTTGATCATTCAATGAATAAAATATTTCCCATACCGTACGCCATCGGAGTTATTATTAGTATGTTATATGGTAGAATATCTCTTCCTTTGGAAGAACCTTTAAATAGTATTAAAATCGTATTGGTGGATCTTTTGTAGTTAAACACTTCCGTGATTTCATCAATGTAATATGATTTTATATGAAAAGAAAATATTTTTTGGGAAGACATATTCTAACTTCATAATGGAGGTATATCCGTTACAGTGTAAGTTTGATTTTTCCTTCGCGTCGCGTCAGTTCATATCGTACTTCTGTGCCAATGAATGAACCCTCTAGCACAGTTTTGAGAAATTGATTTTGGGGTTACTTTTTAAGCTGGAATTCCTTGACATGGGGGTTGTCAGTTAGTTGTCTCAGCCTTATCAATAACATAAAGTTGTCAATATAATCTCTCTATGGAATGTTAGGTGTAGTGGAATACTTGAAGTGAAGTTGACTTTTATTCTTGAACTGTTAGGGGCCACCGAGTTCATATAGTCTTGCGGCTTCATTGGCAACAAATAATGCAAATGACATAGCAATGGGACATTTCCAAAAAGCAAAAATACCGTAGATTGGCAGTTACGTATATATTGACGTTTACATATTGTTAATCAACGTATCTTATAAAGGATTTTGTAATCTAGTTTAAAAGGAATATGACCTTTCTGTCATGACAGTAGCTGCTTTAATAGTATTTCCTTTTGTACCATATTTTACAGCCAAAATGTCGTGTTATTTTTCAATGATGTTACCTACTCAGTGCGCCAAAGTCCGTAATATAGGCAGGCGCAAATAATTTGTCAAGATGGGTACAATTTTAGGCAAGGTTTCTATGTTTGGATATTATTAGACACGATAAGAGCAGATATTTCTACATAAATATTTGATATGTGTAGAATAATATGATCAAATGTAGGCAAACGTGGACTATTCATACAACAACTTCTGTATCCAATAGTCAATGGTAGAATTCAGTAACTCCCAATAAATGTGTGTTGTTTGAAATACAATTTAAAAATGAACAGCTGTTTCGTTAAAAAGTATTATTCACATGGCCAAAGTGTAAACAACTCTGTGGAGGGATCTTTAAAGGCTTCTGGGGCAGAGTCCTAAGGGATTTTGCTTAGTTTTTCTTTTAATAACTCATCTACAGACCAAGACACCCCTACCAAGTTTCTTCGCCGAGCCGTTCTCTCAAATTTAGTGGGGGCAAAGTTTCCAATTAAATATTTAGATTCTCCCATGTTAATCTTATGGGAGAAACTCTAACTTTGATAGCCTGTGGGGCAAAGCCCGAGGATTTTCATTACAGAAATTAGTGAAAGGGGGCGTCTACACAAAAAATTCTTTATTTTGACACGTCGTTTGTAAAAATCCGTCCATTATTAACGGAGGAGTAGTGTTTCGTAGAAATTGCCTTCACGTATTATACGTATATAAGGATGTTTGAACCAGCTGTGTGGAATTGTGAAATCAAAATTCATTTGACAGTTTACATTTTTAAATTATGTAGGTTTGCTCTTGTTACCATGGATACCATGGATTATGTAAAATACCATGAATTGTATTCTTTAGTTGGGAAATAAACATCATTTCATTTCATTTTTTTTTTTCATTTCACCATCAATCATTATTTTAAAATCTCTTACCTCAAATTTTTGAAAGCCCACGGGACAGAGCCCTAGGACAATAACGAAGAGGGAATAGTTGTATAATATGTATCCTCGGAGCTGTAGCTTCACTTGCGTGCAATTTGAGCCCAGTCGGTTCAGTACTTTTTGAGATTCTCTCATACAAACACACAGACACACACACACAAACACACACACACCACCTCTTCTTTATAATAGTATAGATAGATAGATAGATTACTATTATAGTATTATATATTTTCTGTGCTATGGCTAAAATACGTTTTTGAGCGAAGCGAGCGGAGCGAGCGTAGCTCACTTTCCCTCACTTTGTAACTTCTTTGTAAGAGCATCAGAATGTAATGGCTTGACCAATTGATATGAAATTTGGCCAACAGCTAAAGAATACTGAGCACAATGTTTTGGTAAAAAATATTTGCAAATTTCCTTCTGGATTTTATTTTACAGGTCACGCAATTTCGCTTGTTATTTTAATGTAAGTTGAAAGAAAAATTATATTGGGTTTATGACATATGGGTTTATCTTGTTTTATTTAAATAAGATAAACATATTATGTTAATTGTTTGTAACTGTTTTGTTTACATTTCAATGTTTACTTTCATCCTAGGTTAAAGTTAGTTTATCAATGGAAGTAACAGTTTTGCTATATTTGTTTTGAGCATGGCTCAAAGACCACGTCGTAATATTAGTCCAGTAAATAGAGGTATGTTAACTTACAAACGGTCCGGTAAGTCTAAATTTGTTATATGTTGTCTAGGATGGTAAGTAGTTGTTTAAGGCTGCGCTCTACCCCGTCTGGCGCGCGCAAATGTAAGGGTATTAGTTCTTCCTGTTTGTAGCCCCAATTGTGAACCGATTTAAAAGATCTTGGTGTCATATTTTTCGTTAAATGTTATTGTAGGTATCCCGTTTTTTAAAATTTTGATAATTTAAAAAATGTTGGGCTCACGGGTTGGTGAAAAATGTAAACAGATATTTAAAAACGGATTTCGGCATTGAAATCAGCGTGAAAATCTGGTTTATAATGATGGGTCACAACGTTATCATTGCATTTGATTTTCTTTATTTATATCTAATATGGCGGATTCAAGATGGCGGCCAAAAATGAGTTCCCTATGTAAATAAAGTACTAACCACCCAATAAACTTCGGTGGTCGTCCCAAGTCAATATCTCACAAAATTTTGAATAAAATATTCATGTGGTATATTTTTTTCAAATTTGTCCAATGTTGAGAAAAGCCGCCATTTTTATCGTGATTTTAGGAGAATTTCTGTAGACCGATTTTTGGCAACTTTTAGTACGTCACTCTGCAGACCCATCACTACAAAATAAAACCATAAAACGTTTTCTTCCAATTTTTTTACGTTCCCTGTGTCAGTTTTTTTAGTTTGCTTGGACTAATAGAGATTTGTCAAAATAACAAAGAAATTGACGTTTTATTGTACAAAAATTTAAATATTTTCGTATCCATAAGTCTTAGAACCAAATTGTTATACTTATTTTATAGGAAATCCAATTGTCTACAACATTGTCATTACATATATTTCGCTAAAACGAACCAAAACGGAGATATAGGCGAAAATCTCTAGAAAGTACAGATTTTATCGATTTTTCAATATGGCGGCGGGCGCGGAGGGTGGAGAATTGTGCATTTTTCATTTTAAACAACTGCTTACCATCCTAGACAACATATAAAAAAATTAGACTTACAGGACCGTTTGTAAGTTAACCCCCCTATTTTTGTCTCTAACCAGATTGATAGGCAGTTAGCTAATCAATTCCAACATGAATTAGATGCACAAAAATGTTACACTTGCACTTACTGTCATCGCCAACAACTAACAGCTTCAAACCAATCACCGATTTGTTCGCGTTGTCGTTCAAATGCAACTAAATTCACGGCGTTAAATAATATGGATGAGTCAAGTGTCCCGAACGAATTAACTGACCTGACGATTGTAGAACAAATGTTGATTGCACGAGTACATCCTGCTACGCCCATTTACAAAGTACAAGCAAATAGTCAGGATGGCCAGTTTCACTAAAAAGGTACAGTATGAACTATCAGATAAATTTGTCATTCTTTAGAACTTAAATAATATCGGGCAAACAGTGAATCTGTTGAATGGGAACATATTGTAGGTTGTTAGCTGCTTTAGCCATTGACAATCTTTAAATAATGCTTCGCTCATTTATGCGTCTAAAGTGTAACGGCAGACCACCCTATTTATTACTGCATCAGTTGGAGACACTCTCTGAATATCTGCTTCAACCATTTGTTGTCAAACATTGTTCTCGTAAAATAGTGAAATTATTTTTCGTATGCACTAATAGAGCAAGGTTTGTACTAAAAGAAAACCTTCTTTTAGTTTAAAAAATACATGTTTCACAGGAAACATTTTTAACCATTGTAGTAACACCATTATAGCTTAAAAAGTTGATAAGTGATAGTTTACATAATATTTAGCACATTTGACGGATAAACATTTTTTGAATTCGTCATATTATAAGTGTATGAAAATTCATATATCTGTGTATCAATATCTACTTATCTCATTTCTGTTCAATGGAAGTTATACAATTTCAATGATACCGGTACTTAAATGGGAAGTCTTACAGCTGTTATAAAACTGTGCATACATTTTATCTTACGAGTAAATTTGCTACCAAGTGATATAGTATGACAATTCTATTCTACTGCAGTACTTAGAATTCTACCACTACTCACATTAAACCTACCATATTTACTTTTGGGCTAGTGATTAATTTATTGTATTAATCATACAATATAGTGAATAGTGTAGTCATTTATTTATTTCGTTTCTATGACATAGCTCTATTTTGTAGAAATCAATTATGCAATCATAACAACAGAAATACTGCATCACTACATTTTACGGTGACATAGTATTTATTTTACATATAAAAATTTAAGCTAATACAATAATTAGTTCAATTAGAATCATTGAATATTGAATAATTTAAACATTAATCGAAGACGAAGCGGTTGACAACTTTCAAACAGTTGACTAGGCCTAGTTGCCTTCAATAATTGCAATACGAACTGTATGCACTGAGGTCGGCAAACAGTGTTCACAGTGTGCAGGGACTTTGGACGTCGTGGCACTTGGACGTCGTGCAACAGTCAAATATTGATTGGACGTCGTGGCACTTGGACGTCGTGCAACTGGCAGAGGCTTTGGACGTGGTGCAAATGATACTTCTTTACAATCCTACAGTGCGCTGTTTCACGACGTCCAAGTGCCACGACGTCCAAAGCTTGTAGAAAGACTATATTTTTGGCAGTTACTGTACTTTTGGACGTCGTGGCACTTGGACGTCGTGCAACAACTCAAAAATGATGTTTTGGACGTCGTGGCACTGGAAAAATATTATTGGACGTCGTGGCACTTGGACGTCGTGCAACACTCCCAACTCAAATTTTTTTACGTTGGCAAGTTGAGGTCTTCTTTTATAGAATTAGTTACTTATGCTTTTGGCGTATCTGAAAATGGAGTTTGATCATAAGGTCATAAAAAATAAAAATAGCACTGCTATTTTCCCCTAGGAATACCTAGGAATGGATGAAAATAGGGAAAATCTTCAGATAATAGATTTATGATAAATCAATCTCAACGGTAGAACCTCGATTAACTGTCAACCTTTAATCAATACTCTCTGTTATCTGTCACTCCGCTACAGTACATAATTACTTTTAAATGCGATTTTATTCCACTGTACGAACATTAAACAAGCACAACATACAAAATAACAGTTCTTTATTACTACTGTATACAAGTAATTTAAATCTATTAATGTATTATTCACTTGTACATGTATCAAAACTCAAAACCTTTTAAATCAACTTACGTTCAGGTTTATAACAGGATTTCTGTTATCTGTCTACTTGCTTATTCGTCACGCTCCCGGTCCCGAGGGTCAATAGAGGTTCTACTGTATATTGATTTCTCTTTAATCTAACTCTGAAGAAGGCAAAAGGACAAAATATCTGTGTTACATCGTGTGACCTTTTTGTGTACAGATTAACTCTCATTTAAAAATCTTCAATCAGCCATGCCACTTTCCCTTAAAATCTTACTTTTACTTTTGTCACACGCCTGATTCCATTAACACAATTTAAAAAACCAGAATAATATAGTACACTCTTGGGCAAAAACACACAAACATCACTTTTCCAACCTGTTCTGGCTAGTTCGAGTGTTGAACACGCGTCCAGGGAACACCCTGAGGACAATGGTGGAGGTGTGCTAATGTCACCGAGCCGGGTATATGACAAACAACGACAACTGAAACAGGCTCAACAGACAGCCTACGATGTTGGGGTACTGAAAATGACACAACACGGTTAATCTTTGGAAGATTTTAACTATAAACACTTGGCTTGAGAATATTTGCTCTATTGTTAGACTCGTTTGCTTACCTTGAACTTTTCTTTAACTTAATAATTTAAAACTCTCTCTATGCATAGTAAAATGGAGAAATCCTCTAAAAATTAATTAATGAAGGATAACCAAAAGTCAAGGCGATGGAACAAATGTAACAATAACAATAGAATAATGGTTTCAGTTGGATAAACTACATTAAGACAATTTTAAATTTATTTTAGGAATCACAAGCATCAGTAAACCTTTGTGCTTTAAAATTTGATATACGTAAACCTACAAAATTTCATAATTTTCTGTATAAAAGATTAGGTTTGTATTGACATTCCAATGTTTAAATTAAATTGATTCAAAATTCAAAACAATTTTGAATTTGTATCGCACGTTTAATACCTAAATTGTTTCAACAATAACCAAAACCAATATCAATTAAGACATTTTATATTACTGTATCATAAAAATCTTTTTGATATTTATATTGTAGAAAATTGATAAATCTAGCTTTAAATAGTTTCAGACCCGATAACTATTGCAATAACTATAACGATTGAATTGTATAACTATTGCAATTGGAACTAGCAAGTCTAACAGTAGTCATTTATGTAGGCTAATTCATTTATTAACAAGAGGATTAAGAGGAATATTATTGCAAAGATTGAAATGTATAATTTATGTAATAACATACCAATTTATTGCCACACAACGGCAAATGGTAAATATTAATCTCCGTTGTCTCTTTAAATAAACGTGTGAGGACACATTTTTACAAATAAATTCTTGATCAGCATAGTACTGGTACCTGTTATTAAATTTACGGAGATTAAATAAAAATACGTCTAATAACACTTCAAACCTATATTATTTACGCCTATGCTGTTAACTTACAAGACATGGTAGTGGTGATCGATTGTGATTAAACACTCCAATCATCATGAGACCCGTTAGGCGAATGAATGTCATGACATTTTTAGTTACTTTGCTTACATTTTTTTCAGTGATCCGAGAAAAATAATGGTAGGTTAAATAAAACTTATAAATTACCTGGATGATCGGATTTTCCAATATAATGCCATACAGGAACCATTGAAAAGAAACGAGGAAAGTCATCAAGATCATTGGGAATGGTAAACTCTCAGCGCTTTTAACCCTCAGTACATATGCCTGGTAACAGAAAAATGTCATTAGTCCTTCAGCATAATCAGTAGGCTTAAGTAGTCAGATGAATCCAGGCCTACGCCCTTCCTTATGCTCCTTTCACACTATTAGGTTTTCTAGGTCGAGTTTACTGACTGTATGGCGAGCCTGGGACGGTGGAGTCGTCCTGTGGTCCAGCTACTAGGAGGTCACGAATTGTGGATATTTATAGGCATGCACTGTAGATGCGATAGGCCTACTCCCTTGTGTGGATTAACGTCTGCACTAATACTAATAAGTACTACGAGTTCCGCAGTGCTATCCTGATAATTAGACCAATTCGTTAATTACAAGGCAAAAATGTGGTTCGGATTCCACTATAAACTGTAGGTCCCTTAGTTGCCATTGGCTGTATGGGCTATTAATTTACATCTGTGTCTAAGGAACATGTTTGCCTTAGTCACTAACAAGACTACAAGATCGCGCCACTCATCCTACACTTATCTCATCTCCATTCATATTCATACCTGGTTTAAAATACCTCCATTAGTATGGTCGCCATTCCATAAGAAAGTATAAGGCCGGGCGCACACCAGATGCGGCACGGCACGTCATTTTGCCTTAAGGTGACTTATGCGACTAGGTTTCTATTATTTCAAATGGGGGTGCCACACACATCAATGGGAACGGCAAGGCAAGGCAAAACAGCGCCGCACGGCGCTTTGTACTGCCTTTTCAATTTTCGTCTTTCAGGCAAAAGGCTTGAGGCAAAACAATGTGCGCATGTGTGAGGATCGACACCACGTTCAGCGTAGTGACAGCCCCTGTCAAAATCAGTGTGCACTTCCAACGATTAGTAATTTTGAAATTTTTCCGGATCTGCTCTTAGTTCTGCAATGAATGGTTTCATCCTTTTTTGGTTTATGGGATGCACCCACGATTCTCTGTTAGGGAAATCATCCATTACACTCATTAGGTACCATATAGCAGCTATGGCAGCAGCCTCTTCTTCGCTTTCTGCATCCATTCTCACAAAATGTGTAGTACAAAGTGTCACAAAAAACCTCACAACACACAGTATCTCACTTTACTGAAACCATGGGATCGACCATGTGGGTGCTCAAGTTGCCGTGCCGTATGCATCTCAAATTCCATCGGGCACGGCAAGGCGAAGCAAAGACGTCTCACCTCGCCTTGCCGTGCCGTGCTGTATCAGGTGTGCAGCCGGCCTTAAAGTAAAGCCGTTTAGGCCAGTGGCGTAAATAACACCCCCGCAACAAGGGGAAGGAGCACCGAGGGCTAGGGGGTACTAAGGTCTGATTGTCACCGCTCACTGCAATCGCAGAAAAAAGATTACTTTGTTTTTGTGACCGTGGGAGACCAAGATGATGTACAAGACCGAAGAAGATGTTCATGATTTTGCAGCAATCAGGGGAAAGAATTACAATGTTTCCGTTACTGCCAGTGACGAAGATGATATCTTTAAGACCGCCGATGATGTAAAAGTTCATGCCGCGATCATGAAACTTGATGATGATTTATCCATGACTAAGGGAGGCGCGATCAACAGGTCTGCGAGATTTTTTTGGATTTGGCTGTGATCACGGCTTTTGTGGGGATAAACAAATAAAACATAAATGGTAAAGTTTTGATGGGGGGAGGTGCACCATACACTTGTACTGCGAAGGGGGGGGGGGGTGCTGCTCAATGTACTTACGCCACTGATCTAGCCTGAAGCAATGTGTAAAATGTAATAAATTATAGGAAGGGGGTAAAGGGTAAAAAGTTACCATGGCTACAGGGTTTTTGACGTAGTAAAGGGAACAAAGAACGATCAGATTTCAAAACCCAAATCAAAACTACAAATTGTTGGTTATTACATTCTCATACCAGATTCGTGAGTGGAGCGCTGAAGAACATTATGGTGGTGCTGCACGCTACCAGACCTAGATGTGTCCTGGCCACAGTTATATCTGACACCCAGTAGGCATAGAGCCTCACCGACACCATTACCATCAGCACTGCCATCACCTGCTTGACAACTGCATTCTGAAACATACAAGAATGACAACTGTTGTTCATCTATAATGTGTAACATATTTACTGTAGTTTACAACTCTTAGACGGCAACATATTGTGTAAAACTTGTGGTGTGTTGCTAGCCTGGTGGTTAGTGTATGAGAGTGTTTGTGTGAATAGGAAATCCTATCATGACCAAACAATGAGTTTCTTTTTCTTTCACAAATTGGCACTGGAAAAAAAAACCAATGTAAGCATTTGAAGGTAACAAATTACAAATTTTAACCGAGGTTCTGAAACAAAATTTCTTAAATCGATACCGTTGGAATTGTGTGACAGCTTTGTCACAGGTTTGGGTACAGTGGAACCTTTCATATCTGGCCACCATGGGACCGAGCCTTGGCCAGATAACAATTTAGGTGCAAACCAGCCAATTAAAAAAACCATATAGTTTATCCCTAATAAACTGTAATCGATCAATTCAGTCAAAAGTAGTGTTTAAGTCTGGTTTTTTATTATAAAAATATAAATGTTAGTAAAATCATAGACAAATAGAATAAAAATAGACTGTCAAAGGAAGGTTCCTCGATGTGCCGCTAGAGCGTGCTCGGTGTTTGATTCACTGCCTAGGGGGCGCTGAGATACGATTGTGACCGCTCACTGCAATCGCGGAAAAAAGATAACTTTTTAAACTTTACTTAAAAACTGCTCTTCGCATATGCAACTAGCAGATGCTGTGGTGGTGTGCGCCGTAACTACATGGCACTCCTAGCGGTGGACGCTAGAACATATGCTCACCGCAGCACTACTGTCTATATTTAATTTTTTTCTCTATGGTAAAATCAATGAGCATTTTTTATCCATAGAAAAAATTGGGTTTTGACTAAATATAACAATTAGCCCATTGTACTGTACAGATAGGCTGTGAGAGCATTCAAGTCGCAAGGACTAGTGCTTGCAACTAAACTACGCATTTGTGAGCTGTACGAAATACCTCTCAGTACTGACTACTGAGAAAGGCCGGATAAACTGTGGACCGGTAAAAGCAAGGGCAGATATGAGGGATTCCACTGTAATGAGGTTTACGGCTTAAAAGCTACACAGAAAGTAATTTTAATATTTCTACACTACATTTAATAAACTTGTGTAACGCTCAGTTAACCAAGAGTACTGGTCCCATCGTTGAAGTTAACAGTAAGCTCAGGTTCAAGTTGTCATTAAAAATAGGCGTTAAAAATTATACTTGCTAAAATTCATACTAACCTTACGCAAAGTGTAGGTGTAGAAAATAAATATGTAGCACATAAATAGTATCGTTCCAACACTGTTGACTAGGACAATACTGGAGTCATCAATCAACAGTCCGTAACTTAACCAGAGGCCACACCTAGGCAAAACAATTACAATTGTAAAAGATATGGTATTAGATTAGTTACATAGGACTATAATTGTAATATTCAGTATTTATTTGAATATTAAGGTTGCATTATGATGGCATTGATGTTTGGGTAGGGAAGTCTACCAATGGTCAAAGATAATACACAAACATGCTATATTTTTGTACCCACATTATTCATTATATAAAAAGTGAAAAAGTGTTTTATTTTTACCCTATCAATTATTGTTTTTTTTTTTTTTTACTTTCTCCCCCTATACCATAGTATATGGAGAAAGTATAGTTTTCGTCAAAATTTTCGAGTTTGAGTTTTGAGTGGATATATTCGTTTTGGGTCCCCCTGGACCCAAAAATGTGGTTTTCAAAGTGATGTCTGCGTGTGTATGTCTGGATGTGTACAGAGCTAGGGACTACACCTGTGGTCCGATTTCGATGAAATTTGGTATGTAGGTTCTAATCCATGGTATCTCCAGGCGTTTTTCCATTTTTTTGAAATTTTTATTTTTAATGGGGATTTTCCTATAAAAACCCATAAAAAACTGGAAAAATAAAAAAAAATCTCAAAAATGGCCCGAACAATTTTGATAAAAATTTAGTATGTTGTAGCCCTTTAAATTCTGAACAAAATTGTACAAATCCCATTTCTGTAAAAATTACGGTTCAAGTAAATTATGTTATTTTCCCATAAAAACCCCATAAAATAACAAAAATAGGATTATAAAAAAAAAACCGGTTTTGATTTAACATTGTATGTTATGGTCCTTACCATTTTGATAGTTTTTTTCATTTTTTATAAATTTTGATTTTTAATGGGGATTTTCCCATAAAACCTCATAAAATAACGGAAAGTCGGATTTTCCCAAAAATGACCTGAACGATTTTGATAAAAATTTTGTATGTTATAGTCCTTTAAATTCTGAACAAAATTGTACAAATCCCATTTCCGTATATTTACTCTCACCGTTTAACATGATAAAGGTTGTTGACAAACTTATGGGAGAAAGTATGTGTCAGAATGCTGATACCGTTTATTTTTAGATGAAATCAAAAACATTATATATATTGTGAAGTTTTAAAAAAATCTTGCTTTTGGATAGACTAAATTTTTTAAATAAAAAAAAAAATTAAAATGTTTTGACTTTTGACGATTGTCATGAACTTTGTACATAGTTTTAACGACAATTTTCAGTTTTCGTTATTAACTTCCCACCTAAAAAAAACTTAAATTTTCAAAAAAAAATTTTTTTTAACGTTTTTAAAAAACCTTTGAAATCTTTTGTGAAAAATAAAATGTACGTACGACAAAAATCCGGCGACAAATTGCAGACAAGATACATCACTAGTTGTTCCTTTCTGGACGAACTTATTGCACACCAACCTGAAAAAATCAATGCAATATTACTGTACTAATTTCTTATGATATAACATCTTGAGAGTATTAATTGCAAAACAATGAGACTTCTAAGTACACTTCAGTTAACTGGCAGTTTAAAAAATCACTTAAAACAATGATCATAAAAAAACACCGCGCAACGCGCAACAGATTTATCCACTGGTTGTTACAAAAAGTAATAGGTAACAAAATTTAGTACACACAATTACTTCTTGGTCACATTTACAAGATCATGATAAGCAGTCTGCGATTTTTTAAGGGTTGGCATAAGTGATGGCTGATACCAATACCATTTTTTAAATAGTTTTACAATATTTTCTGAATGGATTAGTTATACTACTTCTTTTAAAATATCCTTCCATTCTTTACTACTATTTCTTTATGTCCTCCCATATAGTATTTTTAAAGTAATGTGTTTTTCAATTAAAGAAAAAGTTAATGCAGCAATCATCAGTTAATGAATCATGCATCTGACATAAAAATATAGGTATGGTTTTAAGGAAAAGCAGCAAAGATAGTTCAACAAGATAAGGCCTGCCATACACGTTCCGTCCCGGCCTCAAGGCCTGGCCGAAGAAGAACTGCACAGTTTGGCCGGAGTCGTGACCTCCCCACACACGCTCAGTCCGGAACTGCACAGTTTGGAGTTTTTCAACTCTTTTCTAAAACGCACTTCTTAAATTATTTATTTTTTTAACCACAGTGTCCTTTGTGGCTTTTGGGTCTGCCTTCTTCACAAAATCCAATAATTGTTGATAGGCTGCTTCCCTCATTTCCCTGTTATGGTACTCTTTACTTTTAATTTTCTAGATGCATTCGTGACCTCGGTATTTCTCAATGAATTCCAGTGTGAAGAGGTAGACATGATTAATGTGGAGTACTAACGAAATCACTACACAACACTACAGCGCCAAAATCCAAAAACTATACCAACAAAACAACAAACAACACAGCTCCGATTATGCTTTCACCAGTAGTTGACTCACAATTTAGAAAGGATGCGAATGCGATAATGCTTAAAATTTATAGGGGGAGGGGGAAGCAGCACTGTCTTGGACTGCGGGATTTGCCATACACGTTCAAATCGGCCTCAAGGCCGGGCCTGGCCGGATGTAACGATCTGCCTGAAGGAATCGACATACACGTTCAGTTTTTCCTTCAGTCCAGGACTGTACAGTCCGGGACTGAAGGAAAACCGGAACGTGTATGGTAGGCCTTAGGTACCTAAGATATGAGGGCTCAGGTTCTTCATCTGTACACAAAAAGGTGTACACAAAAAAGGGATGTAACACAGATATTTTGTCCTTTGCCTTCTTCAGAGTTAGATTACAGAGAAATCAATATAGTAGAACCTCTATTGACCCTCGGGACCGGGAGTGTGACGGATAAGCTAATAGATAGATAACAGAAATCCTGTTATAAACCTATACAGTAAGATGAGATGACTCAATAGGTTTTGGAAGAAATTAGTCCCTGTACAAGTGAATAATACATATTTATATTTAAATTTCTTGTATACAAGAGTAATACTGTAATTTCGTATGTTGTAATTGTTTAATGTTTGTTCAGTGGAATAAAATCACATAAAAAAAAAACTACTTGCTCGATTGTTGTAATAGCGGTAATTTTCAGGTTGCGCGATCTTCGCAGACGTGTTGGGTATCGGTATCGGAATAGATTTTTGACCAGCGATTCTCAATACCGATTTCCAGGTATGGGTGGTACAGTATCAAGAATCGACACATCACAAGCTAGCATTATAACTTACGCGCCAGATAAGAACTGTAGAATTGTGCTGATTGAAGCAGTAGTTGCAATCATTTCTTTATGATCAGATAACTGGAACCCTTGGCTCAAGTTTCCTGGACCAGGACCTGACAAGGAAGAAAATTAGTTAGCCTAGTTACTTACATCGATACATTATAAGTAGCATTGACTGTTAGACTTTATTTTTTTTTTTAAGTTAAATGAACCACTATGATTGTCATCCTGACAAACCGATATGAGATTAGAGTCACTATTACTAGTTAACAATAAGTTGTCCTTTCAGTCCTAGGTTTGATTAAGAGTTAGTGTATAGCCTACAACAGAAATCGTTTACTGATTACATCACACTATGTCACATCCTCTCTTCAATAATATCTTACCTAAATTATGTCAAAGAAACAGGTGGAGTAATAAGTTAGTTCAATAATTGTTTAGCACTCGAATTGTTACCAGTTTGTTGTTGCCAATCGGAAAAACAGGCTTTTAAGCCAGGTTAACACGATACCAATTGGTGAGACTGTTGTCTTCGCCAATTGTCATCACATGATTGTTGATGGCTACCGCTAGTTGTCCTCCTTGTTGTCCTCAGTCTATCCCCGGAGACCACTGAATTTTAGCACGATTGTGAGGGTATTTGGTAAGGCAGTTGGCATGAAGAGTTTACACGAAGCTAATAATTACATGCCAGTCAGTTGTCTTCTGACGATTGTCTCGCCTAATGACATCGTGTAGACCCGGCTTTTGCAAAGCATTTTAAAACAGTTAATTGTTTGTAAGAAGACCCAGATCGATTTGCCTAAAACTTTTTTCAAATTGAGGTAAATTTTATATCGTACATTATTATGTGATCATGGTAGTAGGTATGTGGACCTGAGAGCGAGGAACGGAGGTTTCCGGTCTGAAATGTGATCATGGTATGTTAAGATTAATAAAATGGTGTGTTACCTAAACTTTGTGTTTGATTTATACCAGACTGCAACAAAATACTTCCTCCAAGGCATAAAAATAAAACCCTTTGTTATATAACCGGTGAAATAGTTTTTAAAGACTAGTGAGAACATCTAATTGAATTAATTAATTACATTGAAATTGAAGAGTATAAAATTTATACTCTTTTAATTTAATTTAAAATAGTAACAAATTTCAAGTATTTGGGAGTCATCCTCACCAGCGATAATGATGAAGAGCTAGAAATACAAAATAGATTAAACCTAGCACAAAAAAGTTTTTCGGCCTGTCACAAGTTACTAACTTCAAAAATAATATCCCACACCACCAAACTCAGGATTTATAAGACAATCATCAGACCAGTTCTCCTGTATGGTTCAGAAAATTGTATCTTAAGCAAGAAATCAGAAAGGAAAGCTATTGTATTTGAGAACAAGAAGATTTTGAGGAAAGTGTACGGACCGATTTTTGAGGATGGACAATGGAGATCGAGACATAATTGGGAACTTAGAGAATTATTTAAGGATCCGGATATTGTCGCTGAGGTACGGAGCAGAAGACTGAGATGGGCAGGGCATAATCTAAGAAAAGATGACAACTCCCTATCAAAGAACATCTTGAGGAATAACCCAGAAGGTAGAAGACCCCTTGGAAGACCGAAACTTAGATGGTTCGACCAAGTGGAGAAAGACCTGAGGAAGCTAGGGAGAAGGAAGGAAGATGCAAGAAGCAGAGACCTATGGAGGCAGTGTGTTGGGGAGGCCAAGTACCATCTAGGGTACCAGTGGCCACAGCAGTAAGTAAGTAAGTGAGAACATCTAAATAAATATGAGGCCTACCAAATATTTTTGTAATTTTTACCACTAAAACTGACCTGCATCAGGGATATCAATGAAGTCCAGAGACATGCTTGAAACTCGGGTATATCAGCACAATACTTTTATATCAGCACAAGGAATCATCACCAAACTGAAAATTTGACAAAGTAACTTATTTGAGGCTGTACAATTTAAAACTATGGTAAAAAAATGAGTAGCCTACCTACCTACATGAATAAATTAGTAGGCTAAGTTAGCCTATATATCCTACTAATATTATTAACTAGCGGTTACCCGGCATGTGTTGCCGCGCTAAGAACTATTATTTTAAATGGTAATTTGTTCTTTACGACAAATAATAAAAATGTATAGGTACCTACCAAAAACAAAAAGAAAATATTTATTTTAATTAATTGCCAGTGGATAAACAATGTTTTTGTTTTTTCATTAGGTGTATTAAATATGGTAAGTCTTTAGGCGTACCTAGCACCACCTGAGCTTTCAACATATAAGCTGTCCGTGTGAAAAGCATGCATTTTCTAAATTTAAACCGGCAAGTCAGGGATTGGCCTTGTGCCTTATAATGGTGATTACGATCAAGCAAGTCGCAAAGAAAATTTTAGTCGCTTGAATTCAAAGGGTAATTCCGATGATATCATTAGTACCGTACGGTATTCTTCGGATAAGGGATATTTCTTCTAAACTTACCACTGATAATTGTTGCTTTGATCAAGTTTGGTGTCATTTTTTTAAAATCGTCAATCTGGTTCCGTTGCACAGCTTGGGTGGATTTAAGTTTTGCATTGGTTTTATTGGTGTTCATTCTTTTAATGGCCATTTTGCGGAATAATACGGCCACATAATATATTACCGATAATGTCACCAGATAGAGGACACTTTTACGGACACGACAGTATTAATATTATGTACCCGGGTGGTAAGTTAGGGGCTAAGTTAAGGGGGTAAAGTCAGCAAAAAGTGCTAGCGCCCAGAAAAATCTATTGCTGGCCATTTTGCGGAAAAATACGGCCACATTACATATTACCGATAATGTCGCCAGATAGAGGATACTTTAACGGACACGACAGTATCAATATAATGTACCTGGGGGGTAAGTTAGGGGGGGTTAATGCAGCAATAAGAAGTGCGCGACCCTTAAAAAATCTATTGCCGGCCGTTTTGTGGAAAAATACGGCCGAATAGGTTATTACCGATAGTGTCACCTGATAGAGGACACTTTAACCGTGTTTCAATCATCACAGCTGTGTGTTGTTAATATTAAAATAACTTATAGGCCTAACTAATATTTTGCTGAAAGTATAAATAATTCTATTAATTCAGTAGACTATTTCAAGTATTTTACTTAGTAGGTCTAGTCTTTCTGTTGTCTACTCTACTCGTCTACTAAACATGTTATTGAAATAGTAAATAATTCAAAACTAACAGGCATTGGTCTGCTCAAACAAAACTATCAGTCTACAAACATATATTAGTCTGTAAATTTACAATTTAAATAATGGTAAGAACTACAATTTTTAATAATAACTCACAACTCACACTTCTGATGATTGCAGTAGCATTAAAGTAGGCCTATTTTTCCGTATATTTCCACAAAACGGCTGGCAATAGAGTTTTGAAGGGTCGCGCACTACTTATTGCTGCATTTACCCCCCAGGTACATTATATTGATACTGTCGTGTCCGTTAAAGTGCCCTCTATCTGGTGAGTGGTGACACTCTCGGTAATATGTTATGTGGCCTTATTTTACCGCAAAATGGCTAGCAATAGATTTTTCCAGGCAAGACCACTACTTTTTGCCGACTTTACCCCCCCTAACCTACCCCCCAGGTACATGATATTGATAGTGTCGTGTCCGTCCTCTATCTGGTGACACTCTCGGTAATAAATTTAAAGTACGTGGCCGTATTTTTCCGTAAAATGGCCAGCAATAGATTTTTTTCGGGCGCAAGCACTTCTTATTGCTGACTTAACTTAACCCCCCTTAACTTACCCCCAGGTACATGATATTGATACTGTCGTATCCGTTAATGTGTTCTCTATCAGCTGACACTCTCGGTAATAACCTTTTCGGCCGTATTTTTCCGCTTAACGGCCAGCAATAGATTTTATCGACTTATTGCTGACTTTACCCCCCCCCCAACTTACCCCCCAGGTACATGATATTGATACTGACGTGTCCGTTTAATGTGTCAATGTGTCCTCTGTCAGGTGTCACTATCGGTAATAACCAACGCGGCCGTATTTTTCTGCAAAACGTCCAGCAATAGATTTTATAAGGCGCGCGCACTACTTATTGCCAAGTTATTGCCAGGTTCACACAAGTACTAGGCTAGGCCTATTCTACTCCTACATCATAATACTTAGGCATACTGGTGGAAATAGCCTATTTCAATATTTTTACCTGAAACCCCATTTAGGCTAGAACCAACCTGAATTCTCATGTTTTCATAAGTAGAGAAATAACAAGTAGCCTACTTTGAATTCAGTTATTAAATATAAAATTCAAATCTGTTAACTTATGACACTATGAAATCGATAGGTTTGTTTTAACAACTAGTCTACATTCTACAAGAACAGAACTAACTGAAAAGTCGTGTTGTTATGTTATGCATGCACTATGCAGACAGTTGAGTTAGCATAGCAGCCAAGAGCCAAGAGCCATCAGGATCAGATCAGCCAACGTTTGTTTTTCTGCTCTGCTTCTGCTGCTGTTTTTTCTGATCTTGACAGACAAAGTGAACTCAGTGCTACCAGCCTTGTCCATGTTGTTATTGAAAAACACTACTGTACTAAAGTAAATTTAGTATTAAAATAAATTATTTTACTGTTGATGAAAAAGTTTTTGGAAAAGTAAGAGGTTACCAGCGTTGCCTGAATACATAACAAAAGAAGGAAAAAGATGAATTTAAAATTCTTTGAACCTCTTATCAGCATAGAGTACCTGAGATCAACAAATTTTGGCTTGTTTCAATCTCATTTGCAATACGGTCATATTTTATGGGGTCACTCATCACACATATCATCCGCACTATTGCCGGGGTGGGCCCTGTGGAGCACTGCAAACAACTCTTTGTAAAATATCGCATTTGCATTTTAGCATGGTTTTCCAGGTCACATAGTAATTTTTGAGTGGAATAAAGTTGCAACTATGAGCAAGAGAATTAATCAAACTATCATGCATTTTAGTGTAAGGGTTAATTTTCCCTTACAGTTTATTTTAGTTGTAAGAAGTAATATTTATTTTGTGAAAGAATACACGTTTTATTTTGTTTCTTGTCTTTAATTATTTCTAAGGCCATAATAAGCCCAATTGTTTAGTTAGAAATAGAATTATTAATTTATTAAAATTATTCTGGTATTATTGGTACACAAATATAACAATGGAAGTGTAGTTGAATAGTTTGAATGACAATAGTGTCAGGATTAGGGAGAGAGAGAGAGTGAGAGAGAGAGTAGAGTTAGAAGTAAACATTGAGGTAGCGGCCGAGCTTAAAAGTCGTGCGGCAACACATCTGGACTACCGAGCCTACCTCCCATACCTGACCCCTACACCCCCTGCCACTGGAAGGTCCTATATAAGCAGAAGCATTTGGGGCACTAGGCAGTTGATGTTGGACGTCGGACAGCTCTCAAGGTATGCACCGTCGTGGTTGAATATACCGCGACTATAGCCATAAGTGTGACGTAATAAGTCATGCTTATAGTAAGTCATGCTTATAGTAAGTCAGTCTTAGGCCCGAGGTGGATAGTGTCGGTAAGTATAAGCTCGGGGTTGTTAGGCATACTAAGCAACCCAATCTTAGTATAGTTAGTTCTACCCAAGCGTTATAACTTGGGCAGAACACTCGACGGGTTGGCTAAGAAGTAAGTATTGTACTTTACCGTGAGGGAATACCTCGCGGCGAAGCTCAGCTGATTGGAGGGGGTACCGGGTACACATAGTGAATTGTGTTCGAGCGGATTTAGACTAAGGGACGAGGTAAGTGCCAGCTCGTAACCGAATAAGTCGCGACACACAAGGTAGGGTAACGGATAGTTACCTTAACCTACAAATAGGTCGGTAGGGTCACGGTTAACATTAGTTACCGCGAAAATTCGATAGTAAAGGCCATATGGCTAAAGTCCAAATTCAATTCGATATCTCGAGGTGGGCGATGATGAGTCCATTGTAGGTGTACTTGGTTGCCGCGGACTGAGCTTTAACCTCGAGATATATTGGGAAATCGAGATTTAGGCTAATTTTAGACCCTGGATAGTTAGACACCTACACCCTGAACTATCTGTGAAAGTTGTAGAAATTAAAATTTATCGTTAAGGGTAAAAATCCCTCACATTAGATATATTGTTAAATGTTTAACAAAACAAGCACGGAGGTGGCTAGACACTAAATCGGGAATATAAGGGACCCGTGACAGCTCTCGCCAGCCCTGGGGTCGTTAGATAACGCAACAGAGGTAATGTGATACATGATGCAGACATAATTTTTATTTGTTGTATGTTACTTAACTTTTATTAATATAATAATGTTGTATTTTTACAACATTTTGTTTTTTTTTTGTGACGAGACTGATAGCATCAATTGTTGAATGGTCAATAAATTCTTGATATGACCATTGAGTATTATGACTATGATAATACACAATATGGTGGAAGGAAAATACAAAATTTTACCATGTTAGAAAACTGTTCTAATGGTAATGGTATGGCAACACTGATTGTCAACTATTAATCGGCTCGGTTCACCAACTGTCAAATTCGTTGTTCAGTTGTTCTGTTCTGTCAACTGGAACGAGAGGAACACGGAACGACGAACGATAGAAATAGAACAGTAGGTCCATTAACTCAACTCCAACTGTTGAATGTTGTTGAATCCGAATTTCCTTCCTTCGTACTAAACCTTTATCAGCTTATATTACGTCTTAATTCACCAAAACAAACCACTTCGGTATTTGTTGTGTAATATTTATCTAAGAGATTTGTGTTGCTGGTGTTAAGCGATAGTTTTTCGTTGGAAACCTACTGTAATAAGTGATTCTGCCTTTTGTGGCCTTGATTTCGTCCTGCAAGTTCCATACCACGCCCTAAAATAGGCCTATCAGATACTGCTGTTATGGATATGATGATCTCCAACTTGCAACAACAGAGGCAAGTAACAGAACAGCTTAGAAGAGAAGCTGCAATTAAGCGCATTAGCGTATCTCAAGCAGTCCAAGACATCATAAAATACATCTCAGAACATGAGCAAGAAGATTGCCTTCTGGTAGGCTTTAGCTCTCAAAAAGCTAACCCCTTTAGGGAGAAAAGTAGTTGTAATTTACTCTAGAAGTGGTTGTCATCCTTTATTTTTCATCTTTATTAGTTATCATTACTCTTATTTGGGACCAATACACTAAATTACTGGAGGATATGGGTAACATTATGGATTTTGATTCACAAGGCCTGATTTTTAAAATTTCAAAGAACTTTATTGAGATTTTCCGACATTAAGTTATAAGCCTAGTGTTATTTCATATTTGTTGTCTACAGGAAATGATAGGCTATGCATGATTTGAAACCTTGGAGTAAACTAAACTTTTAAACCTGACAAAACCATGCTAAATTTATCATAGTTTAAGTTTAGTAAAGGAAAATTATCCCTAAGATATCTTGTATTATTATGATTGCTAAAGAAACACTTGGTAAGCTATGAAAAGCTAACATGTTAACTTACATAACTTAATTAGGCTATTTTGTTTCACTGACACGCCAATTTTGAAATTTAAGAATGTCAATAACTTAGCCTATTCCATTTAAGGCTGCAATTTAGTAAGATTTCTATGCTGGGTACAGCTCGTTACATGTAAGCTGGCACCTGAACAATAGGCCTACTAGGCTTCTAAAACATTATGTGCCGTCATTTGGGTTGTGTCAACATTCCTCCCAACTCAGGTGAATCTGGTATTTTCCTTAAACCTCCACCCCCCTTCCACCAACACTGCCTGCGCTAGGCCCAATTGCCAGCTTAGGGCCTACGTGTAACAAGCTGTACTTAGCTTGATCTGGATATTATCAAATGTGTTGTCTCTTGGATGTTTTGATAGAAACTTAGGAGGTGCATCCATCTGTCCAGTCATAAATCCAATTGAACTTTTAAGACCAATTTAAAGTCATATACATTTTAAAAGGTTGAAATTTCTGGTAATGGCTTACTGTTGTATTTTTTACCTTACCAAATTTAATAGTTGAATGACGTGGATTGATTGTGATACAACTTCATATTCACTCACACCTAGCTATCTTGTTATTTTTTGATCTAACTCCTTTCTTGCAGTAGACCTAGTTCATGTATTTAACACAGAACCAACTAAGCTATGTTGCCCTAAGTTAACACCAAACCACAATTAATATTGCCGATTTTATTTTACAAAATTTTAACCGTGAATCTTTACTGTTCAAAAGTAATCCATTCAACGCAATTACAAATCACAAATGTACGGTAGGATAGAAAATGAAATGTGTTTGTATATAAGGTGTAGGGTAGTAAATGTATCCCATTACAATGCCAGTAGGCTAACCACAGATACCAGATTTTACATTTTACTCCTACTGTATTTTAATGTGAAAACTTTGTAGCCTACTAACTAACAATTAAGTATTTTTGAAGAATTTTTTTAAGCTTAAGAGGTTTATATGCTTACCGGTACCTATATTTATTTTTATTAAACTGTTTAAATGACAAAAAACCTGTTATAAGGCCTACTATTTTTTCAAAGTACATTAGCGCACTAATTTGTAACTTGTTGAATTGTAAATTAACTGTTCCATTGTTAAAAAAATAATAATGATCTGTGTACCTAAAAATGTGTTCTGTACCATAAATGTATCGATGTAAGTTAAATAAAGATATTTCTACAACTCTTAAAGATTTTTATTAGACCTCACTTGAAATATTTTTTTCTGTCTTAATAGACTATGTGGTTTGGTTTCAACTTGTTCAGTTGCTGCACGGGTGAATATTTACTAAGACAAACCCGTTTGGTAAGATTTTTCTAATTTCTTGGTTGAAATTTATACAAGCTAAGCTTGATTGATGATTGTAAGAGGGTGGACTCATGGTCCAAGCACGTCAACCAAAGCTTATTGTGCATCGGCTAAGCTAAGTTAAGCTTAGTCAAATTAAAATTGACACCATATCAAGTTGGGAACTTTTAAGAATTTGTGGCCAATTAACTAAGAAAATTATACAGTCTGTGTGAAAAACTACAATTAGGATTCATTTGAATCTAACTTTATCAGTATTAATTTAATGTTAAGGCTTTTTCACACCGACATACTGGACGTCACGGGCGTCCAGTACTTGGTCCTTTCAAACCGCACAGAAACTTCCAAAGCGTCCACATGTTCATTTGCAGTCAGACAAGTAATGCCACTCATTTGTAGTGTTATTGTTAAGTGCATTTGTTACCTGTGCATATACAGTATGTCTCATCCGCAAGTTCCTTGGTGTGAGCCTGGGATTTCCGTGCCATCGATTAATGAACAGAGTGATAGCAATAGTGATGATGATCTAGTTTTGTTATACTGGGTTACGAAAAGGAGCAATTGGGTTCATCCTACAACAAAAAACGAAAGAGTTTTGGAGTGTAAGACCACGCGGCAGCTGAGCACGTGGTTTTGAAGTGTACTGCGCATGCGCTAGCCCATGGACGCCGTGAACGTTTCAGAAAAATCGCTCTCCGAGCAATTCACCCAAGACCAGTCGCGGACGTTCAGGACGTCCTGAACACGCGGTGTGAAAGAGCTCATTTGATAACATGGGCAGTGATTTCTTGAAACAAATCGTACCGGACATACATAACGTCCAGTACGCCGGTGTAAGAAGGCCTTTAAAACCCCACTTATTCATTAAATTTCCAGACAACACTGGCGAGAATAGTGGTAAGTTCATTTTATAAGCAGAAGAGGGAGAGTATATTTCTTGTCATGGAGCAAGCCTATGCTATTTTTATTTATTGATGCAACTGACTGTTACAAAGCAGCTCAGGTGCAAGAAAGAACTACTTAACTGCTACCAACTATCTATGCTTAATATAACTAAACGAAAACAGCTGAAAAGTTAAATACAATCAAATATCCGAACTCCAACTTTCCAAATCGCTTACAGAGAGAATTCATAAAACTTAAAACCATAATTAGCGAGAATGGTTACTAAAGATGATAGCAGCTGTGATCGCGGCAAAATCCAAAACCGGTCCTGCGGTCTTCTTGGCTTATCATATCTTCTCTTGAGGTTAATAAAATATCATCATTTTCAAAACTGCGGAAAAATCTTGCACAGCTTCCGTGGCCTTGTAGATATTATCATCCGTCTCCTACGGTCAAGGAAAATCAAAATCGCCTCTCCGTGAGCGTGAATTTTTCGATCGATCTTGGCTGACGCATTCTGTGATCACTATAGTAAAAGCTCTGCTCAACTCGCCCTATTTTCTGTAAAATACCCCAAATTTCAGTCAAAATCCAATTATCCAAATTGTTTACAGTCCGAATGTGGTACTGTCCTAAATCCCAATTGATTCGCATAGTTGCAGTTCTACACTGAGCTTGATGTGTCTTAGGAGTCAAGTTTTAGCACTACTGCCTATGCTTTTGGTTGATCCTTCATGGTCAGGTCTAATGTGCTTTGAGAAGTTCACCCACCGTTCTGAGGCAGTTTGTAACTGTATTAGGTTGAATTTGAACAGTTTTAAATAGAGCACAACGCAAATAAATACATGTAATGTCAGAACCTGGCTGCCTCCCATCATCATCAGTTTGTCTGCAAACGGTTCTGAAAAGTTCTTGGATAAAATTATTCCAACTAATAATGTGTATCAAGCAGTGAACATATATCACAGGATATCATCTGATCTAAACGTAACAATATCGAGGGGTGAAATAACAAACTAAATAGTCAAAATCGTTATAATTCAATCAATAAGATTATTACCATAGATAAACAAGCATTTTTATTTTACTGTCTGGGGACATCAAGTTGTGTAAATGCAACAACTTAGCATAACTGTAAGTCTTTTAAAGATAAAAATAATACAATTTTATATAAAAATTTAGAATATTATAAAAACATACAAACTAATATTGACATTTTTAAGGCGATGTCCTAATTTAAGATTGTTTTGACGATCTTATTAGTTTAAAAACATTGTAAATTTTTAAGGCACATTTCTAATATCTATTAAATGAATATATTCTTTAGTTCTGCCGATATGAGTGCAGAATGAAGTGAGACAAGTACTAAAAGCATGATTTGTAAAAAAGTACTAACGGTATCTCCTTTGATTCGAATCACAGAGTAAAAGCATTTCCTCGCAAGTTTAAAAGTATGACTGACTGTAGGGATTTGAACCAGGAGATCAGTTTATAGCTCGGTGATCCCAAAACAGGACCGACTTAATTGAAATAACAAGTTAGGTGCTAAAATGTGGAAGAAAATTTGTAAAGAAATTAATTGTTTATGTCCTTCAAAAATAGTTTTGTTCATACTCAATCCCTAATAAAATACAATGTCATTCTATAAGAACTATAAATTAAAATTAATTGATAAACAATATAAGTCTTAAACTATAGATATTAAGACCAGAGTAAAGATAGGATAATACTTTAATAATCAATACTGAATGAATGATACGTTGTAATAATAGTCAAAGATGATACTTAAATATAAAATTGTTAATAAGGCAGTGTAAAGAATGCTAATAAAGATAATGTCCTTAAAATTTAAATAAGTACATTATTCAATGCTATATCACATATTGTTCTGTAATTGGTTAGTCTTATAGTTGTCTAATTATTATTTAAACCTAAATAATACTACATAGAACATTTCAAAACCAAATTGTAATACTCTTAGGTTACTAAATGCTAAATGGATGTGGAATACTAAGAAGAGGCAGATAACATATTGAATAAATTTAACTAGTTATCTTTCATTTCTGCTGTGGTAGCCTAATTAATTGTCAAATTTGTTCTTCAAAAGCTAAGAGGTATTTTTAAGTTAATTTAAGGCACAGCTGCAAAATCTTCACGAAAAATAAATTATGCCAAAATTTCCATTACCGTACTAAATATTTTGGTGCATACTATGAATGTGCCACAAACTATTATACTCTGATAAAACAAAGGACATCTACGTACAACTTTTTTTAACATCCAATCACATTAAAACTATAAATCCACCTCTACTAGTATCCGTTAGGTATTTACAGACTAGGTACTTCGACACTGGTTAGGAGTTGTAGGAATCTAACCTAACCGTTGTACAGGACGGCTACAGTTAACCTACGGTAAAATCCTCTTCACACGTTCATCTCCTGCTCCTCATGTCGGCCGATGTTGGTATAATGAACTTTGTGAGAGAGGGCGTCCACCAAAGGCCGCATCTGTTTCTCAATAGGATGCCAGTTAGTGTAGGCCAGCAGCCCGAGGGTTGCGCACAGGGCGACCAGTAGAAATAGCTCCGTTCCTGTGTGAGAGGATGGCGCGGCCTGAACCTGAGACGTCAATAATGTTGGACAGCCATCAGACGGGTGGAGCTCATGACAGTGGAGAATGTTTTTGTTGCGGACGACAACCTGGTGAAATAGAAGACGTGAGGGAGATATTAGCTGGTTTTAATCTAAGAGTAAAACCTCTGATTTGAAGGTGGACATTTCTGTAACTGACTAAACTTCCATACTATCTGATCTGTACTGCAATATAAAATATAAAGTCAGTTTGAATAGCTGAGAGATGTGAGTGGCAATAGTGTTTACATAATGGGTTAATGGCTACCGTAGTTGTCGAAAAATATTCTGAGCCCGCAGTGTCTGGCTTGTCACCAGAAGATGAGATTATTGACATAACTTGAAAGATTTTCTAATTGTTTAACACGTTTGCTACCGAGTGTGCATATATGCGTCATTGCCCCCGACCGAGGTATACAATTTAATCTTGCACATAGACCGGCTGTCACTTGGTGAAACACCTGTGAAACAGCAATCGTTTGCATTGCTATAGGCTGCAATTGTGTTTGTAAATAATATATTTTTGCTTTTTTATATTTTTGATAACCTTTTGTAATGTCGCATATTTTCGACAACCGGTCAAAGACAATACCAGGTTAAAAATTATTATATTTTTCTTGAAATAGCGTAAACGCCGCAGTTCATTTTTGTTTATGTTTTAGGTATAAGTTAGTAAAAAAACAGATTTTTCAAGAACAGTTTATACAGTAATTGAACAAATATAAAAGCTACATACGATAATGCAGCATACATTCAAAACAAAAACGTTTTCTAAGTTTTGAGATTCATTATTGACAAATCACTATTGTATACCAAATAATTTGTCAATTCCTCATATCTGCATACCTCTCCAGTGGCGTGCCCAGGATTTTGCTGGGATTAATTTAGTCTTTAATTTGTATTGTTTATAATGAAAATGTTTTTAGAGTAGGCCTACAGGTAGTAAGGCATTTAAAACAAACTTTCTTTTTTAGAGACAATAAACAAATATGTTTTGTTTTTTCAACTTAGAATAAACAATTTTATCTGCTCTTACGATAAGTTATATAAATTAATATACTGTATACCATATATAAATTGTAACTGTTTACATAATATTTCCGTTTACAGTAGTTTAGTTATGCTAAAAATGGGAAGTGGACTAAGTTTAATAAAACTTTTATGTTTGTGTCATTGAATTTTTTTTAATATCATACTAAATATTTTTTAAATATATTTTTGTAATTTAATATTAAAATATTTTTAACGTAGTCACACCCCTGTACATTTCTGATACAGTAGAATCTCGATAGTTCGACACTTTGTGGACTTAAGGGATGTCGAAATGTCGAACTATCTGAAGTAAATGGAGTTTAATATACAGGAAAGTAAAAACACAAGTCTTATATATAAATCACCAAAATTTTTTAAATACTAAAAAGCCTAAAAATGTCACTGTTCATTAGTTAAATTTCAAGTCAACAATACATGACAATTTAATGTTCAAGTCAGCTTACATCACAATAGTAACCATTAAATATCACTTGACAAAATAGCTCGGCCAGTGTTGAACTGCAAGGAGTGTCGAACTATCGAAGGTTTACTGTATCCAACATCTCAGTCAAGTTGAAAACAGTGTGTAAATTAATTTTCGATGAACAACACAAAATTTAACTCAAATAGCGTTGACAACAGATACTTAACTGATTTTTAAATTAATTTTTTGTACGTTTCTTTGTTATTTTCTTCATGTTTATCTGCCTTTGGAGTTTTTTTTTTCTTTCAGAGAACAATCCAAACAGACAGCATTATTGATAACCCAATTACAAATGGCATCTAGGACTGAAAACGATCTAGCTTGGGATCGAACCAGCGACCTTCAGATTTGAAAGCGAGCACTATAACCACTCGGCTACCCAGACTAAGCTGCGGCCAGTTTAGGACAGATAATCAAGACTACTGTATTACTGTACCTTGGTTGCCTGCATCCATGCATAGAGGCTGCTACAGCCCCCAGTGAGGGAGTTGTCCGAGAGGTCGATGGTTAGGCCATGGTCCGTGTGAGTCTTGGTGTAGCTGTCTAGAGCCGAGCGATCGTCCGGAGCCAGCTGTCGGATGTTGTTGTACTCCAGGTCCAGGAACCTCAGGTGGGGGAGACAGTCAATGTCAAAGTGTAAACCTGTCAAGTGGTTTTGACCTGGAAAAACAATCATCTCCATCAAACAGAGAAAAAATAGTGTTAAGCCCCACAAATCTGAAACAATTTTGCAAAATTAATTTGTGTACTTTAAAACACTATAGGCCTAGAGGATGAGCCTTGTCCCTACAGCCCTATATAAATACCAATTCAATTCAATTAAATATTTCTTTATTCATTGAAGCACAAAGTACATGAATAGTGTCATTCTCTTAAATGTTTTTATATTACAATGTTATATTCTATGGATACAAAGTTCTTAAAATCTAACATAAGTTTATACAAATTACAAATTAACGCTCCTTCTAAAAATTTTAAAGTTCATCAAGGGAATACAATACCTTGTTGATGAGAAATGTTTTAAGACCCCTCTTAAATCCGTCCGACCATGCTTTTTGCCGATTTAATTTCATTTGGAATTTTGTTGTAAAATTTGGAGCCGGTATAACTTGGTTTTTTACTGTAAAGTTCTAATCTGTGGCGGTTTAGAGCAATGTTGGTTTTGTTTCTGGTATTGTAGTGGTGGTGTTCACCAGTTAACGCCAATTGAGAAAATCTGTTTTTAACATATAGAACTGTTTCATAGATGTACAATCCATATACTGTCATTATTTTTAATGATCTAAAATGCTCTTTTGAAGTTCTCGAGTCAAGGTCCAAAATAATTCTTATAGCTCGTTTTTGTAATTTTAGGATTGTTTCTAAGTTATTGATAGATGTAGCGCCATACAGAGATATTCCAAAAGAAATAACAGAATGTATGTACGAAAAGTATATTGATTTTAATGTTGATCAAGAAGATTTTTTAATCTAGTTAATGCAAATAGACCAGATACAGTTTTTTTTATTACTTTGTTTGCGTGAGAATTCCAAGTTAAATTTTTGTCAATTTCAAATCCTATGAATCTAATATTTTCTAATTCTTCAATAGGTTTCTGATTAATTTCTAGTGAAGGATTAATTGAAAGTCTTGTCTGACGGGTCTCAAAATTTATGAACTTTGTTTTATCTGGATTCAAAAGTAACTGATTGTTTTGGAAAAAATTTGAAAGTATATCTAGATTAGCATTAGCTGTCTTTTCAATTTCCTCTTCAGAATTAGAGGTAACTGTAAGATTTACATCGTCTCCATAAAGGTAAAGTTTGCTAGATTTAGTCAGCCCTGGTAGGTTTGTAACATAGCAAATGAATAGAAGGGGACCCAAGATGGATCCCTGTGGTACACCATGTTTAATAGTTCTAATTTTTGACTTGTGAGTAATTTTCATTTGATTATTGAATTGGATAGTTTCTACAAATTGTTTTCTATTACAAATGTATGATTCTAGCCATTGAAGAGATTTATTTTTTACTCCGATGCTAGACAATTTATTTAAAAGTAGATTGTGGTTTATAGGGTCAAATGCCTTGGTGAAATCCATGAAAATGCCAAGAGCTTTTTGTTTTGCATCTAAACAATCAATAACTGACTCTAAAAACTCTGTAGCAGCTGTCACAACTGATCTACCACTTCGAAATCCATGTTGACAGGACTTCCTCAAAAAGGTTATTACTTTCCAGGAAGCTATATAAACGGTTGTACATGGCTTTCTCAAATATTTTGGACATGGCCAGAAGCAGAGCAATTGGACGGTAGTTTGATAATTCATATCTATCTCCTTTTTTGAATAATGGAATTACGAGTGTTTTGAGTGCTTAGCATATGCAGTACAGTAGAACCCCTGTTAACCGAATTTGGGTTAACCGAAATGGTTCTATAAAATAATATAGGAATATAGGGCTGTAAAATGCTTTAATAACAGTTGTCTGGTTTAAAGTATTTTCTATCGCATTGGAACATTTTTGTAGCTGAAATAAAACACTGAATTATATAGACATTCTCTTAAATTCATTTTTCCTACATACTGTGGTGATGCATTGGCTATTTTAGCATATGATGGGTTAACCCAAAAATTCGTTATCCGAAACGGCTCCCTCCCCTTTATTTCGGTTAACCGGGGTTCTACTGTATCTATTACTTTTTAATACCATACAGTCAGTATAATATTCCTAATAGTTTGTTTGAGGCAGAATGACTATAAAATAGTGGATGCTCCAGGGGTAAGAGCTTCTGAGATGAGAAAAAGGATTCTGAGGAGAAAACTTACAAAAATACACTTAAGAAACAGTTTGAAACAAAAAGGTAGGCCTGCTGATGCTGCATTTGTTGTCCTGCCTTTTGTTTTGCATTGTTTGCCTCGTTTGTCCATGTGGCAAGGGAAATAGGGAGATGGTCAATGAAGCTTTAAAATCCTATATCAGTAACTGAGTATGAAACATATTTTCAACCGACAACCAATTAAATACTAGTTTTATAACCAAGACGATTAGCCAAATAAATATTTTTACTTAAAACGTTAATTATATTGGTTATAACCTACTAAGACAAAATAAAAATATACAAACATAGGCTAGTAGCCTAACTTACCCAGATGAAGGTCTTGTAAGTTCGGTAGATCGCAGAAGACTTTTGGGTCTTTGAACTGAGATATCTCGTTCTGCTCCAAATGCAGTTTGCGCAAAGAAGTGAGCTCACTGTTGATGAAAATGTCGTGCAGATCGGAGGCGAGATCTTCCGGATTGTTGTCCGCAAATGCATCCGTCAAGTGGAGTTCAACCAAGTTCTCAAAATTGGAAAAAATGCTGAAAGTTGTTTAACAGATTAGAAAGTAACGCAACCTACTAATTTTGGACTTGTTGTTTACTGTTCTGTTTTGTGTCATTAGTGTTCCATATTTTATTTATTGGTAGCAACCGTCTTTACACACAAGTTGCATAATTTCTAAAATGTAGGTTACAAATATCAATGTGAATAATGATTCAACAGTTTACAGTGATTTTCAATAAATAATAGATAAGAAAGATAAGAGAAAGATTACAAGAAATCAGGAAGGTGGTGTGTCATAAAAACAACAATGCCATACTAACAATAGCCATGGGGTTTACATTCAAATAATTGAAACAAATTTATTAGGCTTAATATATTAGACCAGTATTGCCATCCATAGAGAATGTTGTACATACATATAATGTTTTACATATTTATAGAAGTGTTTCAACTATGACGCTACTGATTTCAACGCAGTATCAAGCGGAGGAGAAGGTAGGTTCCGTAGTAAGGTGGGAATCTTGAGAATTTTTAAGCGTAATAATAATGGATGCCAATAATCATTAAATTTGTGACATTAAATAAAATACTGGTGAAACAAGCACCCATAAATCCATTGGCATAACAATGCAAACCGTAATCAAGCAAGGTAGGCCTAAATCAGCGAGCTGTACTTAGCAACACATAAAATACATATAATGACATTTACATTATTTTAGCATTCTCACTAATTAAGCTTCTTTAATACCCTTTTGTAGCTTGCAATGTTATTTTCAATATGAATTTAACATTCAATTTTTTGTTAATAATGAATTTATAGATTATAGCTATATATTATTTAATTAGAAGAAAATATAACTTACCACCACCAAAAGTAGATTTAGGCCTAGGTTTGAGTTAGTAAACGAGGAAATGTTAGTGATTTCCCGAATCTTGGGAGACTTCCTGATTTAGGATATAATTTCATTGTTTACCGTGGATGGTGATGGCTCGGTTCCTTTGAAGAGATTGATATTTGATTGTGGTTCAGGATCAGTCTCTCGACATTCGACACTCTGTGGTATGTTTTACCGCGGATGTCTTGAATGTTGTTGTTTGACATGTCCACTACTTTCAAATCCAAGAAACTGTTCATAGAACCAAACACATTCATTGGAAGCTCGTTGATGTTGTTGCCAGTGAAAATCAGAACCTGCAAACAAGATTACTGGATAATTGATATCTTGAATAAACAGCCAGTCTGAAATAGTTTATATCTTTTAGTCGAGTGTGTCTTAAGCACTTATTGTGTTTTCACACAATAGTAAATTCTATTAAATAGAATAAATTAGACGTTTCCTACGCTAGTTTGTCTAGCATATCAAATTTCATCATTTAGGGTAGTTTTACAAATTAGCTCTATGAATCGCATTAACACCGCAGCGAGGCACCTTTCCGCTAGCATCATTTTTGTGAACAGAATGGCACCATTTACAGCTCCCTAGCCAGGGCCGGACTTCCCTATGGGCGGAGGGGGCGAGGGGCCCCCTTGCACAGTAGTTTTTATTAATAACTTCAAAAATTAATCAGACACTTACTGAATGGCCTTCTTTTGTAACAGCTTTGTTTTTATTTTCGTATTTTGTTTACATGTTTTGGCTTGTATCGGCCATTGTCAAAACATCACAGTTGGATTGTGAAATCCTTGTCATTGTTTCCTACTAAAAGTAGGTAGCCTACATACACAATCACACACACACGGACGGAACGAAAACGAATAATACTTATTAATAGGCCTATTATATAAAATATACGGGCAGGACGCACGCACACCGTTGTGTCAAGGTCAGGATGCAGACTGAACTAGTTGTGCATTGTCGGTCTTGTCTTATCAGCTGATGTGGACTGCTGACCAATGGGCGTCGAGCTCTGCCTTTGTTTTAAGATGTTATTGAAAATTTGGTGGGATTTGAATTTAAGTTTTTCATTCAGAATTACACTCCAAACCCCCCGGAGGACCCCCCCCAAACTGAAATCCTAGAGCCCCATTGGAAAATTTGCCTGGGGCCCCTGAAGTCCTAAGTCCGGCCCCTGTCCCTAGCTGATATGCAGCCTACACTTGGCTGTGCCTTTAAAATAATAAATCTCTCACGGTGTGTGAGCTTAGGTCAGTGATACATTTTTGACGATAAGAAACTCATATCTGATGCTGACATTCATTGCCAGATGACTGAAGTTTATGGCCATAATGCTTAGTCAGAAAGTAGGCCTAACAAAGCTACACAGATCATCTCACGTCACTCTACACTCACGCTTCACTTATACTTTATACTTGGGAAAATATACGCACCTAGGTGGAGTCCACATCTGAATGAATTATTTTATAGTTGATAAAATGATAGTGTATCAAATTATGCAATTATTGTTGTTGCAAATGTGGAATGGGCTGGGGAGTTAATTGGCCGTGAAAATATTTATTTCAGAATGAATTTTGTTTTTGGTGGGTTTTCAGACTACTCAAAGTAGCCCATAAGAGAAAAAGGTTTTTCACAGCCATTTTTACACTCCTAACCCATTTTCACACTTTACTCTCATTCATTGCATTAGGGCCATAAATTTTTGTCATCTGGCGATGAATGTCGGCATAGAATATGTTTCTTGTAATCAAAAAAGTATCACTGACCTTACGTCTCACCCAGCAGGAGATTTAATGGTTTTAAAAACACACAGCAAACTGTACACATCAGCTACTGTAGAGCTGCTAATAGCGTCACGGTTCACAGATTATGCAAGCAAGCAGGGATGAGCCTCGTTTTGGCGTACACACATACTGCAGAGATATAGGCAATAACAACCCTTACTACCCTAGTACTAATCTAAACTTTTGTCTGGATTTTACAGAAAATAGCGTGTTAAAGGCTTGGATCACAATCCAACCAATGATTTGGTGCAAAGCTACTGTAAATTTTCATTCAGTCTACTATACAATCACCAGTGTACCTGTTAGCAGATCAGATAAAATTTAAACATAAATGGACAAGAATCACTCAGCCTAATATTACCCATGCTAAAAATATAATATCGCTATTGATTTCTTGGTTGAAGAAAAACGTTCCTGGTAACAAATGAAAAAGGGAAATCCATAATAATTACAAACTGTCTTTTAATACTCACTTGTGTTTTTGAAGGTAGATTCTGTAATACTGATGCATTTTGAAAATTTGTGTTGGTACAATTCACTACAAACTGTCTTTTCCCCATGTAGTCAATATCACCACATAAACATTTTGATGTAAAAGAATCATTACATGGGACAACCAAAGATTTAACTGGCAGGATGACGGAGGCATAGAGGAAAATACTGAAAGATAGCCAGTCCATCATCTGTAAAATATTATAAATACAGTACCGTACTTTATCAATTGTAATTAAAACAATATTATTTAACTTATTACATATTGGTTTATTAAGTTAGTTATTAGGCTAATTAACTTGACATCAGCTTTGGATAAAAATACTTAGAAATTCATTAGGCTATTAGGTACGGTACCATTAAGTTATTCTTAAACCTAGTTTTCCTAGGTTTGTATTTAAATTTAAGTATAAATGACTAGTAAAGTATAAATAGAGTAAGTAGGTTATTTTCCCTAGGTTTGGGTTTCAATTTAAGTTTAGGCCTATTATAGGCCTAAATGACTAATAAAATATAAATGGTTTAGAAGGACCAGAAACGTGCTAATGTATTGTAGTCTAGCCTATATTATAGTCAATAGAGTATATAAATTAGTCTTCGGGTACACTTCCATATCTGTTGTAAAAAAACGGAATAAAAAATTATTCGATATATCGATTAGGTAGGCCTACTTTATTCGATATCGATTGAGATTTTCATTCAGTTGTTTTTGACAACAGATACGGAAGTTTACTTGAGTCTCCGTTCAACGTGATGGATACATTCTGCGTGATCGCCTTGCTGAATGAATCCAAGTAGGCCTAACTTAAGTTATAGCAGAGAATATGATCAAGTGACAGGGGTAAGGAGATGGGCAACTCTTCTCAGCATGTAACTGATCAAAAGGTTAAGTTTAGGGCTAGGCCTATGCGGAACCATATCAGGATCTCCTAAAATAGGGACTACCTGTATAAATCTAGGATTAGACTCAGGGGAAAAATCAAGTTGGCCTAAGTGAGGCTACTTACAAGCACGTCTATAGTTTTGAATTTAAATGGGTGAGCAAAATCTCATTTTCACAAGAAATTAGATATTTAACTATGAAAATCAAACAATAAATCTAAGTAAAGTAAGCTTGTTATTAACTCAGTTGAACTAATCATTAATGGGAGTTATTAGTTGAACTAAAAAGTTCTCACTTCTCAAGTTATCTTCGATCACTACACCAGTAAATATTGATTAGTAGGCCTAGTAATAAATAGGTCAAACCTAATAAAACCAACAATTAATTATTCCCTAGGCTCTAATAGAACCAACAATCTTAAACTAAACATTCTCTGACTAATGATTTTTTAAGTAGGTCAGTAGTTAGTTCTATGTAGCTTAAACATTGTCATTAAACTCTTTTCTGAATCGTTTGTAGTCCTTTGTCATGAGATATTGTAGCTGACTTAAAACTCCATCTCAAAGACAAGATATAAAATCTAAAACTTTTTTTATCAGGCCGAACCCCTAAGGCCTATGTTTAAGTTATTCATTGCTTTGTCTAATTGTAACTTTTATAACTTCTAACCTCAAAAAATGAAATAGGCCTAATAATAACTTTTTAATTTAAAAAATCTGCAGTGACCAGGAATGGGATATTATATCTTAAGGTTTTAATCTATTAATACTAACCAAATAAATATTATACTCTAATAATTACTGGCTGATGACTAACAGACTAACCCCCACCCAAATAAAAATAAACAATTACACCAACGACACCAACACCTACTTGTGACAATAGAAACAAAACATTTACAAGACAACCAACAGGTGTGCGCGTGCGGTGATGTGCCCTGAAGAATGCAGGAGTAAAAGCAGACAACAAAATAAAACTTCAAGTAAAGACCGAAAGCAATGATCATGAAATGAAGATTTCGTGGCTTTTTCGTAGTTTGGCCCTTTGATTAAATTTCACATGTGTACCAATTTTTACCAAAATAAAAACTATAATAAAAGCTTATCATAGATCATAAATTTTACATTTAAACTGAAATAGTATGTATGCAAAGTTTGCATACATATTTCAGTTTGAATGTAAACTGCAAAGAGACATTATAATAATGGAGATCTATTTTAAATAATGTATACACAAAATGTTTGTAGCCATTTTTAATTTACTCAACTTTTTATTTAATAAACTATATATTTCTATTTCCTAGGTGAAGTGCATAATTTAAGAACCAAAAGGGATACATGGTGCCATGGACTAACACCTAAGGGAGTATGGTTTATCTTAGAGTAATGTTTTATCTATGCTAACACGCACTAAAACTTCTTAGAGCCACAACAGAGAACCAAGCCATTAATTACTGAACCATATGTCTTGCATCCTAACGGATCACGGAACTACCGTAATACCATGTCTTCGTTTTAGCGAATTTCTCATATAGGGAATAAGCTATTGGTTATTTGGATTTGAAACGTTTTAGGGCACTATTTTGTTATTAGTGGTCCGATTTTGGGTTTCTTTATGTCAATTGTTATGTTTCGTCAAGACCTGTAAAATCATATCAAACTCGACTATACTTGCCATTTGATAATTTTGAGCTACCCCCTACACACGTTACCCCTAAGGGCACAATTTTTAAAGCCTCGGGACCATAGTTTTGGGACCTTAATGGCATCGACAGTAACCTGGTCTTACATTGTTCAAGTTTTGTTGTATCCCGATTACATCTTTAGACATATATAATAAGGATCACGAACTTCACAGAAAACTGTAATTCGTACCCACACATAATGAACTGCATACCTGAATGAAAGGTCTCGATAAGAAACTTCCCCTAGATATCAGGGCTTCGATAAACCCTTTCATAAAGACACGGACGTCAATCAAAGGGTTTTGTATATATATTTTTTCAGAAAACAAAGTATTATTTTTAAAATGCCACAAAATAAAAAAAATATGTTGGTGAGACCCAAAATTCAAAATTCCCGGCCTTCAAACAATATTCTAAACTCGGCTGTGAACCATGTCACAAGCCCTGATGTGGTACAGTATTTGTAAAATTATGAGTAGTACAACTGAATTTGATAGCAAGGTTACAAACAAGGTCCATCCAGTTGGTAGATAAACACTTGTGAAACTCACAATGTCCAAAAGAATACATTGGCCAGACTCAGACTTCAAACTCTTTAAGAGGTCGAATACAGGACAGGCCATCGTTTTGATGTGGACATGAAGACAAAAGAAGCCAATCTTTAATCATGCCGCTCACCACAACCAACATTTTGAAGGCTGCTATGCCCTTAAAAGCTCTTCACAAAGTAAAACCACATCAAAACCCTAAATGCAACCAACTGGTATTAAGAAATTCTAAATTGGCTCACCAGTTGGTTCTGAAAACAAAGTTCCCCTCTGGTTTAAATTTAAGTTAGTAAAAAAGTAATTCAACTCAGCTGAATTTTAATTTTCTTTTCCTTAGGCTGATTTGATTTTTCTTTGATCTGTACTCAAATATTTCCAATTTAATGCATAATGAGGTGGGCGAGTTTATTTTTTCCAATATTGTTCAGGTGAAGGCCATGTCTGGTAAAATGCTGTCTTCTACATCCGTCAAGATTTATGAGGTGTAAATTCTGGGGTTTTGCTACCAATGACCTAATGTGGTTATTCACTGCTGCAAACCTTTGAGCATCATCTTGCGTAATTGGTACATCAAAATGTTTGAGAACAGAATTGTGATGAAAGTAGGTCTTGTTTTAATAACGTGAGATAACTTGTAATCTCTCCAAGCTTTCATGAATAGAATTTAATTTGTTCTCCAAATACCCATTTGTTCCTCCCATAATAACAAGTGGATTCTGTGTTTCAATGACTGAGGATTTAATTATTGGAAGTGTAGTCTCGCATTAGGTCTGACATATCCAAAGGCCTTTATCCTGTTGTTGCTTAAAACTTTCAATTTTTGCTTGCACATTTCTTCTTTGGTTGTCCGAGCCAAAAGTTATACTGAGTGTATTATTTTGACCATCGAGAGAGTTATTTATTTTTCTTAGTACGTGATTTTCTTTTACAGCATTACTTTTTGTGGATTGGTTAATTGGAGATTCTTTTACATCTTCTACAACATGACGCAAATGTTCATACTTATTTGACAGGGCTAGGATGTCATTTGTTGACTGTTGTTGTTTAAAAGCAGCTAAACCACTTCTCCTAGTAACAGAAAGCCATCCACATTGGTTAATATTATTTTCATTCGCATTTTTGTTGCTCTGGTAGGTCGAGTTTACATTAGTGCAACTGACTGATGACGAACGTTTGTTGACATCAATGACTTTATGTGTTGTGCTATGACTTATTATTGGCTTAAACATCATTGAAGCGATTGTCAGTCTCCATTGATCATGAGACACATTCTGTACGATTGGTTGAATGATAAGTTCTGTGAATATCTGCATGTAAATACCACAGTCGTGGGTATTTAATTGTACTGGTATTATCACATTACATATTTCTATTTCTTCTGTGTATGTATATAATTGTATGATCCTACTGAGTCCAGGTACAAAACCTTTTTTTTTTCTCCTGTGATGTACATCAATAAGCAATAAGCTCCAATGGGAGCCACAACCGCCTGGTTTATCTACAGCTGGAGAGTCATTCACTGCGGTATAAAAATGTGTGTGCTTGTTTCCATACTTAAGTTTTCCAGGGTAAAATCAAAATTTTGCAGGCATTTGATTGCTTGAGCAATCACTGGATTCATAAGCGCGATGTTTGTTTGATTAGTTACGTTACTCAATAACAAATCAAATTTTTTTTTCACTAAACTATTATGTTTTTAGCTGTTTTACATACGTTAACTGGTGGCTGAAAGCTACGTTTTGCTGCCCATGCCAGCTGTCATCGTTATTTTGTGACCGAGCAGGTTTTTACATCCCTAGGGCCGCAAAATCAGCTGCCCGCTTAAGACAAGTATCAAGTATCTAGTAAGTAATGCCATGCACGTAGGCCTACGTTGTAGCAGGTTTGAATAGGTAATACCATAGACAAAAGAAATACCATAATAATGGTCTATTGTCTGTGGTAATACTGTGCATCTCATACACAGGTGAATACAAAGTCAAGACATCTCATGCAGCCTTGGCAGGAATTTCCATTATATAATTTTGAAAATGTTGAGTGTCCTCCAAAAATGGTTTTGTAAACACCTCAAAATGAGTTGTCACTTGAAGGGGGTTTGAGCTGCCCCCAAAATTCCCCATTTTTGGGGGACACAAAAAATTTTTAACATCATAAAATGAAATTTCTTGCTAAGTGTGCACGACCACCAAAAGGATATCTCCGTATACTTGCATTCCCTTCCCTTTTCATCACACTGTAGAGTATTAATAAATGGGAACATCTCCATAAAATTACAAACATAGCCTAATAACCTAGCCAGCCCCAACAAACCGTGGCCTAGAGCCAGTATGTGCGTCGCGGCGGTTCGGCGGTTTTGGCGGGCCTACGTGAGCCGCCTCACACAGTACAGTATTGATGAATGGGAGGCGCAGGAGTGTGCGCGGCGGTGCGGCGCCGGCGTCAAGACGTCACCGTGTACTCAGTGTTGGCCGGGACATGGTCGCCGCGATACATACACACGAGACATGCATCGCAATGGACGCCACCATGCCCATGGTAAGTGACAATCAGCTGATCACATTGTCAGAAACAGATGACATCACCTGTCAATCACAGCTGGCGGCATTGTTGGTTGACCACGTGTGTGGTTTTATAATCGACGTGGAGTAAACATACGATTGTTGAAGTAAGGGGTTGTTAGGGTGTTGATGGTATTTAAATTTTCTGACATGTTTTTAATATATAAAAAAAAAACAGCGACTTGAAGGCTTGTAAATGATAAAGTATAACAACTAGTGTCATCAATATTGAAGGAGTAAAGGATGCATTTAAGGACACTTTGTTTAAAAGCTTCATATTCATTATTAATAATTTTTATACAGTGGATATGTTTTTAATTTTTTTTTACTGTAAAATGTTACCAGATTATAAATTTATCAATTTGAGATCGTGCATAAACATGACTTCGCCAAATCTTAGAGGAAAGAAAGGTGTAATTAATTGTAATCACTAATATTTTATGGAATTTAAACATTAAAATGTGATTTATATAAGTTAAGTGGAAGATTATTGAGTCGAAGCGTATCAAGAATATTATAAAAACATTGTATTCTAACGTGTATAGAAACGACGAGTTTACTCAGACTTACACTTCATTGTAGTCGTATTTTTATTTGAGTTGGTGGGAAACATTGAAGAATGCAAGTGGGTATATTAATGCATTGAAAATTACCAAGCGTAGTAGGATGATTTATAGATTTGAAAAGCAATAAACGTAATTTTAAAAACATAAACGATTGTACAGTAATAATTATTTGATACGTAAATAGAGGCTTCTGTAAATACAAATCCCTCTACAATAACCTTCTAAATTATCGTGATGTTAAATTAAATAGAATTGGGCGTTTGGCCTCATTAAAAAGGCTTTTGTCAGTTTTATTTGTGATTTTAATTTTTTTTACCAGTTAGACTGGTGAATAGGATGATATAACCGTGCGTTAAAATATTTTCCCCCATACGTTTAGTTGAGCTAGTTAGAAGTGGATTATTTTGTTAATACATCAGTTACACACCTGGTAAGTCACTTAAGTTTGCAAACTATTTCCTTCCACACATCTCTACATCATGTGATATTTTGAACTCCTGTCTGTACTAAAAAGAACTATTCAAAAGAAAGATTACAAAGCATATCTAATGACAATTTTTGAATGGTGGTCCTATTGACGACATGCGATATAGCATAAGGGTGTGTTGAACAAAAAAATCATTAGGTTTGGTTTGGAAAAATCTTCCAATTAGAACGGACTAGACTACATTGTATAGAGGCATTGCTTGTTTTACGTTTTTAAATATTTTTTACTTTTTACCTCTATAAAAATAGTAAATCATTAAAACGAAATTCTCAAAATAAAACTGATAAAGTTTTTTAAAAGAGGGATAATATCAAATAAGTTTTTGCTTATTTGACTTTTGAAAATGTTTTGTTTATAATTCGCTGGCTTTTATTGAGTAATTAAACATTTGAGTACTGTCCACGTTTTTAAGGAATCATGGTTTGTTAGTAATTTGTATGTCATACATTTATAGACTCTTGTAATATTATGGCCATATAAATTAGAAGTTGTTACCAGCGTATCTATAAAAAGCTGAGGAAAGAAAACTGGATCATTCCACCACTTCAAAACACCTTAGTTTGGATTGGAAAATTTTAAAAATATGAATTTCCGTTTCGTAGATAAATATGAAATTTCCTGTCGAACAGATTCTAACGACTTTGCAACTTATTAACCGGCTTGGTAGCTGAGTGATAATAGTGCTCGCCTAACAATAAATACACCTGCCGCAGCAAACCTGCAGACTAAGCGAATTTCCATTTGCCCGATTGGATTTAAACTAAAATATCTCCTTAAAAATATCACATTTATTCCCTATTAAAAAATAATAAGTTTGACGAGTACTTAGGTTTGCTGCAACAGGGAAGGTAAAAAAGTGTTTTTTGTAAAATTTTAATAATTTGGTAAGATATTAACGCATTTTTCAAATTTGATCCAAATATATTCATAAACAAGCAAACTACAACAGTTTACTTATCCTCCATAAGAATAACATGGAGTTCGAGCTACAAATTCCACCCGGTCACGTTACCTGTCTTGTGTCCCCGAGTACTCGGTATTTTTAATGTTAAATGTTCGTCTATCAATGTGCGTATTCGTGTGTGTTCGTGTTCTATGTACTTATTTATTAAATGACGACCTTCATATACGGTGATGAATAACGACGCCTTGTACGGCCTGAAGATGATTCCCTGTGAATCGAAACTATAGTTGCCACAAGCAACATTTTGGATTACTGAATGCAGGTATTTAAACCATCATAAATAACACGAAAATTTTAAATTTAATTTTTTTTTATTTTCTCCGTTACCACTAGGCGCATAACAGCGCTTCAATATACAGGGTGCGGCAAAAAAGCGTCAGTTCGTCTGAGGGTGGGGGAAATAGGCTCGTTTGAAAGCATATACAATGCCATTTTTTGTGGTCATAGAGCAGTGGTCGTATGACCTACGTGCGGTTGTTATCGAGCCGTTTAAAAAAAGTAATTATTTAGTCATTGCAACTCAGCGGCAGTTCCGTGTTTTTATTCAATTATGTCGACATAGAAAGGTTCCGTCGTGATTATCTGTATGGATGATTACCTAATTATACAGATTATTTTTCTAATCCATAGGGATGAAAATTAACCTCAAAATTCGTAAAACTGAACGGTCAGACATGTCCAAGGCAGCCGCTTGTTTTCGGGTGGGCCAAAGATTACTGTTTTCCACAGCAGCACGAACTCTATCGAATGTTAGTTGTCTGGCGTCCGATCTGACTTTGGAAGGCCTGTCAGCTTCCTTTTCAACGCAGAAGCCGTTGTCCTGAATGTAAGTAACCCACCGCATTATTGTGCTACGCGTCGGAACTTCTCCATATCGCCTAATTGAAAGAATGCATGAAATTGGCGCTGAGTAGCAATGAATGAATTCACTATTATTTAAAAACGACTCCCTAACAACCACACTAGCTCAGGTGACCACTGCTCTATGACAAAAAAATGGCATTGTGTAGGACTTCCAACGAGCCTACTCCCACCACTCTCGGACGACCCGTCGCTGAACAGTGCCCTGCAGAAAATAGATCGGTTTTTTGCCGCACCCTGTATAATACTAAAATAATTGTTTTTTAAGCTCTACAAAATGGTTTGGAAAAAATTTCTAAATTTTATGTTTTTTGGGTCAAAAATGGGAAAAACCAATTTATCCCATAAACCCCTGTTCCCATAGTTGGATCATGCTGGTTCGCGAACTCGTTCGAATAAATGTAGGTTTACACGTTTGTACCAAATTTAATTAAAATCGGATCATTTTTGCTCGAGTTATCGTGCTAACGGACACATATAAATAAATAAATTTGAACGGATGGTGTTTTTGGTCTCTATGGACCTTAAAACGAAAAAGTAAATCGGTCCCGGGTCCAGGTCTTACCATGCGTTCTACGGTAATAGCTTATTCCCCATATGGGACATTCGCTAAAAGGTCGCTGGTTCGAAAGTGGACCCAGCTGTTCTTGATTATTGGCCTTTAAATAAATGATCCTGGATAATGAAACAGCTGATCTTAGTCAGTTTCAAAGCTACACAGATCGTCACACTTCATTTTACACTCATTCTTCACTATTTGGGTTAAAATACGCACCTAGTTGGCGTCCCAATCTCAATTAATTGATAATTGATAATTGAAGTGATTAAAACAAGTCTGTAATTTTTGTTAATAAATTATCACCACAAATAACATACTTGTATGGTATATAAGACATTTAGTCAACCCTGTTGAAAAACAGTAAAATTATGACAGATTTGAGCAATAAGTAAGTACTGAGACGTGTATTCAACGAATTTAAAATTCGTAAAAACTCAATTTTGGTGTGATTTGGTTGAAACGGTAATTATTAAGCTCAGCTGGAAATGAAAACTGAGGGAAATCGTGTTTGGACTTTAAATGTCGTCCCATTAGGGAAGGTGGGCGTGCAAACTAGTGTTTTTTAATTTGTTTATGGCATGGAATATAATTATAAGCATTTTCTGAGGCAGTTATTAATGGAAAATGTCTATATTTGCTCACTTTTCATTTAGCTAATGTGAGTAGTTATTTTTGTAACAAAAACAATTCTTAATAAAGGGAGTCCATGATTGTGTGCGTGTGTGTATGTATATCCATTGCCTTTAGATCATGCAAGTAGACCAGACCTCTTTATTATATTAAGTGTAAAATCTAAAACCCATTCCCATATGTTCATGTGCATTTCATGTTCGGTTTGGTTTGTGTTTATGTGTTACGTTTGAGTGAGCTTGTGGTTTAAATCTTATTATTTCAAGCATATTTGAAGCAACATTTTCTGAACGTACTACTTTATTCTTTGGCAATTATCAGGGAGAACCCAATGGTTTATAGGTTTTTAAATAATATTTCTGAGAAGAAACAAACAAATGAGGCACAATTATATCAATCTATACAGGATAAATGAACTTAAAATTGTTTTCAGGCGATGTATAAGGATAATATATCTGCTGTGTAAGGCTGTTTGCTTTCTAATTTAAATCAAAGAGTTTAATTTAAAAATTGGCTGCACATTCTAACGTAAAAATATAATATGCCATATAAAAATATTAGCCTATTAAATTGTATCGTAGTAATTATGAAAATCTGATAGATTACACCTTCTAAATCATACAAAAATTTAACCAAAGCAAACTGTAGTCTTTTTAGTATTATAGGGACTATAATTGCATTACATCTTTTCAAACTCTGTACCATATGTTTTTTCACCATTATGTTAAAAAAATATATTTACGAATAGCTAATTTTATTTGGTTAAAACAGTTCGAAATTTGGTATATTTTTAATACTTAGAGCTCAAATAACCGTTTAAGGTGTACAGTCAAGAGCAGAAGTGTAGTTACATTAAACACTACTACAATGTACTTCCATGTTCATAATAGTCTAACGTATAATAAGTATAATGTGTTTGTTCCTTCACTGACTTAGTTAATTATATTTTATGGCATAGGTATAACTGTTTTCTACTCGGTCACAACCATCTTACAAGTACATGCTACTGATCATGTGGTAAGAGGACTTTTGTCTTGAAGGCCCGGGTTCAAATGCCGCCATAATCTAATGAATTCAATAATATATTTTTTGCTTTTAGCGAATTTCCCTATAGGGAAGTAGCTATTACCGTAGGTCTCATGGTAAGACCTAGGCCCGGGATCGATTTAATTTTTCATTTTGATGTCCCCAGAGGCCAAAAACACACTTCGTTCAAATTTTTATATATCTATATATAGAGATTTATATATATGTGTCCATCCGCACGATAACTTGAGTAATTTTTGTCCGATTTTGATAAAATTTTGTTTGAAGGTGTAAGGCGGGATATGTTTGAATGAGTTCGCGAACCAGCACGATCGGACCATGGGAACGGGGGCTTATGGGGGGTTTTATGGGGTAAAAAAGGGTTTTCCCATTTTTGACCCTAAAAACACAAAATTTCACAATTTCTTTCTAAACCATTTTGTAGAGTAAAAAAAACAAATAATTTAGTATATTGAAGCGTTATTATGCGCCGAATTGTCACGGATAAAATTCAAAAAAATTTTAATTTTAAAATTCCCAAGTTCTTCTTATGGAGAATAAGTCAACTGTTGTAGTTTGCTTGTTTATGAACATATTTTGAAAAAAAAAAAAAAATGGAAAATACATTAATTTCTTACTAAACTACAGTACTTGTTAACATTTTACATTAAAAAATCGTTTATACCCTTCCTGTTGCAGCAAACCTAATTACTCGTTAAACTAATTCTGTTTAAATAGGGAACAAATGTGATATTTTTAATGGGACATTTTAGTGTAAATCCAATCTGGCAATCGAAAATTCGCTAAGTCTGCAGGTTTGCTGCGCTGCGGCGGGGGTATTTCTAGTTTTCTATGATTTTTTTAGTGTCTTTCCAAGCCGACGTTATTTGTTTTTTTTTAGGAAAAGGATTCGGAATTTTTTTTAGAAAACTACAATAAAAATAGCCGAAAGCATCAAACATATGGTTTGATGCTGATCGAGACTAAATCGACTAGCCCCACATATCATTGCTGTATTAATTTGTTTTTTGGGACTACCGATTGTTGTAGCTTTCTAACAAATGGTCGACCTTATATGTTAATAAGAACAGGATGTTATTCTTTTTAGGGTTGAATGTAAACAAATACTCTAAACCCAGACAATTAATAGGTCTATCTATCAGGAGATAACAAATAGGTCCCTTACGTGAGAAATTTGTTTTCATTCAAGTTCTCTATCTATCTCAATGGAAAACCAAATACAATTTCATTCTGTTGACAATATTGCGATAATTAATGTAGTATAATCCAAATTAAACATTCTTAAATCGACAATAATACGTATATCCTTTCCAACTAGAAATCTTAGGCAATATACATTTTTGAAGAAACTGAATAGATCACACTCTTGCTTAGGCTACAATACAAATTCAAATGAAACAATCACTTGAAGAAATAACAACCAGTCTTTTGCACAACATCGAAATCAAAACAAAATCGACTGAATTCAATCTACAGATAGAGGAAAGTTCCTAGTAAACAACTTGTAGAAAATGAAATCTTGGTGTTCTGAATAAACTACACGTTTTACGATCTGCCGTAAAGTTGACGATTTTGCGAATGAGACTCTGACGATTTCAAGCATTGCACTGGCCCAGTTTCGGTGGGGTTTGGGGGGAGATTGAATCTGTCAAACTATAGATGCCGATGGAATGTCAATTATATGTATTGGCATCTAGATCAAACTGGTCGGCATGAAAATTACTGTTCGGTAAATTCAATAGCAATGCAATTGGTCAATTTTCTTTATTTTATTTAGTACAACTTTCCATATAATTGAGAAATATTTTATGAATAATTACGATATAGTTTTAGATTTTAGATTTTGTTACAATAAAACCAAAGTTTTAAAATAAATCTATACAATCAAAAAGTAAGCTGTCTTCGTAAAGTGTTGGTTGATTTTCTTTTGCATTTTTATTTGTTAACCATCCTGTTGATTTTCAAGTTTTAAATATTTCCTTAGTTAAAAATAATGCCTTAATATCTTCCTATAAAAGCTGCTAAGGGATATATTTTTTGTTAGCATACGTGTAGTAACACATCTTTCGATATCCTTGCGAAAAATATACGTTGACATCAAGAAAAGTAATTTTAAATTGCGCTATTTGCCGCGAATGTTGTTTTGAGTGAGATTTAATTTCGGACGTTGTATGTGAAGCAACATGTGTCGGACAACTGCGTAGTTTCAGAAGTAGGGACGATCATCCGTCAATTAGTGGGCAATTAACGAGCAGCGTCTCAATTAGGCTTCGTCCGGCCTTGGTAACACTATAGCACTACAACATGCACTTTACACCTATAGCATGACGTAAACGCACTTCAACTAGAACTTAGATATTAGTACTATCACACTAAACGAGTTTTCATTTAAATTTGTCCTTTGTAAGTACCCAAAAAAAGGCTGGACATATGCGATGTCTACGAATGCACCCATACCCAACGTCAATTACTATTACTGATTGCTAACCTTTTTAAGTTTGTGTAAATAAAAGTCGAAATTGAAGTGAGAGCAAAAGGTACAAACAATATTTCATGTATTTTAAAGGTTTTTCAGACACCAAACTGATATTTATCCAACACAGCACACAAATTCCGATGCATATTGTTGCTTGTTGATTTAACAGATCCACAATCCACACACAGACAACACACAGTGACAACAATGTACGATTGTTGGGAAGAGATATCAGTCAAAACAAACAGTACATCAGTCAGTGATTGCTAATACGTATTTGCCAAAACAAACTAATTCAAAATGATGAATTTATTAGAGACGGCTTTATCGAAATGAAATTTGGGATAGCAGTACTGATAACAATATACGATATTTTAAATTACCTAGTCTAGCTTACAGTACTGGTAGTTAAAGTCAAATTGGTACCAGGAAAAAGAACATTATCAAGTTTTTAAAAACTAAATTTTAAAACCTAATCATAATAGGTTGGGTAATAGTGCACTTATCTTAACAGCTTAGTTAGCAGCAAAATGGTATTTTTACAATTTTTGCAACTGAAAACGGTTGGTGCAATAATGTCACAAAAAATAATAAAAATCTAATATTACATTCTGTCACAAAAATAAACACAGGGAAAAGTTATGCTATCCTCGTACAGTATGTAAATTGACATTAATTCACTGAAGCTTAAACCCGCAATAACGTTAGTTTTGCCACCAAAGAGATAAAGAGCTTTGCAAATGTCAACTCAAAATAAATATTAGCTTTCGTTGATAGGTTAAGCTCGGAAGGGAAGTAAGACAATGGAGTTTTATACATGAAGTTAAACACATTTTATGGTCTGTCGGGCATTTTTAAACTAGGTGTACAATGCAGTTGTCTGCTTGCAATATTGAGCGGAGCCAGCGTATTAATTCAATGTCAATGATATATTTGGTTCGCATTTTAAATAGAGTGCAGTAGGTATCCAAAGTCAATCATAAGTCAGGAATTGTCTACTTGCAGGAACCATATTCTATGTTTCATCTGGTTCTCATAAGTTAAATGTCTACTTGCAGTATCCAATGCTAATGATATATTTGGTTCGCATAAATGTAATTCCTATTTACAGATTCTAAAGTCAATGGTACGTCCGGTTCACGTAGACGGATTGTTTACTTGTAGTATCCAAACTCAATGATACATGTAAATGAATAGTCTACTTTCACTGAAATGAAATGAAATGTCTTTATTGCTTGTAACATCACAATTTATAATTTAATTTTGTGATAAGAATGCATTTTTTATAAATACATTAACTTTTTGTTTGTAATAATTTCCTAACAGTGAATAATTGAGATAGGCTAATCGATTCTTAAAATTATCAATTCGTTTAAGTATAAATCATAATAATCATAAATCTTTATTGGTCATTAAATAACATATGTTACAATAGACCTCGTTAACAAAAAAAGGGCCATAGATTCTAGATAGTATAACATGGTCTATAACATGGAATCTTCACTAAACTTAAATATAACAAAGACAACAAGAAAATAAAGCTAAAATCATTTGAAAAACACAGAACTATATATATGAAACAAAAGTGAGGTACCTACTTAAACAAGTGTTTGAAAGACTAGGTAACAGTTGACTAGGGACTAAGTAAGAACTAGATAACAATTTTACCATTACAATTGTATTCTGCAAAAAAATCATCTAAACTGTAAAAAGGGTGGTCAGCAAGCCAAACCATCAACTTTTGTTTTAGCCGAGTACAAGGAATGTCAAGTATTTCACTTGCAAAACAATTTTGTACTAGCAAAACTTTGCTGTACTGTTGTTAGTCTGGTGTAGGGCCTATCCAAAGCAGATCTTCCCCTTGTGTAATATGAGTGAAAATTATTTCTTGAGCTAAAGAAATGTGAATTTTGTTTTACAAAAATAACACACTCTAATATATACAAATTTACAGTTGTCAGGATACCTGTTGCTTTAAAAAGAGGTTTACAATGGTCCCTCAACCCTGAATTGGTCAACAGTCTTACAGCCTTTTTTTGAAGCTTTAAAATTATTAGAATGTGGGTGGAGTTACCCCACAGTAACAGACCATACTTTAACAGACTTTGAAAAAAAGCAAAATACGCAGATCTAACATACAAAGGAGGAACAAAATCTCTTAGACGTCTAATTAAAAATAAAACTCTTGACAATTTCTTACTTAAGTTATATAAATGGGTTGACCAGCTTAAATCACTATCCAAATCTATGCCTAATAAATTTACACTTGACGAAAATTCTTTTCTTCCCCAGGTGTGCGACCTAACCTAAAAACAATAGTTTGAGTCTTTTCAGGATTCATAAAAAACCCATTGACACTGAACCAGTTCCTAGCTTCATTGAGGGAAGACCTATTATAATAGGGAAGACCTAATATATAATAATATATAATATATAATATAATATAGACCTAAAACTTAGGTCTAGTTTTTTTTAGCAGTTAAAAGTAAGAAATATATTGTCAACCACTTTCAAAATTTCCCTTTGGTGCAATAAAATTTATCAATACGACTATAATGTAGACTAAAAAGAATAAGTGAAAACTTTAGGAATTGGTTTACCGGTATGTTACATTACATTTATAATAACATCAAAATAAGCAGTTTGCTTAACTTGAAACCTTATTTTTACTAGTAGCTGGAACCTATATATTTTTCCAACTTAACTATAGACTACTACATGGCAATGTTTAAATTTTGTAAGTTAGTATCGCAGAGTAAAGCGAGGTGGTAGGCATATTTGGTTTAAAAACGACGTTGTTATCTTCTCATGAATTTGACAGAGGAGCATATAGGCCTAATTTAATTGGTGATTAATTCTTGTCGAAGTGCACACAGCAATATTAATGTTAATCCTTTGGGATTTTATTGTCTAAGTTACACCATTTAGTTTTAAACCTTATCTGTAAACCAAGTGGTTTTTGAATTCATTTCGTAAAATTATTTTGTATTTTTAGCTACAGGTACATTTTTACAAATTTACTTGCAAATCAAGGGCAGTGTGATTTTTGTCGGTATAATTATGTTGTAGTGTTTTTTAATGACCTCGTTTTAACTTCTCCTTCTCCACGCAACATAGGCTTAGGCCTAATTAGTTGACTATTAATTGTTGTTAGAAATAACAGAACGATTATACAATTAAATACAATCGTCATGATTTTAATCACTCAATATAGAACTGATTGTTAATCAATTCGTATTACATGTAAAATACTAATAGGCTGTTTAGTATTCATTAGATTTTTTCTTTTGTACTGTATTTATAATGTGGTAGATTTGTTTACTAACATATGTCGAGGCTCTTGTTTACTTTTTAGTGTTGACTCGCAAATAATGTCATGACAACCAATTAACCCATAAGGCCCATGTTAAATTTCTAAAAGTTTGCATTCGTGTAGGGAAAATTCCTATGGTCCGATTTGTACCATTTCAGATTTATACCTTCCCATGGTTGGGTACTATGACTGTGTTAAATTTCGTGAAGATCGCTTCAGCCGTTCAGGAGGAGTATTTGTAAAACAAAAGCAGGAGTGTAGTATAAGAGCTTCGCTCGCTTCGCTCGCTCCGCTCAATAACTTACATTGGATAACATCTAAAACAAGTAGTAAACTTCTACAAATAAATCGTGTTATTGGGTCAAAATAGTTTTTGAAGGAGGAGGAAATATAACAAATAAATACTTAGCAATAAAACGTATAGTTCATTACCTAAAATAAATGTATTTAACCGATCAAAAATGCGTTTGCCAAATTTACCTCAACACGTTTTAAAATAAAAATATTATTAAAATTATCTGCCAAAAACTGAAAACTAACATAACAGTTTTGATCATTAACAAAAAGCACCTTTTAGATGAAAGACAAGCCTTACATTTTCAATTATAAAATTACTCAAGAATAGTATTAGTCAACTTAAGCATGTAAATACTACCCAAAAGCAAACTAAAGGCAACACTGTGTACCTAAAACCTCGAGTTTAACTACTGTCCGCGGATTTTCAACTTTATGATGTGTTTCTCAACAAAGATAAACAACTGTTAACCAGACCTGAGTGCAAGGGCTTGTTCAGCTCAAATATCGGGATGTACGGCAACTCATAGTGCAATTCTTTACACTTTGTGTCGCTATGTGCTCTTGCTAGCCAGCTGGACACCATCCCTTCTGAATACAAAATAAGAATTCCATAACAACAGCTGAGAATCTGATTTTACATGTCTAAATTAATAAGCTACTAGCGGTTGTACCCGTGCTTTGCAACGGGAAGAGGACACCAAATAGAAACATTTTAATTTTTACATCTGTTGCATAATAATAGTTACACATCTGTCAACGCTTTTAGAAACAAAATTCAACTTTTAAAGCCATAATAGAAACGTCTGGTATGTAGTGGATACCACCATTTTGGTTTTGATTAATTTTAAATCTTGTGTTGGCTGATATGAGAAAAACTGTCAAATCTTCGAATAAAACTTTGACATACACGATTTACCTTCATGTCCCTTAGTTACATATCTTTTAATTTATTATTGACATTTTAAATTTCAATTTTGAAGTTGCAAAAGTACTAAATATTAAATTTAAATGCAATTTTTTTAATTTCACTCTTCTTAATATTAAATCACAAATCCTTCCATCTTCAGTTTCTTCACTCACAATAAATCATTAGCAAAACTAAGTCAGCTGTTATAAACTTTAGAAATATTGCTGTGCCTTATTAATACAGTATTTTAAAATATTAAAGAAACTATATCTATACGTACTATAAAAAATTTTAAACAAATAATTTAGCATTAAAGACAGCAGACAACACTAATATGATTATCAAAGCATCAAGGACTAAAAAATGTAATAGCAAATACAGTATATGTTTCATTGCATCTCTGATTCTACTCTATAAAAATATCAAAAAACAACTTAATATACAAACCAGTTCTTTTAATCAGTTCCATCGTCCATTGCCTTTACATTTTCACACTTACCATTAAGTAAACATAGTAACAGATATTTCATTGATTTTAGAAACAAAAGAACACTGTGTACTGCTTAGTTTTATGATATTTCCTTCTTTTAAAATTAATCAGTGGTGTGGCAAAATACAAATAATAAATGTATCAAATAAAGTAAATGTGAACTGAAAGCTATGTTAAGATAAAATAAAAGTATTTTGTATTACTATTGATAATTAAATATAGTTACACGTATACAACAGATTTTAGAAAACAAAAATCAACGACGTACAATTTAGTTATTGATGATATTCTTTAGTTTGATTAAAGCATAGGTTTAGCAAAACACAAAAACTTAATTTACCTAAATATACATATAAAAACAATGTGATGTGCAAGTTATGTTAAGTTAATACAACACATGTTAAGCAGTTACAATTTATTTAAAGTAGCCTCCAAATTCATACAAAACATCTATACATTGTAATTTTCATACCGTTTCCATGAAAACATATTAATAACATTATTTTCATAACTTAGAAGCTTTAAAAAATCCAAAGCAGAGCCGGAGTTGATACATCAACGGTTATAAAATCTTTTTTTTTCTATAATCATTGACATAGTTTTTGAATAAATAATCCATGATAAAAGGTTAGATTAAAATAAACCTACCTCATAGTTATGGAAAATATTATATTTAATTTCTTTGTATCAGCTGTCTGAAATTGTGATGTAGTTTAGCAGTTCTTCTTGTTTACATTTAAATGTCAAAGCAAATGTAAACAAACATTTTTAGTGTTCTAATCGCAGCCATGGAGACCAATCAATATTTACTTTTAAAATGTTCACCTCAGTACGTTTTAAGCCAAAGGGGCAAAGCCTACGGTCAGGTATCGAAATGTGAATAATCCTATAAGGGTCCTTGGTATGGTAGCTATGTTTTTGTAAAATTTAAGCCCAGTTGGTTCAGTAGTTTTTGTACCTATTAGTAACACACATACAGACAGACACCATTAGATTTTTATATAATAGTATAGATATAGATGAAACAGTTTGGTTTAATTCTTTATCAATTATCAATTATCAATTATTTAAGATGGGGACGCCACTATGTGCGTATTTTAACCCAAATATGAGTGAAGGATGAGTGCAGGATGAGTTGCACGATCTTGTAGTCTTATTAGTGACTAAGGCCGACATGTTCCTTAGACACAGCTGTTAATTAATTACCGTTCAGGTTGCCGTCCCCTTCGGGCTCTGAAGCCCCGAGCTCTATCACTAGACCAGCTCAAGCGACTCTATTATCTACCTACCAGACCCCGGGTCAGTTTGAATGATCCAAAACTACCCTCTAACCGCGGATCAATTCGAGCACACGCCTCGTTCCACACTTGAAAGAGGTTATCTACCTCTCTATTCATCAAAATGTTTTATTTAAAAAAAGTATTTAAAACTAGTTTTCCGAATTTTAAGAAAAATGCTAGATTGCTCTATAATAGCATTTTCATGAACTCTTTGTTATTTTGACATTGTGACATTATTATGGAACATATAAAAATTAACAACCGTTCGGAAGCAGCTTCAAAGTGAATTAAAGGCCGTAAAAGAGAATTGCGAATCATGATCTCTAACACAGGATCAAGACCGGTCTGAAACAAAGCTTACAAATACTTTGATCTTACGAGATATGTTTATATTTTTTCTTTTAGCTACATTTATTTTATTTTACTTTTTAGTAATCATCATCATTTCTTCATATTTATACAATCAATGTCTTTCTATCTGTAGGCCTACGTATGTGTTTCATAGATTTCTTGGCCGTATATTATCCGCTATGGACCTTTTAGGAAATTTGTGCATGTCGGGAACTGTAGTTTTGTTATTCTTGAACTAAAAAAATAGGGCCTTTTCCCAATGCTTTCATATTGAAATCTATTTTATTGGTTTGTTCCTAAGGAAAAGTAGGAATGTTAGAATTTTTATTTTCACTTGGTTAACATTTTTAACTGCCTTTTACTTTACATTATCTTACAAATTTATATAGCATAATTTGCAAAACTATTTGGTAAGTTAAACTATTTTCTAATCCCTTATTCTGGTTAAATAATGATTAAATCACACCCAATCCCAAATATAAACGATAAACAAATATTTAATAAGCAAATGATTAAAATATGTTCTTCTAAAGGTAAACGGACTATTTAAAAATAACAATACTAACTGAAACAGCATTACATTCTAGTGTGTTTACTAAAGAATCACGTATTCTGTCTCATTCGCTAGTTGTGATCACGTACGAGTTAGTTATTGCTTCACCGGTTCTGTACAACCGTCTTATACTTTTCTTATCACACAATACACGTTCTTCGGACCTCTTTCATAAAAGGAAAATCTTCGATTATTAAACTAACACAGTTTTATAGTTGAAAAACCAACACGAAAAGTTATTTGTGTATTATTTTATTTTTCTCTCTATATTTATACTAGACTACGTGAAGTAGGCATGTGCACGTCTTTTTGAAAGGACATGGTCCAAACCCTGAGGTTACCTATTTTATTCTTACACTGACCGCTGTTGTAGGTATTAAAGTAAATCGTTTTTGTTCCAATATTCGTGAGTAAATCATACAATAATTTTAAAGAAATGTATTTTTCCTCTTACTGTCCGGAAAGCAGTTTTTCTAGTTCTCAAAAGCATCGTTTTTAGGTAAATTCAAATAGGAAACAGAAAAAAACATATGGTAAATTTTTCGGTTCGATAACCTCTAACTTTTATCAGTGCAATGTGGTATAATTTGATAACAATTGGAAGCTTATTTACACAGTATGATGAAAATGAGGTAGTTGTGTTAAGCCTCGAGCTAGCATGAATAAGGAACTTTTATTTTCATAAGCTAAATAGTAGTTTTCATCACACGGAGCAAAAGTGTCTTTTTGGTACTTAATCTAATTTCTAAACTCGGCGGTGCCTCACTTGTAAAACAAGATTGCGTACCAAAAACAGCTACTTTCGCTCCTAGCGATGAACACTACTACTTAGCTTATGAAAATAAAAGTTCCTTAGTCATGTTAACTCGCGGTTTAACACAATTCCGACATTCTCTACATTAAACCTCAATCTGTACATTTTATATGACACTAGTTGGCATACGACAGTGCTAGTCCTACACAATATTTGTTAAAAATTGGCTTTCCGAATTGGGAGGGGACTTTTCTGAGTGTTTTACTTAGTGTTCAAAAGACTTTTCTGACATGGCAGCCTATCTAAATGTATATAGAAACTTTATTATTACGTTTAATTGTAACAACATTCTAATCAGACGCTGTGGATGCGAGAATGTACCACACACGGTTCTCTAAACTGTAACAGTTTATTTATAAAAGCTCATAAAAACCCATAACCAATTTCCTACCTTTAGGTCAATGTTAATCCTAGCGAATTAAGGGTATAGGAAAATAATTTGACCCCAACATATGTTTATGTTTAAAAACATAAAAATAATAAGCTTTGGATAATATTTGCTGGGCTAGGGGTTGTATACATATTAAAGTACGACGTCTGGCTTAAGTTGTGGAGGTTTCTTTGCATACAGCTTGAAAAGGCGTGATGGAATTTATTCCAGCGTAAAATAGAGTTTCATGTTCTTCGCCTTACAGAGCTTGCTCATAGTTTTAACTTGCTAAGTTTTGTTTTTCATATTACATTTCTTTCGATGTTTAAAAATAACACCCCCATTATTCGATCCCATTAATTTCGATGTTTAATATAGATTTCCTTAAAGAGATACCTGGAATTGTGTGAAAAACATAATCTCTTATACATTAATCATACTTATGGAATATCTTGAGACTGCCTTAACTTTCTGGTTTACAACAGAGTGAATATGTAAAAAAAATAACTCGTTATCTAACTATTATTAAAATATTTTTGATAATAAATTAGTATTTAACTGTCCTCTGGTACTATAAAGAAAACCACTGGGTGGAAAATCAGCTTTAAAACAAGAGAAGAAAATGTAGTCGACATCAGCGCATTCAAAAGTCATCAAGATGAAACAACCTTCTGATTTTACAATGCAATAAGAAGTCTACTTCCCTCATTAAAAGAGTATATATATATATTAGATAGATATTAAATTCAAACCTAATCAGACCAAGTAAACTAGACCCTGCACTAGGTGTGCAGGCTTTAATTTTCATGATGTAACCCATTTACAAAGCCATCGTTTTGCCTGACTATAATATACAAACATTAATGCTATGTCAATTATTACGTCAATAAATACACGCTAAGTAACTAAGTAGGATTAAAGACACATACTATAATACAGTTCCTATTCACTAGGAAAATCTTCATTTGTAGTACACTAAAAGACACAATCGAAAAAAGTTGGGTAATTTATATGAAATAGTAGGGGAAAGAGAAAATTAATTTTAAGCACTATCAAGAAAAGTTATTGTACAGTCCAAGTGAATATGACAAAGCCATAACAGTAAGTTAAAGCATTCATGTTGGAAACAGCTGGCGGCTGCTTCATACGATATCACGTCCCTGCCCACGCTTTACCCGCATCATGGTCAAAAGGCGAAACTTTAATCAAAATATATTTCATTTTGTGTTATAATCTGTCAGTTAGTCCAGTTTTATCCGTGGTTTGACCCTGATTCGATGTTAAAAGTTCGTCTAATAAATAAATCAGCTACCAAACATTATCGTCTTATGTTTCCATTTTTGTATAAAACACAACACAGAGATTACGCTTGTAGATTGAATCAGTAGTCAAAGATTAACTACCAAATTCAGGTTAAAGCTACGTTTTTAAAGTTTATAGTTTTTTTATTTTAGCTCTCCTTTGAAATACTGATAGTTTATAAGTTAAAAGTCTATAATTAGATTAAAAACTTGCATAATATTGTAAATATTGTGTTATAGTTTTAAAATAGTATGAAAACAGTAAGGATCTTCATTAACCAAAATAATACTTAAGTATCATGTTTTAATAGTGCAGAATAATAAACTTACGATACAATGACAAAATAAAACTAAAAATATAAAAAAAAAAAATTGTATAAGTTTATTAAGTGAAACAGAAAACAAATTGTTAGCATCAAGAAACCTTACGCCTTTACGGTAAAGGGAAATTACATATTTTTTATGTTAATTTTAGAAGACTTGAGTTTTGCAAAAGTTGTGGTTTTACAAGTTTTACAAAGATGTTTTGGTTTACAAGGAGTTGGTTTTTCAAAATATCCAGTTTAACAATTAGTTAATTTTACAAATCTTAATTGAACCAAACTAGCTTTTCAAGACGTTAAAAGAAAACAATCCAGAGCCCTAAAATCTCTCTCACACAATCTCGTCAGTTTAAATACCTGGCTTCCTTCGCGATATAAATCTCGAGCAGGATTATTGAAAGTAATTGCTGTCAAAGTCTTCAAGGGATTACGGGAAACAAAGAAACTATGTATTAGATTTACTAAAGTTTACACGACAAATCTTTTTAAGTAGTTCTAAATGGAGAGAGACCGTAAAAAGAAAGGCAAAATCCTAAAGTAAGCTCAGACAGATTCAGGGATAAAGAGCTACTGAAAATATAGTTGGAACTTTATATAGACTACAAAACTAGAAACAGAGATAGATTCAGTTGGTAAGATTGAACAAAATAGCACAACTGTAAATGTAATTATTTATGTGCGATTCGTTGGATATGTTTTTGTTTGTGAAGTTTGAAGGGCTATTATGATACCACTGTTTCATTTTTATTTTAACGTGATGCTAGAAAAGGTGAACTATTTGATTGTTTCCTGAAATAAAAAGCAGCTTGGTCCTAAATAAAACAACACACTATGGATAAAATTTTTAAAGCTAAAATACTGTATTTAAAGCTGTATAAATACTGTTGATACAAATACTGACCCACAGAATGGAAATAGGCTTAAAATACCCAAAATGATACCTAGCCAGTTATGACTGAGCCATTTTTGCCACCTCTATGATTCACAAATGATCATACTAACCATGGTAAATAGAATTTTCTATTTAAGTAATTTTTCTACTTACAGTTGTGTAATCAATAGATAGTTTGTAATAATCCAATGTTTTCTTTTCTTTTCAGATGAATTTGATAGAAAACTTTCTGCCAACAACATTTACTTTTCCTTTTATATCAAAGCATCTTTCATGGTGAACATTTTTATTGCGATAGAATAGGCTAAGTAACTCTACTCTAAACTAAACCATTTGGAGATAATATAAGGTTGTTTAACCAATCAAAAGTAGGTTGTTTATTTAACAATTTTATTTGTACAAGTAAAGTATTTGAAAAGTTTTGTAAAGTATTTGTACAATTGATTATATACAAGTAAACGTATCTGTTGGATCACAAACAATTACAGGATCATTGAAATTAAGCTAACTCATCCAAGAGAAATATTTGGCTAGATCCATGATAAAACCACCTTGAATCATCTTTATCATTATTAAATAAAAACTACGAAGCACTGCAATAAGCAGGCAAAACAGGACCATTAAAACCCCATAGAAGTAACTGCGCAAGGTAGAAAGCAGCCTGCTTACGTCATGGTGAATTAGATCTATTTCGATACGCAATCGCAATTTTTGGCATCAGGTTGGCTGGAAAACAATGTCAGACAATGTCGAACTTTATTGCTGTTTGGCAGCTGGCTGAATGTCTATTGTAATTTGAAACAAAGTAACACGTATTTTAGTACATTGAAATATCTTTACTTGATTATATGTACTAAGTCCGATCAAACCAAACAAGTAATTTCGTTATAAACATAAATACAAATCAATATAGATGAGATAATATTTAGTTCACGAATTAATTGAAGAATTTTTACGGGCCACAATAATTTTGTTTGCATTGCTACAATGTTATCTATATTTTCAAAAACATTAAAACTATCTTAGAAGAAACTATCAAATTTGTAAATACCCACATGTTATTTTTAATTTGAGTAAACACAACTGAATATTGTAAATTTACTAACAACCTGCATACTACATTATAACCACTCATTTTTGTATATTTATTTTGGGATATGCGATAGTTAATTATTATTGTGTTATATAATATAAGACGTGTCTTATTTAATGCGAAATGCTGTTACATGTCTTATTTGAATATTTCAATGCAATTTCCCACTCAGAAGTTAGAATGCGGAGTGAAGTGTAGAATGTTATTACTGTTGGAATGCGGTTGAAATGACGCTTCAACAACCCCTTGCAGCGAGCACTTGAGAAGGCGTCTAATAAAACATCTCTTAATATTTTGAAGACACTTTTATTTAAAAAATAATATTTTGGAATCTAAAAACAATAAAATAATTGTAGTTATATTTAAAACGTGGTTATGAAAAGCTACGAAACCGCAGTATAATAAATAGTCTTTTTTAAGAACAATTATCATTTTAAACAAAATTATTTTAAAACTTAATGCAGGGTCACATTTATTTAATTAGATTTTTAATAGTCAATTTATTTCCTTGGAATTCTTTTAAGGTATTGTAATAAATGTATATTGAATAACCTGCTAGTCTTATTTTGTTCTAAATAAGCCAACAGTGAACAGTATTGTCTATTTACTCCCACGTAAAAATTAAAAAAGAATGTATGTAGCTAGATCTGATTTTAACCTACAAAATCTTACTCAAAACATTATGACCTATAGCTTATGATATCTTAACTGGTTTCAAAAATATTTATTTTATTTTTAGCAATAGTAAGCATAGGTCAAATTACACGATAAACATTGTAAAGCAATTGATTTTATGAAACTATTTCAACAGTAGTAAATGAACTGTCAATGAAAACAGAAACAGGAAATATATATTACCACTGAAGAATTGCTGTCATTTACTAACGTCAATTTGAGTTATTTCCTTTTTGAAATATTGAAATTTTCCTTTATGTAACAAAGCTACAACTAATTGGGTTTTGATGAGCAATAATTTAGATGTTTTAGGTATACCCCCAACAACAAAAAATAATAATTTGAGTTATTTTTTGTAATAATTTGAGTATGTTTAAAATTTCCGTAAGTTCATATTTTTCCAAACAGTAGTGACTAATAACTAAGAAATCATAAACATATAGTATATTTTGTATAATTCCATGGAATTATTGTAAAGTCAAAGACCACTAATTCATACTTCTTCAAAAATGTGTATACTCTTCATGGCAATGCTAAAAATGTAACAAGCAGAGATAGCATGATAGCTCGAGCAATAATCATCTGAGTTTGATGAAATCTATACTTATAAAAGGCAAAGCCCTCACTGACTCGCTGACTCACTGACTCACTCACTCACTCACTCACTCAACACCAATTCTCCCACTTCCCATTTACCCAGGAGGCTGAAATTCGGTACACCGATTCTTTGGGCATTAAATAGGAAAACTAAGTAGTTTTTGTTCTGATCGGGCTTTCGGGCTCCGTCCCAGTGGCTCTGGAGTTTCCCATGTTAACCTTATAATTTTTCATATTTAAAAGGAATTAATGAATCTTAACAGCTGTTTAAATTAGACAAGTTGGTACTGTTCTATGATGTTCAATAGCATTAAAGTTACAAGGATTACCAACAGGTGCAGCACTATTATTTTTTTAAATTTATGACAACAGCTAATTTGCAACCAAAAGGTGAGTGAGCGTAGCGAACGAGCTAACCTGAAGGCAAGTAAGCGCAGCGAACTAGCTCCAACCTAAAGGTGAGTAAGCGTAGCAAACGAACTTCAATCAGGACGAGCTCATCTTGAAAATTAACTAGCATTGACATAAAACCACATTAGGACAGGACGATGACTTGACCAATTGAGCAGATTTTTTCATGAATAGAGCCAATATAACCACAGGCTTAGTGGAGATAGTCATTTTTTATTTAATACTCTCCTAGGGCCCAAATACTCCCTGACAGCTAATTAAGTCCAATGTTGTTCTTTGAAGTAACCATGAAAAGCCACTCGAAATACCACCCAACCCGGTACGGCAATCAATAGTTTTATTAATACTTATGAAGTTAAACGGAAAATTTTATAAACTTTAAATTTTATTTTAGTTCGATCATGGTCTATTTGCAGTTTTATGGGCTAACTTATTGTTTATAATACATCGAACATTTAAGGTTCACAAGAGAATAAACTTTGTTAGTAAACAAGAAAACTGTTCTGCCAGAATGCACACAGATAAAAACATTAACTCGTGCCAAAAACAGTGCAAGCTTAGTAAGGGATCCAGGCAACACGATTAAAATGCGCACTTTGATATTTATTATAACCTTTAATATTAACAGAGGTCAAGCACTAATAGCAAATAAACAGTAAACAATCATACTTTTGCCTATTTTTGCTGAAGAGATACATACTTTATACTTTGCAGAAACAACTTATCAGCATCTTGTACCAAATTCAAAATATTAAACGAGATATAATATTTTGAACATTCCTAGGTACAAATCTTCGAATTTTTAAAATTGGATGTTTTGCAATACTGTTATTTTTAAATGCCCTCCCAAATAATCTCTGGAATGAAATGGACTATCGTAAATTTAAGAGCTCTTTTAATAATTTGTAATTGTTTTTTGAGTGTTAAGAGTTTTTTTTTTTTTATTTCGGAGAAAACTAAGTAACATCTTGATTTTGTTTGACGCTTGCCAATGCCTGTAATGAGTTCAACGACAATAAACATAAGTTCATTTCATGACTGTTTTCACACAATACAGTATGTATAAATGGCAAATCTACAGTATAAGGGAGTATGTTTAAGCTTTGGTCATACTGGGTATAATTATTTTCAATGTATCCTGATTATGGGAAACATTTATTCTGCTGGTTTCTAATAAGCACAATATGTATTTATAACAAGGCAAATCGTTATTTATTTTTACCTTATGGTGTGAGGAAACGAAAACAAACGTACCAGTGAATTATTCTGAAACTCATTAATTTGAACAATCAAACAGAATTAAACTACATTTAACTTGAGCCAAAATCTTATAAATTTTTTGTTCAGAAACCAGAAAATTCTAGTCTAATTTTTAAAGAATGAGATCATGAGTTTATTGTATCCAAACACCTCTGCCATTATTTCTTAGTTCCAATAACATTGATATGATTATCACATTCTTCAAAATAACTTTAAAATAAGGTATAACGTATTCGAGGGTTACTTTGCACGTTTTAAATAATAAATAGCCTATCGTTAAAAAAAGTAGTACAGTCGTTGGCCTCTACAATGGCTCTACAATGAGGGAATCGTGCCAGTCGTCAGGCATATCTCGTCGGGACCACACTACTGGCACGGCGTTTCATCCAAAAACAACGTGGTCGCTTCCTCCTCAAAGGTCTATGAAATCGGAAAACTTTATTCCGCGGTCGGTTTCATTAAATAAACCGTTATAAATGGCGTGCTACTTTGTAATTCATTTAGGAAAACCACCAATGGCTATTGCAATAAACGTGTAGTAAACTTCATAATGGTTTTGGACACCGAATACTTGTTTTTAAACGGGTAGTTCTAGTGAAATCGGCAAACTGTTTTAATTTGGTGTTAATTAGTGTGGTTGTGATTATTGTGGAGTTATTTCTGTTAATTATGAGTAAGTACACAGTTTGATTTTTAAAATATTCTTTTCAAATAAATATTAACTAATACACATATGTTTTAGTATATGTAATTGAAGTAACCGTTATTAGGATTGATAGCTAAGTATGTTACTGGTTTGTGTAACATAATGTGTCTCCAACAAGACCAATAGCATCGACTACAAATACACCATTCGGTAGACATTATTTTCCCATAAAGTGGAAGACCTTTTGGTGTTAATATATTACAACTCTAACACATTTCTATGGGTAAATAGAAGATTTTAAACATAGTTTTAAGGTTTCATCTTGAGCTTATTTTGTGTTTAAAACGGATCTTTAAACTACATCTTAAAAGAAATAATTTAAAGTCTAGTTTTTGTGACACTGCGTGTTTATACTATGTCAAACATATATATATATGACTTTGCCCCCTTCATAAGGTTTATAACTTCAAGATAATCTGGAGAAGAACGGTAGAGCCTCATCCAAACGAAGATTTATCGTGCAGTTCAAGTCTAAAAACAACTCTAATAACATCTACCTGAAATACAATAGGTCTTTAACCTATTTGGATTTATTGTTGGCATACCTGACTGCTATAAATTGTCAACAGGAAAAGAAATCAGATATCGGCTTTACTTATTTTAGAAGTGTTTAAAGTTTACTCACTGTTTACTCTGTATGGTGGTAATGAAAAAAAAACCCTATTTGATTTATTTGTCTTGAAACGGATATTCAAACTGGTAAATCATTCTTCATGGTGTATATCCACAATTAACAAATTTAATTTATTGTTAATTAGTAGTTTTGTTCAACTAATAACTGTCTTAAACGAACATAATTTTTGAATGGTTAGGTTAGATTAGGTTAGGTTGTGGGTATTGCATTATTCGTTTTAATTTGAAAACAAGTTTTGAATTAAATGAAAGTGCCTAATTTGCGAACGGGTCTCCTCGTTCTATCTATTTGTTAATGCTTTGATAAATTAATAAATCATAAATAATGATACTCTAGTTTTCAATAGGCTGTTCCATCAGCTTGGTTAAAAACTAAGTACTGTCTGTCAATGGATTTTCATTCAAAAACAGGCGCCAACTTATCACGAGAATGGAATGTCTCGTTGTGTGCGTGAGAAGTACAATTTGGTATACACGTTATGGCAATATTAATTGTAAATACTTCAATTGTTTGTGGCCATGTCTCCAAGTTAATATTTATTTCCAAGAAACACACATCAAAACATAGCTCAGAGGTCGAGCTCTATAGGTCAATATCGAAACCGGATTAGGTGACTGTAATCCTTGAGTTATCTTTTTGTGCTATTTCAGCTCAGTTTGTTCCGTTGGAAAGCCACAACTTATTAAAAAAAAAATAGATTGTTAGGTTCTTTACTTTGGTGCTTACCCATCGATGTATAATAACTCTACTGCTTACCTGGTTAGTGCAGAGAGCAAGAGACAAGAATCTTAAGATAAGACACGACCGCACTCTTGTGTAACTTAAAGGATAGGCCAACTGATAATGCCGCGAGAACTTAACATTAGCTGAGTTAGCTACTTGAAAATCGATCCTTACAACAGTAGAGTGTCCTTACTACGCCTTTGATATCACTCCCTCCCTACCAACAAGAGCAGCTGCGTTTGCCTAGTATGAGTTTACTTTCTTTGAAAGTAGTATTTAGTACGTGTTTGATTTAAAATGTATTTATTCATCGGTGTTTACGAGATTGAATAAGTTTTAAATTTATTAGGTAAAAGCTGAACATTTTAAAACTTACAAGCATGCTGCGAATGAATGATTAAACCCCATTGGTCGCCATTTCTGAGGCTTTTTAACTTTTACAGTGCAATTTCTCAAATTAGCATATTCAAACCTAAATGAAATTGTTTCACAAAAATAATTAATAAAAATTTGAACTAACATGCAACAACAGTTTTTATAGGTTAAGTCGTTGTATCAAGCCTTGGTATCAATGGTCTAATGGAATGACAAGAAACACTGCAATAAACCAGCTGATCAATTTAGCAGTGTTGACAACTTATTTTCAAGCATATCCGTTACGTGCCTAATACAAGCACACTATTTTGTGTAGTTTGGTTGAAATACTGGAGTGGGGAAAATTAAAATGAGTGCGACGACAGGAAATGAGTGCGGGAAAGTAAGTATAAATGCAGGAATCAGCTACTTTGCGTGTCATAATCAATGGAATAAAGCTGGCCTTGTCAAGGTAACTGTAGGAACAAACTGTTTCATAAGTCCTTAGATGCATGCTGATTTAAAATCTTTTCTACTCTACATTATACGACGGATTGGTTTTTGTGCCAGATTCACGGTTTCGTTGCCAAATTGAGTTGGCAATCCGGTAAAAAATGATCCTGATAATGCACAAGTAGTTTCTGACGTACAGTCTTGGTGTTAATTGGTGCAATTTTTAGTTTGTGGAGTTGAAAGTCAATTAAATGGCAAGTGTAACTTTTAAGAAGGCAAGCTGTGAAAGTTATTAAACTGTAATAAATCCATAATAATATCAAGTATTAAATACAGTACTCATCAGTCTTATCAAATTTTACCTGCATCCTCTTTTATAATTTTATTGCCAATTAAGTTTTAAACAAACCTAAATTATTTTGACTCATAAGTCCGCGTTTTCACTAGAGTTTCCAATATATTAATTTCATACAAACGTTTCCAAATATCCTAGGAACACGATTGTTATCAAAACGTTCTGAACGGCTTTTCAGAGTTTCAACGGAAATCATGGTTTCCCCTAGGAACTATAAACATAGATTTACAGCGATCTTGTAAAATCCACATTTACACCGTAGATTGACGTAAAGTTTTGTATAACTGCAGTTTTAGAGTGACGTTTGCTTTCGAAGTAGTGTCTGCATTGAAATTACGAAATGTCTAATTCAATAACGTTGAGATAAGATGCAATTATTGACATTTTTATATCATTACCGGCTTAGCACAATGGCCTTGTGTTGTGTTGTAGGAAGTTCCGTGACAGAGGAAATCAATGCCCATGTGATTCATATCTGACACTTCACACCACAGCTGCATGGCATATCGTCTGTCATTTCCATTGAGCTATGTCTGCATGTAGCACCTTACACCGACAAAACATCATTCAAATATTTATCTGTAATAAAATACAGGATAAAACTGATACGAAAGTAGCTGTAGTGTCTTATAAAGTCAATGATTAAAGTAAGTCAACATGGTTGTGACTGTTTGGTAACCAGTAAAACTGACCCAACCAAAAAGCTATATAAAACATATAAACGAAGACATTAAATGGTTTTTATAGAATCCATCTATGTTTACATAAACGGGTTTCCCGGAGCTCAACTCGCTGTATTATCGTTGTACTGTAATAACAAATCTCACTCACAAAACTATTCACTGTGAGGAATAAAATAATATTTGATAATTTTGACGAGTTGTGTAAACACGTTTTATTTGACTGTAGAGAAAATGGCAATTTTTGTATAAGATATTCTTGGATATAGTGCTCTAAGGTTAATAAAAATTGTTTATTCCTTCGTGTATTTAGCAAACGTTTAATTTCTTCTGTTTACCTACAAAGAAATATTTATTAAAATCATCGTTTGCTATTTCGTGGTTTACAACTAATTTAGGCCAGCTCTATGTTTCTCATCAAAATTGTCAAATCATTACAATTAGTCTTAAGAGAGTATTTCTAAACTGAAACTAATTGACTGGTTATGTTCGTAATACACTCAAGAGTTTTCCTACCGCCATAATTAACTTTATCATAACACATAGATTAACCTTTTAGCTCTATATAAAATGTCATTTAGGTTATGTTTCCTTTTGTAGGTTATGTTATTTCCTTACCGGTTGTTAACGTACCAGTCGCCGGATCCGCGGCTGTGGTTGATTTAGAAAAACTAAACTATGAAATCAGCTGATTAAACTCTAGAGCGTAAATAAGCTAATTCGCGTACTGTTTACAGCTGTGGCAATGTGACCATTTCCATGCAGTGGTAGGAAATAGTATATTACGTTACTAGTCCTGAAAATAAGTGTTTACCGGACGAGTGTGGTTGTTCCCGTGCGAGACGAAGTCGAGTACGGGATTACCCTACGAGTCCGGTACACACATTTTGGACGAGTGGCGTACGTTAGTTTACGCCATACTACTAAATCTGTACAAAGCCTTATATTTCCACCAACTAAAGGACTAAAAATCACTAGTCATTGAGAGGTTATGTTTTTGTTAATAACCACTCATTGCCACCTAAATACAAAATACAGTACAATCAGCTCATTGGTGTCCGGTAAAACTCATTGCAGCACAGTAGTACGCAATGAAACCCCATTTTAATAAGCTGGCGGCAAACAGCTGTTTTCTGGACTAAATACTTGCGTGGGAAGTTCGTCAAAATAATGTAGTGTGGCGTAAACAAATTTACGCAACACGTGCGTATTAAGCACTTTTATTTTTGTTTTCTAAAACACATCGTGAGCTTCTGAGCTATTAAGTTCCAAGACAAAGAGTCTTTGACAATGTCTAAGATTATTTTCCGGTTAGACCTCTGCCAGGTGATTGCGTATCGAAATAACTTAATGGTTCTTTTGCAGACTTGGCAAAGTGCCTTGGTCGTCTAGTACACCTTATGTGTAACTTATGTGTTTGGTCGCAAAATGTGTTTCATTGACTCAAAACCGTTGTTTCGTGACGTGACAAGTCAAATTTTAAGTTATTTCATATTGAGGATATTTACAAAATTATTTGGTGGATGTGATAATTTATTCCAAGTTTCATTTTTGTTAGGTTACTGTCCAATCCTAAATAGCTATACAAAACAAAATAAGATACAAATTTGATTAAAATATATAAGAAAAACGTGTAGCATCATATCAGAGACGTTTAACTTGAAACACAATATAACATTGATTGAGCCAACAATGCAAAGGATAAAAAACCAAGAATAAAAATATGAAAAACCATATGTGACATAGAGTAATAATGGTTAATGCTCTATTTATATCTCAACAAAATAGTTACATATATGCACAATAAATGGGAATGAACAAAAACAAATTTGCTGTGAAAAAGGTTCTTTGAGTCTTATATTGTTAATTGTTAAAAACAATGAGATAAATGTTTTAGGAACCAAACAAATTACTTACGATACAATTTGTCGCAGAGGAAAAAGAAAATTTTTAACTACATAGAAAGAGATAGTTCAATCAATATAAGTGTGTAATATATTTGTTTCATACACAGGTGGATTTACACATTAACATGGGCTTAACACACAGAGTCCCATTACGTATTATCAAATAGCGGGAAGGCATTTGGGAATAGGAGGGATTGAACAAGCAACTCCAGGACATGTTGCGATTAAACCACTCAACCCTCTCCTTTTCTTTTCAAAGAAATTAAATGAAATAAAGTTAAATTAAATGAAGTTAAATGAAATAAATACAGAGTAATAAAAACTCCACATATTCAACGAAACTGTAGCTACTGTTTTAACATGAAGAATTTCTAACTAAAATAATACAAATTGAAAACTTTATAACTAAATTCATAAGTAATAATAAGAAATCAGTTCCAATAAAACGATTGTCAGATTAGAGTTTTTACATATTATTTTTTGTGCTGGTCGTTGAGTAGAGTTTTTTCACAGTGAAATCATCGGAGAGCAGTTCTGAAATTTAATTAACGGTCCACAAACAATTATCATGGGAGAGACGCTGTTCCAAGATCTGCACGTTCTCCCCAGTGATTCTGAGATAATTGAATTTGATTTTGTAAACTATAAACTAAATTGAATCAATTTCAAAAGTAATTTAATTTGTGGTTTTCTTGAAAAATTATCTAGCTGAAGAATTGCAAAGGGTAAAGTTCAAGAATGACGTGAAGATACTTAAAGAATATTTTATTTGGTTATTTTCTATATAACTATGTTTCATGTAACATCCAAATTATCTTGAACAGTTGTTTTCCCTACTATCTTTCCTTTTATAAAATCTGACTTACAAATTAAATGCATACAGATACAGATAGTATAAAAACTACGAGGTTGCACGAATTTTGCATTTCAATATAGTTTAAAACATGTTTCGAGTCAAAACAAATACCCTTTTACTTTAAACATATATTTATGACAGTTAACTATAAATAAACAATAGTTGGAAATGACTAAAAACAAACAACATTAACAATAGTTAACAGTTGTCATATATTTAATCAAATGAAAATATTTTAGTGCAATCTATCCACGAAACTATCTAGGCACTGGTTAATTAAAAGGTCCAGTCTACAAGTTTATTTGACCAACCGAAGTAACTTTGCTTCCAAGAATAAAGTTTGCAAATGTTAGTTAGAACTCAATACAACTAATTCAATTAGTGTTTCAAAGTCGATCCTAGCTGGGGAAATCTCCGAAAACTTGTTTATTCGATCAGTGCATTATTCCAATCGTTAAAAGTTAAATTGGAGGTATTTATTCGAATACTTGCTACAAATTCTACAAAGATTGTTTTGTAGATCAATTAGACTAACTAATTCTTTTAAATTTACTAATTTATATTCTTAAATTATTATTTTGTCGTAATACATCTTAATTAACCAATATATCATTCATCAATAGTTTATAAAAAAAGTTTCGTAGGTGGAATTTAAAACCTGGAAAATAAAGATTTAATAACTAACAAAAATTTAAATGTTCTATCTCTTCTTTATAGGTTTATCGGAGTTTGAGAAAATGGAAAATCTTGGAATAGGTTATTAAGCAATGTGATTGTCTATAAATCTTACTCTTAGAGTATCAATTTCCAGAATTGAATTAACATCTTAATGTCTCTTAAGTTATTGTTTATTTAGGAAATTGAGTTAGCACGCTGGATACTAATTCAGTCTTTTGATTAAATATTGGTTTTAGCTCAAATAAAATGATTACTCCGTGGTATTTCAAGTGTTCATGACCATATGGTAATTTCGGGCTCTGTAAAACCTTGGTGCAACTTTTAATTTAAGTCTTCAACTGTACACTACTACAAAGGAGATACTCCATGCACATGTTTTTCTTATAAATATGTATAAATTAATATCTTATAAATTGCATACATAAAAGTTAAATATTCATAATAAACTAGATTTTAATTTAAAAAGCCGCCAACAAAGTATGTTTCTATTAAAAAAACCTTATGTTTTTCTATACATTCCTTTTTTTCAAGGCCAAATTTAAAGTGAAACCGATTGTAAACTGTAGGATCTCTTATGATGCTGTAGGATTTGATAGTATGAAAAACTAGAAGAGAAGATGTAACTTTATTATCAGTACTTTATACGAGAGACTCGTTCAATTAAATATTATTTTAATAAAAAATGGCTACAACCATTGATTGTGTATATTATTTACAGTCAATTAGCAAATGGTCCATACAGAAAATATGTCTATATTTTTCGTCATATAGAGAACGAATGGGAGTCCATGATACTTTTTTTATTGAACAAACTAACGATTTTTAAATTCGTGTAAAATAAATGCATTAAAATAAGCAAAATTAAACAGTTTTGGCTTAGTGATGCTTAATAGTTTTGCGTTGTGTGTATGTATATATTTCAGTAATATATTCTTGCTTTCATGTCTGTGGTCTCATACTTTCAACCTTCCTAAAATACAAGACCAATAAACATAATTTCTGATCAATTTTTAAATAACCCTTTGAAGCAATTCTTTCCATGATGATGTTACCCAACAGTTTTCGAGTTAAGTTTTAAGATTTAATATGTATCGTTTCACTAAACATTATTTCAGCCAAGCTTAACATTTTACTAGTCATAAGTTATGCACCCCGAGAACCAAACTAGTTAATTCCACAAACCCAACCCCTTGGGTTAATGTATTAGGATACAGACTACGATGCAATTAGCAAGCTTGAATATATAGGTCAGTAGGCTATTCAGATCTGCCTTAGCCAAAGTTAAACTCTATGTTACACAATTTTTTCATAAATTATATACACTCATGTGTGTAGGGTTTGTACTTGTACATACTTTGGAACTCTTTCACCATTATATAGTAATACAAATATCATGCAAATTAAAGGAGAACAGAGTTTAAATGAAAACTATATTTTTACCGTATTTTTATGATGAGGATGTAATTAGCTATTTGAGCTATAGCTTTTAAAGCTTACCCAAACTTAGCAAATTTTAGTTCTTTAAAACTTGGGGAACAAACGAACAATAAATATTAATAAGTTGTTGATTGTGCAGTAAACATTATGAATTTTTAACCTGAAGGTTATCAGTTTTGGTGATATTCTTTTATGGGTCCACATATTTGAAATTTTAGACAAACCTTTCTGTTACGTAAATTATTCATTAGTGTTCTTTTTTAGATTAGTGTTACTATAATCAAGGATTATACATTATTAACAGGTTTGGCTGGTCTAATTTAATGAGAAATATGTTCTAAAGACCCCTGTGTAAATCGTAAAACCACAGTCATTATTGATAAGCTGAAGGAAATTTTAAGGAATATTTATATGTATTGTGTATTTGTGTAGAAGTGTTAATTGCGTGGATGTATTCTCCTTATATTTCTATTTTTCAAATCATAACTACCACAAAAAAATACTTATTTGTAAAACTTTGTTTGTCTTCTGGTATTACAACAAAATATACAACACCCCTTTTAGCCAAACGTTTCATGAAATAATATTTAGTTGACCTCCTTAGGTTCTTCACAGTCTATTTAATATACAAAACAAAAATAAATACTTCTATCATACATGGAGAACTTTCTATGTCTAGAAGAATTTCCTACACTAGTGTTACGCTAATATAAAATATTCATGGTTACCATTAATAGTTTTGCGATTCTAAACATTTCATCAAGATTTTAGACAAGAAAGAGATACGTGTTTAATGAAAACCTTCTTGGTTGTAAAAGCTTTTTACTAACCGCAACTTCAGAGCTGCAAAGCCCCCGGGGCTTCTAAAAATCGTTAGTGTTACGACTCAAATGCTGCCAAGTACGCTTGATACAAACTATTCCGCCTGCCGAAACAGTGTTGTTTTCATAGAAAGACGAACCTTTTTTTGTCTCTTTAAAACGTTATAGGTTATTTTAAATTTAAGAACGCGTAAAATAAGTTCAATGAGTATTTCATCATACATTTGTATCTATTGTTGTTTGTGGGGTTGTTTGTAGAAAATATTTTCGGTGTAAGGATTCATATTGTATCAAACAAAGAAAATATCCAATGATATTTAAATCGCTTGTTTCGGTTTTAAAATTCATAATCCTGTGTTGTGATTAACTCAATAAACACGTTTATTTTGTACAATAATTACCAACTTAATGACACACAAATGTATACTCCACAAGGTTTAGTTATGGAAACTGTATAAGTAATAAAGCGTGGTGGTGTCTCCTATGTTCATCTAAGTAAAACATATACAGATACGCCTTCTATTACAAGTAACTTTATCTTTGTGGATATTTCCATAAATTTTGGACGAATATTAAATCGCAATAATGATTTGTTATCCCGTACAGAAATTGTTTTTCATGCAAATTTTACGACTAATATGTGGTTATATCTCTAAAATTTCATTTACTATGACAATAGTTTTATTTTATTTAACCCAATAAAACAGCCAGCAACTCAGTCTGCAGGTTTGCTGTGACGGGGGTGCTTTGACACTTATTTCAACCTTGTACCATTAAGCGGCAGGTAATGGTAATCTACCGACCGTCGTGATAAAGGTACGACAACTTTTTCGTTAGACCAACAGGAAGTAATATTCAAGGAACTTTTACCCCGTGATATGTAAATATGAGGGTTAACAGCTTGTCAAATCTGCCAACGTTATATTGGAAAACCGTTTAAGCTCAAGGAAGTATAATACTCCACCACCGTAGGACATTTTGGGAATGCCCAACACCATTTTATGACATGACATTGCAACATACATTGTGCTATATTATGACGTGATCATACGTGTCGATTGAGCGTTATCTGACTTATCATGCAAGCATTGACACAGACAAAAGTCAAAGGTTCTCTAGCGTTGTCATGGAAACACATGTCAATCACAAAGACTGTTTCTTCTATCCTCCCGTTCTGTCACGAAACAAACCGTTGGAAAGTACTTTAACCCTAACATCACCCATTGAAGTTCATTTACCTTATAACAAGTTTAAAAAAATCATGAAACACATTTATAGTTTTAGTTTCTTACTTGCAACAGAAACTCTTAGTACTCGTAACTCTTTTTGAGTGTTTAACCATACCATGTGTTTAATCTATTTAGACCAATTTTAAATTACTTCACAGCTAGAGATTTGTTGAGTAGGCGTAACCAGGTTCACTGCAATTTAAGTCCATTTCAAAACAGCCCAAAACAAAGCAAAATAGAAAAATTATGTGGAGTTCAAAATAATAATTTTAAATGTATAACAATGGAAGTTAAACATACCTTAGCTTTAATAAAATAGTTATCACCATCCAAACAGATAAAACGAAATACTGCATCTATATACACACGTGTTTGTTGTAAAAGTTAAAAACAACAATGAACTGCCAACTATGTTAGACTATAAACTATTGTAACGCCTCTGGCACCACAAGGAGAAGACAACAATAGTAATAACGGCATGCGCTTTTACATATCTGCTTTGATAGACTAAATAATTACACTCTGATCGTAATTAGTCTTTATTATTGTTCTTTTGTATTTGAAAGTCTGGCAGTTTTGTTTACAATATAAATTTCTTTTTATGGACTAAAAGAAAATTTTGCTATAAAATAAAAATTTACAATGATGAGCCGAAATATTTTATATCAAATAATTATTTTGTTATCACAGTTTAAAGTTTTCAAGTTTAAATTATGTTTTTGAGCAATTGTATATAGTGGCATATAATTACACCAATAAAACAGAAATGAATTAAAAAATCATTTCACTTTGGAAATATTTTAGATCTTTATACTACTCTTTTTAGATACGTATTTTGTTTACATTTTCCAATAAATTCAAGCGTAACATAAAACAATGCTAAACGTAAGAATTAAAAATCCAGAGTATTGCAAGTAGACTTTTCATTCCATCCTAGTTGTATTTCATTTTGGTGAATTTTGTGTGTTTTGATGTCTACATGTTTGTGTAAAGCCTGTACAAACTAATCTATAAGTCTCAACAATAACTCATTGGCCAAGAGATTTGTTTAAAATTATATTCTTCCTACAAGGGTGTATTTGGTTTTACAAGACGACGTTTCCCACTAACACATTGTCTAATGTGAAAGGCAAATTACCGTTTACAATGTTGAATGTGTAAATTAATCAACATCCTATGAATAGCAATTTTGACGAAGGACGAAGGACTCAAAGGAGCAAAGGACTGACAACCTAAGCTTTGCGCCTTTGCCTGCATCTCATCCCAAGGCGCTCCTTAAGTTTCAAAGTATTTTCAGAGGTTGCTGAAGTTTGAAAGGATGGTTACCCTGAGGAATATTTTCTTATCGTGAAGATCAATTTTCTTAAAATCGTATATAATGGATGTATTAATTCAGAAGCCTTAAAACTCACAAACAATCCAAAAACTAGATAACATAAAAGATTGTGTTCTAGTATGTTTAAGCTATGTGCTGTGTTGGAAAGTTGTGGAAAATTTAGGACATTTGGAAAGTTCACTGGATAGCAGCTAAGTTCATGTACGTTATAATTGTTATATTATGTGAATAAACGTTTTAGGAACCTGTCATATTTTTTCATATCCAGGCCCTACAGTATAATGATTGAATGCATGCGTTGTTGTCCTATATGAGTTATCAAACTGACTATCCGATCGCCGTGAAACTTCGACGATTTTTCTATATTTCGGGGATTTAATGATCTCACGGCTCTTCCCCAAGGCTTTAAAAGTTAGATTGTCTTAGGACCGGACTACCGACTACTCTACCTTAAGTCTTAGGTGGTTTCAAGTGTGTCTATGTGTCAATCGTCGATTTATTTGAAATAAGAGTCGCAGAAATGGTGAAATCAACTAAAGAAACAGTAATACTTAAATGGCACGGTAAAATTCAAATTCATTCCTTTAGTTACTGTATGAAATAACTACTTCTTATTAACTAGCTGATTATGGGGAAAAATTAGAAAAAACACATTTCCCTATAATACAGTATTAATTAACAGGTTGGTTTGGAACAGCCATATTTCAATAAGCAAAATCAGTGTTGCGCCTGCAAAAATGAGCGGCAATTAGGACACAGCACGCATATTGCCTAGAGGCGCCTTGGTAGAGTTTGTCTCTGCAATGATAATTACACAAATTACCGCTGACGATGTAATATAGTTTGTTTATAGAAGAATAAGTAATGCAAATATTTTTTTATTTTGATACTTTTTATTTGACAAAAAATATGGATAGCTTTAAAATTAAGATTATTTCAGAACTGTGCCTTAAAATATATGAACACTATCTTCATTTACTCTGTTCCCAAATAAAATAAACAAGTTATACAGCATTATTTTAAAACTATGAACAATGATTGCATAGAACCAATGCCAGAGGAGTTTATATACGGGTATTTGTATATTAGTCATAAAAGTACTTTTTATAACACCCCAATTAAAAAGAAAAAAATAGATATCTCTGTCTGTATCATAACGGGTTAGTCATTAAGATTCCATCTCAAGATGTCATATGCAATCTTCCTACACATTCCTTTCATATTATTTTTAGAACATTGCTTTTGTATGTTTGAAATTGCATCTTAAGAGGTTCTACGTCCGTTTAAAATACGTTTAAAGTTCTCTAGCATAATATTAGTATCTCAGACTGTGATGTAGTTTTTAAAATGAATCTGACAATATCTCTGTTGTCTTAAATAAGACCTTTAAGACATTTGACAATACAAAGAAATTTACTGTAATGAAAAGTACTTATGTGTTGTGTACAAAACTCGATTTACACTCATTTTAATTTTACACCATATCAACTTCACACTCTGAAAAATGTTCAACTACTCAACATTACATTCTGACAACTTTTTCCTAGGACAAATATTCTCCCTGAAAACTTTACACTGCTACCCTATACTGTGTATTGGAAAATTAACAGTCACAAAACAAAGATAGTTATTATTTTACAAATTACCACATTAATTATTTGGAAGACTGTATAGTAGTTTCTAACCAACTTAGTTCAACTGCAACCAGTTCTCTACCCAAATAGAAAATAATTGAATAGGCATTCAAAAACGAGCTCTATTTTTCAAATTATTGGTTTTATCGAATCCACAAACTTTTTAAACTAACTAAGCTTGAAAACCCACTTCATGTAAACTATAACATCTACGTCATCTAAGTAACCAAAAACCTAGAAATAGAATTTCAACATTAGCACAATCTGTGAGCAATTCATTCTACCAAATTCTAATTTGAAAAAAAAAATACTACAGCTGCTCCATAAAGATTGGCTGTCAACCAGAGAGCACGTCAACTGTATCCAAAATTCCCTTACGGTTTTTAAAATGGAAATTAGATTACATCTTCACGGAAGAGTGAATACGGTGACCTACTTGTTAAGAACTTGCGTTGACAAATCAAATTAAAAATTGGCCTTAGTGTAACAAATCGAAGGTGGCCCGTTATACCATGATGGCGCCACATTCATCTAACAATTGTAATGCATTATTGTGTTTACGCTCAAGATTGTGTCTATTGTTGTGCCAGGAGTGCAAGCTCCGTTAGCACACTACTAGCATAGACAAAAAGAATTAAATATATACAGTCAGCTGCGCTGCGGTTACTATAGGTTCTGGCACACACCACAGGGAGCTCCATGTAGTTACGGCGTACGCGCTACGTAACTACACGGCGTTCCCAGCGGTGTGTGCCAGAACCTATGGTAACCACAGCACGGCTGACAGTCTATATTTAATTCTTTTTATCTATGTTACTAGTCACTAGTGACTTCCTTTGTAAACGAACACGTTCATTTTATACACCTGATTAGAATATTAGGTTACCAATTTGTATTTTAGGTCCGATCCAATCGGTTTTGTAACTACTTAATAGTTCATGTACACTTTATGATTCGTTTTCATTATTGACTCTTTTGACGAAAACCGATATTGTATTAATTTGATTTCAGTATATGGTATTTCAGTATTTAACCTATTAAATTTTACAACCTCGCCATTTTACAGTAAGTTTGTTGTTTTCGCATCCATAATTTTGTGTAGGCCTACTGTTGGATCAGGGGATTTACTAATTGAGAGAAATAAGAATAATTAGAATTCAAAGGTTAAATGGTTTATAGGCCATACACAAACGGAAATGGATTTTGTGACGCATTAAGAAATGTACGTTTTGGCAATATAAGAATTTTGTAGGGTATTGTATCGAAAATAAACTATTATTAAGGTGAAAAGAGGTATAAAATTCGCGTGCCGGCTGTGTGACGAATGAAATATAATACATTATTGATAAATACCTTGACAAAACAAAGCAAATTAATAAAATCAGTAGTGCGAACAAGTTTAAATAATAGTTTTAACATAAAAATGGAACTATAAATAAACAGTGAGTGCATTATATAAATTTACCTACTTAAAAAATCCATAAAGTTTAAATTTATTTTAGATTTTTTTAGATTTTTAGTCTTAAATCATATTAGCCCCTGCCCTACCACCTGAGTTCGTAAACAATTACCTTTTAAACTTTCTTTTCGAATCAGCTTAAAAGATAATACCACTTTATCAAAGTTGCTTTATAACAGTCCAAGCATCTTAAGTATTCGGGAGTTACCGAACTTTTAATGAAATCTGATGCAAAAAGAATGAAACAAGTTCTGATTTAATAATGCACTCTGTGAGAGTTTTTGACGTAAATTGCGAACTGTTAAATTATAAAGTCAATAAATTTGACGTTTGTCCTATTTTACTTCAAAGTAAGTTTATCAATACTCTCATTTCTTAAGGTCTAAGTATAGATTTTTTGTTCTACAGTATAATGGCAATCAGTGATTCAACAAAATAACTAACCTGTAACCACGATCATCTCTACTAAAATTCACCGCTAAGTATCAATGAAAACTGAACGACGAGATAAACATGGATATATTTTTGAAGATTTAATACTGAATAATATTGGGTTTTATAGCAGTATAAACCAAGCATGCTACAAATTAGTCACTAGTACATACTGCATTGGATATTAGATACCCAGGTAGATATCCCATCTATTTGAACCAGATTAATTAAGCGAGTCTATCATAGAGTATGATTATCGATTTTGTATTTTAGGTACCCACTGTATCGATTAGGTATACATGTTTTACAATAAGTTGCCATTTCAGTTTGTTACGATTGAGAAGGTTGTGTTTCTTTACAAATTATATTTTATAGCTGAACACTATATCGTTGGAACAATTAATCTAACGTCTCAGTTGTTTAAAAGCTTGATTTAAACTTGATTTTTACCATTTGAAATACAACGTGTTCTTCGTGGTATGTCGAAGTCTATGCTAATTCTTATCATCATGCAATGCGTATTTTAACCCAACACATAGCATTACAAACCCCAATATCCGTTGATAGTTTTGCGGGAGGGACGGGTTCAATCCCCGGCACATCCACAAAGCTTTAATGGGTTTGGACCGCTTTCCCTTAAAAGTGTTTGACTTCATACTTCATTACAAAAATGCCAATGGCGTAGATACGAGCAAAAAAAAAGTACCAAGGCGCATCTAGGCAATATGCAGGCAGTGTCTGAATTGCCACTCACTTAATGCAGGCGCAACTTTACTAATGCAATTGAAATTGGCTACTTCAATTATTAACCTATTAATACTACTGAACGATTATATATCGTCCATTACTTAAAAATTGAATTTATATTTTAATTCTTGATGGTTGATGGTATCTGATAGTACAAAACCAATATTGAAACGTTATAATGTAAGAAATGTAAAAAAAAAATACTTGCTTAACCTTTAATCATTCGTTGCTAATAGTATGAATCTGAACATAAATTGTGTTAATAAAAATGGCAAGAGTTGTATAAAGCTAAACGAATGCTATACCAGTATGTTCTAAAAGACTATTTATTATTTGGTTTTATATTTGCTGGTCGACAGCACTACTGTATTAACAGTGACAGCACTGCGATGTGTTTGTTGATAAACAACTATGCAATTAAGTTGAACCTTCAATCGCTTGGTAAATTTAATGGTATGTAAATGATGAGCGTGCATACGAAATTACACAAGCAATTAATTGTGTTTCCTTTATCAAAATCTATAACAGCGTATCCTTTTGAAATATAAAATTAATTGTTCAAATGTTGTGAGTGTAATTTTGTTATTTGTTGTTTTTCATTTGTTGTCAGCCTTTAGTGGAGGGAAAAAGAAGAAAATACTAAAACATAACAAAACAATGATGATGATAAAGTAATATTTTTATCGAGAATAATTTCAAGAAACAGTATGGGTAGTTGTTTTTAACTTTTTAAACTTTTCAAAACAGCTTTTTTTGCTTAAAAAGTGTTTCCTTAGTTTTGCAATAAGGTATCTATATACAGGGTGTTCATTTGAAAACTTTCCATATCTGTAGTGTGCAAAGGTAAGGCTTTTTACACTTGTTTGTTCTCATTTCCCCCTAATTTGGACATGCCAAATCCAATAAAATTATTTTCAATTTCGAAAAATGCCCCAAAAGGGCCCAATTTGGGGGGTAGGGGTGCTTTTTGAGAAATTTTCAAATGTAAACATGGGTTGTGTGATACATCAATTTAAAGGTCTAATCACCCCGACTATTTTGGTGCAATAAAAATGTAATTATCTTTAACCGTATTTACAGGGTGGGTCAAAACGTTTTAAAAAAGGACTTTGAAGTTAAGTACCGTATTACCCGAAATACTGAACGGAACAGCGCCAAATTTCTTTCCAAGCTTATTCTTGATCTACTCTTTAAGATAACTTGTAATAAGGGCATTTTCCATGTTATTTTCTAATTTTTAAAAAATCTCAAATTTTAAGAATAAAAGAAAGCTGAAAACTCAAAATTCTTAAATAGCAAGGTATAACAAATTTCATACCACGTGAAAGGTCCTTTTTTAACAATCATTTTACGTATTTAAGTTTTCTTTCTATCTCTTACCGTTTAAAAATTGCAGTAGAAAAACTGAATTTTCTATGGTAAAATTATAACTAGTTTTCTAACATAACACATTGCACTTTGTTCAACGATGTATTATGATTAATTACAAATTGATCAACTACTTTTACTTGTGTCAGTTCATCTTGGACCCTTCATCCCGTTCTTTTGTCATTGGTAACTGAGCCAGTTTCAGAAATTTCTTAACTAAATCATTTACAGCTTTATGACTTAAGTCTTACCTGGATATTTATTGCTAAGCACTTTGCAGTTATCCTGAAACACTTTTGTTCTGTCCAATAAGTAAAAACAAAGTCAATTTTTTTAAGTGTACACCATATTCGATTAGATAATACAGAAAATAGTACTTTTTGAAATTAGTACTACCATTGACTAGTCAATGGTACTACAGAATGCGGTCCACATGTAGGTTGTCCTCATCAGCTAAAATACTTGTTTTTCACAAAGTAAAACGTAATGACTTGTTTGTCAATAAGGGTATCAATAATTATGAATTGTTTCCTTCAGTCAATGCACCATTAAATGTGCGTCTAGAGACGAATTTTGGCTGTTTTATTAGAAAAGTAGTTACAATATTACTATGGAAAATTCAGTTTTTCTACTGCGATTTTTAAACGGTAAGAGATAGAAAGAAAACTTAAATACGTAAAATGTTTGTTAAAAAAGGACCTTTCACGTGGTATGAAATTTGTCATACCTTGCTATTTAAGAATTTTGAGTTTTCAGCTTTCTTTTATTCTTAAAATGTGAGATTTTTTAAAAATTAGAAAATAACATGGAAAATGCCCTTATTACAAGTTATCTTAAAGAGTAGATTAAGAATAAGCTTGGAAAGAAATTTGGCGCTGTTCCGTTCAGTAGTTCGGGTAATACGGTACTTAACTTCTAAGTCCTTTTTTAAAACGTTTTGACCCACCCTGTAAATACGGTTTAAGATAATTACATTTTTATTGCACCAAAATAGTCGGGGTGATTAGACCTTTAAATTGATGTATCACACAACCCATGTTTACATTTGAAAATTTCTCAAAAAGCACCCCTACCCCCCAAATTGGGCCCTTTTGGGGCATTTTTCGAAACTGAAAATAATTTTATTGGATTTGGCATGTCCAAATTAGGGGGAAATGAGAACAAACAAGTGTAAAAAGCCTTACCTTTGCACACAACAGATATGGAAAGTTTTCAAATGAACACCCTGTATAAATAGGCAAGCATGTTTCTTTACAACCTTTTTTCTCAGCTCGTGTTCATCATAGGGAAAATCTACACATACTTTTAGAAAGATAATTACATGGACCTTCTGGGTTGCCATGCTGGTGACGAAATAACAACGAAATATAAACAAAAATCTAAACAAATGGAAGAAATTCCAATCATATGTTATTACTAGCTGTAACCCGCGGGCTTTGCCCCGTTTAACTTCTTAATTTTCAAGATTATCTCGTTTTATGGCTCAATCACGTCCTGGTTGAAGTTTGTTCGCTACGCTCACTCACCTTTAGGTTGGAGCTCGTTCGCTACGCTCACTCACCTTTAGGTTGGAGCTCGTTTGCTGCGCTCACTTGCCTTCAGGTTAGCTCGTTCGCTACGCTAACTCCCCTCCAGGTTGAAGTTCGTTCGCTACGCTCACTCACCTTTTGGTTGCAAATTAGCTGTTTTCATAAATGTAAAATAAATAATAGTGCTGCACCCTGTTGGTAATCCTTGTAACTTTAATGCTATTGAACATCATAGAACAGAACCAACTTGTTTAATTGAAACAGCTGTTAAGATTCAATAATTCCATTTCTCATAAGGTTAAAATGGGAAACTCCAGAGCCACTGGGGCGGAGCCCGAAAGGATTTTTGAAATAAGAATATGCCTATATGTTAATCGGGAATGTGAGCTATCATCATGCCAAATTTCAGCCCAATCCGTCCAGTATTTTTCGCGTTCACTTGTCACAAACATACATCCATACATCCATACATCCATACATCCAAACTTTCTCATTTATAATATTAGTAGGATAATATTAGTAGGATTTACAGCGTGGGGTGAAAATATAGAAGTTTGTACATTAGATATTTTCGGTCGAGTTTTCGACCACTGGACGACCTCTAGTATTAGTTATTCTAGAGCGTGTATACCACTCTTGGCTTTTCCCCGTTTATCTTATGGCTAAAGTTTTTCGCGATTGGATAGATTTGATCCCAGCCCACATGAACACAAGTACTGCGCATTAACCACAAGACCCTTCCCATTGATATTAAATTATTTAAAATCAATTCTCCCAAGAAATAAAAAGGTATTTCTAAACTGCTCAAAATCGTTTAAATAATTCAAAACACAATATTTTCCGCATTTATGCAATAATTATTATTCTAATCCGCAAATCGCCGAAGTTTCTACTGAATAATCTGCGTCTCGTTACTAACTAATTTACAATTCAATTTTGGTTTAATATTCTCCGATCATATCCAATTAAAATGGACGATCGCTATCAAAGCGTTAGATTCCAACACTTATCGCTTTTATTACCCCGATTTACTCCCACTCGTGGGGAAATAGTGCTGAATGGGGTAAGTCGGGATTTGAATATGGACCTATCCCAACACCGGGCAGTATTGAGCGACAGTGTTGCCAGGGATACGATAATTGTTCGGTCGGTACCATAATTTTTTTTCTTATAAAGGAAAAACATCGTAGTTAATGTGATTGTGTGATATTTTGTAGAATAATACGATGTAACATTTTTTTATGTTATTTACTTTAAATATTCCAGCGGCGAGCTTGATGTTTGATGCTGGATATGAATGAGGACGAGTGTAGAATAGAGCGAGACGAATGTTTTTGTGAACTGTGCTGTTATAATGTTCGAATATGTTATATAATTATATGTTAAAAATAATTGTGGTTTATCATGTAGCTTACAAATGTATTAAAGTGATACCATACAAAATGCATAGATAATATAATTCAATAAATTAATATAATATATACTGTAGTATTTTAATGTTATACGACCGGGTTTTTACGTTTATACAGTACCACATGTCCTTAATAGACTAAACGATATAGACGGACAACTACAGGAACACTTAGCTGTTATCTCGTGGATGACACAGAAGAAGTATAATCCTGTACTACTAAGATAATGTTTGATTTGATTCACATGGTTTCTTCTACTTTCTACACTCATTCACACCGATTCGGCTTAAACGCAAAATACTCTAAAAATACGTTGCCTTTTTAACAAAATTATAAATTAAAAACTCATCCAAAACACATAACACAAATTCCCAGCTCATGGATTGCGTTATAGCTCCAATCAAAATCGAAAAACTATAATATTTTTCTGTAAAACAATAATAACTTAATCAAAAAAAAAAAATCATACAACATATTACGAGAATTCACGAAAAATTCACGTATTTACACGATAATCCGTGAGCGTCCGCACGATAATTCTGGTACGATTGTGCGCGCGCACCCCGGCTCCCCGCGACGCCTAGTAGATTGTGTCGCCGGTCACAGTACTTACAGCGGGGCCGGGTGGCCAAGAATGAGAGGGACTCTGAAAGATCTGCTGACGTGTACGTTTAGCAGCGAGCCTTGCCCAAGGAGCCAACGCCGATCTTCAGGTATATCAGGTACGATCACCTGTTTGTGCATTGTTGATCAGCTGATCCATTGTTGATTTGACCAGCGAAAAACACATGGTTGAGTGATGTGTTGCGAATCCGTATAGTGTAATCGTTTTGAAGTGTTGCAATGTTTGAATTTTGTTGTCGTGTTAAGAGTAGAATTTGAAATAGTATAGTACTAAAGAGGTTTTTATCTGTGTTGAAACTGTAACTTGGGATAATTAATGGGGAATGTTAAAATCGATTGCAACTAGGGATAGGCCTATAACTTTATTTTCAACCCATTTGACGAATATTCTACCACTCAAATAGTTTTTACCTAAACTAGTTAACATATTTCACTATGATTTATACATGTATATCAATAATATACAGTATATTATTGATATTCAATATATAGTGTAATATATTTTACTGTATTTTATCCTTGTCTGCATAATGAAAACTAGGACATTTTACTTTGTTTATGTGACTGGTAAGTGTACAATGCGTATTTTATGACCTTGAACTTAATTAGAGAAAGAGGGGTGGATCGCAAGAGGTGAGAAGTTTTAAGGGTGGCAGGGGGTGTGAGGGAATGAGAGAGAAAGAGAGAGAGAGAGTGAGGTTTAGGAGGAGCGGTGCACCACCCTTTTAGCATGACGTAATCAATGTGCCCCATGCTGTCATACATATACAAACATTGTTGAGCATCTATGAGATTGGAGGCAGTGGTTTAATAAATAAACTGTTAATAAAATCTTTTCTTGGTATGGAATCTTTCTTTTTTCATTTTTGGGGAAAACTGAATGTTTAAAATATTAAAAATACTTTGCCTATTTCAAATCTAAAGCTTTATTATAAAAAAGTGGGGTTTTAGATGGGGACAAACAAACTTATTGCTAACTTACGAAACTAAAACTTACAGGTATACTCTACAGCATCAAAGGATTATTACTCATCCATTTAAACTAATACGATCAAGAGGTATTTATTGGGAGTTCTTTTTCTGAAACCCGGTATATACTTGATCTCTATTAAAACCATCTTCACGTTAGTAAATGTCACACCGATTTTTGTGTGTTGTATCCCATTTTTAAATAGCTTGATCAGCTATTATTTTAGCAATTGAAAATTAATACTAAGGTATTTGTGAGAGTCTAAACAGTTATTGAAAACTTTTTTACATTTGAGCTTGTTACAATGACTTAATATGTCCAAATAATTTTACTCGGATCATGTAGAAGAATAAGGATCTCAAAAAATACAGTAGAACCTTGATAACAAGTCTCTCACGAGGATGATGAAATATGACTCATTATCATAAGGTTGTAATTGTGTAACTTTTAACTAAGGAATGTAGAAAAATGCTACACGTTAAATAAGTTTACAATTTTAAACTAAGCATATGTATATAATAAAAATATATATACCGACAATTGTGATAAGTCTTATATTTTTTAGCTTAGCTATATTTATACATCATTGACCTTGATATTGGGGATAGGGTTTAAAGAGCAGAAATATCTTAAGTATCCAGACAGGAATAGTGTTGTCGCGTGACTGACTAGGGGTGTGGTGCTGGAATTGGCCCACCAATCTACTGCAAGTCAGGCATTTACCTGGAGTACAGCTTAACTGGCTTGGATATATCACTTATGACATGCAACTCAGTTCCGCAAACCTATAGGCAGCATGATATAACTTTTAGGAAATATTTAAACCAACAACGAGAGAAAAATATTTAGAAATTTATTTTTGAATTCAAACTCTAAATTAAGTTTTGATTATAATATCACATAATTTTGTTCCTAAAATTACCTTTTTATACGTGTAAAAATGTATGTTCCATGATACAAAATTTGAATAAAAATTGAAAATAATGAGACAGATCATTACTTAGGTTGGAAACTGAACCTAGTTAGGAATTTAAAATTTTAGAATGCATAAAAATGTGAAAATTGGTCTAATAGAAATAACGATATTTGAAATATTTAATTTTAAAATCTTCAGAAATAGTTTATTTTTTTAATTTCTTTTGTTTGCTTAGGTATTTTAAATTTCTAACAGTATCCTGAAAGTTTTTATCAGTCTAATTTTTTAATTAAACAAAAAATTATCATGGATTATTGGATTACAACTGCCTGAGTCAAAAGAATAATAAAATCATATACATACAGGTATTCCAAAAGAAAAATGAGTTGGGTGGATATCAGAATTGGTTAGTTTTTTCATCGACAAGTTTTAATGATTTTATATAGTGTGATAGGGACAATTTGGCTTCTGTGAGGTTGAAAAGAGCTTGCAAAAACTTTTTTATTGCATTTTCAACCTTTAATATATTTTAAAGTATCCACAACCGAAATATCTTAAAATATATATGCAGTCCGCAAACCAGAATTTTCTATTTCTGTCGGCGGGATTTGAATGGATTAGTTCACTAAAATAACCTCACCGCCTGACTGTAAACCACCAATGCTTACATCAGCAAACACGTGAGAGAATACTCTGTCTATTCTTACCAGATGAGTCTATTTTGAACCACTGTAGTGCAGTTTTATCAAATTTAATCATTTATTGAAACAAAATAAATATGTTAAATCTATTTTATATGGCCTGTTGATACACAACCAACCTTTTTATCTGTAATCAGATGTTTTGCTTTTACTTTGAAATATTTGTTTATTAGAATCTCTCGGGGAGCAGAACCTGTACCTCTTAACCTGTGCTCATTGAACAAACTGTCAAATTATAGCTATTTACATTACAAGTGTAGGAAGAGCGTTTTTACATCACGCAGATGAATGTTGTGCAGCTAGGGGAAGCGAGTCGCATAATTGTCCTAAGTGATGTAAACAAGCTCTTGCGTAACGTGTAACGTACAAGATTTTACCTGACCTGACAATATACAGTAGGTTACTAACAATATTTTTCATTATCCATTTCACTCATCTTCTAACAGTAACGTTCTTTTACAAACAAAAGCTAGGTTAGGAAAATTCTTCAAAGTATAACAATAAAATTCAAGCGCACAGCTGATTTTTAGCTTTAAATGTCGTTGGCTCCATAGAGGTATATTTTTTAAGTTATAAGCACTCAATGTTATTTAAATGGGATTCATTACCTCACCGAGTGAGTTTTTTTTCAACTTTACATCACTCGTGAAGTAAAGTTTCAAAAACTCACTCGGGGAAGTAATGAAACCCATTTAAATAACATTGAGTGCTCAACTTAAAAAATTATACCTCCTATGGAGCCAACGTTTAACGCTAGAAATCAGCTGTGCGCTTGAATTTTATTGTTATCCTTTAAAGAATGTTCCTACAACCTAGTTTTTATTTGTAAAAGAACGTTACTGTTAAAAGTTGAGTGAAATGAATAATGAAAAATATTGTATGTAACCCCCTGTAGCCTATATTGTCAGGTCAGGTAAAATCTTGTACGTTATACGTTACGCAGGAGCGTGTTTACATCACTTAGGTGAATAATGCAACTCGCTTCCGCTCGTTGCACAACATTCATCTGCGTGATGTAAAAACGCTCCTACTACACTTGTAAGGTAAATAGCTATTACAGCTGACTTCAATATATATTTGACTATTTACATTATTTCAAAATGTAAACATTGAATCTTTGGAAGCCCATGGAGCGTAGCCCAAGGGAAATATGAAAATATAAATTTAATATTGCAATTTAATCCATTTAGGTGCTATTATTCAAGTTTAAAGTCTAGCTCATCGGGAAGTAAGTTTAAAATTGATTGCAAAATTTGTACCGAACAGACAAGAAAGCGAGCTAATAAAAACGTGTTAAAAATGTTAAATAAAATGCTTACATAGCAGACATGGTGTCGCTTAATCAAATTAATGCATTAACATGTTATGATATATTCTAGTGAAAGATGTTGCACTCCATTCACAAAATTTAGGTTTTAGGGGAAGAAATCACCTCCATTTCAACCCGCCTTTAAAACAATAGCCGAGGTAACGGTTAAATTTAAACAAACATTTGTATTCATCCTGTATCAGCTGCGAGATACATTACGCAATAATGTGTTGGGGGAGTTCTCCTAAAACTGCCTACATTTTGTGAATGGACTACAACATATTGATTTCTTTCAAAATGATGTATTTGTACAGAAAGAAGGAAAGTTTGTTCTTAGCTGTAAATACAACTCACAATTCTATGAAAAATAAACACCTATACAGTATTTACTACTATACCTTCACTCAAATCGACATGTATATAATCGACTTTATACATTAACAGCTTTCATAATAGTGCTTGTTCAAATCACAAGGATAGCCAAAACAAAATGATGAGAAGAACGTTAGATGAGTACTACCACAACTATTTGCAATATTTACACAACATAGGAAATATGAAAATCTAAAAACAAATCATCTCATTAATCGTTTATCAAGTTTGTGCCAAAACTATCAAAGGTGTTTTCAAGAGCAATTCACTAAAGAGGAAATGATTTTCTGCCAAGTTTAGGAAGCTGATATCATCATGCATAATTAATACGTCCTGTTCCGTAACCTACAGCCGAGATATTCGCCAAGATCTCGTGGCGTTCATCTTGACAGTGAACATGTGACTTGTCTGGCATAACGTACTCCATCGCAGTAGTGGCTCACTATGCCAGAGTTGGCAACTTCTCGTAGTGCACGACATTTGTAAGCTGCCAGACAGTGACAATAAGTTTCTTTTACGTTTACAGTTTCGTCTAGAACATGGATTATCTAGGTAGTGGTTAAAATGTTCGCTTTCAAATGTGAAAGATCCTGGTTCGACTTCAAGCCAGATTTATTCTGGGATAGACACTACTTTTAATTGAGCTATCCATTGATAATTAACAGTGCCATCACAATTGCTATCCAATACTTGGAGGATGCAGGGTTATTGAAAAAGTGTTATTGATGGCATGTTTTAAACTTGAACTAATCTGAGAAAGTTTTATTTGTGATGCCAAATAATACAAAATACACAAAATTTTGTTGTGCAAATAATCAAGCAACACCGTAATACTAATTCCTTCCAATTTAATCACTAATACTACATTCACCAAAATCAAATCAGGTCAAAAAGTCTTTTGATGTACATCAGGCACATTAAATTGTGTCAAAACTTTCTAACTTAAGCTTAACCTAAAAAGCTAGTTTTTATAAAAACATTACTGTCCTGTTGAGGACAAGATTCCGCAACCAGAAAGATGTAAGACTCCCATGGAAACACAAATCAAGTTCCAGATAGCTCAAAAACACATTATTTCCACGTACAAAAAATACTCCTCTTAAATCTTTCATGTTATTTTTACATGGAAAATTATTTCACTTTAGCATTTTCACTTTTTAACCGTGAAAATTATGTTATTTTTACATTATGTTCTGGTATGTGTCAACTTTATACTCAGTAAATGAGTCTGCTATAAAAGCCAAACCATTCTTGATTTTCTGTCACTAAGTTTGATGGTGTGAAACGTTAGGATAACAAATAGCTTTATGTGATAGATGAAGTGTCATGAGTCGAAAGAGAGAGATAGAGAATATCTGTAGGTGGGAGAGAGATAGAAAATGTGGGGGGGGGGGTTTACCCCCCCCCTGGTCTGGTTACTAATGCTGGCTCAGAGAGACTTTATGATCCATAACATATAAGAGATGGTTGACCCATATAACAGATTGTAAACACAAGTTTCATCTTTTATTCATAGGTTTATTCCAGGTCAGACGAACTCAGTATATTTTTTGTGTAATGATAACTGTTTTACTTGATCGACTTGAAAATTAAAATTCATCTACTTTAAAATTGAAATTAATTTGTCTTTGGTGGTTCAACATCAAGAGCGGTTTGATTGTGGTTAAAAAAGAATGAATTTTCTCTGAAAGTATAGGAACAAAGTGTTCAGGTCAACAATGTAACAATATAAACAGCTCATTTCACAACAGACAATGTTTTTGGGAAAGCTATAACAAATTCCTAATTTATTAAAATACACTACCTACTTACTATTTGTGTTGAAAGGTTGTAAGAGAACATGTATGTTAGTCCTAAAGTTATCTTCTTTCTTAAGTCAAAAAGTGTTTGGAAATCAATAAAGGTATTAGTATCTAGTACAAGTGGGATAAAGCATGGATTGATTGATACAAATTGCTTGCACATTGTCAACAACAGAATATGGCTGTGGTGTTATTTATCAACAATCAATCACACCATGACACTTTGGCTGGTATTTTGATACAGTATTGATTTGACCTTTCCCATCTGATCCAAACAATTCATAACTGGTCCCTCAATTAATTCTAGTAAATTTTAACATTAGGTCCAATAATATTTTGCTCTTAACATTTTTTTTTATATAAAAAGTATTTTCTACAACTGTATCAGTATTTGTAACAGTAGTAAGGCTTAGAACTATAAATATTTAAAAAAAATTGCAAAACAAGCTTTTCAAAACTTTGAATGTTTGCGTTTTTTCGAAAAAGTTCGTTACATAATTACAAAAAAAAACTTTATGGGTGAAAAAAATTCTGAAAAATATGTTCAATGTGTTGTATTAAAGTTTAATGGCATTTTAGATGCGGTTAACCTTTGGCAAATTTTGAAAGCCAAAAGATAATTTCGAAAACACGTTTCCAGGTTTTACATTCCTGTCATAAAAATTGTTACAAACAAGCTGAAAATATAAATTTTATGGAAATAAAGTTAAATAAAACATAAAAAATGTTAATATACAGAGTACTTGGATTTTTGTAAGTAGAAAGATTCTATGAAGTTGGATCTTACTTTTCTTGTAGAGCTCCAAACATGAGTGTCTAAACTTTTTTCCCCCGACAATTGTCAAGGGCCAGTAAATTCCTAGTTTTTATATGTCATGTTGTTAAAAATAGGTATAATTTATATGAAACTAACAAATTACAACTGGCTAGTTTTCAGCTAATTTAGTCCATAGGTTTTTGGAAAATGGAAAGACATGAAGACTTAATCAAAGGACAACTAGTTTCTATAATACCAATATACATACCATGATGCGGATAATTATCTGAAATTATTATTTAGCTATTGGTTCTACGAGCATATTAACTATTAAATTAAAATTTTATGAATCCTGTCAAACCATTAAAGACCATGAGGTTAACTACCTTGTTCATTTAGCAATTTTGATTTTCAAATGCAGCAAGAATTAGGGTCACAAAGTATATTTGTCAAATAAACACAATTCCTGCTAAATATAAAAAGTCGTCAAACGTTCTAATATTGTTAAGCACCAAATATACATGTCTAAAGAACCATAAAGTTCATGTCAAGGCTCCACCAATTGATTTGACTTTCTTCCAGCTGGGCCTTAGTCATGCAATCCAAACTATTTTTGTTTTTAAGTTTTCCATCTTTGTTCTCGTAGTTCATTAGAATTCAATCTGAATGCTTGAAAGATCTTAAGTTTTGTGTTTAAATAGTTTAATATTGAACCAATTATTTCATTCCATTCCTTTTATATTGCATGAAAACAAATAATTCTTTTGAAGATTGCGAACTTGATTTCAAATGTAACCTTAAGAAGGACCCTTTAAAAACTGATAAAAAGTCTGAAAATGTAATTTACAGTATTGTAAAGATCCACCCATTTACTCAATGGCTTTACAGTTCTATCAGAAATAGTTTCATCATTTTAAGGGCCTCTTGACGTGAGTGCTGTTCAGCCCAAACTAGGCCAAACTGAGATGGAACTCCTTTCTTCATAATGGAAGTGCTTCTGAATAGAACAATATGATGCTCAAAACTGAATTATAAATTTCATACAAAGGCCACTAAAACTCTTGATCACTGGGCTTTTAACAAAGTTTGTTGATGGATATGTGTACCATAAAGAAATTGCATTAATCTAACTTCACTGTCTCGTTCTATTGGTTGCAATTCTTTGAATACATCTAACCTATTTACATACACACATTGGAGTATGCATTATTTTTTAGAAGTACCAATAGTATAATGATTGAGAAAATGTTCAATTCAGCTGAAGTGCATGAGTAAAGTTTAAGAGATAAATGGATTTCCCTGTATTGGGTGTGGCACCTCTTCAATCAAAGCAATGTATTAAATATAGAGTTACTTTGCGATTTAGGAAGTTAATGGCGGACGTAGAAAAACTGTCTTACTATTTGATAGGATCATAACTTTTCTAATGGATTGATTTCATCTTTGGTTTAGCTTATGAAATTCAGTTACATTTTCTAAGGGGTAATTTAACAGAAAACACAAAATTAACGGGTGTTGAAGAAAAATCAGAGGTCTTTTTTTTATTGAAATATAAAATGAAAAATGTTGAGAGGAATTTCAAAATTTTGCATTTTATATTTAGTGAGGTGCTGTATTTAGAAAGGATCCAAACGAAGTGCTTAGTCACAGTTTTTATGCATTTAGAAACTGTTAAGGAATTCTGACGAATCCAAACATATGTTCACAGTCTAGATATTGTGAGATGCTGTTTAGGAACTCTGATGAATCCAAAGTTTTGGTCACAGTCTAGATGTTGTGAGAAGCTGATTAGTAACTCTGACAAATCCAAAGTTGTAGTCACAGTCTGCATGTTATGAGATGCTGTTTAGGAACTCTGAAAACTCCAAAGTTGTATTCACAGTCTGGATGTTATGAGATGCTGTTTAAGAACTCTGAAAACTAAAAAGTTTTGGTCACAGTCTACAGTCTAGATGTTGTGAGAAGCTGTTTAGGAACTCTGAGAAGTTCAAAGTTATGGTCACAGTCTAGATGTTGTGAGATGCTGTTTAGGAACTCTGATGAATCCAAAGTTATGGTCACAGTCTAGCCGGATATTGAGAGATGCTGTTAAGGAATTCTGATGAATCCAAAGTTATGGTCACAGTCTAGCTGGATATTGAGAGATGCTGTTAAGGAATTCTGATGAATCCAAAGTTATGGTCACAGTCTAGCTGGGTATTGAGAGATGCTGTTAAGGAATTCTGATGAATCCAAAGTTATGGTAACAGTCTAGCTGGATATTGAGAAATGCTGTTTAGGAACTCTGATGAATCCAAAGTTATGGCCACAGTCGGGTATTGTGAGATGCTGTTTAGGAACTCTGATGAATCCAAAGTTATGGCCACAGTCTGGATATTGTGAGATGCTGTTAAGGAACTCTGATGAATCCAAAGTTATGGTCACAGTCTAACATATAGTAAGCATGTTATGAGATGCTGTTTAAAAACTCTGATAAATCCAGAGTTGTAGTCACAGTCTGGATGTTGTGAGAAGCTATTAAAGAATTCCAATGAATCCAAAGTTGTTGTCACAGTCTGGATGTTATGAGATGCTGTTTAGGAATTCCACTGAATCCAAAGTTACGGTCACAGTCTGGATGTTGTGACCACGTCAGACAAGGCTATTATAAGCCGCTGGCCTACTGAGACTTGTTCCTTGGCCTGAAGCTCTTGTCTAAATATATCCCTCCTGCCCCCACTCGGGTTACCTCACTGTCATTCTCTCTCTCTCTTCAGTGTCTCGTTTGTTTGTTTGTTTTATACGTTGTGGTCTAGGAATTCCATTATGCTTTAGTGTTTGCTTGCCTGTTCGTTTAGTAAGACAGCAGGTGCAATTTCATATTGTACAGTAAGCAGATTAAATGAAGTTCAAAAGACAAATTTGATGATGGATAACAAAAAACAAATAACTCATTTGGTGGAGTTCAAATACTTTTGTAATACTTTTGAATGGATCTGCTGTCAACAATGACAACAATTACTGTGCAATCGACAACAGTGATATTTTAAATGGATCAAGCTAGCTACAAAACTTCTTGATTGTCCGGAAACCAAAATAAGGAAATTAATATATTTGATGACAAATTGAGACTCAAATTGAAATTAAGTACATTGCCACTCTATTTTTATATAAACAAATATAAATGATTTTGCAAAGATTAATCCATAGAGGGGTGTGTAAAAATAGATTGTATTATTTCCAGACTAAATCGTAAAATGTCTGAAATTATAATTAGCACGAGGTGAAAGAAAAAAGTGACAGAAATATCTCAGCGGAACTTGTTCTTCAGAAAGTGAATTTATGATTTGTGGTCATACACTGTCATTAGTGTCAACATCAACCTCCCTGAGTATTTATCATTCACGCACGTTTTATATAATTTTCTCTTCATTTTTAAGGCCCAGATAACCAAGCTGGGTTTTTGAATAGTATTAAATCTTAAACTTTTTTGGCACAATTCAGGATGAAAAACTTCAAATGATGATCGAATTAAAAAATAGGTTAGAGTTTAGGTACCTATTGTAATGTAATACTAAGTTTTAAGGTACAAAAGGCCAATATATAATATTTTTTTAATTCCACAAGAGATTTAAAAAGTATATTTTTTCATCTTCAGACTGTATTTTATTTTTTGAAATAGGTATCCCGTTTCAATTTTTACTGGACAACTTTTTATAAAGTCTAAGTAAAACTGAAAGGAATGTGTTGATTTTGCCTTTTCACTTGGTTATGGTCCAAAAGGAGCTGTCTTGGTAAATAAGGGATAATGTTACGAAACCCATTATTTTGTTAGGAAACCTTACGCGAAAGGTCACAATATATCTCTGGCACCAACCCAACTAAACTAGTTCAATGCACAGCTGCATTGTATTATATTCACAGTAGTCTGGTTTATAAACTAAATTTAAAATAACACAATGTGGTCAATGTCAGATTAACTAATGAAAAATAAACTCGAGAAACTTTCAACAAAGCAAGCTAAACAACAATGTATCATCAATCTTGCTTCATTGAAAAGTTTTGTTTGTAGTTGTTTCGCAATATTTCTGTGAACTTTCAACTATATTTTTAATCGCTTGAAACCACAAACTCTGTTACTGCTAGTTCATTTTTCATCGGTCGTTCTTTTTCCTCTGTTTTACGCTGCCAATGACATAACTTCAAGTATATTTTAACATTGTTTCACCAATTTCTATAAGTTAAGTCCTGACTATAATTTATCACAGTTTCACTAAACCTTTGACTTTTTTAGATACCAGATTAGATATTTTATGTAGCCAATTGATTCAACTAGAATACAGTTTAATGAGCCACATAGAGTGTGCTACATTTAAATTTACAGTATTTTCTTTCTTAATTCTCGATACTTTGATCACTAGGGACATAATGCTGACTTGGATCATTGGGCTTTTAATAAATGATCCCAACTAAATAAACAGCTGATCTTAGTCAGTAGCTTCACAGATAGTCTCACCATCTACACTCCACTTGGATAGCCAAGAGATGTAGTTACTGATCTTATATTACTAGTAACTTCTTTAAAATGTGAGCTAGGAAATATTTACTCGGGGACGCCGCAATAAATGGGCCCTATGAGCCTGGACCCAGAGGTTTTAGGTTTGTTAGAAGCACAAGGAACAAATCCCCTGTAGGGTAGGTGGAGAGGGGCGCAATTATTGTTTGGGCCCACAGCCCTTCACATGCAAACAGGCAACCATAGGCCTGTAATTACTTCAACTTATAAACAGATTTCAACGTAGGAAATAACTGCAAAAATATATTAATTAAAAACATATGTGTACGTTATTAAAATTACAAGTAGATTTTCAAGCTCAAAGACGGCCACTCTATGATTTATCTGCAAAAGTGAAATATATCTTCCCGTGAACTTGCAGCTGACATGTCTATTTACGTTCCGAGACAGCTCAGAGGGATGAATAGGAAGGAGATGTGAATGGAAGCCATTTGCGCACGGACGGAATCCATGCAATAAAACATGTGGCAATATTGAGCTCTCAGCTGAGCTTGCAGACTATTGTCAGTTCTAGCTGTCAATACTGATATCCGAAGTGTAAACGATGTTTGATGGCGGCTTTTATCCTTCAATTTGAATCTACTTACTTATAGGAAGTCTGGAGTTTGCTATTCCAAATCTTGTAGTATGAAACATGGACGTGGCTGGTATAGAGGTAATGGAACTTCTCTCAAGAAGGTCTGGGTTCAAATCCTGTTGAATACAAATTGATATTAGCTATATGAATTAACCATATAATTTGGAGCACACTGGAATAGGTCTATCCGCAAAAAATTAACAAAAGGATAGGATCCTAAAGCAAAAGGATCTTTCTCTCTACTGTAAAACTCCCACCTCAAGAGGGTTCCACCCGCCGGCTGTTTACCACGTAATTATGGCCCTACAAAAAGAACCTCCTGGCATTATTTAAGTGTTTATCAAGTTGAAATAAACTGTAAAAAATTCACAACGATCCAAACTATGCACTGGCTGCATTGAACTTTGTAGGGTCAACCGGGGCTAATATGAACAAAAAAAGTAAACTTTTGACATTAACTCAAAAATGGTAAATGACAGAAGAAAAGAAAAAATAGTAGTGTATACAGCTCTTTTAGCTGAATCTATTTATTTACTAACAAAAACCATAAATGTAACCATTATAAAAAAAAAAATTAAAAACCACTGTTCACATTAGCCCTGCTAAAAGGGGCTAATGTGAACAGCCCATGGGGCTAATGTGAACACTCTTAATAACTCTTTATTTACAACACTAGGCATATGTGGGGGCTGTTGTGAACAAGCCTAGGGTCTAGTCTACCAGTTGCAATAAGTCTCAATATTTTATCTTAAATAGTTTTTGAGATATGAAGGTATCTTTGGAGAGCCGCAGGTCGCCCTACGGTAACCCTTTTTTTTAAAACCATTTATAAATATTATACAGGGCTAATAATAAGATATAAACAAGAAAAAAATTATCTGTCAACATACCTGAGTATTTATTAAAAATTACTTCCACATACAAATTGTTTAAAGCACTTAAAAAAACAATAGTCTAATTTAAGACAATGCAAATTGTTCGTTTAGGCAAATGACAGTTTATTGCACTTTTAGGCCTATTAGGTAAATATAAAAATGTGGGCTAGGCCTATTCAACACCTTAACTGTTGTCTTTGTAAAATTAAAACTGTTTTATCACTGTAAGGCCTTCAAAGAAGTTTATTGAGGAACTTAAGCCTCAAAAACTTCGACAATTTTGTCGAAGACATACTTATGTCTATCACTGGTTCCACATACATTAGGGGCTGGAAGTTTCCCCAAAATGTCAGTGGTAGAAACAATAAATATATCATCTTCTTTTTTCAGGAATGATTTTTTTTTCTCATCACAGGATTTAAATCCCATCACTTCGATCTCCCCGTCAGCCAGTGTTTTTAACACTGTAGCGACATAGCGGAAGGTGGTACTGTTCACAATAGCCCCCATTCACTGTTCACATTAGCCCCCCAACTTTGAAAGCTTATAACTTTGGCTGTTATTAATATATTTTAACTTTGGGAAAAGAAAAATAATCCCCAATTCTTATTTAACAAAATTCAGGCTTAAGATTATTCCTACAACCAATGTAAAAATTGTTATAACAAAAGTTTTCACTTTGCGCGGAAAAGTTTTTTGGGCGGAAAAAGAGTGTTTTAACAAAGTATTTTTTTAAAGTACCTAAAAGTCAAATTTGAAGTTTTCTCATTATGGACACAAAAAATACAATAAATTTCCTTTCTAATTATATTTTTTTCATGATTAAAAATCCCAGATAAAGGACTTTTTAAGTCATTGTTCATATTAGCCCCAATATTTTGGTGTGTTCATATTAGCCCCGGTTGACCCTAATTGTTTCTTTAAGTGTTTACAAAATCAGTTTTAAAATCCGTAAAATTAGGCCTAGTCTTTTTCATTTGCGATTTAAACTTCTAAATACCTAATACTTAAACTATATTTTTACTCCACCCACTGTAAGCTCTGTAATGTTAAGAGCACAAAAATCCCACAATAATTGGAAACAAATTAGTTTTAGAAAGTTGGGAGCTTGTACTGTAGATGCATATTTAGAATCATTAGCATGTTTACCGGCATCTTGATTTGACCTGGTAGAACACGCTCTTAACGTCAACAACATTTATTATTTAGTATGAAATACAACTTTTAAAAAGTAATCCCCAATTCCCAGCTTATTTTCAAGAGTAAAAAAATGATTTTGCAATACATTAGTGACAAAATATAACTAAACAAAACATTAGACGGAAGATAAATGATTGTAGTGGTCGCTTGTGAATAGAAAGCAAATAAGGGACACATAATTACCTATTGAATTTCGGTTACACGAAAGAAAAGAGTCAGTTGGTCAGGGACAATTGAAGATTGAAAAGTTGATTGGGAATCAAATAAGCACATAAAACATTGATAGATAATATTATGGGATTCAGGGTTGCAAAATATTAAAGATAATTTTTTGCAGGGGAGTTATAAAGCTGAAAAGTATTTTCATTATTCTTTTTCATCTTACTTACATTCGCCTCTCCTCTGAATGCCTACATCCGATCCAGATTGAGTTGAATCATGAATGTGAGAGCTAGAAATTAATGGTGAATGACTAAATTAAATTTACAGCAGATCTTAAACCAGAATAAATAATTACATCCGGTTACCATTAGCTCATACTGAAAAATAAGTTCTTGGCTAACAGATTTATTTTATCGCTACAGATGTAAATGACAGGGAGGAATTTAAAGCACTGTAGGGATTGTTTAATGAGTTGAGTTTTCTCATTTTGTAAGTAAAATAAGACCTCTCACTGCATTCTTTCTGCCGTTGTTTTGTTCCTTTGGTAAAAAACTGTAAATGAAAATGAAAACATAACAAAATTAGATATTTTTTAAACCTTTTTACAGTAAACTAACTTACTTGTAAGCAATTATTTTAATGGGAAACCGTATTTTAATACATCCTTCTAGCTTTAAATTTTTTCACTAATGAGCACTTATAGTTACACTTTTCTGCACAAAGTATGAAGAAGTATATTTTATACTCTTATGAGCAATGTTTGCTTGTATGTATGCTTGCACAAAGATCTTAAAAATATGGCTTCAACGATTTCCTTCAAATTTTGCAAACAATTTATTTCTGGCCTAAAAACGTGATTGACGACTGCCACTAAATCAGGAAAATTTGAATTTCACTGCACAACTCATTTGAAAATTTTCAAATTTAACATTGGCTCTATGGGTTGCCAAGTAACTATGTTGGTTGAACAAAATAACAAGAAAAAAGTAAACAAAAGACTCGTAACATGTGTTTATAACAAGCCATCCTCAGTATACTAGCAAATTACAATATACAGTACAAAGGAAAAAACATCAGTTGTTACTATTGAGCAAAGATTACACCGAAAATTACTCGATATAAGGAAAAATAGTTCCGATAAAATACTGATCATTTTACTTGGCTCTCTCCTACCAAAACTTAATCCCCAAGTACTGAGGCAATTGTTAGCAAATTTTATTTTAACAGTTAAACCAATGTTTAATAATATATTTATTTTATGTATATTAGATTGTAAACAAACATTTTCAATCAGCTGTTTTAATTCAAACAAACTGTAAAAAGCATGACAAGTGATTTTTGCTAGGTTAAAATTTCCATTATAATAAATTTAAATTCCATTGAAACTTAAATAATTAAAGCCAAAATTAGTTGTAAAATGAAATGTGAGTTTCCTTTATATTGCTTTTACAATCAAAATAAACTATATACCAAGTTTTTTTCTTATGTACAATGTAGAGTACAATCTGTACAGTACATCTTTATCCCTGTTTTTGGGGGAAATCCAATGATTTTTCATACAGTTTTTTTAGGTACCTAGTGTCAACAGTGTGTGTTTGGAACAAAAGGTGCATTCTAAGTCCCAATACCAATTATTATAGATTTTTGCTAGGTAGCCAAGTTTTCAATATATTTCATAGTTAGCAGTGACGTAGCCAGGATTTCAAAATAGGGGGGGGGGACGACCGTCTAAAAGGGTAAATAAAAGGCTAAAAGCTAAAAGGTAAAAGGGGGTTCCGGGAAAAATTTTAAAAATATAGGCCCTAAAACTGTGTTTTTTAACTCTCTTGGCATTGAAAATCATCAACCCCAACGCCAATACAGAATGATTATATAATTTTACATTTAATTTAACAAAAAATATTATATTTAAGACCGGAAGGGGGGGGGGGGGTCCGGACCCCCAGGACCCCCCCTGGCCACATCACTGTAGTTAGTTAGTTTTATACTAATTGAATTATTGTAAAAAAGAGCGTGAATCCTAAACACATGTTGGAGAACTCTTAACAACAGTGTATTCCAATGCAGGTATCAAAAGCCTCAACTGTTCAGAACATTAGTTCATGCTAAAACCTTTTACTGTAGTGATTACAATTCATTTTACAAGTATAGAAATTTTTTTCTGTTGCAGGAAACAATGTGCGGGGTGGCAAGGAGTGGTGTGGGCTGGACGGGGATGTCGGGGACACAGGCTGCGGGGGTGTCGGGACGGAGGCGGGGGAGGGTTCCGACGCCGGGGACCAGCTGGAGGGGACGGACACAACTCCGGACGACGCTCTTCACCTCCAGAGACGGGTGGGACTCCTCAGTGGGGTGGCTCTAATCGTCGGAACTATGATCGGTAGGTTGTTCACAATTAAAATGCCTACCGGTATAAGTTATACTTTTTTGGAGAAGTCAGCAACCTTAGCACGGTTGTTATTATGGTTATTGGTTTATTGTCAAAATTATGGTTTTTTGTTTAACCATACATTTGTCATTCCACATAGTCCTGGGTCTATGCGTTTAAGGTAAGGGTTAAGTTGGTACAGTACTAGAGTGAACTGCACTGATAAAATTAAGTGGCGAGCACCGAACGAGAATCCACAACATCGCTGCCATAGTTCTTCATGATACCGACTGAGCCACCAACTTGCCTAATAGCATTGACTTTTTAGAGTCTGATGTATACTAAATGCAAGTTGCATCCATAGTACAGAACAGGGTCTTATGCAAGATGGTCAAGCTATTGACAACACTGGAAACCTCGTGTATATCGTCATGCAGGTTGTGTCAACTTCTTATGACCCTCGTGAAGGCACTAAAGTTTGATTTACTTATTTGGTACCTACTGTAATTCTTCAGTTAATGCTAAGATAGTACAAGGAGATTTTCAGAAGAACTCCCATTTGTTATGTTCAACTGTGTGTTTCAGGGTCTGGGATTTTCGTATCGCCGTCTGGCTTGTTGATCCGCACGGGATCGGTCGGGATGAGTTTCGTCATCTGGATAGCATGCGGCGTCTTGTCGCTTTTAGGTAGGTCAATAGACAAGACGGGATTGATTATTCCTTCAACAATACAAACATAATTGTACTGGACATCATCAATAGTAAAAGACTTTTCACAAATTAAGTGGTGCTAAATTAAATCCACAATGGAAAAAAAGAATCAGCTGGTGTTTTGTATATCAAATCTGGGAATGTGGTGTCTATTGGTGAAAAAAACTCTATAGAACAGCCAATAGAGTTGAGAATGTTGAGAATATTAATAGGTTGTTGATGCTAATGGTTTTATTTTTTTACATTTTATTCAGAAAAATGGATCACACAATCTTGTTAAGGTAAAACTTGTTCATTGATAGATAGCAAAAACTATAGGCCTAGCGCTATTGGAAGAAATCTCCCATGGCCCTACTAAAAATTGTGGAAGAATGAGGTGTTACAACTTCATATATCATATTTTTTTGTTTCATTATTTTCCACAAATTGTATAGTTTTTTTGGGTTTGTTAATTTCAATTAGAAAATGCACACTTTTCTCTATTAGTATAATTGTGCTTGCACGAATACTTATAATAATTCTTTTTTTATGTGCAACTTATAGTCGTATTGTACTATACATTTTAGTTAGGATGCAAGAAGTTAACAACATTTAACTTTTTTGGTTTGCAATAGATTGGAATACTTGCTGTATCCAATATTTAATCGTAATATTTACTCTATATTATCCATTTATGTACGTTATATGTATAGAAGACATAGGCTAGTTTCCTACCATACTTTGTAATATTGTTAAATAGGAAAAAGTCATACACCCATTGAAAAAATAACTTCCTCAAATTCACACTCCAATTTCACAACCTCTATAAAAAGCATCCGAGGATTGATGCCAATTTGGACTTGTCTTCATTCATTGCACGTGTTGCTTTTGACAACTCGTGATCCTGACTGAACTATTTCTATTTTTGTCGAATGTAACTGAAAATATTTTTGATCCCATTTATTTTCAAAAAATTATGATAAAATTTGAAATTAATTATGATATTTTTATTTTCTGGTATTAAGTTAATGTAAATAATATTCTTATTTTCAAATTTGAATTTTTGTACATGCTAAGGAGGAAGAGACTTGTGGTACGAATTTTACTTGTTGAAATAAAGTATTTTTAATTTACATCTAATTTACAATGATGTCGAAGCCCAACAAAATGAATGGTAATAATTTTGATTGTGAATCTGAACGTTTTAAAACCGAATTCACTTCTCGGAACAAAAAGTGAAGAGAGCTATCAAGTGTTGAGTGTTAAGTGATGATGTGCCTCACATTGACTTAGTTAACCCTAGGTCAGCGCAGCACTCGGGTATCACGTGATGTCTCCGGCCATTTAATTCCGATCCTTGACTCTCAGTTTGTCTTTGTCTCGCAATGAACTTATTAACATCATATTCTAGAAACATACCATTGAAAGTAACATCATTTTTGTTCCTTGGTAAAAATATCCTTAGAAAATTCAGTACTTACTCTTAAAATAAATTCAAATATACTTTTTGTTTGAGGCAAACTTAAAAACTTGAAAGGAAAAAGTCTACGAAATTAATTTAGAGTGATTTATAGATGTTTTTTGATATTTAGACAGAAAATTCTAGATTAAATGTACCATTGAGAAGAATAAAATCATTTTTGTTAAATTTAGTAGGATTTTTGGGAAACATCACACTTTTAGGTAATACAGTTTAAGGTATTTAAATATTTAAAATAATAAATCAATAAAAATAAGTATTTATTTGAGGCCAGTAAAAAAAAATTCAAAACATGACTTTCTCCTAAAGGGATATATAAAGTCTAGATGTGTACTGAGACTGAACATTCAAGATTGAAACACTGAGTTGAATAGAAACTTTGACTATCGATACAACTTCAGTATCCATTAGTCAATGACAGAAGCCAAACTAGTGAAAAAAAGAATTCAGTTAGCCAAACAGCACCTGTGGGAAATTGATCTGGAAACCATCATCCTCTATGTGCAGCTAAAATTTATTTCTGATCATTTATAAAATATCCTAAAATGTTTACTACTTGTTTGAATCTACATGAAAATGTTCTCAAAATGATTATATAAAGTTATTGATGATTTTTAAGAGATGAATATCCACTTTTTTCTAATAATTGCTATAAGGAATTGTAGATTAAATAAGAGGACAGCTTTTTAAATAATGCGTATGAATTCGTAGTTCGCTTGTATGCCACAACGAGGCTCCTCGCCACTTACGGGCATAGTTTGTGAACAGAATGGTGCAATTTGCAGCTCTGTAGCTGACATGTACTCTTTGCTGTGTGTTTTTAACATTTGTTAAACCATAGAATTTCCTGCCGCGTACAAGATAAGGTCAGTGATACATTTTTTCTTTATAAGAAACATAGCCAAAGCCGACATTCATCGCCAGATGACTAAAGGCTATGGCACTAATGCAATGAGTGAGGGTAAAGTGCAGAAATAGGCTAGGGAGTCCAAACATGGCGGTGAAAATGTTCATTTTTGGTGGATTCTCACAGAAGACCACAAAGGAAAAGGATTTCACGGCCATTTTTACACTCCATAACCCATTTTCACGCATGAATATACATCAGAACGGGCTACAGATTCCATTAAGGATGTGGAAGTCTACTTGCTCCTCCTTTTAACTCCTAGCCTCAAATGCCTGACTGGGGTACCTTCTAAGGGATTGAGATCGGGAATAAAACAGAAACTTTCCTTTCATGGACCAGTTTCCCAAAGTAAAAGCCAATCAATTGACAGTTAGGTAATTCATAGGAGAAGCATACAGAGTTACAGACTCACAAATGTTTGAATTTATACATATAGATTTATATCAAAGCTGTTGAGGCAACTCTTTACAAAACCTGTCTAATGGCCTTCATCCAAATTTTGTGCGCATGATGTTGTACTCACAGGCAATAATTGTAAATCTCAAAACAAAATGCAATTAACATTAATGGGGTGATTATAAAGAAGTAATTGGAGTAGTTTGAGAGTATAATGTTTGTTGTGTGGGTACCGTGCCAAGTTACCTGGCATTGGATATATTAGTTTGGCACGACACAGCTTCATATCGATGCTGCATTCCTTGCCTTTGTCTTAGGATGGTTTACCTCTGTGTGTCTACATTCCAAAGGAGTAATAATTAACCTTAAATTTGCTTTGAAAATGACCAAAAAAATGTATAAATTGAAAAATTAAAGAAAGTATTTAAAACTTCAGCTTTTTGAGAGAGGATCTTAATAATTTTAAAAGATTATATTTTATTATTCATGATTCTTACCTGTTTATGGTGTTTGCCTGGTGGGAACGGCGTTTCTACTCAGTATAAATGGGCGACCAATGTTTTTTACGAGATGATGGTGAGCGCTACTCCAGTGAAAAATATACAATCACACCACTGTTGTCGATTCAATTCTGAAAAAAAACTTCATTGTAGCTTAATGTTTTTTTCAAAGCTGGACTCAGTTGTTCATTATCATTGTGTTTTTAATGTACGGTTCAAAAAAAAGGAACAAGTCATTAAAAAATCTGTAAAGTTTATCTCACTCATCACCCACACCCTGGTTTGCATAAAATATCACTCAAATTTTCTAGCTGTCTTAATTAAGTGATTAAAAGACACAAGACACTAACAACAACAATATAAGTTATTGGTTTGATTATAAACCGGTACACTTTCAATGATTATGTTTCTCTATTAATGATCCAATGTTAAAATTGTGGACGCTCTGGTCTAGACCCCTCTAGGAACAGAGTGCAGGGCTTTGGTCCCTGAAAACCTAGGTTCGAATCCCGCTAGATGCAAACGGCTTTAGCTATATGATTAGACGGGAACCTTGTAGGTCTAGCCTGAAGTAATGTGTAAAAACAGTTCTAGGGTATATCTTAGGGTCCTAGGATGTAGAGGTGGAACAAAAAGTTTGTAAAGGCTATTTACGTGTAGCAATAAATCTTCCCAACCTGTTTTGTCGACACCCTATTTTTTACAAGTCAGAAATAAGACAACAGAGATTGAAAGAGATGCGTAAATGAAGCAGACCCGTGTAGAACAGCAGCTATTCTTGTGCTGGCTGATACTGCTGGCAATGTTTGTCCATAGCACACGCTTGATGATCCGTGACCTTACAACGGACCTGATAAACAATACCTTGTACTACATTTATAATTGTACACGATAATACGATTGTATAGGTTGTCTCGCCTCGATCAAATTGATCTTTGTTTTACTACCACACTTGTTTACACCATTAAAAACAAGAATTGATAGATTTAGATTTATTAACGAAAATGTTTACACAAAATGATGTTTTCTTATGGATATTCTTCATGGTAGGTTAGGATTAGTTACTGTCCAAGGGGGAAAGAGCCTCCAAAGTTGCGTATGAGAATGAACAAAGACAATTCCATGCATACGGCTTTAATCTTTCTTAATGGTAATCAAAACTATTGTCTTTGGCAACAAACTTAATTTTACAAGTGAGATGAGCATGTAAAAATACAAGAAAGCACAGGTGATGTCTTCAACTCCAGCTGATTCTTTTTCAACCTAGGAATAAAAATAATTACTTTATTACACTACTTACTCTATTACAAACCATGTCTCCAAAACAGCTGTTTTCTGCAGCAAATAATTTATTTGTTTCCTCGTTAAAAAATATTAACCTAACCAATCAAAAATATTTTACCTGTTCAGGTGCACTGGCCTACGCTGAGCTGGGAACTATGAACACGAGTTGTGGTGCCGAATACGCGTACTTCATGGATGCGTTCGGTCCACTTCCAGCATTCCTGTTCTCTTGGGTGTCCACACTGGTGCTCAAACCCTCTCAGATGGCCATCATCTGCCTCAGCTTCGCCAAGTACGCTGTTGAAGCCTTCGTCTCCGAGTGTGAACCACCCGACACTGTCGTTAAACTGGTCTCTGTACTGTCTATATGTAAGTTTGAGGAAATAAACATTTATTATTTCATTCGGGAAATATTTTAGTCTATTCTTTAGCTGAAGAAATTATAGTTTTATTTAATAGCTAATTAAACAGCTGATCTTAGTAACAAAGCTACACAGGTTATCTAACTTAATTCCACTAAAAATTAAACATATTTTATTTTATATTGTTTTTACAGACTAGCTGAAGAAAAGCTGGACTAGCTTTTCATGGAAAAGCTTAGGCTATCTTTTCATGAAGAGCGTTTAGTGGTTCACTGTTTGTTCCTCGTTATTGAACCAATTTAAACTATCTAACATACAACTGTCTTTGATCCCTGGGCTTTTAATATGCGGTCATGGCTATAGAAACAGCTGATTTTCGACTTCTATTAATGCGTTCAATTTCTTTTTGAGTACTGGACAATGAGTTAATGTTAATTGACAGTCAAAATTGTAAGTATTTTTTTTATTTTAGTGGTGATCATGTACATCAACTGCTACAGTGTGAACCTGGCGACCGGAGTTATGAACGCGTTCACAGCTGCAAAGCTGATCGCCATCCTCATAGTCATTGTTGGAGGCGCATGGAAACTTCTAGAAGGTGTGTTGCATTGTTGACTGGACTGTACACCACTACTGTAACAGTGAAATATAGATAAAGCAATATTTGTTTACTACTCGCATTGTAAGATCTGAGGGGTTGTAGGGAGCTATGAATGTATGAGGACGGAGGAGTTGATGAACTGTGTGTTATGCAGCATGTTAAAAGAATCCGTAAATGTAGTTGTATGCATGAAGTGCCTAAAACCTGGTGTGTATAAGTACAGTCAGGGGTGGCATAAGGGTTGTCTGTAAAGTTAAAGTACACTGTAAAGTTATGCCACATGGAAACAGCCATGAATCCTTGGTACAATACTTAATCGTCCCCAGAGAGAGAGAGTTAGACAATAGTGGGTATGGACCATTCCCTTAAAAAAACACTTTTAAAATGCCAAAGGCCTAGATATACCCAAAATAAAACACAAATTTAGTCAGACAACCCAAGACCAGATAATTAAGACTCTGTATGATACAATATGGTAACTTAAATCTTTGTAACAAAGTTTGACTGGACTTGTCTGAATGATTTCGGGAAAGATTATACCATCTAAAATACAAACACAGCATATTTCTCACAGTTACATCACTCAAATTTAAACAGGCTGATTAGATAAACAAGGTGGTTAAAGTTTAGAATATAGTTGTTGTTTGATTCTTTTCTATATTGTAAATTTTACAAGTTGTATTAAACTGATCAATAAACGTTTTCATCAAACAATTCAGATTAAAACAATAAACATTTGAAATTCCAATGTAGAAAGAAAGTATTACATGATACTTTACACTGTAAAGGAAGCTGGCAATTCAACCAAGGGTAGTAAACCGTTAGTGCCTATAGGGGATGTGGGGGGCAAGTTGCAAGTTATAGCCCATTAGGGGGAAGGGGGGGAAGTAAGTGGTTGGAGCAATGACCAGGTCACCTTCTTACTCTCTCCCTCTTTCTCTCTTGTGTAACAGATTTTCTTTCTCGCTAGAGTGACCTGATTTTTATCTTTAATAAAAGTTTCACCTTTCAAATGAACAAAATATTGCTTGCCTCGTGAACAATTTGTTATCAAATTAAGATGAGTCACTTGATAACTCAAATATTTTTTCATAGCTTATTAATAGGGTAGGTAAAAAAAGTTAATAATTTTTTTGAGTTGTAATACCTTGGAAAAGTTGCTACGCCTTTACTTTAAGAACACAAGGATGTATCACACATCAAGGGTAATATAACTAAATCTTCACTCACCACTATTTATGTCACCATTACCACAGAAAACGTACTACTATACCCAGAATGCCAACCGCATGGTAAAAAGCATTAAGCGGTTTGAGAGAGCTTTGCCTGTCAATCCGTAGGCAGCGCCACCAGCGTTGCCATGCAATAGCATAGCAACGCTGGTGGCGCTGCCTACGGATTGACAGGCAAAGCTCTCTCAAACCGCTTAATGCTTTTTACCATGCGGTTGGCATTCTGGGTTATAGTAGTACGTTTTCTGTGCCATTACTTAACAAAGACGGTAACACAGGTTTTGCTGAACACGGGTGTAAAGGTTTACCAGTGTAATGGGGGTTGTACTACACCTCTCACCCTACTAGTGCAGTAGACGATTGTGTGTTATTTTAAAACGGTTTCTCCAGCCGGAAACACAATCGTAGATTGAGGATTAAAATCACATCTCGATCAGGTTTGGTGTTTAACTCATGAGAAGTTAATTTGTACGTAACAGGGCTTGATAGGACACCACACCTACAATAAACCATGGATGGCTCCTAAATTGATGGGAAGGGTTGACTGTTCAAAAGTTGCTCCCTCTGATGATGCATTTTGCTACCTTTTATCTATCCTCATAGAGGTGGGTTCACCACAAACAGCTTATTTAACAATAAAATATATTATTGTGTTCATATGATGGAGAAAATACATGATAATATAGGTATATGAGTTGTTCCTCAGGTTCAAATGATTTAATTTTCACTCTTACGTCTTTCCAGGTAACACACAAAATCTAGAACAGCCGTTCCAAGGGACGACTTCGTCCATTGGCAACATCGCAACAGCCTTCTACACCGGGTTGTGGGCGTATGACGGCTGGAACAACTTAAACTATGTCACGGAAGAAATAAAAAATCCATCAAAGTAAGTGCTGTAACAATTATTCATTTACAATAGATATTTGTCCACACAAGTACAGTAGAGTCAATATTATCCAACCTAGACTAACTACGACAAGATAGGTTAAGCAGACAGGTCAGATAACACAGGAAATAGAAAAAAAACAAACTGTTATCATTTTAAAAATAATCAAATGAGTGTTTCTCCATTAAAAAACCTATACATGATCACTGAAACAACCAACTTCCTCAGCCACAAAAAATAACCGACACATCCACTTAGCCACCGGTTTTAAATAGCACTGAAACTAGTTAAGGAAAGCAGAGGGTAATGCAGCTATAAGGAATTGACAAACTGTGTGGTATGCAGTGATGAAACAATAAGAAAGTACAGTCAAGTGCAGTGACCTAAAGCCTGACGTATGTATCTTCCGAGTTTGGGTGGTAAAAGGGATTTTCTTGGCTTAACCGCTATAGTGTATAGTCATACCTTACAATTTCACAGTGCTTGATCATCCTCAGGGGGTCGAATAACAGAATGTTGGATATAAATGAACATTGAATAATTGAGGCTCTTCTGTAGTATAATATCACTTCATTGATATTTTTCATTTACTTATAGAAATGAGTAAATAGTTGTATTTTTTCTTAGTTCAACTTATTAATATTTTTTTTCCTAACTTATGCTGGTTTTCCACACAGGAATCTTCCTAGAGCAATAATCATCGGCATCCCACTAGTGACGGTCTGTTACGTGCTGATAAACATCTCCTACTTGGCCGTAATGTCTGCGGCAGAAATGGTCGAGTCGGAGGCGGTTGCTGTTGTAAGTATTAATTTATTTTTCTTACAGTTGCCAAAAAAGCACCGTTTCTGTGCAGGTTGAATCTTTAAAAATGATTTAATTCTGCATTCTTTCATTTTGCCCCACTATCTTGTTTTACTTTGCCGTACTCAAGTTTTTTATTCTACAAACAAAAAAAGATAAACATGCAACAACCAGATGAGGTTAAACAACGTTTTGACCACAATGGCTATAAAACTTGTTGATCAGCTGTTGCACTGACATTGTTTACGTTTAGAATAAGAAGAATGGATTTAATTGTAGAATAAGGCATCAGAGTACAATATTTAACTATTGAAATATTTGATAATCTCATTGGTGAAATCAACATATTTTGCAGACTTTTGGCAACCGAATCCTCGGCCTCATGGCATGGCTGATGCCTTTGTCCGTCACAATTTCAACGTTCGGCTCAGCCAATGGAACTCTCTTTGCAGCTGGAAGGTAATGAATTGAATTTGCATCCCTCAGTTGATTAAAGGCAGGTTCAATCGTCACTCCACTAAGATTGTATGGTGTGCTGGTAAATTTTTGGCCTTAAGCTATGGCTGATATTTTTGAAGTATGAGTATCTTATCTGTGTTTGTTGTATCTAGTCTATCATTCTACATGGACTATGCATTTTCAGACCTAAAACATATGTGTTAATGAAAGCAAATTTACCACAACTATTTTCAACCATGGTACTCTTTCTTTCCTGTGTAACCATCATTGTCTTGTATTTGTAATTTTTTATAACAAAAATAATAAAAGATTGCATATCTTCTTGTTCATGACACCAATGTTTTATGTTGCAGACTGTGTTTTGCAGCCAGCAGAGAGGGACATCTGATGGGGGTCCTGTCTTACGTACATGTAAGGAGGATGACACCTGCCCCTGGACTAATATTCCATGTAAGCATTTCAGTTGACGTATGTCCTATATTTAAATATTCCTGGTTCAGTACCTGTATACTAGGAGAGTTTCCAGTTATTTTATTAACATGAAGTAGTGCTGTTCATGATCTGATCATGGCATTATCTAATGACCTCATTAGTTCCACTGTTTTCATTTCACATGGATTTTGGAGGTTCAAAATTGAATCAATGCTGGATGATCATCAACTATTGACAATGAAGATGTTCCAAAAGCCTCCCCTCTTGAATTCTATCGTAAATAATTTGTCTTTTTGAAGTCACTTTTACAAAAAACTCATATGTCTAGCTATATCTGACACCGGTTTATCGCTGTTTCAGTCTCTCATAGCAATAGCAATGGTGCTGTCGGGGACAATCAACTCCTTGATAGACTTCTTTAGCTTCACGGCTTGGATCTTCTACGGAGGAGCGATGTTGGCGTTGATAGTGATGAGGTTCACCAGACCAAACTTCCCCAGGCCCTACAAGGTACAGAGTAGTCTTATTTAGTCTGCGTGCACGGCCGCGCTATGGCCCGTGGTGTAGGGGGGAGTGTTTATTGCTCATTTCAAAAAACATCTGGCCCACTCGGCTCTGGGGTTGTTCAGCTGTCTTCATGGCTAGGCGTGGTGGAGGGGGTTGGTGAAATGTACACAGGACGGCTAGTAGAGACGGAACCGCACGCCCAGACTGCTTGCACTTACTGTAGGTTACAACTACAAGCAATGTTCTAGAAAAGGATTCTGTAGAGATAAATTTGTTGGAATTCAAATTCTAACTATATACTAAATTCTAACTAAAGTGATGCTATGTGTGTATCGACTATCTGTGACGAAAAGGTGCTGGTTTTAGTAGCTCTGTACTCTTAGTAATATTACAAAGGAGGTTATCTTTAGTTGTTTTCCTGCTATGAAAAAATCGTCTCACTTAAAAGTCTTTTGACTAAAGTCTTCATATGCGATATAGGTAGACCGAGCTGTATTTAATGTCTATGATAAAATAGGCGCAGATCTAGTAGCTTTGTTGCTCTATCGTGTATTAGAGGTAAGCTGTTCAGTTGCAAATATTCTCTATATTTAAATTAAACAATCTATGTCATGATCCCAAAGGAGACTATTGAGAGTTAACCCTAAACAATTAACTAATACAAAATATGCTATTCTTAATGTTAATTTCAAGTTTAAAGTCTTGCACTCATTAAACCTAATTGTCTTAAATCAATCCTGGAGGCAATGCTGGATAATTTGTATAAATTTTGAATATAATGAAATTATTTTACCAACTGCAAATGTGTACAGCAGAAACCAAGTTAGAAATCAATATAAAAAATGTTTCTCCATTATGATAACATGGGAGACAGTGACTGAATTCAACACATTCATCATCTTGGTAAATAGGGTGTTGCACTATATAGAAAATCAAATTAAATCCAAGAGAATTATTTATGTTAAAGAAGATTAATCAAACGAGAATCTTTTACCGGCCTTCACAAATAAATGACAAATACGGGACGTAAACTGCAAACATAGGCTTTCCACCATCTTCTAACAAAACCAAAATACCCGAAAACGCCAAATATAAAAGATCAATAAAAAGTCCTACTTTCCCTGTGTCTAGATTGCGCACGATTCCATGTTCAAATAGATACTAATTTATTTGTGGTAGTCAAACTTCATCAAAATCAGAGTTATTGTGCCTACAGATGGATAAACAAAGAACAATTGAACAAAATGTGGTTTTTCGGCTTCTGGAGACCCTAAAATGACAAATTACAATTGATGGATTGAAATCTCACGTTAAACTCTACAGTAATAGCTATTTTCCTAGAAAACACTTTGATTCTGGGTTGCTTTCCAACAAACCAGATGAAAAGTACAAACCCCTTAACACTTTCTTCAGTTGAATTACAAATTGGCCTATAAAAGACGCTTATTCAACCAATTCTCTGTTTGCAGGTGCCTATTATCATTCCAGTTTTGGTCCTGGTAATCTCTACGTATCTCGTCATAGCTCCCATCATAGACACACCCCAAGTCGAGTACTTGTACGCGTGTCTCTTCATCATAGCAGGCCTCCTGTTCTACATACCCTTCGTACACTTCAAGTACAACCCAGCCATCTTAGGTAAGTACCTCTTTTCAAACTCTCTCATTTCCTCAGTTAACAGGTACGTACTTGTTTGAATATGTTCGGATTGATTTCGTGATTAGTCCGAAATGTAAATTCCATGCGTTTTGTTTTAAAATCCAGGCAATGGGAACAGCACTGATTGTGGATTGAACAAATGATAGTTTAAAGCTACAGTATTAACTATTTATTAAGTTAATGTTTACGAAAAAGTGGAATTGGGATAGAGCTCTAAAGGGTTTTGAAAGTGATAGGCATCATACGTTAAATTGATTTGTTCTTTAAACTAAATATTGGTTAGGCCTGTATAGTTTTTGGTTGGTTTAACGACAAACAAAGATTTGCAGCTTTTAATACTAAGATAACTCAGGGTATCAAAGGTAATTTATAAATTAGGGTTCCTCTACAACAAACGGTAGACTCATGGTTATCCTAAGCTCAAAGAAAAACAGTCGAGAGAAATTGAAAAAATTAAAACTAGATGGGTGTTTTGTGACTCTATATGAAACACTGACATCAATTTTAAAATTATTTTATTTTATTTATTTTTTTTTTAACCAAAGGACTCTTTTTGTTTAATGTTTGACTATTGATGTTCAACTATTGATTAAAGGATATTAACATATTTTTTTAAAATTTAATTGTTGGCATGAAAATTAAAGTTTTATTTAGTCCTCTTCAACACGGGCTTAAAAAAATAAATTATGAAAGTAGGCCTAGGCCTATTTGGGGGAAGTAATTTTTCCTGGTCCCTTTCAATATACTTTTAAGCATAATTATCAGCATCGCCCTAACCAGGAGAACTATCTGTTCAACAAAAATTTCCTTTAATAATCACGAGTCTACTAGAGTACAAAATAATTTAAAAAAATTCCAAAACTAAATGCTTAGAGCTGAGTCAATGAATCCGACATGCTTTATATTTTTATTTGCTCATCCCTCCCATCATATTAAGTTTCTCATTAACTGAGTACGTTGCTGCTACGGTGGTCGAGGTAGTTTAGGTCTAAGTACGTAGTTGTTGTGCTGGCGACAGTTTGCTGGCGACAATTTCCTTTCAGAGTGGCCGATTGTTGTCCGCCTCAGCCAAGTGCGGTGGTTGGCAGCATCGACCTCCTCTGGTAAGTAGGCAGGGATTTCCTCATCGCATTCTAGTTTTCTCAATCCTTCATTTGTTCATTTTCTATTCCTCAGTTGCTTGTGTTTTGTTGTTTAATTATACATTGTGATTACAGCGCAGGGTTTTGCGTCAAGCTGCTTTAGAATGTAAATTTTAATTTTATTTCAAGAATTATTAATCTTAATTTTGAAGAGTACACTTAAGATTTGAGTTATTGAATTTAATGGAGACTAGTTCTTATTTGGTTCAAGAATGAATTTTAACGTACTCTGGTATTTGAATAGTTTTTTTTTTTTTAGATTTGTGCGTTTGAACTTGGATTTGTAGTTGGTGGTTAGCATCTCGATTGGTGCAAGGGAGAGTTTGATTCCCGGTAAATCAACAAACATTTGAATGGTTTACACCTTTTTTTCCTTTAAAGGAATCAGTTTTTTATTCAAAATGCCACTGGTGTAGGAAATAATGATAAAAATAAAGAAAGAAATACAACACTGGAAACAGTTTCTAATTGCACATTTGGAACTTTGGGAGTCCTGGGTTATCGAAAAAGTCAAAAATAGTGAGTGACATCTGAAAAATATCTCTAAGAATAGCGACAATACGGTTAAAACAGAGAATAAGAGTAGAAAAGGGTTAGGACCGAGTATCAGGCAATTTTTTCCGTGCTTTATCGTAATTTTTCACAATCACGATCTCAGTTGAATGCCCATGAACAAGCCAGAAATGCTTGATGCGCAAAAAAAAAAACCTGTAAGTCAACGTCTGGAATGGCAGGGTTTTACCAAAAATTCAAAAACCTCTTCCAAGTGATCCATTGCAAAATTACAGGAGGATATTTGTTAATTCTATTAATTTATGAAATGTATAAAAATAAAATTACCAAAACAATTTCTGTAGAACGCCATGTAAAAGTTACCTAAATTTCTTGCACAAGTGTGTGGTTTATGTAAATACTATTTTAGTAATATGCTTAACCAAAGATTAGTAATATCACTCATAGCTTCTCAGATAGGATTTTCCACAGGAGTTTGGAATCACCTTCGGTGAGTGTTTAACGAAGATACTACCTGGTAACCTAGAAATAATATTTTGACTGTCCTTACATTTAACTGGTTTTGTTTTACATCTGCATTTCACGTCCATCCTAATTCCACTTGATCCTATTTCATAAAAAAACCTGACCGCATAGCACAATGCATGAACTGCAATATTTCTCACATTGGTGTGTTTTCTGATGCGACAAGTTTTACGCCGGAACTAATAAACCGGTTCTTTGATTGCAGATAGTGTCACAGTATTCTGTCAACTACTACTAGAGGTGGCCCCTACCCAGAGCGTAGTCTATGATTAATACGTCATCGTCTATCTATGGGTGTCTAATTAAGTTTTATAATAGTTACTCTACAAAAGTGGAAACCGGTTTTGTACAAGATGATTTTCATCGAGGCTGTGCAATTTGAACAATTAAAATTATTTATCAAAGGTGCATTTAATCATGGAACAGGATTTATATTTTACCTAAAAATATATCATTTTTACAAGTGGTAAATTTTTACCCATACCGAAGCATAAATTTCATTTTTAAATATTGAAATTTTATCAGTAAAGATTGCGTTGTTGTGACATAAGAAATAATTTTTGTTTACTTAAAATGAGCATATTGTTTGACATTTAGAGAACTAACTAGAGATGTAATCTGTGATAACGAAACTAGACTTAAAATTTAGAAGAATTATTCTTTCTAATACAAATAGTTTTAAATCCAACTAAATTGATTCAATGTTATCACCCAATTTTATTACAGTTATTACTTGTTGAATTACAATTTCACAAAGCTTTCTCATGTTATAGTGCATAGGCCTACTTAACAAAATTTTCTTGTAACTTAGTAGAGAAAAGATATTTTTCAAAGTTTTTCATTGTCTTGATAGTAAACAAAATAAATTGCTAAAATGAACTTTTAACAAAGCAGTATAAAAAAGATACCAATCAGTGCCAGAAATCTCTGTATCTATTTAATAGATTTATTTTTTTATACCTACCCTCAACATACAGATTTGAATAGCAAGAATGTAGAAATGTTTTTGAATGTACAGGTAAAAAGTAAAAATCAAATAAAAGTATCTTTCTTTTATGTTTTTTAGTTAGCAAAATGAAATAAAAAACGCAAGTCAGGTAAAAAGTACACCTTTTCAACAATATTTTTTTGACATAAACGGTTCAAAATTTATTCACAGAAGCAGACATATCAGTCTTATTTAAAAATTAGTGAAAGAGGCATTTTTATCGAGCAATTTTACACGTGATTCGGTTAGACAGTATGCTGCGTGAAACGAGGTTAAAGATTACGGATAATTATTAGAAATACCTTACAATATCAATCCAAGCAATGACTATTCTTAGTTAGCCCGTCTATCTATGTCTGTCTTATACTTGTGCTGTCTCTTTTTTGTATCTTTTAGTAAAATATGACTATTATCTTTGTTTTATGCTCTTGTTGATAAACAGAATAATTGTAATTTTTATAATGCTGTTTTATATCAATCGAATGTAAGATTGTTACCAAACGGTTACTTGGATTTCCCACCGAAATATCCGGAGGGAATTCACAACTAAGAATTGCACTCGGGTAATAAAGTTGTTGGAAGAATTTATTATTTTGTTACACAAGTGTTAAGTTATTTTGAAATAAAAGTTTTGTTAATAAAAATAACATGTGGGTGTATTATTTCAGTTCCTATATGCTCTTTTATTTGCATGTACCTGTTATTTATATGAGGGACAGAAATAAAAATTCAATTCCATAGCTACCACAGGTACAAAGTATTAAGCCTCAACTGATTCACTAAGCATAGGAACTTTATGTTAAGGACACAAACATTGTTGGCAAATACTATATGGGTGAATAAAGGTGATAGTACACAAGCAAGATTAAATTCACCGGCAAGAAACCTATGCTATTAAAATTTAAAATGAGAGCATAATCAAATCAAATTAATTGTCATTAGCCTATTCTGTGCTAAACCTTCACACTAGTAAAGTCACGTTAAAAATTTGTATAAAATCAAAAACCATCCTTCAAGTATACATGGTTTACATTCAGTGATAGAGAAATAATTGGGAATTTTCAGAGGATAAAAAATACTAAATAATAAAAATTATCTTACTGTGATTGGACTTAAGTAATTTTAAGTAGGCTAATCCAAATAAAATGTAAATAGGATGATAACTTAAATGTTTCTATTAGAAGAAAAATCTTATTACTTCAAGAATGTGTCTGATAGTATAATGTAGAATCATGTTTTCTCAATTATTTCGATTTATTTTTTGTTTCCAATGATTATCTATCTTCTATATTATTAAAACGCTATACAAAAGTTTTGTGAACAATAAGGCTTTTTAGTTTTAAGATTTAATCCCACATATTATATACCAAAATGTTTGTCTAGGTGTGAGGATTTGCAAACTGACCTTACATTTTTGAAAAAGTTTGATGGGCTCTGCCTCAGTGGCTTTTAAAGTTCCCATGTTATTCTTATGAAAAACATATTTGTTTACATTATGACCTGCTGGTTAATTTAATTGCTATTAATATTTCAGTTGCAATTTAAGGAAACGTGTGCTACAAACATATACCGGCACTGACTCGGTTAAAATGAAATGTTTACTATTTGAATTTGGGTTGGCGTAGATATTACAATGGAAAAAAACAAGCAAGCCTGGACAATTTGATATAATAAAAAGAAAACTAAATTAACACTGTGAAGCATTTCTTGAGCAATCATTGAAAGAGCCGATTTACAAACTATGGAAACATAGGAAAGTCAGAACACCACCAAGTAGGAGAAATAGAAATGGTTTTTTTTTTTAGAATTTATAATTGTTATTACAGTAGACTCCCTCTTATCCGGACTCCTCGTGACCGAGGCCAGGGTTTTCCGGTTGAACCGACGTCCCCAAAAACTTGTTAAAACGGACTGTTTAAAAGCATGCTATATAGCCTACAGTATTTGACTCAAATTTTAGGAGAGCATTGTATTTAGACACGATATCAACTAGTCTCAAATCTTTCCTACGAGAACAGTCGTTTCAGTAACGTCCACTTCCTGCAGATCTAGTCCGATTAAACCGATGTGTTGATAAAATTTGTCCTGTTAAAGAGATGTTATTTCCGCCTAGTGTAGTCCAGTTAAACCGATATCCAGTTAAAAGGTGTTCGAATATGAGGGAGTCTACTGTATGGACAACCTAATGCGGCTATGAGTGGGAAACATTTGTAGAAAGCACTAAAAAATCAGCTTTTGAAAAATAAATGATAAAGATATTAACAAGAAATGTTGATTAAAACTAGGTAACTGTTATGTACATCGTGAGTATTTCCATAATCTTTGAGTGGACTCTTTCATCGGAAATTATGACTGTTATTCGTTTTAAGATAACGCCTGCAATACTTCGCAATAGCTTGAAATTGAGCAACAGGTACACTAGTTTGATGTTATTCTAGTTCCAAAACATGAATGGATGGAGAATTTCAATTTAAATACCCTCTATTAAGTATATTAGCAATACAATATTTGGTTTAAGAAAGAAGACCAAGAAAATTTAAAAGTTATATTTCCAAAGGATTACTTAGCAGTTATCGGTTTCTTTGCTGCCCTTTGTTTCTTTTGCAGTTTCTTCTCCGTGGCTGACTTCTTCAACCCCTTCATCTTCCTGGTCTGAAGCTTGTCGATGTTCTGTCGGGTCATGTGAATTCTTCCCAGCTTTGTGCCAAAAGCATCATGAGCTATGTTCTTCACCTTCTTGGCCTAAGAAAAAACATTCCAGCATTTAGGGCTTAGCAAAACAGAGATATTACAGCTGGTCTCCAACATTTCCAGACATAAATTATTTAAACTAAAGTATTTTATCCAACCTGCCATGTTAAGCTTCCCTATCCCAAGCGTGATGTAAAAACGCTCTTACTACACTTGTAACATAAATAACTATTCTTATCTGATAAATCTAAAGGCTCCATTTGATAAGTTATTTTAAGTATTCATTGGATACCCCTGTCTAAACAGTAGGCCTACTGAAATTGTACTACTGAAATCAGTTGTAAATTTAGTTAGTACTAATTTATTAATAACAGTCTATCAAGTATTGCTCGTCAATGGCAAAGAGGAAGGTCTATTAAATTTGAGAAAAAGTATAATAGAGAGGAACTTCAGTTATTTGGATTCTTTTTTTTTAAATAACTTTGCAAACAGTTGAAACAATATGTTTAGTGGCCAATAGTGTTTAAAAATGTCATTTTTATTCTCTCAGTCTTGGGCTTGAAGATAATCGGTTTGGTTTGGTCAAATAGATAGTTAATGTAATGCCTTTTGAATATAAATCTGTTTACGCCACACTACACTGTTTTGATGAACTTCCCACGCAAGGATTTAGTCCAGAAAACAGCTGTTTGCCGTTAGCTTAATCAAATGGGGTTTCATTACGTACTACTGTACTGTAATGAGTTTTACCGGACACCGACCAGCTGATTATACTGTATTTGGCAATGAGTGAGAGTGGTTAGTTTATAAACAAAAACATAACCTCTCTTAGAGATTATGACTAGTGATTGTTAGTCCTTTAGTCGGTGGTAATATACAAGGATTTGTACGAATTTAGTAGTATTGTACGTCACTCATCCAAAATGTGTTTACCGGACTCGTATTGTAATCCCGTATTTGACTTTGTCTCGCACGGGAACAACCACACTCATTTGGTAAACACTTATTTTCAGGACTAGTAACGTAATATACTATTGTTTATGCCTTACATACGGTATTGGTATTTTTACAAGTAGGCCTATATGATGATAAATTATAAAACTTTTCCTCATTAGGGAGTGAAAACACATTTGGACAGACAATGAACTAGGCAGTATTGAAAGTAAAATTTGTTAGTTTTGATCAATGAACAAAATATTTAGCCTACTACATCAAAAGAGCTTTGAATCAACTTATACGTCCTATTAAGTTTTACCAATTTCTCCAGGAAAAAATTAAACCACACAATCAAGAGTAGATGAAACACTTTTCAAGTATGGTATGCAATGATAATACTTTTCAAATACTCTTTACCTTGAGACAAATATTATCCAGTACATATTTATGCTGAATCTACTATAAAAGGTAACATACCTTCAAGGCCTTTGGTCTCTTACAAGCCAGCTTATAAAGGTCGTCTGAAGCGAGTTTTGTCCTTCTGAGTTTGAAGTCAATAGCTGGACCGACCTCCTCTAGCTCAGCTCTGGGGGTTTTACTGCCCGACTTCTTCAGGACAACCCTGAAAAAAATTGTAACGTTTTAATCCCCTTCCAACTAAACTCAGTTGTTTAAGTTCCTTTGGTATGACCTAACAACTAAGAAGACCAGAACAATAACTTTGCATGTTTAATAACAGTAAAGTTCTTAAATTCAAATTGATCATTGCATTGACTTTTAAATTATGAAGTAGACATTCCATCAACATGGACCAGCTGTTGCCAATTTTTTTATAAAACAAACGTAGTTCTGTGAGCCAGTCAAAGATTGCGCTGGTGCCTAAATATTATTTCCATCCTTATTCTTAGTTGCTGATATACGTAATTGACGGGACATAACCACTGCATGATCACTTTGTCTGTTCAATGGATAAGTGGTCTTAGAAATCATATACTCAGCCAGGAAACACCAGTTTAGATTGAGGGGTTGACCCTATATCACTAAGGTCTGATGTGCAACTTTCGAGGAGTTTACTGGTCTTTGGCTGAGCATCTTTGGTCATCCATCTAAAATTACCAGTGGACAGCTTGGGTGGAAGTGTGGCTGGCAGCCTCTTTCAACCTTACATTTGCCTGTCCCATTGATAAAAGGTAGTTAGAAGGTACAAAGATCCAGATTCACGACATTGCTGCCATGGACACAATATGTGTGACCCTACCGACTAAGCCACTGACTCACCAATTGCACCCATTTATGGAATGTTGCCAATTTCCCTTGCTTACTGAAGCCTTACATACCCAGGCAGCGAACATTTGTTTTAGGCTAATAGGCACCTACAAATATGGATTTTAGTGTTCATAAGTTCAGAAAAAACATTGATAAAATAAAAATCTCCTAAATAAATAATTTATAAAGCTTATAAAGGGTGAAGTAAACCTATATAATGCAACAATAAACGAATAGGTAACTTAAATTGCAGTATATCAAACAAATGAGTGATACAAACCTATAGCTCCTCATGTATATTTTGTCCCCATCTGCTGTAAACATAATCACATGTTCGAGTCCTTGGAGTCTTACAGCCTTGACAGTCTCTCTTTGAAGAAAGTCCACCAGAAGATTCTGAAGCCGCTTGAGGTCAGGGTTTTGATCAAACTGGGGTCCAGCAAACAACAGGCACGGTTTGATCCCGACGGCGACTTTCTCCGATGTGAACTCTGAGAAACCCTTGTATCTCTCAATGCCAAGTTCGACCATGTCGAGAAGTTGGTCATCGTACATTCTACCTGCAAAATTTATATAACTAAACAACCATATTCTTACACAGATTTTTTCCATAGAAACTTTGTTCAAAAAGTATACAGAACGTACGGTAGCTAAAAGGTTGATAATTGGACTATAAAGTATAGGGCGTAAAGTGACTTTTATCAACTCGGAGTTTTGCCTAGATCAGAAAATTAGCGAGGGTTGTTTGGATATCATCTAAAGGGTAGGCCTACCAACTTTTCTGCGCTATCACAACTAACATAAAGAGTTCAAACCAATATTTTCCTTACCTATTATTACATTGTGGGGTCGTTTCTTACTGTGTGAAGCGAATGCAAATAATGAAGCATTATATTTTCGGGCAAAACCTTCAACTGGTACAATGTTTTCAAAAGGTAAGATGTCATTCTTTTTATTCAAGTTGACAGCGTCTGGCTTTTTCAATAAGTACTGAAACACAGAAAACATAGATTAGAATACTAATACTATTAGCTCAATGAGACGAATATGTATAAACTTATTGCCATGAAAATAATTTATATAAAACTAAATGACAAAGAGAGCCCCCACTCACCAGAATATTCAATTGGCCTAAGGTAAAATTATTTGATCCAGGCCTATTATTTTTCTACATCATGGTTCAGTTTATAAAATAAGTTAGTGTGCTTGAAAGTAAAATTGCAAAAACTGCTTTGTGATTATTAATTCAGTGTAGGTCTCACTAAGCCTATCTGGAGCTGGAAACAAAACTAAAACTACCTACCAAAGAGATATTACAACTTACAAAATAATTGAAATAACCACACAAACTTACTAAATCCAACAAACAGTTCCGTGTAATATCACTTGTATTTTTCCCTTTGATGAACAAGCACTGTTTGGTATTTTCAATCAATTTCGGCTCTTTATCAATCAGTGCTTTTTTTCCTTTGTGAGTGATAGGTCTCCTGAAAAAATTGAACAAATCATAAGTAGAAACACCTAAGTTAGGATAAAATTCTTCCTTGGATGATAAATTGTTAAACAATAAATATTAGCCCTACCCAATTTATGGTAAGTTAGGAACCATAGGTAATGGACTCAAGTTAATGCAGCTCTAATAAAATAGCTTTGAGAATATATTTTATGAGTCAAGGCATACCAACAAGTAGGCAGGCTTAGCGTCAAAATATGCACCACGCACAATAAGCATTCCATCCCTCAACCTCAATCCGTTTTTATTCCTCTCATAATCTAATAATCCTGGGTAGGCCTATGTATTCACATAAGTTAGCCTCCTCTAATATAAGGCCCCTGCAACACTGAAGTGGTAACACCGCAGTCCTGGCTTACCAAAACAGCTGTCACACTAAATAATTCGGAGTGTCGCCGCAACGCTAATGTTTAACACGTTTGCCACCAATCGTCAACTATAGTTGACGCCAGACTTTAAGTCACTGCCCTAACCTGCGGGCCAGATTCTCTTTTGGACCACACCTATTGAATTAAACATAGGTTTAGCCACAGACCAATATTTTCTATTAGTTTTTCTGATCAATTAGGTAATAAATAATATTTATTTACATTATGTTACATTTCAATAAAAAATTCAATCATGTATCAAAATAAAAAATTTGTTTTGTCGTCAACTTTAGTTCGCTTTCTTCGTTGTATGTAGACTAGAAAACCTAATGTCCGGCCTCCAAATTTTCGGTCCTTGGTTTATCCTGTCACTTCCCAGAATCTATACAAAAAATATTTCCCCCAACTGTACGTACACGGTTATTTGTTTCCTGTTCATATACATTTTTAGCCGGTTCACTAGTCACTTGAGCTAGTAGATTCTCAAAAGAGACTTAAGCACTAGTCAAATTATATCAAAACACTGCAAATTCAACTTAAACAATACTGGTCGTTATTAGATACAAATTATCGTTTTAATAATAGGTTGGTTTATCGGCTAGGGGCTCGGTCCCATGTAGGCCGGATATGAGGGGTTTTACTGTATCGATGTCTTTATCTAGTAGTTAGTATGTCGATCTATATCTATAATGTAAAACAAATCATGTTACAGTATTATGAACACACACCAACTCTCTTGAAGAGGACTGTGTCAACTAACGCATTAAGACCTGTAGAAATTTATGTGTAAAAATATGCGGCTGCACTTTAATTTAGGTCCTACACTCATTCGAATGAAAATATCGATTAATCGATTGTTTAATTCGATATAGGCCTACCGTTTGGTTAGTTAGGTAAGGTAAACTTAACCTAACTAACCAAACGATAGGCTATATCGAATGAAACAATCGAACAATTATTGGAACATTGACAATTTTGCTTATGTACTGTTTAAATGTACATTGTCTCAAGATCATATGTTCTACTTTTTATATTAAGCTGTGTTCATGTATATGTTTGTGTGATCAAAATAAAAGTGTGAATTCCTTTCTTTAATATAAATTTGTTTCTCATTAATTTAAAAGTTTATTCTTATAAGTAATCAAGAGAAAGAATGCCTTGGACAAGTACGTATCAATAGGTTATGGGCCCAGTAATCAGAATCAAAAGCAGGTAACTAAGATATTTTGTTTTAAGTGTAAACAAAAAGGGCATAAGGTTCCTGATTGTCCACTTAAAAAGAAGTCTACATCTGATAAGAAGGATGTGTCTGCAAAACATAGTTTTATGAGCGGGAATGAGTTAACTTTTACAAATCGGGACGTTTGGATTGCGGATTATGGTGCTACTCATCATGTAACGTGGTGTAAAGATTATTTTACAGAGTATTCACAATTTTCAGAACCACAACTTATGTCTGGCTTCAGTGATAATGTTTCTGATCAAAAGTGTTATGCCGAGGGATCTGGGATCATTGTTGTTGAAACTAAAGTTGGTAAGGAGCTAATTCAAACGACTGTAGAAAACGTTTTGTATGTACCTAATTCTAGAGCTCATCTGTTGTCAGTCAGCAAGGCAGCGAAGAAGAACCATGTGTTTTCTGCTGACAATCTTGGATGTAAATTTACCCTAAATGGTATTGTTACATTGACTGGACGTTTGCATGGGGATTTATATTTTCTTAACATGCGTGCTATTTGTCCTATACAACCCACTGTACAACTTGCATGTAAGAAAGATTCTTTACAGCTATGGCACGAACGGCAAGGTCATCAGAATCAACGCCATCAAGTTTTGAAGATGAATGGAATTAATGTGACTGGAGACATGGGTCTGTGTAATGGATGTGTTCTTGGTAAATCTCATCGTGGTCCATTTCATTCTCGTCCAACTTGTCCTGAGGTGGTTGGTGAACTGATCAGTACAGATGTCTGCGGACCTATGGAGGTCACTTCTCTTGGAGGTAACCGCTATTTTGTATTGTTTAAAGACTATTACAGTAAGTATCGCCAAGTATATTTCATAAAGAATAAAAGTGAAGTAGCTGATTGTATGCGCATCTTTCTTGCAGAAGCAAAACAAGGTGGAAAGATCATAAAAGAAATGTTGTTTGATAACGGGTCTGAATTCCTATCAAAGGAAACTACGAGAATCATTCAGGAGTATGGTATTAAGATACGTACAACTTCTCCCTACTGCCCTGAACAGAATGGTTCTGTTGAGAGCGATAATCGAACGATTGTGGAGTCTGCTCGTTCTATGCTTCAGAGGAAAGGCTTGCCGAAGTTTCTTTGGGGTGAGGCTTGTAATACTGCAGTTTACCTCCTTAATCTTACAGGACCAAGTCCTGTAGAAAGCAAATCACCACTGCAATTGTGGTCGGGTAAGAGTGTTCCAGGTCTGCAACACCTCAGAGTATTTGGAACTAACTGCTTTGTACATCAGCTGAAGCAAAAGCGGAAAAAGTGGGATGCTAAAAGCATTGACGGAATCTTTGTTGGGTATCATGGTTTGAGAGATGGATACAGAGTGTATGTACCAAGCAAACGGCAAACTGTTATTAGCCATGATGTTATCTTCCCACCTGAGATATCCCAAGGAAGTACTGTTCCTGATAATGAGCCATCTTCGAGCGATGAAGTTCATTTTGACATCACTTCAAAAACAACAGAAGTGGAAACTGACAAAGCGGCATCTCCTATTGTTTTGGAGGGAGGTGAGCAGTGTGATGTATTGTCAAAAATGAAACCACGGAAGTGGAAACTGATGAAGTGGCAACTCCTATTGTTTTGGATGGAGGTGAGCAAGACGAGTGTGTTGTATTGTCTAAAAATGAAACCACAAAAGATATGTTGCGACAAGGAAAACGAGTGAAAAATGTACCAAGTTGGATGAGCAGTGGAAATTTTGATCTGATGCTGGTTCAATCAGAAACACAGATGTTTCCAAGGTCTTACAAGGAAGCAATGGTGTTAGATGATGCATCTGACTGGAAGGCTGCTATGGACGATGAAATAAAATCTATTCATGAAAATAAAACTTGGATTTTGGTGGATAAACCAGAAGGAGCTCGTGTCCTGGGATGTCGTTGGGTACTTCGAACCAAACCTAATTCTGATGGTTCTCATGAAAAATACAAAGCTCGACTAGTAGCCAAGGGATATGCACAACGTGAAGGAATTGACTATAATGAACTGTTTAGTCCTGTGGTACGTTATGACACCATTAGAACTGTGCTAAGTACGGCTTCCGTTGAAAATCTGGAATTGCGTCAGTTTGACGTGAAGACTGCCTTTTTATATGGTGATCTTTCAGAGGAAGTTTACATGGAGCAACCTGAAGGTTATTCTGATGGAACTGGACGTGTGTGTAAACTACAAAAGTCATTATATGGTCTGAAACAATCTCCTCGTTGTTGGAGCTTGAAACTTACAAAGTTTCTTGAATCTCAAGGTCTTAAGAGAAGTAACTCGGATCCCTGTCTCTTTTATAAAAACAATCACGGGAAGAAGCTACTTGTACTTATTTATGTGGATGATGGATTAGTAGCTGGGACCGACAATAGCATCATTGATGACTTGATGACATGAATAAATTCATGAAAAGCTTAGGCCTATCCAAAGTTTTTAAAATCAAATCTGGTGTACTTGACAGTTATTTAGGATTACAGATCAAGAAAAGTTCAAGTGGAATATGGATTGGTCAATCAGCCTATACTAAACGCATATTACAACGTTTTGGTATGAGTGACTCAAATTCCATTTCTACACCATGTGAAAGACCTGTAAACAATGGTCCAGTGGAGTCTGTCAGTGGAAAAGTTCCATACCGTGAGGCTGTTGGAAGCTTGATGCATTTAAGTTGTGTATCAAGACCTGATATTTCCTTTGCTGTGGGATTGGCTGCGAGGAATATGGAACATCCTACTCAAGCGGATTGGTTGAGTGTCAAAAGGATATTTAGATATCTGCGAGGAACCATAAATGTTGGTATCTTGTACAAGTCCTCACTGTGCAGTAATCTGGATGTTTTCACTGATTCTGATTTTGCTGGAGAGGAAAGTACTCGGAAATCAACGTCTGGGTTTATCAGTTGTTATGCTGGAGGTCCAGTGAGCTGGCGAAGCGAGAAACAGCGTTCCGTAGCACTGTCTACGACAGAAGCCGAGTTTGTGGCTGCATGTGAAGGAGCTAAAGAAGCAATATGGCTGAAACGTCTGTTTGAAGAAATAAGTTGTCACTCACAATTGACACCTGTTCTGAAAATTGATAATAGCAGTGCTGTGAAACTCATCAAGAACCCAGAGTTTCATCGCAGAACGAAGCATATCGAAGTTAAGTATTACTTCGTCAGAGAAAAATTCTTGGAAGGACTTGTTGATGTAGAACATGTATCTACAACATATCAACTTGCCGACATCCTTACTAAACCTCTCAATCGAGTAAGGTTTACACAGCTTAAAGTAAACATTGGACTTTGTGACATTTAGTTTCAAAATTGTGAAGGGAGTATTGGAACATTGACAATTTTGCTTATGTACTGTTTAAATGTACATTGTCTCAAGATCATATGTTCTACTTTTTATATTAAGCTGTGTTCATGTATGTTTGTGTGATCAAAATAAAAGTGTGAATTCCTTTCTTTAATATAAATTTGTTTCTCATTAATTTAAAAGTTTATTCTTATAAGTAGGCCTAATCAAGAGAAAGAATGCCTTGGACAAGTACGTATCAATAACAATCGATATTTTTATTCGAATGCGGGTAGGACCTAAAGTAAAGTGCAGCCAAAAATGCTGCCAGTTAACTTAAACTTATACGGAAAAATGACAACACTATAGCAAGAATATCCAAACAGGGTGGATTTGTCAAAAGCGAAACATTTGCCTCAAGCCTTCTTATAGAATTAAATAACAATTTACAACATAATCTACTTACACGATCCTTTGCATGACGGCAGGCATGGTATCCTCTAAAAATGTCAATTAATATTAATTAATGGTGTTTGCAGTGTGCAGACAACTTAGGTTAATAGGAGATTCGATGTTTTATTGAAATAAATAAAGTGTTTAGGTTTAAGTTCAACCCCAAGAACAAGAACAAACATAACCTACGAATGACAAAAGTAATGAGGTATTTACTCAGGGGAGGTATAGAAGAGGCTACGATGACGGTGTCTTCCATTTTGCGGTCAGTCCATTTACCGGTCAGTCCATTTACCGGTCAAGTGTGGGGGTGGGGAGGCTCTAGGGAGGGGAGGTTTTCCATTTTGCGGTCAGGTTTCGATTCCTAGAATACCAGACTATTTTGAATGAATAGGTTCCATGCACTAGAGCAGCAACATTTCTTGATTGTTTGCAGATGTCGAGTTTTAGATCTTCACGAGGAGTTGTTGATGGAGCCACCTTTATATTAAATAAAATAGAATAGAAACGTAATTTATCTAAAGCGGGTTTCAGTACAAAAATACACTGCCTTTCAAAACAACTCAAGTCAGGTACACAGTATTCAATACTATAATAAAAGAGAACAAATAATTTAATTAAAACTAATACAACTAACCTATATTTACAAATAGAGTTTTCTTGTTTCTCGTCTGAGAGCCTTATAACTTAAAATTTTAATTCTTTCAGGTAAAAAAATTGTATTCCTGAGGGCCGAAAAAAGAAAACCCCTTCTAGTTAGAAGTTGAATTAAAGTTTACACGAGGCAAATGCAGTAGGCTATCCTGTCTTGTGCGCCGTACTTCTTTCCGAGTGGTTAGTTTATCTTTGAGATACAATTAATTTCTAGATTTTTTTTAATATAAAAAAATCATTATTGAACTATGATTTTTCTTGCCCAAAGAAACGTGGAGTAAAAAGTGTGATGTTTAACAATCATCGCGTCTTCTGACCGCCAAAGTGCGTTTATCATTCTTTTAAAGGATTAAAACTTATTTCATTTCTCTTTAAGAAAAATGTTCAAATACACATAATACAGTACTACTCGTGATTTGAATAAGTTTATTGCATAGTTTGGTCACATACTATTGGTGCATTGGTGTACAACATACCGACGCGTCATCGGCCTGGCTAACCACTCTGAGTCATCAACCTGGCTCACATGTTCTCGGAATTTTAGAAATATGTGACCGCAAAATGGAAAACTTTTTTTGACCCACCCCTCCAAATTTTTGGGTTGACCGGTAAATGGACGATTTTACCCTTGACCGGTAAATGGACGACCGCAAAATGGACACAACCTACGATGACAGCTGAGATCTTCTTATTAGCTGAGGGAACGCCATTACCGTAACAAAACGATCAGCAGCCATCGGCCTCGGTGGTCTATTGGTTAGCGTGCCGGGCTGATATACTGTAGGTTCCGGGTTCGAATACCGCTGGTAGTGTTAACTTTTTGTCCAAGATTTTTTTATTATCAGCAAGTTTGGTTGGTTTGGTTTGGTTATTACAGTTTAATTTTATTATTAAGTCATTATAAAATTTTAATTGAGCAATTTCTAGTTTTATTTAATAAACAGAATTATTTTTCCGATTACTAAACTTTTGTTATATTATTTCTTTATCAGCAAGTTTGGTTAGTTCGGTTAGGTTATAATAGTTTAATTTTATAATTAAAAAATAGTAAAATTGAATTTGAGGCATTTATAGTTTTATTTTATGAACAGAACTATTTTTGCGATTAGTAAACCTTCATTGCCAAAGTGCTCTCTACTACAGCGCTGTTCGCGGAGGAATTTTGAACTAAATGCCTCATTTGTACCTCCCCTAAGTCAGACCCAAGTAATGACAACATGTGAAGCGATCAGTGTTGCCAATCCAATTTCGAAAATCAATTTCTGTTCTTTTTCCTTACCTCACTCGCTCACTCAGCCATAGATTAAGTACACTCCCAAGAAGTTATACGGGTTCATGATGTTTAAGTAGGTCATGAACTAAAACCATGACAAAAATTCGGTGACCTTTGGTCAGTTCATCACCCAACCCAAACCACAATCCAATCCAATCAAAATTAATCAAATATAAGTTTTTTCCTTCAAAAAGCTAAATCCAAGTTTATAAGCCATTTAAACCCATTTTCATTTTCACATAATAATAAAGTACTATGAAGATGAAGTGAATACTCAAATAACAAATTATAATTGGCCTTTTTGAACATTAAAATTTAGTTATAATATATATATATATATATGTATATATTAAATTCATTAATAATTTTGCCAATATCTCCAATAAGTTAACGATATATAAATGTTAAGTTACCTCGTTTTGTCTGTACTCGTTGTACTCTGTAGTTTGTTGTTATTGTTTGTTTACATCTGTAAGTTTTCATAACCTCAAATTTGCTTCATCACTCTACTTCAATCAGTCTTCTGTTCTTTCCGTCATAGCCAGCAGAAATAATTTAAAGTTTAAACAATTTAATATTTTATTTGCATAGCTTTAATGCGCTAGCTAAGTATTTGTTTGAGTTTTGTGTAGTTTGGTAACTTAATATTATCAATAATATGACATCTATAAATTCAATTACAATTCTGCAGAGTGACTGGGATGATATACTGTGGTATGTTAGCCTAAGATAGGCCTATTTAATGGTATTTACATGAGTTAGTTATATTAATCGTCATATTTGGACAGGGACCGGAAATCCAATAAACTAGTTTTAAATAGTTTAAAAAGTTTGGGCACAGTTCCACAGAGAACCTGCGATATATCGGTAGAAGTATCAATAACTTATATTAGATTTTGAATCGGTTCAGTTTATCAGTTCTATATTAATATCACGCATAGATAATTAACTTGACCATAATATAATTACGGTACCTATACAAAAACATTAAAAAAGTTGTTTGTTTATTTTATCCTTTGTACGACTAAAAATGGAGGAAACTATAGATTTTTGAACTCTTATGAGGTAGTTTTGAACTCTTTGTACCGGTAGTTATGAGGCTAACTAAAATAGTTTTAGTTTTTTAAAAGAACAAAGCTTGATAAAAAAAAAGAAATAAAACATATAAAATTTACGGCAATGAAGTGAAAACAAGGATCAAAGAAGAAAACCAAGTCAATTGTAGGTATTTGTTTTGGCCTAAGTATGTTTTTTCCAAATTTTGCTTATAAGCTTATTGTTTGTTTTGTTAACATGTATAAAATATACCTATTTAGTTTTTGGTTTGAATATTGTTTGTTTAGTTTATTAAATATTAATGAAAAAGTACCTAGGCCATAAAAGATTGGCTCAATTTAATGTTTGTATTTATTAAACAACAATAAGATCATCACTAAATTCTACGTTTGGATGGGAAAAAAATTAATATTTTCGGAAAAATACATCAAACCAAATCAAAATTTATATAGCCTATATCGAAACCGATTGGTCCCATGTTCTCTGGGGACCTGTACCCTTTTTCAATCTACCTTAGGATTTTTATTTAATTTTCATACTTGCTTTTTTTTTAGGAAATTAGAAGGAGAAGTATGGGTTGCCTATAAGAAGAAAGGTAAGTTATAAACTTTGCCTGTAATAAAACTCAAGACATTTTACAATACCTAGGCTAGGCTCAGCCTTAACAAAAGGAACCTAACTTACAATCTGACACAAAAATTTACATCTTAGAGGTCAGATCAGGAAGGTGGAAGGTGTCTTCAATCAGGGGAGATTTTTCCCATTGCCTTATATTTATTTTTCCCATTGCCTTATATTTATTTCGTCAATGGAACATTAGACAATATTCCATTTAATCACGAGCCTTAAAGGGAATTATTTTTTTAGGCTACTTAAAATCAATCTATTAGCCTAGGTAACTAATTTGACAGGCCTTGACTTAAGTTAAACTTTTTTCAAATGGTCTCTAGTCCAGGATTGCTTTTCACATTACTTCACCCTAGACGTAGAAGTTGAGGCATTATCATTTATGTAAAATCCATCTTGGTGATTAGCTGGAGTTGAACCCAGGACCTAGAGGACCAAAATAAATTGCTCTACCACTACACCAGCTTGCTCCCTACCCTACCGCAACATATCCTACACTGTGTGTTGTAAGGATACAATCTTTCTTAAAATGTCAATCACATGATTACGTTGCATAAAAAATGTATATTTTTTAAAGATTATAATTAATTAAACTAGTCATTCTTTTCTAGATGAGAAAAGCATCCAAGGCAAATTGAGATGTGTTCAAATCGGCACTAATGGTTTGCCGAAGGTCACAGGCACGAATGGCTTTGCTGTAGAAAAAGTCGGCAAAGATTGCATTCAAGTCAAGTACAAAGACGCACCATTCACAAGCTTATTTATCGCTGCTTCAAAAGTCTACTCTGGAATCCATAAAAAAGGGGTAAGATGTTTGGTAGCCTAACTAAGATATTTAAATATCTTTGCTTTTTGCCTTTCTCTTATGTTCCTGAGGTACTTCCCTATTACTACAGTGGTAACAAAGAGTATGTTAAGAATGCAGATTTTGTTATCTCACTAGTCCCTATAGTGTACTCCATGAAATCCACAAGGGGTTTTTAAAGACTAACCTTGTTTTAATAAAGGTCTAAAAGGTTTGGAAAATTACCTGTTGTAGGAATATTTTACTATCAACTATAGTGGTTTATATTACCCTGTTACTGTCCAAAACGATCCTTTGTAGTTTGCTAGATTGCCAAGTCTTTGGCTAGAGAACTAGAGAACTCTACCACGAGGAATATAATGAGGACTTGACATTTTTCTGACCTGATGATGTGCTTCTTAAGAAGCACAAAACAGCTGTTAGTTTTAGATTTGGTCAATAACATGGTAATATAAACCACCATAGTTAATTCAGAAGATCCAGAGGCCAATCCCATCATGAAATTTTACTTTCAACTGTTTGGTTGGAGATCAATAGTCATTCAGACTGATTTAAGTAGTTTATAAAAAGAGCCCAGCTGAATGACTAGACTATTGTTTTACTGTACTCTTTGTCATGAAGATAAAATGGAGAAGCTAATACCAATAGGTTTCTATTAAAATTATAGAATTTACGGGATTGATGGTATACTATAACGGTAAGCAGTGTATGAATTACATCAACTATGTGTCTTACTGGAGACAAGTTTCTCATGGAGTCTTACAAAATTCAATACCGTACTTGGTCTTCTCTTTATTTTTTCCTCTGATTACATCAGGTTGTGGGGTTTAATGTTGTCCTCATTTTCAGATTACATCACTAAGTGTATCGTCTAAAGGTCTGAGCGTCTCAGTGTGCAAGGACAACCAACTTTTAGTTTGGGATTTCAATCAAGGAGAACTAAAGGTACCTAACGGTGGCGATAACCATATATTATCTAAGTGAAGATGAAATTGTAGACCCTCATTAGGATAGTATAAAAATAATAAATAAATAAATAATCATACTGTAGCCAAAAGAGAAAGTTTAGCACACCGTTTTCTTATTTTAAAACATTACTGAACTAAACCTATCACATCGGGGGAGCGAGTTGGTCCAGTGGTTAGAGCGCGGGACTTTGGTTGCAGAGGTCCCGGGTTTAAATCCCGCCAAATCACCAATGGATTTTATCCATGTGATAATGCCGCAACCCCTAGGTCTAGCCTGAAGCAATGTGAATAGCAATTCCGAGCTCGTGCCCAACGTCCTAGGACAAAAAAAAACCTATCACATCGTCAAGGTAGTCAAATTGTTAAAGATCTCACCGTCAAACATGAAGTTTACTAATTCAATTCCATGTTCCGGATGCAGATCCTATTTGTCATTGGGCTGTCTATAATTTTATTAATGAGGCTGTCTATAATTGTATTAATGAGGCTGTCTAAGAAAAGGTTGATGTAAGATAGTTACAAGACCAGGGGTAGTACCGTTTCCTTACAAAAAACAATCTACAAGGTAAAGGTTAGGCCTACTGTATTTTTATCAATGTCTAAAAATGTCGTTTGGATCACCTCAACAGAACCCCATTTCAGGATGCTCCAGTGATAGATAAGTTAGTCATTAGATAAGTAATTATACATTTTTACGCAATTAGCATTTGTACCTAATTATTATTTTTACCATACAGTATCACAGAAAGTTACTGTTGACAGTGCACATTGTCGGGCCACGTTGGGGATGTATACAAGTGCAAGTTCTTCCCGAGCGGGGTCGTGGTGCTGTCTGGTGGCGCAGACATGCAACTCAAGGTGTGGTGTGCGATGACTGGAAAATGTCCAGTAACTCTCACAGGGCACACCATGGCTGTCACCGACTTTGACTTTATAGACAAGGGAAAGAATATTCTGTCTGTCAGCAAGTAAGTGGCTTTAGTTCTAGTAACGTGTCTGTCCGAGTACATCTTTCTTCGTGCTTACTGCTATGGCCACTAATACCCTAGCTGGTAGCCTACTTGGCCTCGCAAACATGTTGTCGCCGATTCTCTCAGTCTCCCGAATCTTCCTCTACAAATCTCATTGTTTCCATATCTTTCTTCATATTAGTTGGTAGTAAATAAAAATGTAAATTTTAATTGATGATGAAGTAGATTTCCTTTTGTTGGTCTGAGTGTGATGAACTACCATACCACATTGTTGTAATTTCTAACCACATTTTTATAATCTAAGTAAACAAACGTCTTTTTTAGCAAATTTTCCATATAGGGAATAAGTTAATTTTTGGTTTAAGGTTTTTTAGATTTTAGGGAAACTTTCTGTAGAAACCTGTCTGAATAAGGTGGTAATAGAAAATATGAAATAGTCCTCTACTGTGACTAACACACTTTGATGGACAGTTCCGAAATAGTGATATTGTCACAGTAAGTTATTTCAGATTACTGTAATAATAAGCATGGCATTTGACAGTAGCTTTTATGAAGTTTTTAGCTGTACATTTTGACCAATAATAATCTGCTGCCAGGTTGATCACCCCCCTCCCCCACCAATAATTGTAGATGTATAATGCTAACACAAGGTAATTTGACAGCAAATTATTACTGTATTTTATAGAAACACCTAGGTGATATCCTTGATGATTGAGATTTTAAGAAACAGCTGATCTTAGTCAGAAATCACCTTGCTCCATTATTCCAAGGCAGCACTAAATAAACAGGCTGTAATGCTCCTCTGGCATGACGTCATCATAGGTTTGTGATCAGCTGCTTGTTTTCTTGGAAAACAAAAATATAACTTTAATCAGAAAAACGGCAAACATTAAGTCATTGCCGTCGCCTATGATAATGTCATGCCAGAGTTGAGCATTACGGCCTGTTTATTTAGTGTTACAATGATTATTCCGTGCGATCATATCCAATTTAAAATATGTACTCAAAGTAAGTATTTCATGGCCTTAGTGAAGTGTTTATGTGATGTGTACTTATGGACTTGGATCAGCTTTAGGCATAGACTTTTCTCCCTTTCATTTTAGTCACAGTTTACTGTTTTGTCACAGGGACGGGACAGCCAAGTTATGGAGTTGTAGTGCCGCGTGTTGCATTGCAGACATTGCCAAGCTGAGCTCCACAATCAACTGTTGCCACGTGTTTTCTGCTCCGTTCTTGTCTCTCGGAGAACCTTCGGATCCACCCAGTGAGTATTTTCATGCAACTACAATGAGTACACACCTTAAAATCCTTATAGTTATCGTGACTAGAATGTGTGATTCACAATTATGATATCTTGGACGAATATTATAAATAAATACTTCGATGAGAAAATTCCATAGTAACTAGAATATGTAAACCTTATTCATAAAAAAAACTAAAATTAATTTTTAACAGAAACATGTGACTTTTAGACAAATATCTTAACAGTCATAGCCTCCTCTAATACCATGGCGAGACCAAAAAGGGGACAGGTCCTGGCCTACTGAAACAGCTGTTGCACTAATTCGTAATGGAGCGTCTGCCCAATGTTTATGTTTACACATTTGTTATTATATTGATGTGTGTAAAAAATTATAGGTTGTACAACGGTGGGGCACACGGAAGATTTCTAAGGTGCCGTTTGACGTCACTAACTGCTGACGTCACTAACTGCTGCGTCTGAAGAAACAGACAATTTTATAATTTTCTATTATTAAATTAAACTGTCATAACCTAACCAAACGTGCTGATAATGGAAAAATCGAATAAAGGTTTACTAATCTAAAAAATAGTTTTGTTCATAAAATAAAATTATAATTGTCTAAAATTCAATTTTATAATCTTTTAATTATAAAATTAAACTGTCATAACCTAACCAAACCAACCAAACTTGCTGATATGAAAAAATTGTTGATAAAAAGTTAGTGCCGCCGGCGGGATTTGAACCCGGATCATTCGCATTATCAGTCCGCAACGCTATCCACTACACCACCGAGGGCCGATGGCTGATACCGTATCGTTGCGGTATTGGTGTTCCCTCAAAGTGACGTCAGCAGTTAGTGACGTCAAACGGCACCTGAGAAATCTTCCGTGTGCCGTTTCGGGTTGTACAATATCATCTGTCTTTAATTTACAATAAATGAAGGTCCAAAAATGTTTAAATTATAGATTGGAATCAGTTATCTTCAGTTTCCATAACCAATGTTAGTACAATTTTTACATTAGGATTTACCGTGCATCTTTTAACTGTAGAATAGGCTCTAATTGGCTAAAAAGATTGTATTAATCTGTAATTAGCTATGTGTCCAAGCACCTTTTACCTTTAAGTTCTCCTCTACTATAGAGGGATAGGCTCATAGAATTAGCCAGTGAATTTGTACCAAACATAATTCAAAATAAATTTTTACAGGCGAAGAAGAGGTTGAAACAAAAGACAAAGCAGTGCTCCTCGGCTGTGAAGACGGAAAAGTTCATTGCGTCGCAGTCTACAGCCGAAAAAAACTATTTTCTTTCAACTGCAGTACGGCAGTAAACACCGTAACTACACTGTCAACCTCCTATTTCATCGTCGGATGCCACAGTGGTGAAGTGTTCTTGTTCGACATAAAAGACGCAAAAGCTCCAATCAAAACGTGGTTTGAATCAAACAGTGCGGTTCTGTGTGTTGTGGCTTTCAAAGAGGAAGGATTCTTCTGTTCCCACGCAGACGGGTTGACTGTTTATCGGAATGTGAGACTGGACGATAAAAGGGTAGTTTTAACCGGACCCGACTGCGATCCTGTATACGATATATGTACGGACAATCAGTTTGTCTACACGTGCAGTAGAGATGCATTGATCAGGAGATATAATGTAGAACGGATCATCCAGCAATTCGTTAATGAGTGATTAAACTAGTTAAGAAGTTATTCGTTGTATTTCTTATTATTTATCCTTTATTTGATTTGATTTGGAGACTAAAAATACTGATTTAGCCTGCTCTAGCTTTATAAAAATAATGTAATCTTCCAACACTGCAATAAAAATGGTAATTAGCTACAAATAGAAGAGAATAATAAGGTGAAATGGAAATATTCTACATCAATGGGATCAACAGTTCTATGAGTTGAGGGTAAAAACTAAATCGCTAAAAGTAAATATAATACATCTTTTATTGTCATCGTCATTAACAAAAGACCTTATTAGTTTGTTCGTTTGTACAAATAGTTTAGTTCTTATTAAAACATAACATTTAAATTACAGCACAATATTTTTATGCTAACAAACATTTACAATGGCGGTAATCTATAATAGTACAACAGTTATAGCTAAAACATAACATTACAAGAAGAGTACAGAAAAGAGATAAAAAATCTTGTTTCCACAACTAGGTTAAAAATATAATCTATATAAATATCTGTAAATTGCTCGTACTAAATACTACCCAGTAACAGCTTCAGTCCTACAACCTGTAAACCCGCATGAATGAAACAGTCATGGAAATAAGATTTTTTAACGGAATAAAGCGTACAAAAAATAAATCGTCATTTGTCTGCGATTGATAATACTTACAAAAACAACTCTAACCTAAAGTTTGAACAAATATTTATAGTGTAAAAAACAGACTTTGTGTCTGCGAATATTAAAAAAGTAACGCTAAAATCAAGTAAATGGAAAATAAGAATGTCTTAAGTGATCTTCAAACTTAAGTAAGAACTGAACACAATTGACTAAATTAGGTTATGCTTCCTTGGATTCATAAATATGAAATTTAAGCAGCAGGAAAACAAATGTTTGTGTGATTTAATCTTCTCTTAGACAAACCTTATACCTTGGATCCACACAAAACCCAAGTCAGGTCCCAAAGTTTCTTTAGGAATGGAAAGAAAATGATTATTCCACACAAACAGCGCACTCTGCAACGTAAAAAATCCTAAACTTAAAGATCACTAAATTGTGGCAAAGACACTAAATTGGCAGTACTGGAAGCCAAGGGACAACTCTTTGGAATACATCTAATGGTTAAGATTAATTATTTTTATGGCACGAAGCGGTTAGTAACAATTACGTGAGGCAGTTCAATACTTTTAAATTCATTGTTTCTATGTCCATATCGCTTTCTACGGTATATAAGTAAATTACTAGTCAACAAAATGTAATAAATTAAACAATATGGATAAAAAAACAATAAACTATAAAAGGACCCTACACAAATAATGAACACAAATTGACTCGGAGGTTGATGATTATTTTCTAAAGCGTGACTCGCTTTTATTTTCCAACATCTCCTCTTCCAGCATCTTCTTCGTCTTCGTAATCGTCCGAACTGAGGACATAAATATGTTAAAAGTTTACTAATGAAAATAAACAAAATATAAATAATAATTACAAATAATACAACTGAAATAGCAATATTTTACAACTAATAAACAATATTATAAAAATATGTGTTATTTTAGTTATCTGTATAGCTTGAATATTAACAATTTCTAACATTTGCACCAATCCCCTGAACCAACAGCAATATACAGTCAAACGTTATAGTTCGGCAGCTTAGAAAACGACCTGCGCGCTAATGCTAAACTGCTGGAGGTCACTTTCTAAGCGGCCGAACTATAGTTAAATATCAAACAAAGAGAACCCTGTTGTAAAAATGACAAGAGAGTAAACAAAGGCAGAAAAAGATACGACTCTTGACATCTGATATTTCTTTTGGGTTTTTTTACACTACTAAATATTTGCTTCAATACTAAACCATTGCTTTTAAAAACTCCCAAGAAAAATTGTATAGTTAAAATAGATGTTAAAATATTTTATGGCATTCAGCACAAGGTAGGCCTAACTGGGGCATTATTTTTACCCATTCTCAACTGAATAAAATAGCCTAACACATAGTTGTAACAAATATTATGAACTAGCCTAAACGTAGTCAATATAAAAAAATGGGCGACTTTATTCCAAATATCACGCAAAGAAACAAAACAAATAAATTGGTTGTAAAATATATACATCGGACTTGTTTAGTTTGCACTTTCAAATTCAAATTCCAAACTATCTAGAGTTAGTGTAAGATAAAAGCAATTAAATCTCCAGAATTAAAAAGTTACATTCACTTATTTGGGGTATTTACTAATTCCCTATCACATACTTTGACAGTATATTTATTGCTTTTATATAACAGAATTACCATATCTGGTTTGTTAATCTACTTACCTTAACATGTTGGTCATACTTCCAACATAATATAATTCTATTTATTAAGTCAATATTCATTATAAACTATGAGTTCCAATAAAACTTGCAATAAAATGTTAAGCAGATTTTATTTTATTTCTGTTTACGGGTCATTTGTACTTACCAGACCAAGCAAATAGGCATAGTCTCTTAAGCAATAAAATAAAATAACCAAGTGACCCATGGAATATTATAAATTAGCGACTAACTAAGGACTACGAAAATAACTGAGAGTACTTAACGTTGTAACCTGTATTAGTCGCCAATTAAGAATATTTTTATGGATTACAAAGTTTTTCATTCTTATGGTGTTTAAGATAAGTTGTTTATGTTATGAGTAAAGTCGTATTAATTAAACATTAACTTAAATTTACTGTCATAGAAATGACTAAGAGGAAATAGATAAGGACGTTACTAAACGAGGAATGACTTTGGACACTTTTGTTTTGAGAACCCATAGCCATTGTGGTAATGAGGTGTTTGTTTAGGTGATGAGTTGTGTGGGTAGTTTTGTTGTGGCGAGTTTTAGCAAAAACTAAAGAAGACGGAACCCATTTTGTAGGTTTTACTATCACTCGACGCTTCCTGTTTGTCCAAGAGTAAGCATAAGGAACAAAATAAATATGTTAGTAAAGTGAATGAATGCTCTTTGCTGGTAGCACCTGAATTATTTAAAATATCACTCTTAAAACATATAAAACACATAAATGTTTTATTCAAAATACAAAAAATATTCACACTTAATTGCGTTTGGACATTAAGCCATGTTTACAATGGAGTTTACAGTACTTGTTTTAAACAAAAATAAATCTATAGAAAACCAGTTTTTAGTGGAAACAGAAAACATGTCAACGATTTAACATTTTTTCGGTGTTTACAACAGCAATTTGGCTTTCCAAAATTAAAGGAGTTTTCAGTTTTGTGAGTTGGAGTATGCTTGAACTAGACCATTGCGACTCTTTAGCGAAACTTCTTCCCCAACATATGCAATTACGATAATAAGGATCCTTAGTGAAAATTTTTCGTACATTTTGTTGAACAGTCATAACACCTCTAGTTCGAAGAATCCCCGACAAACATAAAGCATTTTCTAGTAGTAGCCCATTAAGAAAATCTGTCCCAATCAATCAAGTAAGGCTACTTGATTGATTGGGACAGATTTTCTAACATAGCCACATAAACACCAACTTGCTTCACCCTATATTGGCATTAAGAGATGTTTTAATCAGGGCAAATAGAAAATCCAACTGTTTAGTTCTGCACTAATACTTTTTCAACATGGTATATTTTGGCAATGGTTAATCTTGAACTAGACTGGCTATTTTGAAATTCACAAGGACATTACTAACTTGGGCTTCTACCAAGCAATGTCACTTTTCCACTTTTGGTCATCTCTGGTAGGCTGTTACTGTGACCATGCAGCCATACAGTTCTCAAAGGCCTAGGCTTTATTGGTTGGTTAAATGTTTACCTGGGACATGGTAATGCATTAACAGAGCTGATCGCTTTCTCTGCAAAGTTGATGACCCCGGAGTCTTCGATCTGCAGAGAGTGTATGCAGCCGACAAAGTTGGTTATGTTGCTGTTAGGCGCCATGTGCTCTATGTTGGGTAGACCACCTGCAAGACATTATTTTTGGTAAGAATAGAAAAGAAAAAAGGAGATCAATTGATTACTATTACTAGAAGTTAAACCGTGTGGAACTTTTGAGTGGCTCATTTATTTAACAAAGTATTTGAATTAAAAATTAGCTTCAGCTCCATACAGATGAGTATATTTGTCTACAATAGAAAAGTCAATGGTTAGGAAAAGTGGTTCCACTGACCGACATAGATGTTTCCGGCGGTATTGAGTTGCGTCAGCAGTCCGCCGCTCTCGCCAAACACTTGACTCTCTCGATCGAGTACCAACAAGCCGTCCTTGCCTTGCCGCTTGATGACTACGGAATGTCTTTCTCCATCGTCGACTCGCTGTGTGGACCTGATCACTGCAGGCCTGGAGCCCAGTTCATAACTGAGCTGTAAGTAGCCGTCCACCACTGTAACATGTGATGCAAAAGTGTTTATTGTACCACTAAATGTTTCATTAAAATACATTGGCTAGTCAAATTATTTCTTAAATTAATCAAAGTCTAAAGGAGTTGAGCCCTCTATGGAGTACAATGGCTGATTACAAAGAAATTTATTCATTTCCATCTTAAAATCTTCATTCCTTTAATCCTAGTAATCTAAGTAGTAATGGTAACTTGTTATATGATGTAAATTTATTTTACGTTACAACTTAGTGTCATGACTGTACATCTCTGCTGTTTTCTATGTTATAAAATTGTGATCTTACATATAAAAGGCATTGCTCAATAAATTGGTAAAACAAAAAGTGTGAAGTAGTTTGACATTTATACGACAGGTAAGATAAAAATTGTTACTCAATTAAAAACTATTTGGTACATTAACATTCATCAATGAACACTGCAAATGAAGTGTGACGGCAACAGCTAAGTTACTCACTGGCGACTGACAAATAGTCTTGTCCTGTTCCATCCATTTCCGGTGTCTGGCCGTGCCATAGCAGCAGTCCGTTCGCTTGTGATGTTGTAAACTCTATATTGATCTGTTCTGCTTTATCCGGATCGGTATGCGGAAGCAAGTCTTTGCTCAGTTCTATGTAGCCATCCCCGTTGAATTGAACCTCTGTTCTGAACTCAATTCCTAAAAAGTAATTTTTATCTGATTAATGTTAAGAATTTGTAAATTGCAGATCGGAAGGCCAGCTCTTATGTTAGTGATAGTTAAGCCAGCTTGAATGAGAAAACTAGAGTAGAGAAGTAGAGTTAGGAAACTGAGGCTAAGGCCCCTTCCTACAAGGGCAACATTCTTACCAATGTAAAAAGAAGCACAACAGGTGTTGTCTGCAATTCTTACAAAGCTTACTAATGCCGTCAACTTCCACCCAAGCTGGACAGTGTGAAGTCGGGCCCTCCACTTTAGCTAAGTCACACATTAGCAAGATCAATATGGATTGCACATGTACGGGTTCAAATTTGAGCATGGAGAAAGACCTCAACGCTACACTCGTCAGTGCAAATTCTAGGCCAACTAAGCATGCCATCGTCAGCCGAACGATTGCCTCGATTGGTCGTTTGCCACAATGAGCACGCAAATTTCAAGAGGTTGGCGACCTCCTCTTGAAGGTTTGATTCAACATACTTACTAGAGGGCTAGAGCGTTAGCAGTACGACTATCTCGCAGGAAAATGCTGTGACGAGCTACACATGTAAGTTGTCGGAACAGATTACTTACTCTCTGTACATGTAGGGCCTGCGTATCCGAAGGGGCAGTCACACTTGTACGAGCTTGGTGTTCCGACGCAAGATCCCCCATTTTGGCAAGGCTGTAGTACTGCACACATGTCTTGTTCAGTCTCGCAGTCCTCACCTCTATAAAATGAGAAAATAAGTGTGATAGTAAATATTTACATTGGATGATCTGTCAACAGTAATGGGTAAAAACTTAAATTAAAATCTGAAAACCATTTAAAATCTGGAATAGTTTCAAATTAAAAATTTATTTGCTGAGTTTCAAAAAATCAAGAGAAGGGCCAAAATTGAACGTTCCTGTCTTTAATAGAGAAGAGACATTTTAAGAACGGAGGGATTTTTTACTATTTAGGCATGTAAATGTAGTACAATGCATTTAAGATGTTGTGGACACATGCCAATGCATGTATATTTTTTACTGACAATAGAATAAAGAGTGATTACTATATTTTTCTGGAAACCCTGCCCTTGGTTGAATCTTTACTATTATTACATCGAAAGTATTTTCAAAGTAGCCTAATTTGAAACATTTTGTATACATTCTGTCAGTCTCTGTGAGTTTTCTTTTAACTCTGTGAGTTTTCTTTTAACTGTTTGATTTTTCAGGACCTTAACCAGACAAGTAAATATGGTTTCAGAGTGTAAATTTGAGTTTTAAACATTAGATCAAATTAACAATTTTCAAATGTAACTTACGTGTATCCAGTGGGACAGCTGCATTGGTAACTCTTGCCGTCGGGTAGAGTGTAGCAGACACCGTTGTTCTGACAGGGTCTAAACTGACACGGATCTCCGTAGCCACTGGAGCATTGCTCTATGTTGGCCGAGTCAACCACTGACCGAATCAGATCCAGATTGAGACCAGAAACTTGTACCTGTCGGATACATAAAGAAATTTTACAAAAATTCTAATAATTTCTTTACAACCAAATGCTGTACCACATGCTTCAAATATAAAATAAGATCTGATAATATGTCATTAAATATACTAGCATGCTAGACCCTAGAAAAAACGTTCTGCACATTACTTCAGGCTAAGCCTAGAGGGTTGGGGTCAGTAAGCTATAGCCATTAACAATTGGCCGAATTTTAACCCCGGACCTTAGGGATCGAACCCAACACTTCAGTACTAAACCAGCTTGCCCTTTTCTCATTAAATATTAGTAAGCCTGATAATCACTTTTAATGTTGAAATCCTCCCAAAAAATTTTGCCTTGAATGTTCTAAATTTGTATAACATGCATTCCAGACTTGATTACTGTAACTTAGAAAAGTTTACTGATGTTTTAATTAACATTTAATATTCAATCTTTCTTGACACAAAACTACATCCCCAGTAACACCCATGATAAATCATTGGACGGTATACCTACGGTGTTTACTGACACTATAGCAAAGTTTAAAAAGCTATAAAGATCACTCGGGATGGAGTAAAGTTTTATCAACAATCCATGTGTGATAAAGTGGGATTTTTCAATATATTAAAGCGGGATACAATAAAATCTTCTCAACCTGGGAAGAAGCTGTTTTGATTGTGAAGTAACAAAGTAATGAAGTAAGTACTATTTGGACCATTCCCTTAAAAACCGTAGAAAATTGCATCAGTTAAACGCATTTAAAATAAAAATCCAAAAAGAATTGTCACCTCAGCAATGCATCCGTGGAATCCCTGGCGGACGCCGACTCCAACGGCCGGTCTTATTCTTGACTTGTCAAAGCCTCCAATATACAACGGAGTCGTAAACTTGAACACTCCTGCGGACACACCCTTGGACACCGGCAAGTCTCCAGTCACAGACAGCTGCGCGTCCAAACCTGATAACCCTGCGTTAACCGTCACCCACTGACCAGGCACTATTTCTCGGATACTCTGCAGCGTGTTCACTCCTGCAATTGTAACAATGTTTGTACATTCAAATTTATAAATACAAGGTTGGTTTATGGAGGAATGAACAGAAGCAGGAATAAATTGATGGAAAAATATCAATAACATTGTTAGTTGTGGTTGAATTTGAAATCGATTTAAACTTAGTTTTTTACTTTTATTTACTCATATTTTAGCGTGAATTTGACATTGTGCAATTTAATCTTTACCACCAGAAGCAGAAGACATACAAATAGCTTAAAAAAACATTTGATGATAAAAGTTTAAAAAATGATGTAACATTAAATAAATAGTACGTTACATGAACATAAATATACATTCAGCTCATATAAAATTAATTGATAAGATAGTATATTCAATCTATGCTGATACTTAGAAGCACTCTTTCTTACTTTCTGAAAACTACCTGCAATTTGATGGAAGTTCAAATTTGAAGTCTCTTACGATAACCATTCTAGAAGATGAAATCAGTATATACCTGAACCAGAATCAAACTTGAACTCAAGTCGTCTGTCTCGGATGGAGAGGGAGGCAAAGTCACCGACTCCATCGTCATTTTCAGAACAGTACAGCAGTAGTCCGTTGGAATCGTCTGTCGGGTTGAATTTGAGACTTATTTTGATCCTGAGAACAAACAATTTTGTTGTAAAAATCAAAGCTTCAAATCCAGTTCTAGTTATAAGTTTGAAAATAATATATAATTTGATGTTGAGTTGCATTTTTTTTGTAACCTACTTTTAATTTTTGTTGGATAAAATATAATTTTAGAAGGATTTTGGAATATTACACTTAACGAATAATACAATTATATTGTAATACTTAAAAGTGAAGGCAGCCATCCAATAAAGCGAAACGGGATCCGAACCACTATGTCAACAATAATAAAATGTTAAAAAGCCTCAGGTATCAGCTGGATTTTACCTGAGCCACCCAGACAATAGTATAACCCCTAGCAACACCCCACAATGAACATATTGATGTTTTAGGCCAAAACTCAGTTACGATAAGATTTTGGCCCAAAGCATTACACAACATTTGAAAACATTTAACAAAGATTGCACAAGTTCTATCAAAGTCCTAAGTAGTCAACCCAATCCATTTTTCGGCTCCTAAAGCTAACCTAACTTAACATTAGTTTACACAATTACTTACTTGTTTAGAGTCTTTGGCGTAGGGTATGCAAGGAAGGAGTTCTTGGCAAAGGCTGGCTCAGTGATGGAGACATCACGTTCACAGCGATCACCTGCCTTGCCCATGCCGCAGTAACACTCGAGTCCGTCGTCCGTATCAATGCAGCGTCCTGAGCCGCAAGCACCTGGGTAGCACGGCTCACCCTCGTGAGAGCAGTTCAATCCACTAAATCCTCTCGGACACAGGCAAGTGTATCCAGACTGTGGTAGTAAAATAAAATCAGTACACAAATTAAACTAATTTCACATATACAAAAAAAGCATAATGTAGTCTTCAGACAATAAAAATGGCTACATTTTCATAAGAACCTAAATTAAATGTCTACAATTGGGACACTACATGTAATAAATGTGGGGAGTCCAAGGAGATTGCTAATCTTTTACTTCACTGCTTATCTGTGAATGAGGTTATGAAGGAGACAATGGACAGGAAAAGCAAGCTTAACCTAAACATCGCAGACATCCCATTTCACAAAAGTAACAAAATAGAAAACAAAAAAAAGGATCAATTTGAATATTTCAAGCCCACTGTCCCCCTTTTCAACGTTGGGACTTTGGGACTTGGGAGTCACTATATTCTGGATGACTTCCTTGTTTTTCCTTTGGGTTTTTTTTGTGTTACTTTTGTGAAGTGGTATGTCTACAAATTTTAAGGTAAAGCTGCTTATCCTGTCCTTTGACACCTTCATTGTCAGGGAATAAGCCTCTTCTAATCAAATCTGAATGAGATAAGAAATACAGGGACAAACTTTTGCCTCAGGAAGAGCAATCGTAAAAGAAACTCATGCCTTTGACACCCTTGGAAGTGGTCCGCCCCAATCAATCAATCGTACAACCAACACTTGCATCAAGAGCTCACCCTCTCTAAATATATTGTTTACAACGTTACATTGGATTCACCTTGGTAGGAGCCTCTTGACACACGCCAGAGTTGACGCATGGGTTGACTGCACAAGTCTCACAAGTCGTAACTCCTTCTGCATCCTTCTTCTCCTGCGTTATGTCAATCTCTTCCTTGTCGTTTATGACAAGTCGGCTGATACAACCTGATAACAATGAATATATAAGTTTGAGAGAGGTGAAAAGTTGATCAACGAAAACATTTTTGTTGCAAGACCCAAAAGACCCTGCAATAACTATGGCTTTCTACATATTATGTTTATTTACCGGAATTTCATTAATAATGAAATAAGGCACATGAAATAAGGTTCATTAATGTAATGAATGTGAAATTCTATTAGAGGCTCATGCAACTGTATTCTGGGAGTAAAAATTTGATACAGCTGGTCCGTGTAGTGAGTGCTATTTATTGGGAGAGCAAGGTATCATGTCCTCCGAGATACTGGGCTTAAATCCCACCAATCACCTATGCATTTAGCTTTGTGATAAGTAGTCCTTTAGGCCTAGCCGTTGCGTGAAACGTTTCAGGCTAGAGCCTAACGTCCTTGGATGTGAAAATAGGAACCTATCTAAGAATATAAGTGCTATTACTAACCAACAAATCCTGTGTCGAAGCCGTTCTGACTGTGTATTCTAGTGAAGTCAGGCACTCCACCCAAGTACAACGGCTGAGTGAGATCCAAGCCTTGCATGCGGCCCACTGACTTGCCTGTGTAGTACTGGTTCTCATCCACATACATGGTTCCTGCAAACACACATCATAAGATCAAACTTACAGGTTAAAAACGGACATCTGAATTTTTCTAAGGTAATAAAAGGTTCCTGTAGGCAATTCTATTTCTGAATATAAGCGTTTTGTGTAGGAATGGAAAATTTTGGGAAAAAATATTCCCCATCATTGATTGGGTTTGGATAAAATTTGAATCGGGATGTTCTCGGGATGGGCCGATCATTAACAATTTCACTGCGTCCCAAGTTATGATGAAGACGTTTTCTGCTGTCCCAAAAGCTGTTGCTGGTAGGGTGGTTGAAGATGATTATGTTTCTGTAGTTGCAAGACAGACTTTAAATTAGAGAATTATAGAATTTTTTAAAAATTAGTAAATTAGTTAAATAAATTTAATTTTTGCTTAACGTGTTCTTGATGTGTTAAATATGTATATTTATATTAGATTAAGAAATTTCATTGTATTTTTATTTATTTATATTTAAGTTTGTCAGGTTAAGTGTAAGAGCCATGTGGCCCTAACTTTGCCTGGTAAAATAAAGAATTTTTCATTTCATTTTTCATTTTATTTTATTTCATAAATTGACAAAAATAGTTTTTGGTTTGTGCGAAATGTCAAACTACATAGATAAATATAAATAATATAAACAATTGCCTACAAAAATATTAAACATAAATTTTTTTTATCTTTAGACAGTTATTCAAGGGTTTAAAATTTACAATGAGAGTTATCTACCAAAATACAGTCCTACAGCTTATCTACTACAGTCTGAAGTTCAACTGACCATCTTTCTTGAACCGACTCAGTTGCACAGTGTGCCACTCTCCGAGAGACAGTTTCTGAGAGCCTTGGATGATTCCTGGTCCAGAACCGACGTCAAACCGGAACTCAGGAATTCCGTCTCGTAAACCGAACGAGATGAAATCGCCTTTACCATCTGGGTGTTGACCGTTGTACAGGATCAGACCTGTCAAACAATAAAACAAAAAATCAGCGTGATAATAATGAAAATAATACTTTTACTACAGATGACTTTATCGGTCCCTTTCTGTAAATGACTTTCTAATCTACAAAGAATACAGAAAAAGGCACTGTGGTGATTGGTGAAAAATAATTTTAATAAATGAAAATTAAAAAGCTTAATTAATATCGATATTTAACATTCAAAGTAGACCTAACCACTTACCATTAGGATTCTCCGGTTTGAACGTGATCTCCAGGCTAACGGAAAGGTAGGTGTTGGGTAGCGTCGGCAGCGCCAGGTAAGAGTTGGGCGCCTGAGCAAAGAACGGCACAGCACCGTGAACCAGGGTGATCATGGGAATGTCTACGGTGATGTTGCCATTGCTGGCCGTACAGATGTAGAGTCCTGCATCCTTGTATGTCACTGACGGGATGGTCAGGTGTTTCTGCAAGTAGACAAGACAACCAGGGTATTATACACAGAGCAATTAGTTAGAAAGGCAACTACTTTTAATTTCCCTGTCGTCTAATCAGCCATTACATCAGCTATGTGGTTATTTATAAGTTACTCAGCTGATCCTCAAAACACTAAATATGTGAGAGGTCTTATTAAATCGCCTAGGTCATTGGATAAGTAAACTTAAAGATTACTCCAAGTCAATTTTGTTCATCAAGCATAGAGAACTTGATGTTATTAGTGTTGTAAATATAGCCTACTATGGGACAGGAAGGAGAGAATATGTAGGTCTTGCTTGAAAAATGTGTACTGATAGCAAAAGGTATGTTGCCAGCAAAAGGTGTGATGTTGGCAAAAAGTATGTTGCTATCAAAAGTTTGAAAGGTCTACTGGGTAGCATCTAAAACTTAGGTACGAGAATAATGAGTTTGATATTCCTCGCTAGTTTAAGTGGCAATTGTAAAACTTTAAAATAAAATAACCTTGTCACCTTGTTTGAAATATCCCATCATTCTAAAACAAACCTTTATAATGGATTATGAGTGGATGTAATAGTATACTAACCCCAGATATCTGAGCGTTTGACGGCAACACGCCTCCATGCTTGGTCCAGGTGTGAGTGATGGGACCCTCCAGATCAATGTTACACACAAGGTCCACTGTCTGTCCGTAATTAGCTGTCACTGTCTCGGCTGAGGCGGCATCGTGGGTCGGCCGATCATCTACACACAAATCAAATTGACTTAATTCAATGTATGCAAGATCAAACAGTTTAAGATGAGCTATGTGACTGAAGAATCTGCTGGTAAATTGATGAGATGAGGTTTGTGTTTGCAAAAAACTCATCTTTAAAATCTATAACCAGATCTGTGAATGGTGAATTTGTTATAAATTGGTTTAAAGTGGACCTGAACTGAGGTTAGTCAACAAAAAGAACTCTTGGATTAAGTAGCTTCTCCAGCAGTTAAGTGTAAGATACTAAATTGTTACAATAATATTTACAATTAATTTGTATTAACTTACCAAATTCAATTGAAGCAGGAGCATGTAAAATAATCATACAATCTTAGTTCAAACTTAAAAATTAATATCCCTCAAAGATTGTTCTAACACAATATACTTAAATATGTACATATTGAGTTAAGATATCAAAAGTCTACGATTATGTTCAAATGAATGGTAAATTTAGTTTTCACCTTTGTTTTAACACTTATAATTAATATTAAACAAATACATAATTAGCCATAGAAAGACTAAAAGTATGTTCAAATAAATGATAAATTTAGTTTTCACTTTTTTTTAAAGAGGTTGGCAGCCTCTTTTAACCTTGCAAATGCCCGTCCACATAGACTAACCGCCCGTGCAGTTGCTAACGTTTACTGTAAAGCAAGGAGTGAGCCGGTACAGTACAAAGGTGAACTGTACTGATAAAATTTAGTGGCAGTGACCAGGATCTGAACCTACGACATCGCTGCCTTGGGCCCAAAGTCCGCGACGCTACCAACTGAGCCACCGACTCACTAAATTCTCACTTTTAATTCTATACATTTAGTCTTCTGATTGTGCTTGGGAAGACAACTTAAATCTCTCCACCAAATAAAGTACTTACCAAATACAGAGAGTGAATAGTCCTTGTCGTAACGGTTGTTGTTTAGATAAGCAGTACATCTGTACGTTCCGTTGTTCTCAGATGTAGCTTGGGTTATTCTGAAAAGATAGAAAAATATTTGAAGACATCTGAACACAAAATATAAAAGTTCAGTTCACTCCTTACTTTATTCAGACAATGGTGTACCTTACATTTAGTCAATCGTTGACAAAAAAAAAAAAGAAAACAATCAACATAGTTCACTAGATTAAAGATTTGTTATATTCTATATTGTTGGTACCGTAACTGAAATAATCTTTTCTTGGTAAAGCTAAATTAAGGGGGTGGAAAACTGTGTTTTGATAGATAGAAATCAATATAGGACACAAATACTGAATTGCACAACACCGAAAACTTTTTACTTAATCCTCTGACTTGACATTTTAGCACCGCTTTCTCTTATGAGCGTTAGTAACACACACACTGCAATACAGGATTGTTTGGCTAAATCACAGGTACTTTAAATTTGATAGTTTTTTTATGTTACCTAAGTACTTGGCCGCTCTGCCGAGCATTGGAAGGCAGACTTCGTCCGTCACTAAGAGACCAATATTGCTTGACGTTGGACGGTCCGAGCACAGTACATCTTAAGTCAACTGTATCTCCATAATGCACCTCTCGCTTGCTTGCCTCGATTTGCAGCTCAACCTCATTCAAACCTGCCAAAGTGACAACATATGTTTATCTAAAAATCTTGACAATATTTACATTAATTGTTACAAAGTATAAACTTTTTATAAAGTTAATTATTTAGAATGAAATATTGATGTGTTGATTTACAAGTTAGGTTCAGGAACTGTAGATAAAATTAGTTGACGTTATATTATTATTTGAAATAGAAACACACAATTATGTAAAATATTATTTTGACCACAATGATATCCAAAGAGAAATACAGTAATTGAACTGTGTTATGAACGCGTAGGAAACATTAAAAAGATTAAGTGAATTGGTAGTCACAAATATGCGTTTATGTAATTTTCATTTTACAGGAGTACAATTTGAAACTATGTTAACTGATGATTTGTTAAGGATAAAACATAGAGATGGAGAATTGCTACAGTGACGCATCTTAAGAGTTTCATCACATATGAAAGTGGTGAGTACAATGACCATTATAATTGCACAAAGATTATTTACATCTGAAACAAAATAACATGAAAAAGAAACCAACATTTTCCCCATGCAATTTAGTGAAACATTTTATATTATTAGGTCCACAACCACAATTTAGATTGGTTAAAAATTGCTTTACTGGTTATTAATCATGCAGATACTTGGAGTTGGTTATAGAGTTGGTTTTTAAGAGTTTTACTGTAGATGTAGACACTGAACAAGTTGTAATAACTATTTTAACATCGTTTACAGTGAATTGGCAATTTAGTCACAATTACTGTACTTGAATTATCCAGCCACAATAAGTTTAAGGCTGAAATTGCACCTTTTAAATAAAACCATTATTCGACCAACTCCAAGGGTAAAATTTCCCCATACACTCCATAAGTTATATAATCATGCAATTAAAAATAATATAAGGTGATAAATTCATGCATGGATTTTAAGTAAATATAATCCAAATTGGTGGAATCATACCTATAGAAGAATTCTGTGACGTCCTGGCTAAAAGTATGGCACATAGAACACACTAATAGACTAGTTTTAATTGATCAGAAATGATATTTTTATTATATGAAAACGAGAAAGGAGTAGAGAAAAATCAACAGATAATGCTATAACAAATAAGAAAAGAAAATGTTTAAGCTGCACATTTTTAGAGTTATTTACAGGATTTTTATATCAGGAACTGATTAGAATAGAAGAGAATAGGAGAGATAGTTATTAACAGTGATCATGATATGATACCACTAAGATGTTAATTATTTAAAAATTGAGTGATGTGAATTAATTGCAATTTAGTTTTTGCAGTATTTGTCTACTAAAGTCGGGACCACATAAGTTTGCGGTTGAGGGAGGAGCCAATTTACCATATGGTTTTGTTGAATGAACCAATGAGAACGGTGCGGTGTTGCCAAATCTAATAGTACCAGCTGATTTGAAAATATTGCTTTGTATATTTTAATTTGTGTTGTCAATGGGCGATGTGGGCACGAGCCTTGTCTTGTGATTGGCTGCCACCAACTGCAAACTTATGTGGTCCCGACTTTAAACATAATTTTGAACATAAAAACATACATTTTCAACACAAATTTCTTTTAATGAAAAAAATTTAATAAAACAACATTTTAAATTTAAGTTGATGGATATTTTGAATAAAAAGTTAAAATGTTTATTTTATTTTATTTCATACGTTTAATCATGTAAAAATCACATACAAATTTATAAGCTAAAGGGAAGAAGTTCAGTTGTAAATAAATTCTAAGTAGGCCTACTAAATATTTTGAACTGCTTAAAAAAAATAAATTTCATTTAAAAATGAAAATGTGTAAGCACTTAATAAATTTTATCAGTTCTATAAAGCCTACAAAATAAGACAAATCTTCACTTATTGTTTTAGTTTTAATACTTCCTATGGGAGTAAATTATGATTTTTTAAATAATCTCTCAGCATAACAATTCTTTCCCTTGTACATAGCACAATAGTAGCAGCCAATTATTTTCCCGTTTACTTCTGTGCGATGCAGTACACAATACAAGTCCCGCTCATTCAAACCCCACTAATTTGCGCCCCACTAATCTGAACTGGTGGTGCTGATAACCTCGCCTCTATCGTACTAACAATTTACCACTTAATCACTGGCGACCACTATAGTGCCCATGTGCAAGGGGTTTTACAAGTAACTGTTATCCAAATCCAAACCAACCACGTCCAGGTCGTATCTGACATGAAGCCTCGTCCGAGCCGTCGGAACAGTCTGCTCGTCCGTCGCACACTCTAATCAGAGGGATGCACAGCGGCATGCGATTCTTACATGTTTGCTCGTCTGGCGAGCACGGGCTCTCTGGCAGGCAGCAAATCAATCAAACCAAATCAATACGTGCACCACTCTACTTAGAATAGACGGCAAAGGACTTGTTTTGATCAGGTCAAAGTGAAAAGTGAAATAATAGTAGTTGTACAACCTAATTCACCTATTATTGTACCATTTTAGTTGTTATTAGATGTTTTTGATAGGTACGATGAACCAATCACTTATCTACATGTCTAAAGGGTTTTCTTCTAAAAAATCAATGACTTTCACAGTGACCGGGTTGAAGTCTTTGAAAATATGTACTGATTTTGTTGAATTGGGAAACAGTTTAGAAGAGTCGGCTTACCCATTTTTTTTACATTTCAAGTTCGGGCCTTCAAGGCCCCTGTAGACTGGCAAATGCATGGTTCCAAAGACTGTTACACACTCTTAAAAAGAAACAATATTATTTAAACTTTGTAAGCCACAAGTTGATAACAAAATAAAATATGAAAGTGTGTTGATTCTTCAAAGAATTTTATGTTTATGACTAAATACATAATTTATATGCTATCTGATCTTTTTTCAATTTTTCCTTCTAATTTTGATAGATGAAAATATGAAAATTGTTCAACTACTTATTTTTGTCCCCAAATAAAAATTAATTGATCGGATTAGTTTTAAATTGAAATCAGGGAATATTCAGTGACTTCCTTACTTAGTGACCTGTAGGTACTCTATTGTGCATAATGATGTCCTTTGCCGTTGTTATTCTAGGTATCGTGGTTCACACTACGAGCACTTAATGCAAAAAGTAAAGTGTTAGAAAGATTTTAATTTGTTAATGCTATTGACCAAAGGGTTACCCCAAATAAGGTCAAAATTCTATAGCGTTTTAAATCATAAATTTATCTATTTCTTTGCTGTAGGATATCTTCAGATAAAATTAGATTTTAGTACTTTTTATATTTATATTTTGCTGTAAATCTTAGAAAAATAAATAAATTCTACAAATTTGGTTTTAGAACCACATTGGTATTTGTAGAAGTTTTTTTTTGCAAAGTAAACTTTTCACTAAAACTTTGGCTACCTATTAAGTATTACATTAAAACTCATAAAAAAAAGTAAATTAACCTGCTTGATATTTAACAAGTTCTTGATGTACTTGGTTTCAATAAAAGAGTTGTAAAATATTAAATACTTGAATCTTGAAAGTACTTTACAATGGAATAACTTTTCACTATTATTGAGCTCCAATATATACAATTATTTCAATAACTATTCTAATTTTAGAAATATTAATGCCTTCAGTAAAAAGTATTGTCAAAAACCCCCGAGACATTCAACATTTCAAACTGTAAAAACAATACAACTTCAAAGTTTTTTTCCTTGAATAAATTAAAATATTGACTAAAATTTGAATCTTACAAAAAAGTTTGAGTATCAACAGAGAAAAGAAGATCTTACAAAAATATTTTCCAAAATAACATCCCCCCGGGCTGTTCAACAAGCAATATTCTACGTCATGCTTCCAAGCAATCATTCTCGTTGGCGTCATGCTTCGCCCCAAGCGTCCTACTCACGTTCTACTCTCAGATCGATGTAGTCCTGGGCCGTAGAGCCGTACGCTGTGGTTCGACAGATGTATCGCCCTGCGTCCTCCATTTGAAGGTTGTCAATTCGCAGGATCGGACCTTCTATCGTCGCTCGAGAAGGTAACGGCTGATAATCTCTGGTCCATGATATCTACGAATAGAGAAATAGATTTCGAATCTCTATACTCCTTATAAAACCGCTAAAAAGTACATCTCGAGTTTGTTCGGGATGGTTAATGTTTGAAATACAGTGTGTGAACCTAAACATCAGTTTAACTTTTTAGTGAATTTTATAAGTTTTGTGATACTTCCAAGAGATTAGACAGGCAACACCTAATGATCAGTCTATCAGTTAATTCATTGAATTAGGTTATAGTATCTTATGTAAAATGTAAGTTATTTTTAACCATTCAGTTTTGTGACTTAACAGTTTGATGTATTGTCATAAAATTTAAGTGGTAGAGCTCGTGCATTTCCTGGTGAAGCCTGGGGGTAGGTGGTTAGAGTAGCTCAGGACCGGTTTTGTACGGGCTTCAACCCTACCCCCAGGCTTCACCAGGGAATGCACGAGCTCTAGAGAGTACTTACAAGCCTTAACTTCAGCTCAGAAATACAGCTATTCATTAAATTGTATTCCAATTTTAAAACTAATCATATCTCAAATCTAATGTTTTCTTAAACAACTGAAGAAGTTGTTGTTTGCAGCCGATTTTTATAAAATAACATATTACAAATAAATTGAGTCTATTCACTAGCTGTGGTTACCTCTTGGTATTGTGATGTGTCACAGCGTAGTTGGATGCTTGATCCCTCCATGGCCGTTGGATTCCGGTCCAATGCTCTCACCGATGTCACTCGGGAATTGTCTACAAAAAATTCACAAATTTTGTCACGAGAATTTTTGTATTTGGGTGGAAAACAAATGTAATAGTAAACTTGTAGGATTTAAAGTGATTTGCAAATCTCACCATTGACGATAACATCTGCGGTGGCCTCTAGAATTCCTCGAGCGTTGGACGCTTTACACACATATCTTCCAGCATCACTCTCACGTATTCCTACAAACTGTTGACAAACAATCAAATATTAACAATTGAACATCAATTTTAAGCCAAAGCATGGATTAGACTTGCTCCCTTATACAGGGTGTTCAAAAAGGTCGGGACATAATTTACATAGTGACTTTTAAATTTTAAGTTGAATCAAGATGAACCCTTTTTTCTAAAATGGGTCTTTTGTACCTTAACATACATATCAAGTTTCATAAAGATTGGTTGCAAAAATTCCAGGATAAAAATATTTATGTAAGAAATACAAAAAGGCGGATATCTGGTTAACGAAATGATTTTGGAAAAATGTTATTCTCCATTTTCTCTTTATTTTGACCCAAGAAATCACTAAGTAAAATATGTCCCCACCTTTTTGGAACACCATGTATATTTATCACCCATCTGGATTAAAAAATAATATAGGGTAAACTTAAATGTTTGTGTGATTTGGTGTGTTCTGTTGATTTCTTGTTCAAATTTCAAAATCATTATGACCGACTAGAATGATTTACTGAGATTATGCAAAGGCTTTCAGCTGATCCTATGTACATTAAAACGTAAATGGAATTTTTCCCGAAGATTCTGAATCAACTATTTGACAAATTATCATGATTTTTCATTTGAAGTTGAAGGAATAATAATTCTGTGAGAAAAGGAATGCTCGGCTCTTACCTCAATGACTCCGCCGCTCACCCTCACAGAGCGAGGCAGTGGCTGGTTGTCCGCCGAGTGCCAGCTGATGTCTATTGGTTGTTCTCCCGTCGCTGTACACGTGATCATCGCGTGATCGCCAGGTCTCACCACCTGTCTCTCCGGGTCTAGTCGGATCTTCATTGGCTCTGAGAAACGTAAAGCAAAATCAGTGGTAAACTCAGACCATACAAACCTTACTGATTGTTTTGTTTACGTTTACAAAATAATTCTTATATGTCCCTTGTAATCGGTGTTCATTGTGTTTTTAACGTTCTCGGGGACTAATGTTTTTGCAATGAAGCTCCAAAATTAGTCTATAAATCGTGGATTGATGACAACAAAGGAAGACAAAGAAAGATAGTGTAGTAAATGCTTAGTGGATGCTGCCATTTTCCTGTGGCTTTCCCTCAAAATTCATATAATGATTCATAATACACAGAAACAGATACTTTTCCATCAGTATTGATAGGCTGGAAACTGGAAAGTCACCCTTTACCGTGCCTAAACACGTAAAAGTAACGTTATGTACTATTAAAGTGAACTAAATTAAAGAGAAGCTATTAGTTTTAATTTAAATTGGTCCAATAGTAAAATTATTGTGTGATAAAAGATATCGTAGTGATGGGGAAAGATGATGTTTGGATTAGACATATTTGAACAGTAAAAGTAATCATATTTCTAAGAAAAAATAATTTCATAGAGCTATTTACAAGATCCACAAAAAAGGGTGATGGTAAAAATTCCCAACAGATTAAAACACAACAATTTTGCAAAGTTTATAACTGATCTTGCAAATATGTAGAGAAAAAACGAAAAACAAAAAATGTGCAACATCCTAAAAAAAGTTTGTTTATAATCTTCTCTGTATTTTTTTCCAGCATCACTATAGTTTTATAGAGAAAGGGGCTCATTTTAATTGGGATAGAAGACCAGAAAATTATAAAAAATAAATAACATTATAGTACAAAGAAAAAGAAACAATAATACATCAAATATAAAGTGCATAAGAAAATCTAAGTTAGGTTACTGTGCAATAAATACTGAGGAGATGAGAAAGTTTTGATACCCTGAACAGTTAAGAATCAGAGAAAATATAAGAAAATGGGTTGATTTTAGCTTTTTGAAAAAAATTTAATTTTTAAGCATGTTCAAAACTTTCCCAAAATGGTGCAAAGTAACGACAACAATATCATGTTTAAGTATCAAACATTACCTTTAGGACAGTATTGTTCCTTTTCTGTGAGCAAAAATAAACAAATGCTAGTGGTTTAAAATATTTTGAATAAACTCCTTAAATTGGGTAGCATAAAACATTTTTAATATAGTTTGAAGTAACTGAAGTTTGTGTTGTCAACATTATAATTTTACAAGTTGAAAAACAACTCATCATCAAGTTGAAAATGGCTTCGGTAATTAAACATTAGGATGATTCAATTGAACTTGTGTCAAGGTGTTTCTTAAGATATGAGCGTTGTAAACAATCACCTAATAGTGAACCACATTAAACTGTCATGAGAAATCATTAGTTTCTGCAGTCATTTCACCTCACCTAATATTTGTTAAGTATACATACATTTTATTAGAAGAATAAGTTCTTAAACATTAATGCTGTGAAAATTCTAAAACTATACTTCTACAAAATGAAACAATAATAAAGAAATTTGAAATCAAACTCACCGATTACTCTGATGTGTGCGATGGCTGTGAACAGAGGTTCGCCGCGAGCGTCGAGTCCTTGGCAAGAGTAATCACCTGCATCGGAGTACTGCACGTCGCGTATGTAGAGTTCTCCGTTGCGCTCATACGCTTGTGGGCTGAGCGGCTGTCCGTCGCGGCGCACCCACTGTATAATGATTTGCTGGGGACCTGCACAACAAAACTGTACGATTAGACAGAACCACACAGCTGGAAAACAGATAAGGAAACAAAAAAGTAGAGAGGATAAAGTATATTGTGACATAAACAATAACATACAGGGTGTTTGAAAAATATCTGTGTCTTTCTACGTTAAAAAAAGGTACAGTTATGTATTTTATGTGAATGAGTTACTCAGTTTATTCTCAAAAAGCATTATTTCAAAGCAAACAGACAGTAGAATGATACACAATTCATCTTGATGGTTTGCATATATAAGAAAAGGTAAACATGGAGCTATACAACAGAAGAATACATTAAAACTAAAGTAAACACATGCATTCATAACAGTAAGATTTTAGAAAATCTATAGATAATTTGTGAAATTAAGTAAATACAGATATTTTTTTAATGAACGGTCAAAAAAAGAAGTTTTGAATATTGGAATATTTTTGGCGTCAGGTTTTAAAAAGTTATAATTCTTTATAACGTCAATGTTTTAGATAAACTTGCTCATTAAATTTGTTTGATTGAAATATACTAATACTGTATTTAAATTTAACAATAAGGTTGTTTTTAGCAATCAGAATATATATTTTTTAATTGCTTATCACATTGAGCGCTGAAAACCTTTAAACAGGCACTCGCCAATGGCGGCGAGGCCCGGGCGGAACCCCGACTGAATCAGCGATTGCTATTGGCATTGAAATATCTCAGTAAGACGAATCACAAAAGAGCAGCCAGTGGTGATTGTTCTGCGTTACCCCGATAGTGGACGTAGTTCACTGAAACACCCAAAGGTAGCAGCACTGCCTGGATCAATAACCAGAGTCTTTGTAATATGGCTCGAATAGAGAAAATCTCCGAAAACGGGACAAAAGCATTGCCAGACGGGATTTTACGGGCAATTTTAGTACCAACCTACACCAGAATAAAGCTCACATTCTAAGCTACGGTAATGATTACAACCTTCCCCATTGCGTAGCTCACATTGAAACATGGTTGTTGCTATGCTAACATGACGGGCGCGCCCGCCAGACGCTTGGTGTGCCAACTGCGCATGGCAGGCCGGCCCGTCACTCGCGCTCAATGTGTTATTCTAAAAATACCAGACAATTTTGACTAAACTTCTGTGATGTGAGAGACCATAAGCAACTCAATATAATGCAAAATCAGAATAAGAAGCAGAAAAAAACTAAGAGAATGAAGAGAGAGAAAGAGAAATTCTAATCGGGGTACCACCCACCTTTACATTTATGAGAAGTCCTCCAAGCATCCATGATATGATAAAGAAAATACCCCCGCTGCAGCAAACCTGCCGACTAAGCGAATTTCCATTTGTCTGAATTGATTTTCAGTTAAATATATTTTAATAACATTAGGTTTAGCGAGTACCTAGGTTTGCTGCTACAAGGAAACTAATAAAGTGTGTTTTTGAGTAAAATATTGATAGCTTAGTACAAAATAAATAAATTTGCCAAGTTTGATCAAAATATATTCATAAACAAGCAAACTACAACATTTGACAATATTCTCCATAAGAATAACATGGGAATTTTAAATTTACAATTTTTTTAATGTTCTCCGTTACTAATAATCGAACAAAAATACTTTTATATACTAAATTATTTGTTTTTTTAAGCTCTTTAAAAAGATCTAAAGAGAAATCGGGAAATTTTGTGTTTTGAGGGTCAAAAGTGAGAAAAACCAATTTTTACCCCATAAAACCCCCTGTAAAGCCCCGTTCCCATGGTCCGATCGTGCTGGTTCGCGAACTCATTCAAGTTTATCCCGCTTTACACCTTTAAACCAAATTTCATCAAAATCGGACAAAAATTACTCAAGTTATCGCGTTCACGGACGTATATATATATATATATATATATAAGTCTATATATATATATATATATATATATATACATATATAAAAATTTGAACGAATAGTGTTTTTGGCCTCTGGGGACATCAAAATGAAAAAGTAAATCGGTCCCGGGTCTAGGTCTTACCGTGCCACCTACGGTAATAGCTACTTCCCTATAGGGAAATTCGCTAAAAGTCAATGATAAGTACAACTTATTAAAGATGAAAATTAATATTCTTGTGAGAAGCAGCAAACGAAAACTTTTGCATAATGTGAATCACAAATTGTACACAGTAAATACACCATAACGATTGAAAAAAAGATTGATAGTTGTGTCCCTTAGCCAAAAATACTGCCAATAAATTATACTTAAACTTAATATTTTAATTAACGTTCTAAAAAAATAATTTTGTGTCCTTCTAACAAGACTTAAATGGTAAACTGTGAAACATGTCCATTTACGGTTTTTATACCTAATTCAACCACAGACATTAAATAATTTATTGCAACTAAAACCTATTGAATTTCCTGAGCTTTGAAGGTAAACAAATGACAAAGTTTTACTACTATTTTACCAAAGAATGTGAACTAGTTTTTTTTTACAAATGTAATTTGTCAAATCAAAGCGATGTTCAAAATTTAAATTTAAATGCCTAAGTATTTTTCAAAGTTTAAAAAGTGTCTAGCTTAATGCACCTAAAACGCAATATAAATATATTCATATTTCCAATGAAAATATTTGTTTTGAGAATGGAAAGTGTAAAACCCAAGTAACTCGTACAACTTTGTTTACCATCCAAAGCCTAAGCGGAAGGTTAGTTTGTAAGCTCTAGTTTTTATATATATTTGCTTTAGTTCTTTGATACAACTACTGATTATATACAATAGATTATCCTAGTTGATATGTTTTAAATTTTTAGCCAACACTAAGAATAGCAAAATGTATACTATGTGTAACAAAGCAATAAATATTTAAAACAAACAACGACATTATTGCTTTTTGGGAGGTACATTATCAGGAAAGACGATTCACACGAAGCTTGTCAAATCATTTACATTAAAGCTCTATATTTTGGTGAAAACATCTCATAGTATTTAGGAAATGAAAACTAATCACGTTTCAGTCATGTTTAAAAAGTAATAGACTAAAAATATTGCGTCACTCAAACTTACAAAACGTTCCATTAGGTTTCGACACTATTGTTTTGAGTAATACATTGCACTGCATTCAAACACTAGATTACAGGAGTATAAAGCGTTCACCATTTTGAAAATATTCATTAATACTGACAAGAATACATTTTAAGTATACAAACTACATACAAGTTTCCATGTTCGAATGCCACCGTTACAAATGTATATACACTTACTGAGCAGATATTACAAAAAATTACACAACTTATATTACAATCAAAACTATTTACAACACACCTATTTACAATACTGTACACTTTACAATAGCACCGACTCTTAACTACATAACATTTGTACGAGGGTTAAAGCTCAGTCTTGTTTCACACTGGTCTACTAAGTATACGTGGACATTTTTGGTCCTTCCGAACCGGATTTTTACACAACCATACTAATACTGATATTATAATGATATAAACGTAACAATGAAGCCAATGATGAAGACCTTACCCTGTGCTATACAGCGGGCGGTAACGTGTCCGCCGAGGGGAACAGTAAAGTCGTCGTCAGGAATGTACACTCCACTGCTGCCTGTGCTTGGGATGTCACCTCGGCTTGGTCCGCTCGTCGTCTGCTCATCGCTCACAATGAGATGTATCCTCTCCTCTACCTCCCCAGCGGCATTGCGAGCAGTACACGTGTAACTTCCCTCGTCATCCTGTGTAGCTCCCTTGATCTCGTACACTGCTCCTTGTGCCGTTTCCGGTGTAATAGACTTGGGCTCACTGAAATTCATGAATACGTACAGTTGTTGGTTAGTTACAAAATTTTATCAAGTTTAAACATTCATCCTAGATACACTTTTGTATTTATTACGCTTGGGATTATTTTTTTAATTAGATACCTGACAATAAAAATAATAAAAAAATGTTTTGTATTGGCTAAGATTTGATAAAAAAAATTGGGGACAACTTTCCTTCAGTTTCACATATTTACAAAATATAATCGTTGGATTGACAATAAAAAATTAAATTTAAAACTTTGCTCAATAATTCACATAGCTTATTAGATTCATATCCATAATGGAGAAATAAGCCGTTTTTAAAATCCAAGATAAGGTTACGGTATAAGAATAAGAAACTTTGATAGTTCCCACTTTATCTTATATTGAGTCAAATAAATATTCAAACAAATTTAACAACTCAACGGAAAGATTAACATTCACCTACTTATGTACGACTACTGGAAATTCAAGGTTCACAAGCAATACTGACTAGAACTGTAGACCCGGTTGGTGTTTGGACCAGACGACGGTGGGTGCGGGGTGACCGTAGGCACGACAGTCTAGTCTGAACCGTTGACCCGGCGACACCTTCACGCTCTGACCCGGCGGGGTGATGGTGATCAAAGGCATAGAGTGGACGACCAGCTCGGCTACGGTCGTAGCACTACCCTCGGGGTTGTCCGCTGTACACAGGTACTGGCCTTCATCTGCTCTTGTGGCCGAGTTGAACCTGCAACCGACCAGTCCAGTTGGTTATTGTCTTTGGAATACTAACAATTCAAGTAAAAGCCTTTTTCACAACATTCTACACTCATCCTTCACTCATATTCGGGTTTAAATATGCAACCAGGTGGCATCCCCATTTCATAATTCTATTCATATGCTCTATTCTTGGACCTGTACTCTTTATTTTGTAAATAAATGACTTGTCTAAAAATGTCTCTAAAAACCTTATTTTTTATGCCGACGATACAACTGCAGTTGTCAAATCTAAAAATTATTCAGAATTATTGCTCAAAGTTAAACCAGCCCTATCGGAACTGGAACAGTGGTTCAACATTAACAGTCTAAAAATGAATCAAGATAAAACCCAATTGGTAAAGTTTTGTATTGCTCAGGCAAGAGAGTTTGGATACCTAAATTTAGCTGTTCATGATGATGCAAAATTTCTTGGTTTGTATGTAGATTCAAATTTAAATTGGAACAAAAGTACTGAAAATATCATTAGTAGACAGAATTCGGCATTTTACCAAATTATACGTTTAAGAAACTCAATTGACTTAAAAACTTGGTTGATGTTATATAATGCATACTTCTATTCAATTCTTTAATATGGAATTTAATTCTGGGGTTTTGCATCAAACTTTGATTTTATTTATAAGATCCAGAAATTGTTTAAAGAATAATGACATTTGCACCATTGAGAACATCATGTACACAATATTAGCATTAGATAGAGATAAGACCGGGGAACAAGCTGGTCTAGAGTGCAGGGCTTTGGTATTTGAAGTTCTGGGTTTGAATCCTACTAATCACCAATGAATTTTGCTGTGATAATACCACAGCCCTCTAGGCCTAGCCTGAAGTAATATGTAAAAAAATCTGGACTCCAGCTTAGCATCATAGGATGTGACGGTAGAACATAATAAAATAGTAACAAGGCCAAGGTTTGGACCTTTACTAGTAAAAAAATTAAGAAATGTTTGTGGTGTAGATACACAAAAATTAATTAAATTCCATGTTGGTGGCCCCTGGATTACTATCTATGACTATAATTAAGGTACAATACCTCGTCAAGTAATCCAAATGTCGATTGTCAGGTTACGCCGTAAATGCGGCATCCTCAGGGCTACAAAACATGATAAGACATCGATGTCACACGCACACAATAAATACATGACACACGAACATTTAATTAAAATTGATAAGCCTATCACACGCACACAACACGGACGGTCCCGGCGCAGGTAGTAGACAGGTAGTAGGTTCTATTATCAATGTTAATTAAATGTTCATGTTCGTGTATTTATTGTGTGCGTGTGACATCGATGTCTTATGATGTTTTGTAACCCTGACGATGCCGCATTTACGGCGAAACATGTAGGTTGTTAACCTGACAATCGACATTTGGATTACTTGACGAGGTATTGTACCATAATTATAGTCAATCAATTAAAAACTACATAAATGGAAATGGACATCCTTTAGTGTAAGGACAGTGATTCTTTGATCACTCTCACCGCAGTACTCCGCCTGGCAGCTGTTCCACCTGGCGAGACAGTGGAGTCCCGTCCACTCTGCTCCAGTGAAGCGTCGGTTCCGGAATTCCCTTAGTGACCCGACACTGGAACAAAGCGCTTCCGCCCTCGTTGACAGTCTGGGACGCCCTTGGGTACAGCTCAATCTCTGGAATCTCCCGGCCTGAAAAAAAAACAAACAAAAAACGTAGGATTACAATCTTGTTACATAACAAGTAGGGGTGTGCGAGTATTCGAACATCGAGCTTTTTCGAGCCGAATAGGACGCTATTCGGCTCGGCTCGTGATTTCAAAAAGTTCGAAATGTTTGAGCCGAATACTTATTGAACTAGCAAATAAAAATTAAATTAATAAATAAGGAACTAACTTTCATTTAAATTTACTCTCCTCCGTTTCATAATTGTGTCTTGATAAGCACGAACCTCAGCTCAGTCAAGACGCAATGAAATGATTATCGATCGTAATTTTGAGGAAACTACCACCTATCGCGTTGTCTTTCTAACACAATTATTCGTATCGTAATATGCAACGCAGTACGAGTGCGTGATTGGCTAAGTCGCTATGACGACACACGGTTGCCGTGGCAACCTACAGTGCGCACTGAGCACTGCGCCTTGTGTGGGAGGGGAGATTATACCAACAAACTATTTCAGGAATTCTATTTTGGGACGGATGAAAGATAAGGAAGAAACAAAAAGTGGTCACGTGTGCAAATGTAGTGGGCGAGACAATAAGGCTGTAAACGAGTATCGTCGTGTCGTTGTTCCTTGTTTGTTTACTTTTTCAGATTCCTTATCAAACTCCTTATCATCAAACTTCCTTATCTGCTATCTCCCTTTCTCTCTCTCTCTAACAATGTACTGATTAAACAGATTGTGTTTGACAACTTTTCTACTTATAAGTTTCCCTGCGGTTATTTTAGTTCAATCAATCCCATAACCTTTCTAATGTTTATCAAAATAATTAATTAATATGTTTTGTATTTTATTTCCTTTAAACCAACCCCTATTTACCATCTGTATTTTATAGAATAAAATGTTTGTTTAGGCCTATAAAGTTTGACTGGCCACACAATTTTGTACCTATTTTATTTTTTATAAAGTAACAGTTACTTTGAGGATTATATATATATATATATCAATAAGTGGCGCGTGCTGTAATGAGTGCTTTTTATTATAAAAATAAGTAATGAGTTATTAATTTTTGATAGTACATGGGTCATTGAATACCATAATGTGATGTAGTTTCCTATTTGTATCTTGCAAATAAATAATAATTGATAGTTAATTCTGGAAATGAAAAATAGTGATCACATTCATAAACCTGTTGTCAAAACAGCAACGAGGGTGTAAGGGTTTATTGTTTCAGACGCAAGGGTGTTTCAAGGACAAAGTGTTGGGCCACCCTGATTGGGGGGGAGGGGGGCGGTGAGACTGTGTGAAGGGGAGGAAACTGGTTTTGGCTATTTATTGATTAGTTCGCCGACCCTTCTAGATAACAAAATTGAGTGACAGTGTTAAATCATCGTGTTCTGCATTTCATTTCTTGTTTACTTTGTGTGTTATTCTATTAATTCTAGTGCTTTGGTCTATTTCCTCTATATGTCAATTATATATTTTTTAATATATAAGTAAAACTTGTCTCTCCACCTTTTTGGATCCGAACCAACCATGTTCTTTTTTGATTAATAGGATTCATAAAACAAAAATATTTTGTGCATGGAAAACAACAAGAATAATCACGTGTTTTTAAATTTATTTTGTATTTATTTATACAAAATAGAATTAAATATTCATAGTAGTTACAATATACATATGTAATCGACTTGCTAGTTGTTTTGTCGTCATTCAAGGTCGCGTTGCTGTTCTGTTATGAAAGACAATCTGATTGTCTCAGTCTGCACTGCATATCTCTTCAGGCCTTCAATCGATATCCTTTTATTTCTTGCATCTTCATTTAGTTCAGTTCAGTTCTTATCGTGATTATCTACTATTTGATGTCTTGACAATTCTCAATGTTTTTAAACATATTAAAATAACATTGTGTTTATTTAAAAATTGACTGAACATTATTATTATTATGCACTTTTTTAAGAAAAAAAGTTTAATAATTAAGATAAGGTTCCGCTAGTAAAAGCTCGGCTCGAAAAAGCTCGAGCTCGAACATTTTTTAAAAAGCTCGGCTCGGCTCGGCTTGAGGTTGAAAATCACTATTCGCACACCCCTAATAACAAGTACATCTATTGGACTTTACTACACGAGTACCGGATCAGATTCTATATTCTGAAACACGGTAAAAACTTTTAAATCATGAATTATAGTAAAAACCTTGTTTATTTATTACTAATTGTTATGTAAAATACCTTCTATTAACATAAACTCACCATCAGCAACAATGTTGGTGTGACAAAGCTGATATAGTCACATCGATAGTCGTAAGTGGAAGTTTGGTTATCTTGCATCCGATATTTCGGACATTCGAGCTCAAAGTGTTAAAAATCTAGGTATATACTTACGTTCTACTTCCAGAATGCTGGTTATTCTGTTGAGTCCTCCAGGTCCATCAACTTGGCACACGTAAACTCCTCGGTCTCTAACTTGGACGTTCTCTATACGCAGAATCATTCCGTCAACCTACAAACAAAACCGATAACTAGATAAAGAGCATGTAATATTTTAAACGAGCAACGTTAAATAATTTTTAGTGAAATCTTAGTTAGCGAATAGCATCCGTATTAGACTGATAGGAGTTTTGGATGTTCCACTGTAAGAATCTTTTTTAGTCAATATTTTCTCTTTAACCATGACTACACCCCAATAACGTAGAGTGGTAGTAACCAAGGTTAAGATAGCAGACTAGTAGTTAGGAAAAAGATCTAAGGACACTGGAAGGTGGAGTAAAATACGAGCAGGACGTCAAAGGAGACAAATTACCGTTGGGCATTAGCAAGTAATTAAACTAAAAATTAATAGACTAGTATGGGCAGTATACAAAAATGTTAATTAATTAGGTAACTTTTGGACTGGAATAGTTTAGTGTATATACTTCAAACTTTTATTGATTCAATTATAGCTACTCATTTCGGACAAAAGAAGAGAGATTTTGTAGAGATTTGGGTTCCACGTTCTTTATCATTTTATTTTAACCTCTAAATGTGAATGAGTACTTTTTAGCTGCAAGAACAACAATCATACCCAACAGATTTCAATTTCATAGATTAGCATCTTGATAAAAAGTGATTAACAAAACAATAAAACATCTTATTTTTAATGTGGATGTCAATGTTGACACTGTTTAATTTTATTTATCTCTTAGCTGTGATGAGTTCTGTGAGTAGTTGATTACATTTGTAAATAAATAGGAACATTTAGTGTATTGATTCATCAAGTTTCGCAATGGATAGTGTACAAGTAGCTATTTTATTTATTATAACTTTAAACAGTTACAATTAATACAAATGTTTTTGTTGTAAGAAATTTGACAACCATAACTATATGCTGTATAAAATATTCATTATAATCTATCCAAATAAATAATTTCTTTATAAAAAAAAATTAGACAGGTTAAGAGTGCATTAGATAGACAGAAAGTAGCTAATGGCTAAGTCGCAGTTGTTATGTTTCAATTTTTTTAGTATTGGGTATTATAAAAAAAAACTGTTTAACACTTGTTTTTTATGAAAATAAAGTATTCACAAAACACTAGAAAATTATGGTTACTAAAGATAACTTAAGGAAAAAGACCCATTATACAATAGGTAAGGATTGATTCAAATCCAAAGATCATTTTTCAGTAAAGAAATTTATTCCACATAATTTTCTTAAAATTTGTTCTTTTAGGCCAAAGTTATATCAGAACACAGTAAATTTGAAGAAGTATTGAGCTCTGATGCTTTCCTAGACAAAACAATGATGATTGAAGTGTTGTTTAACCAGCCTAGACCCCACATTGTTGTGAAAACTCCGAACAAATTTGGGAAGACAACAAACCTCGATATGATCAAAAGGTTTTTTGAAGTTCAAGTTTACCAAAATGGAAGTACCATCACTCCTATATTGACAGATAATTACAAGATATTTTCAAAGCCATACAACAAAACTGAAGGTTTTGATTTCTTGAATATATTTAAGAGGAAGAAGTTTGTTCAAGATCATTTTGGACAGTATCCTACAATATATTTAGGCTTTAAAGGACTTGTTGGGGACGAAGGGTTTCACTTTACAAAAAGATTGATTGAGTTAATCAAACAATTATTTTCTAACCACAAATACTTGTTACAAAGTGAACGACTGAGTGAGAAAGATAAATTAGCTTTTGAACACAACTATAAATTTCTACCGAACATGTCTTACTTGCTCGACCATCCATTATGGCATCAAGAGAGATTGAGAAATTTGGCAAAGCTCTTGGTGAAACATTTTGGAAGGAAAGTAATCTTATTGGTAGATAACTACGATTCTCCTACTCAAGACATAATGTTTGAGAGGAAATCACGTTGGCACTGGGTTCCAGAGAAGATAGGAGAACATCTTGAGGAAATGATCCAAGTACTTATAGATTATTGGGATTCAGAATCAGACTTGATAGAAATTACCCTTATAAATGCTTCAATACCACCAGTGTATGCGTTCGGTCATTTTGACTCAGAAATAAAACATTTATCCTTCACAAGCAAACATGTTTTCAATGAGTTTTACGGTCTTCAAGAAAGTGAACTGTTAATATTAGCAAGGAGATTTGGGATTCCAAATAGTAGACTCAGTGAGATAAAAAATTGGTATGGTGGATATAAAGTTGCAAACAGTAGTCAAGAGATATTTAACATTTATTCAGTTCTTAAGTACTTGAAATCAAATAAATTTAGTACCTATTGGGTTGAACAACTGAACATTAGCATAATAAAACAAACATTAAAATCTAAACACTACCCATTAATCCGTGAGAAATTCAAAACACTTTGTGATGGAGGAAACATTACAATACCGAATAAAATAACTGGCAATCATATTTACCAGGTTAGGTATATTGTCAACGACATCAGCGATTTCTCAATGGAACCAACAAGTTACCTTTTGTTCTTTAACTTATTGGTAGACCTAGGTTTTTGCTCTATTGTGCAGCAGATAAATTCAGTTTTAACAATAAAACTTGTGAACGAAGAGGTTAAAAATGAATTCATAAAAATACTAGACGAAATCAAAAGAGAAAATAATACAAATACAGGCTGATTTTAAACAAAGCATCTGTTAAGAATAAGACAGTGTAAACAATAATAGTTGGTGTATTTTAATAAAATAAATGGTTTCAGAATCTAATGGGAAAATTGTTCATGATGTGCCTGGAAGAAGAATTTTGCTCGTCTCGTTTTAGTAGTAGTCGCAATTTTTACATTTTTACAAGAGAACGGTTCTAATCTTATTGTCCTTGTCCAAATGACATTCTGTTTTTGTTTTTGGAAAGCATACATATTTAAAAGCCTGTCAAGAGAAAGCCATTATCAGGAACAAACCAGCATCCTTAGGATTTTTAACGATTATTTCGATCCTGTAGTCTACAGTATGGTTAAAGTTTTTACTATAGACAATTCTGACTGGAAACTCTGGCTATCACTTAACACTCATCAGCAAATCACATGAATTTTAAATTTTCAAACCTTGTTCGATGCTAATAAAGAAATAATGTCAATACAACCAAACATACTCACCTTAGCATTAGGAGGCATTGTGTCTCCAGCCTTTGACCATTGTATGGGTCCACTGGCCACACACCTCAGTTCCGCTACTGACCCTTGCGAAACTGTCTGTCTGGGAGGGCTGATACTGATCGTAGGCTGCGGCCTGTAGAATACAAAGTAGATTGTAATTACTAGACTTTAGCACCAGATTGAAGGATATATATAAGGGTTTGTATAGCATTCTTAACAAATCAGGGGACTTTTGGGAACTTTATTTAAACATAAACATTTTTTAGACATAGGCTACTTTATGAGTGAAATTATGCAATACTTGAGCAACAGCAGTAAATTTGATTGTTTCCTCACGTCACTATGATCATAGACTAACCATCTCAAGTGGCTCTCTCATCCTATTGTAAAGGTTGAAGCTGGATTTTCTTCTCTATTTCACATTGGTGACACTGGGCGTTAGTGTTGACAACATTTTGTTTCTATTATCAAAAGGTTGATAAATTTAATGATTTGTGCTTTACTGTTTGCTAATATAACTAGAGAACAAGTAATTATTTAGGATTGAATTGTTTTATTCGATTATTAAACAAGGTTTTAAATAACTGAGTTACAGTAACAAAAACCAACTTGTAAACAAAAATACCATCCCAGCGGCACTGGACGGAACCATAGATAAAACATAGTTCCTTAGTAGATTTCCCATCTTTATAGAACAGCTGAAGCCAATTTTATTGTTAGTTCTGTCCGGTTTTCTGTAGATGTCGTGTTTTGTTTACAATTTGTTTCTATTATTTTAGGGTTAGTTTCTCATTATTTGTGTCTCACTGTTTGGTTATATAGCTAGTGGACGAGTTATTGTTTATGATTAGATAGTTTTATTTGGTTAAACGAGGTTTTAAATTACTGAAATAACAAGAAACAAATTGTTAACAAAACACGACATCTACAGAAAACCGGACAGAACTAACAAATTAAATTGCCTTCAGCTGTTCCATAAGGATCGGAAATCTACTAAGGGACTATGTTTTATCTATGACGGAACTAACAATACAATCTTCAGCTGATCCATGAGGATGAAATATCTTCTAAGGGAGTATGTTTAACCTATGCTATAATGTATACAATATTTAAACAATACCACAACATCGTTGACTAATGTATGGAATGTCTACTTCAGCATTATAAACTAAGTAAACAAGACACACACGTTTAGCATGAAACAGATCATTGAGAAGTTTCATGATATACATAGTGAAACTCTCATATAAGCCTATAACAGAGTTTATTGACTGAGAAGGAAGAGAACATATTTGACCAATATTACACTGACCTCTGAGGCTGGTTGATGTTGACCCTGGCTCTGGTCTCACGCAGTGGAGTGCCGGTAGACCTGTCCACTGCGGCACAAATGTAGATTCCGCTGTCACTTGGCTGAGGGTTGTAGATGGTGAAGATGCCGTCAGCGTCTCTGGCGTTGGCCGACAACTCACCGTCCTGCCTGGACCACTGTAGCCTACGAGCGAATGTGAATTGTAAAACTAGTGTAACCAAGAGTCATGTGAAATTTGTCAAACTAAACTATTTGTTAAACTATTTAACTATTTAACTGTTTAACTATTTGTTAAACTTTAACAAAAAAACTATTTAATTTTTAATAAAAAAACATTTTTCTAAGGAACTGTGTAAATTATCTAATGAGATTTAGTTACTAACACACATTTACTTTATTTACTTTAGCTCTAAGAAATTTTATTTTTTTTTAATGAAGAATTTATTGTGTTAGCGTTAGTAGTATTACAAGGTAAACAGGTTCAATAATCAAACTGTATTTAATACATGGACTTATCTAAAAGCATATGAATTAAATCTTAAAAATTTCACAGCGCGACAATTTCTTACTTTAAACTTTTAAATTTTTTCAATTTGCGAAACATTTTTTTTTTTAAACGGTACCTACTCAACATTATTTTTATTTCTACTTTTCTCTAGCCAGTATTACTAATTGGAAGTCCTTAAAAAAAGAAGACAACTGGATCCAGATTTAAAAAATTAAAAGCAAAACAACTTGTCTTCAGATTAAAGATTTGTTCAGGCTAGACATACTAAAGCAATCCACTTTTTTATTCAGCTAATATTTTTCAGCTTTTAGTTTTTTTATTTTAATTGTTGGGGACTGTGAGATTCTTAGTGAAAACGAATTGTAGTGGAAAATGTTACATCATTGACAGTGGTTTTCTTTAATCATGTGAGTTTATAAATTTGTCATTACCGTAACACAATAAAACATAAAAAATTGGAAATCACCTTATGTTGCGAGGGTTGGAAGCAGTACATTCTAGCCGCACAGTTTCCCCGGTTGACCCGCTGTAGTCACTAGGCTGAATACTCAAACGGACTTCTGGCATCGGTGGAAGAGTGGGGGGAGCACCTACAAAAAGTAATTATGAGACAATTAATAACGTTTATAAACAAATGTTAACTAAAGTGATTTGCTTTACAAGAATGCAAGCAATGGTGCATTTCTATTTCTATAGATATAGTAACTAAAAACCTTAATTAAGATCAATAATTGGTGAATCTTTATTACATTCACTTTTAAAATAGTTTAATATTGCTATTATAGCCTTTGAATCCCCTATCAACATTGATAATGGCGTATACACCTGTTTTTGGTAACAAACAGGTTGTAAATTTGAAAATGACAATTTCTATTGATAGGCCTATTACTTGGTTTGGTTGGTAAACACCAATTAATTATAACTTCTCTAATGTAAACTTACATAATCAGCAAAAATATTATTTTTTAAAGAAAAGGAATGTGGCTGATTACAATTTTTCGAAGGGATAGAATTCAACTAGCTTAAATGAAAAATTCCAGTTCTTTGCTAAGAAATAGGTACATAATAAATATGCCACAAAAACATACTGATATTCTCAGGATTTTTCAGAGAGAAGATTAGCTAGAAAAAATACCAGTTTTATGTATTTTTGCCTTTTTTGTGTCCATTATTCCCTTGACTCTCTTTTATCAACCTTCGCTCTACTTTATTCGTTTAAAAATAAATTCTCAACTGCCAACAACTTTGAATTATTTTGACTTACTTCTAACATACAAAGACACAGTTTCAGAGTCATCTCCTTCAGAATTGATAGCCGTACAGGTGTAAGTGCCTTCGTCTTGCAGGGAGGCATATGGAATACGGAACACGCCACTGGCGAATGATGACTGGAGAAAACAAACAATGTTAAAAATATCACCATTGTTTGATAATTTATTAGATAACTGCTACATGAGAATAAAATACCATACGAAATGGGAATACAAAGTTTAGTGAGACTAAACAATATCTTCGTGAAAAGTCATTAGAATAATTTAATTTTGCTAATTAAATTGAGTTACCTTTGAATACTACTGAGTGACAAGTTTTATCAAGTTTTAAAGCATTGGTAATATCAAGTTTTACTGTAACAATTGGTAACAGGTAATGTCAAAATAAGGAACAGTAAAAGTATTTGGTAGCTAAAAATAAAACGAGATTGAAACATGGCGTCAAAAGAGAAATTACAGCATACAAACCTTTTAGGAAATGTAATCCATAGTAAAGAGTTTGAATTAAATTATAACAACAAAGCTTCAAAATGACATCTTGTTGACATAAGTACAAAAAAGTCAAGTTTGGATGAGAAACAAAGTGACAGAAAAATATTAAAAAATCACACTAACAAGAAATGGTTGGCTTGGTCATGAAAAAAAAAATGGCTGTAGAAAGAGTGGCAAAAAATCTGGTCTAAAGAGAAATTTGCAGAAAATGGAGAATTGAAAAAAGCGAGATATCATAAAAGAGGAATTGCTGATAGGGAAAACTCTACTGTAAGTGAATAGGAGAAGCTCTCGTCAAGGACAAGGAATTATCACAGACAAACACTGGAGGATGAAGAGAAACGGATACTACAACATGGCCAACATTCTCTAAAAACTGTGTACACAACGTTGTTTCAAATCAAATGTTTTTAAATTGTTTTTCATCTACCTGAGGTGGCAGCCTGCTAGAGCGATCTCCGACCCACTGCAGTGTTGGGGCTGGCACTCCTGTAGCGTCACAACGGAACTCTACTGGCTCACCTTCCCTTACATCCAGCACTGAGGGGGACACAGTCACCACGGGGCGTACTGGCTGCGAACCTACACAAAGACAATTGTTATGGTAGTAGAATGCAAGACTCACTAGCGTTAAGTGACCAAGTTGGCAATACCATTGCTTAAGGTTGATTTACACTCATCAGTTCCACATCAGCTGCTTTACAGTCAAAAATGTATTCTTTAATGGGTTTCCCGTTGTGCTAACTACACTCATCTGGCGCAGTTCCGACCCAGGTCCGTCAGTCGCTCCACCGGCATCTGTCATTCAGTTTGAGATTTATTCCCACCAATACTTTAGGATATTTCAGATGTTGTTCTTCCACTTATATTCAGATTAAAATACACGCCTAGGTGGCGATGCTGCCTCAAAAGACAAAAATGATAACAGAGTTAAGTATCCTATACAACAAATTTCTTTCATACATCAACGTTGTTCTTCAACTTTTTGTTCATACTTTCCCTCCATAGCTGATAACAATAAGCCAATGACAACGAATTGGATGTAAAAAATTTTCCTAAAGTTTAATTTGTTCATAGTCATACATGTTAAAAATTTTTGAATATTTTACCATGTTCTACTATTTAACAATAAAATAAAATTCTTAAATGAACCAAACTGAAAAGAATTACGATAAACAAATGTCACCAACCTTTGCGAACAACCAACTCCTTAAAATGATCTCCTTCAGGAAAGCAATAAAGGTAAAATTTTATTAACATTAGTCAATAAACATCTATTTACACTCACAGTTTAAAATTTAAATTTACAGAATCATTCTGAAATAGCAATAGGTTCTTGGTGAAGTGTTTATTTGTGCAAACCTAAGAGATTTAATTATCTCCCATCTGCTTAACAAAGAGACTTGGAGTTTAAGACCCTGGACTTAGTATTTACAGTTAATGTAGCTATGCTCTATCCCTTTACAAAAAGTTATTATTTAAAAGTATTTGGACATGAAAAACGTGTCACACCAAGTTTCAGATTTTACAATAATAAAATGAGAGGGACTAGTGTTTCAAATTAAATGACAAATTCTACTCCAAAAGCTCACCTCCAACATTGAGAACTGCTCTCTCGCTGACATACTTGAACCCATCAAAAGCTGTACAGAGGTAAGTTCCAGAGTCAGAAGCCTGGACCGACTTGATCAGTAACAGACCCTTCTTGTCATCATAAGCTCGTCCTTGTGGTAAATATCCGTTCTCTTTGCTCCACGACAACACCACAGGCTCCTGGGGATTTAGATACTTGCATTAAAATGCTGAAAGTTTTAAAATTGTAAATTCATGTAAAATGTCTTTAAAATATTATTGTAGCAGACATGCATGTAGCTAGGTCTATAAAGAAAACAAAATTTAATTGTGCAATCTCTAGGAGTGAAAAATGAGCCAATTGATAAAGTACTGAACCAATAATGTTTAAAGAAGCAGAAGACATAGATAGAAGGCAAGGAATTATTCGTGGGAGCTTCCCTTCTTGGGTCTAATCGCAGGAGTAAGAGGCAACAGTAAACGACAAAAACATTATTCAGGTATTGTCACCACAAAAGTCCCTTAATAGTGGGAGACTATGAGGTAAACTAACACTGTAAAATCCATTGAACATAAGATAAATTCTCAAACTGTACCTTCTTTTCTGGACGTACATGCATTCTCTATTTTCACGAAGAGTATTAAACTAGTGAAAGAATGAACAAAAAGGCCAAAAGGGATGGTTTTTGTAAAATGAAATTTAATTTGGTATTTAGGAATTTACAGATTATACTTTTCAATGAGATTGTACCTATTCCTGATGAACGTTGCATTATAAAAAGTTCACTATTTTCAAAAAGTCAGAAATTTCATAATGAAAAAAATAGAAGTTCGGTTTTTAAATACAAAACTTAGACTCAATGTTTAATATTACTAAATCCACATGGGAACAGATATTTCGGAAAGGTGAAAACAATAAGTAACACTAATTATAAGAAATATTGGATTCAGATAACATTTTTATCCAAAAATGGAATTTCCCTGAATTTACATTAAAAGTGTATTTACTATCGTAAATATTGGTAGACTTACTGAGGACACGAGGGATCTGCCAGCGCAGCGGAATTTAACGTCGTTTCCAGCCTCGATGACAATCACTGTAGGTTCTATAACACTGATGGAGATCCTCGGCTGTTCTGGGGTTGGTCTAGGGGAACCACCACCTATCACACATACTTGGATTAAAACCATCTCAACGTGAATTGCAAACAGTTAAGATACATACTCAGAGAAGATCTTGGATTTTAAGAATTAGCTGAGCTATAACAATTTTGTTAGGTGCTTTGTGCATTTTAGTTGTAAGTAAACCATGAGGAGACTGCTGAAAAAATAACATTTGAATTCATTTTTTCCCCTGAAGAACTAACTGTATTTGTGAATCAATAAACATGTTGACTATGGAAATAAATAAATTGTAATTTGTCTGTAAAATGTAATGGGAAAATATAGAAAATTAAATTTTTTTTTAGTTATTTTTGTTTTCTCTGAAGAAAATGCATTGCTGTGCATGGATGATAAAACATCATAAAATATGCAGAGGTTCTATTTAAAAGCACAACTATAGGAAAGGCAAATCAAAATCTACTTGAAATGCTAAACTAAACTCAAACACAGCTTCTAACTACTTTAACTAATTAAGTGTACACCCTAGTTTCAACTCTACTAGCAACAATGATGTGATACCTATTACAGCTCCCACAGATATTACATAAAGAATGACAGCAAAATAAAAGATGAGATGGTAGATGGTACAGTATTGATTTTTATTATTTGCCACACATGGGTTGGTAGTTTTTGAGACTAAAATTGCAGAAAGTTCTCAGAATTGAACTGGTGATCATCTAAACACTAGGCGAGCAGTAGATCCACTCTGATATTAGCTATACCAGCTTTTAACAACTCAATACATATTTACATATAGTTTATTTTGTTGTCATTGGGGATTACAGGTTTATCAACTATTACAACTTTTGAATGTATTCATAATCATTAATACCCAGGAAGGTGATTTTATTCTATAGAACGTTTAAACGTTCAAACAAACAATGTTATAAGAAACCTTGAAAAAAATAAAGTTAACCAAATAATTTTGATTATTTGATTATAAGACTAAAATAATTTATTTTATTTAGTGTTAATTGATAAAAATACCAACCATGAAGAAATCTACACCAAAAACAAAGCAAGTGTAATCAAATATTGGAAAAACAAAAGTAGCCAATTAAACTACTTAGATTTTTCAACTTTCAAACCAAACACACACAAGTCTAAAAACTGTAAAAAACTATTAACAACTTGAAGTGCAATACTGCAAGTATGCAGGTTAAAAGAAGCAAGTGAAGAGTGTAGCATAAATGAAAGAAAGATGGTAAAGCAAGAGAAAGAAATAAACAATTTGGAAGATGAAAGAGAGTAAGAAATAAAACCAAGAGAAATCACAGGAGACAGAAGAATTAATAAAAGCTGGATGATTCAAGAGCTTGTTAACAAAATTAAGCTTAATGATGTGACAACACAATCAATTGACTGATGATTTTAAAAATCCTGGCCTAACAGTGATTTAAAAAATCAATAGTTCTTTCACTATTCTACTATTATTGTTCCTAGACTAATTATAGGAGAGTTTTGTGAGTAGATAACACAGAAAAATATGATATTTTTTAACAGATGAAGAACACCAACATAAATAAATACCATGTTTGAAAAGAGAAAAGAATATATACACAACACAGAATTGAAGTCATTACTGATGATCAAATGCTGTAAACTGTCTCTTAACATGAGTTATGTTTTATGTTTTGAAAAATAATTTAATTTGACTTGATTATGAAACAGATTTAATTAATATTATTTATATGCAACACCAAACCATAAATAGTACTATGTAAAAGCTTTGAAAAACAAAACCAATGCAAGTATACAGCACAACTTTCAACAAATAATGAAATTCATGAATGGCAAAAACATCATCAGTAATGCATGAACCGTTGAGGAATCGTGAAACTTGACAGCACCGAAGCACCCGAAAGTGAACATCGTTACTTGCTTGAGGCGATGTCGATCATGGAAGACAAAGATCCGAGGACTCTTCCATTTTCACTTCGCACTCGACAAGAAATCATTTTGAGGTTAGGTCTAATCTGAGTAACCAGCTGTTCTTCTAGACCCCAGTCGTGAGCTATCCTAGAGGTTTCTAGGTCTCCACTCATGAAATTCATCGGATAAACCGAGGGATCGAACGTTTCATCAAACTCTATTCTCAACTTCTCGCTACTTTTGTACGAGCAGATGAAAGTGACGTAGTCGCCGACAGAGGCCGTCACCTTTTCTGGGTACAACTTCATCATGATTGAGTCTAGATTGGATATGAAACAGGCACAATGAGTAAACATGCATTAGGCATAAGGGGAGAAAATTACTGATTTTTTACTTTACGAGCAAATAAATAATACCATGCAAATTAATAAGCTAGAGAATTATTAGGCTATGTTTTATCAGAAAAGTATTAAAAGTATCAAATTGTATAAATAAATAGGCCTACTAATATTTCTGTTTCCTCCAAAACTGATTCTTACAATATTAAAATACCGTATAGATTTCTAATTTATATCTTCAGCTTTATAGTGTCAACAGGACAAATTAGATTTTGGAAGTTTATCTACTGAGTGCAAAGTTAATAGTTTTGACATCATAAGATGTGGAATTGCCCCTGAACTGGTTTATAACTAATATAATGGTTTAATTACCTTCAGTCTCGACATTATTATAAAAGATATTATACTCGAACATTCTCGACTGGAAGCCTGATGATAGCACAACGTCGTGCTGAAACCTAGGTCGCAATAGACTTACTTTGAACTGGAGACTGAAGGTAATTAAACCATTATATTAGCAAAGTTAATACCAGCATTCACCTACTGGCTGGTAAGCATTAGCATATTCTTTAATTGTTTCTTTGTTTATATATTGCCTTTGTGTATGTAACTAAAATTGTTTGAACATAACAATAAACATGTAAGTAAAAAAAAATCAACTCATAAAAGACTGAAAAAAAGTCTTTATAAAACTTTAAAAAGGTGGATTCAAACATAAATCCTTGAAATTAGAACTGAAAATTAACAATACGCAAATTATTTTCAAAAGAGAACAAGAGAATAACCAACAATAATGCGGGTAGCTTTGGAATAACATGCTATTATAATGTGCAACAGGTAACTCACTGATGATCCTGTCACAGTATATTCCACCGTAGGGCGACCTGCATGTACAGACGACCTGTTGTTGAGGGCCAAGGGCGCAATGTTCTTCATTGTTGTTGCAGGGACACTTCTTACAAGTGTTGTCAAAGTCTTGATAGTAGCCGGTGCTGCAGGTCTGAAAATATAACAAATACATATTTTTGGTAAGAATCTGTGAAGGAAGGAATGCTGGGCTATCTAGGTGGTCAGTCCCTGCAATCCAAGAGGTGTAGGTGTCTGCAGGTCTTCGATTTTTTCTGGTCAGGTCAGACAGTTGGTCTTGAGGGAATGTTTTATGCCGGGAACAATTTTCGGGACAAACTCAGGTCACTTCAGACTAAGCTGAGGTTTTATTTTCCCAATCCGACAAAGATCCACATTTCAAAATTGAAAATTGGCAAAACCGTAAACATCACACACAATTATGATGATAATGATGTTGCCGTGAACACATATGTTCACAAGTCTGCCGTGACTGCAGAAGATGTTCTTGATTTTGGAATGACCTAGGAAAACATTCAAGATTTCACTTTGACCACAGAAGATGTCACTGCAATAAAGGATATATTATGCGCAATATTATGTATAAATAAACCAAATGAAATGTCCAGATATGATAAAAAAAAGACCTAGTTTATACTTAAACGCTGACGGCCTTCCATTACAAATTAATCCTGAGAGATAAATTTGATCTGAGATATCTGAATATATTTACGAGCTCACCTCACAACTTGTGCCTCTGTAGCCAGGCGGACATCTGCAGACCTCCACCTCCGCAGCCACCGGACCTCCAGTACGCTGAGGGACAGCTGTGTCTAGACTGACATCACTGAGGTAGCTCTGCTGTGTGTGTGTGCTGCAAACAAACTCAGTTGAAGGGAAACAAGGATAATTTGGAGGGAAAACTCCAATAAATTCGGTTCTTTCTTGAGAGGCCTCTATTTGAACAACCTTGAAGGTATGCTTCTACAGTCAGACCGTTGAATATCCCTCTGCAGGAGATGACTGCGTTGTTGAATTGGCTAAGATAGTGGCTGACGTTTCGATTGCGTTGCAGCAATACATCTATGGAGCAAACTATACATCAACCAAACTGTATTGAATTGTTGAACTGTAGCTTGCCCACAAGATGGATTGCTACAGTGCATTTGAATTCAGCCACAATCTTTACCCATTAATTCAACAATACGGTAATCGCCTAAATACCATGACTTGACAGTATGTGTGATCAACTCATAGGTGGTTCCAAAGCTTTAGTTGGGGCTCAAAACAGCTGGTTACTGAGTTATTACATGGACAATTTTTATTTTAAAACCTGACCCACCAAGACTATATTATTTTCTCAAACTTTAAACATTATCATGAAATATCAGTCGCCCTCCCAGCTAAACAAAATTCTTTATAGAGATACCAATACTTGTTTGTCTTTTAAGGTTTTATATTTTTATACTGAACTAAACACCATTAATTTTTCACCCCAATAAGGGCAACAACAACAACTATTAAATCACAATTCACATCCATATTGATAAATTGTCATTCAATTATTCAATTTCTAGTAATGTGGAAAGAACATACATTCTAATCCTAGGTAGCAACAACCGTTTTGAAACTTAACTGTGATCAATTCATCGCTGTGATCGTATTCCAAGCATATCAGTTTTTTAAGTAGCACATTTAGTATAAAATTACAATACCTGTGCGTTGCTCGGATCAGTATGGCTTGAACGTTGGACAAGACACGCATCATCTCTGCGCGAGAGGCAGGTCGCTGACCTACAGTCTGGTCTAAACGTCTCCACTTGTTCTCTTTTAGAGTGATGGATGTAGACTGAAACAGCCACACACCAATGTGTCACATAGGAATTTGCTAGACAGTAACTTCATATGGCAAACAGATAATAAGCTGTAGAAAGACTAAACTAACATTAAAAGAGCAGTAAAACTAACCATGAAGCAGTCCTTTTGGTTTACATGTTTTGCTAATAGTTCACTAGTATCACTAGGATAAAAATTCTTTGAAAAATATTAAGAAAGAAAAAATAGTTAATATCATCGTTGAAATCAAGTCCTTGACAAGTGCTAGAACAAACTCTGGCTACTTAAAAAAATGAATACTAACCCTAGTTACATCAGGCCTCAGTACTTCTTCATCAGTCCAATAGATGGACAGACTCGGACCCACGATGATCACGTCTGTGTCAAATGACGGAGGATGACTAGGTAGTGCGGAATATCTCTGGGTGAAGTTGAGGTTACCTCCGTAGGAAAGAACCTGAAAATATTGTTTTAGGTTAGTAATCATTTCCAAATTCTTGACTTGGTAAATTACATGATGCTACTCTAATGTATACTTATATATATCATCATTTTTGCATAGGCTACATCATAAACGGAATTTAAAATGTCCGAAGAGAATACCGGTACACTTAAAACTAAAATACCTTGTTTCCAGTGAAGTCTGGTGGTAGGGACCAGAACAACCTCTGCTGTCGCTGGTTGTTGGCAAAGTCGTATCCAATCTCGTTCATGGCTGGGTTCAAAATGAAGTCTTCTTGAATTACAACTTGTCTATTCCTATAACGTAAATTTGACATTGAATAATTCTGAGAGGTACAACAACATGTTTATAGGGGATTAAATATCTGAATGAAATCAGCCAACAATACAACATTTTACAGGATGAATTCAAATAAAACCATATCTGATAAATTTCTCTTTTCCCACCCAACTAATAATAAAATGTTCAAAATAAAAAATAAAAAATTATGGCACTAGGTTTAATAGATTTCCCATGTCATTATTAATGTCTAATCCATTTGCAGTAAAAAAAAGTTCTCCTGAGATTCCTCAAAAATATTGAAAGAGCATCAACTTGAATTCACCTTTATGGTTTACCATTATTAATACAGGAAATAAAATTCTTTACTGAAACACTAAATTAGCAAAAAAATTGACAAATTAAGGTTACTTGTGTTACTTTTGAAGTATGGTTTTACTACGGCTGTTTCCATGCTGCAGAAATTCGAGCACATCAGGTCATAACGTCAAGCTAATTGAAAACCTCTTATGAACGTCCCACAGTTCCACGATCTAATCCTAAGATGTGCTCCAATCTCCGGCACCAAATAGCTGTTCTTAAATCAAACTGATCCACCCGTCAGTAGAAAGCCAAAACATTCATTTCTTAACTCTGACAATCAACAGGCCAATATATAATGAGCAATTGAAGATAGGGAACAACTCACGGATCGGTAAGTGTGAATAGATGGGTTTTGTCAACAATCTGCATGGGGATAGCCTCCCGCAGCATGTTTGACGATTGACAATCGTTGGACACTCCGGAGCAGTAACACTCGATACAGCCGTCCAAGTTGGACTCGGACAGGTCGAATGTTCCGGGCCTGCACTCGCTGCATGACTGGCCTATCACGTTAGTCTGGAAAAACACATTTGATTTATTGAAAGTGAAGAGATTAATTATAGTATGGTTTTTAATGGGAAATACTTAAGTACATATTCAAATCTCCCAGAGATTAATGCAACTTTTATGAGATGGTTTAATTTAGTTACCAAACCATAGGCCTACTGATCAAGGTAAAATTATGACTGACAAGGCTGGGAAGTTCTAAAAACACAAATTAAAATTCATTGATGTCAGGGATACAACTCTTAAATAAAAACAAAATTCTCATCAAACTAATATTCAAAAAAGATCTGTATTGGAAAGAAATATCGGGCTAAGGGGTTGTGTAAAATCTTTTTGTTTCTAAAAGCCCCTGAAATGAAATTTTCTAGGTAAGCTAACTGAACTACTGTACATCTTTCTAAACTTCCCTTATCAACCACACTCACTTTCCTTAACGGAAATTGTGATATAAATCACTGAACCACATGCTACAGAGAATGAAATTTTAGGTCTAGGTAAAATGATTTTTTGAAGGCTAGACCACATGCTTCTCAGTGCTACATAGATCTATTAGGGATGAACATTTTTATTGTTATTCTTGTACACTAGGATTAGCTGTAAAAATATAGCAACATAAACAATAATTCCCTAGTGTTGAAATATCTCCAGAAACAATCAAAGTGCTATCATTGTAGCTTCCCATTTCATAATTGGCCGTAAGCAGGAGAGTAGAGTTCAAATGTTCTAAGGTCTACGCCTCGTTATCCATAAAAATCTGCAATTTTGATCAAAGAACTTGGCTATGTTGTTATACGAGGATTTGAAAATCTAAATAATTTTCACATATTATTATGCAATGTCAAAATAACTCAGTATTCCAGATTTTATTTGTTAAATCAGAATTAAACCCGACTAATTCCCTCTAATCCGAACGCAGTCCAGTCCCAATATTTACAGAATAGAAGGACTCTACTATATATCAAATTCACTACAAACCCTCAATAACTTTACAGACAAAAGTAAACTTACCTTGCAAGTGCACTGATTGGCTTGCTCACAAGTCAAGCTAGCACTGCCTCTAGGATCACAGTAGCAGCCGTACTCCTTAGTGCAGGGAACACCAGAGGCAGGATTGCCAACATAGCCGTTGATGCAGCGGTCGCATCTGTTGCCTTGCGTGTTACCCCTGCAGTTCTGTCAACAAAAGTCTTCATTATTGTCTTATGTAAGAGGCAATTTGTCTCAGACTATACACATTTTAAAAGAAATTATAGTAATGGATTATTTTAATTAAAAAATACAGTACTAAACTTGCACATTTTCCCTTTTTACATGGGATACTATTATTTTTAATATGGTAGCTGGAAGGGATGATCTATCATCTATCAATGTAAACTATATTCAAAACATTTAACAAACTAAACCCTTCCAAATTTAATGTCTTTGGTAAAAAAAGATTCTGCACCAACTCACATTTACGAGAGTTAGAATATACAAATAATAATGAATTAATGAAATAATGATTTATTCCACCATAATTACATAAATACAAATGAAATAAAAACTCGGAATTACGTTGCCACAGCATCCAGTTAATGTGACAACAAGGTATCTTGGCACTTGTACAGCCAACTAACATTCATTAACTAAGGCGATTATGTTCCTCATGTTAAATAATCAACCAACAAGAGTGAGTAGACTGCAGACAATGATACTAGCAACTGTTTGTATTTGTTATTGTATTCAATCAAAATTTTACATTGTGTCAATTCATGCTGTCTACTCAAGTAACAGGTACAACCTAAGAGGCCAACATTATACAACATCACACAAACAATCTTAATTTCAAAGTCACTCACCAAGCAGTCGCCGGTGACTGGGTCGCACTCGCTGGAGAAACCGTTGCAGCTGCATGGTTCACAAGCTCCGAGGTACAGTCCCTTTTCCATGCGGGCGTATCCAGCGTCACACTGTTGACAGCTGGTGCCTCGGTAGCCAGGCGGACACTGACATTGCTCCACCTCCACCGCACGAGCCTGCCCAGTGTTGCGGTCGTCAGTAGCCGTGTCCAACGAGACGGAGATCAGACTGCGGTTCAAAGTTTTTGTAAAAGGAGTTAATATTTAAGAGTCACTTTTGAAAAAAGAAGTTTTTGTTATTTGCTTGGATATACAGTATTCATTTTCAAATTTAGGATTGATATAATGACTATAGGTTAAATATTTTTCTTTATTGTAAAATCCACTACCTTTTGTTAAATGACTATATTTGAAGCATTACAACTCAAATCTCATAATCGTCAAAATTGTTCAAAAGACAACGTTGTCATAAGAAACATTCAAACACATAAAGAAGGGACACTATAATTTAACTCCGTTAAATGTGTGTGTGTGGCAATATATGTCATTGACGATTCCTACGATCTTGAGAGATTTAAAATTGGAGCTATAATATGCTACTAAACTAGTCATTTAGATAGTGGATTGAAGACCACAAAACTTGTGTAACCTTTCATGCTCATTTGCTTGGAGGTCTACAGTATTTATCGTCACTCAAATTAGTCAAATTATTCACTTAAAACTTTCTATGTGTTGTGAATAAGCTACAATGTAACTGGACAACTCCGTTTTGTGTCTTTAATAAATAAACGATTAATCAAGTAAACACATAAAGTAGTTTTAAAAACTACAAAGTACACTCACGCAGCCTCCTGAGTGTTGGTGGTGTAGGTGGCCTTGATTAGAATATTACTGAGCCCCGCCAGCCCCATCAGCAGCTGTTCTCTGTTGGCTGGGGCTCCGTCCACTCTCTCCCAGTACTGCTCTAGCAGTGGAACAGTCATGGTCACCGGCCTGTTGGGTTCCGGTTGGGGCTGATTGCGGTTGTAGTACACCAGACGCACTTCACTGTCCTGTGTGCCAGAAGTACAATTTACTTACTACTTTCATTTTGTCATGTGTACCAGATCCTTAATTTACTTACTACTAATGATGGGAGAGATTGATGTTGGTTTATAATAAGAGTATCCTCTTTCTGTTACAATTTATTAACAATACTGCCTGGTGTATCTGGTCATGCATTCACTGACTACAATTAATTAATGTGTAAGACAGATATGATTTCAATTCTAGCTTGGGAGCATTCAATAGTAGGTCTGGAAAAATATATTAATGAGTAAAAAAGTCATACAACCGGTTCTAATTAGGGGTCTGCAGTACAGAAAATTTAAGGTCGGTACGGTTCGGTATGGTACAATATTTTGTACCTCGGTTCTCGGTACAAAATCGGTACGGTACGCGGCTACCCGTGTTTTTGTGGTTTTCTGCTCAGAACTGTATTTAAACCATTATTTTTAACTTTAATACATTGACATAACTATGAAAATGGATAGTATCCTACATTCATGGTTTTCTAACAACAATTACTGTACCACACATTATTAAAACAAAACCTTTTACTACTACGAGGATTGTGCTAAGAAAAATCACAGTTAAGATAAAGGCTTTACCTATTTTACTCTGAGATACTTTGAATAGCCATGATAAAAGTGGTTTTAAAAATATGATAAGAGTTTTTAGGAACAAACATGTTTGAAACATTTATTGACAAGATAATTAAACACAAATGGTAAATTATTTCCAACCAACACAATGTCTAGTTGTTTTTAAAATTTTTTAAAACATACAGGCCTAAAAGCATTCAGTACGATGACAGTGTAGTTGCCAGCTGTTCACTAGAGATTATGATGAAGTAATGGCTAAGAGCATATTTTTGTATCAGCTTCAAAACTAGTTATAAAACTCTTAAAAAGTTTTTTTTCTAAAACTAAAATTTGGATTATCACAGAGTAAGATTATTGTCTTTTCATTTACAAAGTTAACATCCACAATATCAATCAAATCAATCATAGGTTTATCTTAGGCTCAATCAAATTTTCTTAGTATATTTTAAAGCTCTTCCAAAGAATCAAAAGACCCAGGCCTAGACCTAATATTTAGGAGGACCTATATATAAATTGATTAGGTTACAATGAGGGTAGCAAAATCACTATCTAGGTTATAAGATTTAGATTGCATAAAGTACCTTCAACACAACACAAAAATACAGGAAACTAAAAAACATTTTAAGCCTTAAACAGCCACATCTAACAATATAAGACAAGATACAGAACATGTAATGACATAATTTGAGACCGAGTAGGCTTGAATAACGAAAACAAAAATTATGCAAACAACAACTATGCTTGTGGTTGTCAATAGAAAGATAAAATATCTATAACAAATATTTTAACTAATAAAATAAGATTGTAGATTAGTTACAAGTTAAATATGTAGCCATAAACAGTTTTATGGCAGTAGGCAATGGCCAGCTGCAAATTGAATATCTACGAAAATACTGACTGAATTAGAGATAACATTTAACAGTCATCATAAAATTATTATTTTTATGATAAAATAGATTTGGAGAAAGTCGTAAAGAAATAAAAGTGATAAAACTCAACAGTTCTTTGAAGTACTTGAATACAACAATTATTGTCGTGATAAAAGGTTATTAGATTTGGAACTACTAATGGGGTTATTATTGCATCATCACCCTAGTAATAAATTATGAAGATCGTAAACAAACATCTGATCAGACTTTTATGTGCTCCGAACCAACTGTCGTTGACTACGATAGTAAACTGAAAGTAATTTATTATTATAATTAGGCTGTACTGAACCGAATTTGTACCGTGTAAAATGCTGTACCGAACCGTTGACAGTAATTAAGCTTGTACCGTACCGTACCGACTTTTTCGGTGCACCGCAGACCCCTAGTTCTAATAATAATGGCACTACTAAGAAATTGGGTTTGAAACTGACTATCATCAGTTACACCAATAGCACAACCAACAATCTACTTTTGAACTTCAGCAATCCCCAAAGCTAAAAATAGTAAAAGGTCCTTCAAATAATTGGAAATATTGGACCACTGTCATTCAGTTAAGTTCATTTATCCTGTTTCTAAATAAGATTTATGAAATTAAAAAAAATTCCAAACAAATATATTCTCAGATATGCAGATACTCACACTAATAATCTCAACATCTGGAGCGCTGTTCTTGGACCTCTGGCCGCTGGGGCCGGGAATGTAGCGTAGAGTATAGCGCAGATTGCCACCGTAAGATGTCACCTTGTCAAAGAGGAACTTGCTTGGGAGCATCCAGTAGTAGGTCTGGGGAAAAAACATGGACCAATGAGTCAACAGCTCATACAAACCGAGGTCAGTTACATTGGAGAAAGGGCTCAAGCATTGCAGCATTTATAACATGCTAGCTGGCCCGACAGACGTCGTCCTGTCCTAATGTGGTTGTATGTTAAATGCTCGTTCATTTTCAAGATGAGCGCGTTCGCTGCGCTCACTTGCCTTCCGGTTAGCTCGTTCGCTACGCTACCTAGCCTCCAGGTTGAAGTTCGCTCGCTACGCTCATCCACCTTTTGGTTGCAAATTAGCTGTTGTCATAGATTTAAAAAAATGATAGTGCTGCACCCTGTTTGTAAACCTATTAACTTTTTAATGCTATTTAACATCACAGAATCAAATTGTTTAGTTGAACCAGCTGTTAAGATTATTTAATTCCATTTAAATATTAGTACTCATAAAGTTAAAATGGAAAACTCCAGAGCCACTGCGGCGGAGCCCTTTTGACGGATCTGCACCAAACTTCACACAAACCATCCTTGAATAATGCTTAATAATGCCTGCAAGTTTCATTACAATCTGTCGAGCGGTTTCGGAGTCCATAAAGGACAAACAAACAAACATACCGTACCATTGGATTTTATATATATAGATTAGCATTGTCTTCACAACAGTCTGTATTATTATTTCCACAGTGTTAGAGTAATCCATGCTATTCCTACCTCCTAACGAACTATTATGAAATTGATGCAGGCTATAAACTTATAGCTAAATCTTTTGTTTCTTAGCGGTACAAAAGAAGGTCAACATTTTAGTTACAATCTACTATTAGATGCAAAATAAAAAAGTAATAACTTAAGATGCTATAACTATTTAGTATTTATGTATAGGTAGTATGAGATAGATTGAATAAACTTACCCCTGGGTTGAACTGTTGGAAGTAAATCTCTTGTGCGGACGGGTTCACTTGAATGTCTGTAATCGGTTCGTTGAGATGGTTGGCTTCAGCAAGCTTGAATCCCTGATTGTCCCTTGTAAAAGCAGCAACAATCTGTGAACAAAATAATTGATATCCGTTAAAATAGAATATAATAATAAAAAGTCAAGATATGAAACAGTTTTTACAAATATTTCAAATTCAAATATATTTATTATAGAAATTACAACAGCTTGGCCTCACCAAGTTTTAAAAAAAACTTGTCGGCGAGGTCCAATTGATGCATAAAGCTAACAAGCAAAATTTTAACATTTATTCCCTTTTTACTAGAACAAAGATTCATAAATTTACTTTAAATTTTTTGTGATTTCTTTCAACAACAATGTTTTTACCTGACCTTTATGCATTATAAAATGCTATCGATAAAAATTAAAAGTTATATATTGTATGATTTATGATTTTGTTTTTAAAGAAAACAGAAGGAACTGTTTTACATACAGAAATTATTACAACCAGTAAGAAATCATTGGCTACAATGTTAATTAACAGTCCTTTTACTGAGGAACTGGGGAGGGAGACAGAAAGAAAAATGGTAATAAAAATTAAATAAATGCTTAACTAGATTACCTGTGTTCTGTAGAGGTCAGAACTGCCGCACGTAGTGTTGATGCCCATACAGAAACAGCTGATGCAGCCAAACTGGTTGCCGGATGCCAAGTTGAATGTGTTCGGCTTACATTGGTTACACGTACGTCCAGTAGCGTATTCCTATGATAAACAACAAAATTATTTAACTATCTATATCATGTAATATGACCAAATTTTATATGTCACAAAAAAAACTTGTCAAAAGTCTAAATTTGTGAAAACTTAAATAAAAAAAAAACTCATCCAAAATCAATTCAACCAAACCATCAAATTTAACTTTTTCAATAGTAGCTAAAATGAGCAAATTGCAAAGCCAAATGGCAAGTTAGAGATGCACAGAAGTTTTATCATTAAAAGTTTGCAAACTCTTTATAGTTTATTAGATAAAACCAGTTACTTACAAAATGATCCAGGAGAAAAGCATGAGAAACAGACAAAGTTGAGTTTGTATCAGGATTTCAGGACAAACATCAATATAACTAACTATATATAAATTTCAAGAAAAATCCATTAGGCTAATTAGATAGTTTTAAAAGGCACACATTTTTCATCTCGACAATCTAAGAAAATAAATTGTTAATAAGATTAAAATTAATTCTAAAAACAATGATTTATCATGTATAATTTATTTTAAACGGGTGGATGCCTGATTTACTATATTTAATACCTCCTATCAGGGTTATTTTCTTCATTAAATGAACTGCACAAAGTAATAAAAAATAAAAGGCATAAAAATACACTACTAATGACACTACATTAACTGACAATACTGACAAACATCAACACATTAAATAAAAATAATTCAAATGTGGCACATTGAGGCCCCCGTTCTAGATTAAATTATTACACTACCAACAGTAGCAATTTTTAGACTCTCATAACCTTCTTTATAACCTCATTTTAATTCCGCACGCAGTTGGCACTGCTGAAATAACAAAAACAGCACCACTGACCACAAACCACTACACACGTACTCATTGTTAAGTGTGGTGTTGAGTGGACTGACACTTCTAGGTATCAAATGAGGTGACTCATAATTATGATATTATGATTTTCAAAGTATGGAAAAGTATGAGGAGTATCCATGTAGCCTACCTTGCACAAGCACTGGCCGGTGTAGGGGTCTGGTTGGGATGATCTTGATCCGGCTGCATCACACTCAGATTCAGCTGCAAGATAAAAATCGGAGTCAGTAATCTATATAAATGGAGGGAAAAACTTGTAACATTCTGTAATTTTGCAACAGAGCTCACACATGATGTGAATACTTCAGAAATAGAATTTTCTTAGTTTCCGATGTTTCAGCATATTATTTTGTTAGAAATAAAATAATGAATACAAATATTCAATTCTTTACCTTCTTCGCATTATATAATTCTTTTAGTACAGTAAAACATTCTCTCTGATAAATTTTGGTTTTGCCATTGACAGTCATGCTATAATAGTCTAGGCATATTAGGAAAGTTAGCAGAAAGTTTAGGTACAGTCCTAATCATCACTTTTCTTTATGTTTTTTGGGTCGCTGAACACGAATATGAGGTTTGCTGACAGATATTTTGCCCGGAACATTGGTTATTTTGTGAAAAACCTTAAAATTTGGGCACTTTTTTTGGTTTTTCGGGCAAATCTCGGTAAGTATGGGTTTTTGAGAAAATCCTGCTTTGTAAAGTTAAAGATGACAAAATTTACTACAAGTTTCCTATATAATGTTTGTTTCTACGACGAACCGTTTCGCCACTAGAGCACACTAAAAAAGGCCAGAACTACAAAAAACTAAAAACATTGCTAAATGCTGCCGTTTTACATTACGTTTCCATGGAAACAACCCATGTTACACAAACTGAAACACACTTAAAAATACCCCCGCCGCAGCAAACCTACAGACTAAGCGAATTTACATTTCCCTGATTGGATTTACACTAAAATGTCTCCTTAGAAATATCACATTTATTCCCTATTTAAATAAATGTTTAACGAGATTTGCTGCAACAGGGAGGGTAAAAAGGTGTTTTTTTTTTTTTAAAGGAAATAATTTAGTATGAAATGAATGCATTTTCCAAATTTGATCAAAATATGTTCATAAACATAAACAAGCAAACTACAACAGTTTACTTAGTATCCATAAGAATAACATGGGCATTTTAAATTTACAGATTTTTGGAATTTTGTCCGTAACCATTAGGCGCATAACAACGCTTAAATATACTAAACTATTTGTTTGTTTAAGCTCTACAAAATGGTATGGAAAGAAATCGCTAAATTTTAAGTTTATATGGTAAAAAATAGGAAAAACCAATTTTTACCCCATAAAACCCCCCATAAATCCCTGTTCCCATAGTCCGATCATGCTGGGCAAAACCAAAAATGAAAATAAACCCTAATCGTTTTACAAAGGTTTTACATTGGGTTTCCATGGAAACAACCCATGTTACGATAATTTGAACTATTTATTCATGATAATGAACTGAAACACACTTGATAAATCTATGCCAAGATGTATGACTGACTGCTGGAACATTTCCCGTTCCCACAAAACACCCATTTATTTTCTCAGCACAGAGATGTGTCTGGCCACAGGGTTGACTGCTATAGTGGTTGAGAAAAAAGGATGAAATACATTAAAAGAGTTGTAGATAACTTTTAACTTTGGTAAGGTCAAACTCAGACGAGCAGACCGTGTCCAGCCACTTGCCATAGTGAATAACGCGATGAAAGTAGAGAATTCTTACCCGTAAACCCCAACACATTGTTTCAACGTATCAGCAACGCTAAGAATTCTGATGAAGAACTAAAACACTTCTTGTCCTTCTGACAGAGAAAATTCCAAACTGTAAATTTAAAATGCCCATGTTATTCTTATGGAGACTAATAAACGTTTGTAGTTTGCTTGTTTATGAACATATTTTGATCAAATTTGGAAAATGCATTCATTTCATACTAAATTATTACATTTTACTAAAAACACCTTTTTACCCTCCCTGTTGCAGCAAACCTAAGTACTCGTTAAACTTTTATTTAAATAGGGAATAAATGTGATATTTCTAAGGAGACATTTTAGTGTAAATCCAATCAGGGTAATGGAAATTCGCTTAGTCTGCAGGTTTGCTGCTTCGGGGGTATTTTTAAGTGTGTTTCAGTTTGTTATCAAGAATAAATAGTTAAAATTATCGTAATATGGGTTGTTTCCATGGAAACGTAATGTAAAACGGCAGCATTTAGCAATGTTTTTAATTTTTTGTAGTTCTGGCCTTTTTTAGTGTGCTCTAGTGGTGAAACGGTTCGTCGTAGAAACAAACATTATATAGGAAACTTGTAGTAAATTTTGTCATCTTTAACTTTACAAAGCAGGATTTTCTCAAAAACCCATACTTACCGAGATTTGCCCGAAAAAACCAAAAAAAGTGCCCAAATTTTAAGGTTTTTCACAAAATAACCAATGTTCCGGGCAAAATATCTGTCAGCAAACCTCATATTCGTGTTCAGCGACCCAAAAAATCTAAAGAAAAGTGATGATTAGGACTGTACCTAAACTTTCCGCTAACTGCCACTTATATTCCTAATATGCCTAGCCTATAAACAGCATGGTATCTATTAAAGCTATTGGCAACAAGTTGCCATATGCTATAGACAATTTTCCATAGTATGTAAAAATTTTCCAATGTAGTTCCGAGTACTCACGAGGTCTGCGGACGCAAGCCTGTCCCTGCAGTGGGTTCCCAACATAGTACGGCTCTGAGCACTTTTCACAGCGCCGTCCTTCATAGCCCGGCGGACACGAACAGGTAATGTTGTTGTCTGACGCCAAAATGCACGACGTGCCAAACCTGCGCCACAATCAAACCGTTAAGACTTACTCGAGCTAAAGGACTACAGCTACCAATACAGTAGACTACACCTTGATTTTGTACGTTTTAACGGATACTAATAAAAGTTTTATTAGTATCCGTTTGATTCAGACCATCTGTGTATTTCTCTTACAGTTAGTTGCATACATACACTACTTTTTTCACACCCATGAAAATAAACAAGTCACAACCTTTTTGCCTTGCTCATATCATACTCAGATATTTGATGTATCCTTTATTATTATTATTATTTTTTTCCCCAAAGAGGTGGTCCCTTTTAACCTTGCATTTGCCCGTCCACATAGACTACAGATCTGTGCGTGGAACATATCCAGCAAAGCAAGGGGTGAGCCAGTACAGTAATAAGGTGAACTGTACTGATTAAATGTTTGTGGCAGTGACCAGGATCTGAACCCACGACATCACTGCCTTGGGCCCGAAGTCCGGGATGATAACAAATGAGCCACCGACTCACCTTACACGGGTCTATAGCATTTAGTATAGTGCAGTAGTATACAAACTATGTGCACAGAGTGTGAGCTTTTAAAACCTATCCATTGTATTATTGTGAACTTTTTGTACTTTATTGAGTACTTGTGCATTTTTTATAGTTTTTGGTTCAGTCAAGGTCCAATCCTAAATATCTGTACAATATTTCAATAGTCTAGAAAGATTATTGAATCTTTGAATCAGTCTACCTGAGTTGACCTGTTGATGACTTAAGAGTCCTTGGGGGCTAGCGGCCATCTTGGATAATTTCAAACAGCTGCTGAAGACTTAATTATCATCCCAAAATAGTTTTTCAAACACCAAACTGATTATAATGTAAAGATCTAGTATACTGTGAGATTAGAAATGTCGTTTGCTATTTTGAATGTCTTCCAAGGGAGTTCATGGAAGCTAACGGCCATCTTGGATTTGCCCGCCATAAGAGCAATGTTAATTTTGTTATTTTCAAACAGCTGCTAAAGAGTTATTTACCACCTCACAATATTTTTTCACACCAAAGTGGTTGTAATTTAAGTATCTAGTATACTGTGGGATTAGAAATTTGCTTCGTAGTTTTTTAATTGTTTCATGAGTTAGAACGTCTACGCTCCATGGACTATTAATTGAACTTGCAAAAATACAGACCATATGGATGAGTTACGGCAAATCATCTAGAGCAAGCTAAAACTCAACACAGCTACAACCAAGTTAAATTTTAACTTACACCGGAGATGGATTGCTGTAACATTGAACATCTGCCAAAACCTTTGTCAGCTCAACAACGCAGTATCTCTTGTAATCCATGATTTGACAGTCTATGACCATGGAAGCATACCTCTAAATTTGAGTAAGAGTAGGTAATAAATACTGGCGTGCATCTCAAATTGTTCCCATTATATTCCTTACACTAGTTACACTACAACGAATTAACAAACCGTACAACTTAACAAAATATTGAAAACACATTTGAACCGAAAACTAAACATCGGTAGACTTACTGGTGTGAGTCAGTGTGAGGACACGGACACGGCTGGCAACGGTTGTCCCTGTGATCCTTGTAATACTTGGGCGGACAGTCAACCTGTTGTTCACATCTGCCAAGCCATGGTCCGTTCTGGGTGTGCATGAAACCTCGGTCACAACTCTGCAACATATTATCAATGACAGGTAAGCAACTATGTGTATTTAATCCAAACATAGAGTGTTGAATAGAGTGAGATCCGAGAAGATATATGTATGTTTTTATTGACTAAAACCATCTGTTTCTTTAGTCAGGATTGCTTATTAGAAACCCTATGGCGTGTTTGGAAACTTTCCATCTTTTGTATTATAAATTAGTAAACTCATAAGAGTACAGGTTGCAGTCATAAATATTAACATTGCAAAAACAGAACTTCTTGAAAAATACAGAGCCTTAGCCTACATAAAAAAATTCATGGAGGACTTGTACCTTTTTAGGCAACTTATTACAAGTTTTACAACAGTTTATAAATTTAGAAGAGACTATTTTATGCAGCCTATCTTTCGGTAAATTTAACAAATGTTTAGATCAAGTTTTGTATGTACACAAAAAAGATCCAAATTTTCCTTTTCATAAATTAAACCAAGATATATACAAACAAAGAAAGGGGTATTTTGAGGTCCTTAAAAATATACCTTCAATTTTCATCAAAGGATAGTGGCCCAACTACTCAAACCTTTTAGGGACTTCTTCTTAAATATGCTTAGCTTTAAGGTTCTGTTTTTATTTCTAAACTTGATTTGAAATTACAACAGTAAACCATCTGGCTAGCAACGCACTTCATGCTATTATGGGCAGCTAACAGAATTTGACTGAATTTCAGTTGTACAAACAGCAGTAGTACTTACATCACAAGAGAGCCCAGAGTAGCCGACGGGACACTCACAGTTCTCTACGTAAGCTGCCTGACCTTGACCACTGTTACTGTAGGCTGCAGAGTCCATGTTGATGTCTGTGATGGTCGTCTCCAGACCATCACTGAAATATTGCGTCCTGGGCAACAAGTAGAAAGGTTTTAGGTTTAGACAAGGTCAAAAGAAGCAAAAGAACAGAAGACAACCCAATATTAAGCAGCAAAAAAAAAAGGCGTGAACACAATGAGAACTGTCAAAGTAGGATTGTTTACAGTTATGTTTATGTTTTTAATTTAATAAATAGTTTATGATATTGTGCTAATGTTTGATATTGATAATTTACTTTTTTCTAATGTTTAGGTCCAGTGGTGGAACATTATGGCTATGGTAGATGTGTTATAAATTAGCATAATCGTTTTGGAAATTAATTATGTACTCTTATTGGAAGCATGACGGCAAAATGAGAAAGAAAAAAATACTAAAATTGTAGGCCTACTCATTGAAATCCGTTGATTGTCTGTGTGAACCATTTTTTTTTTGTTAGTCTGATAAGATAGATATTCAATACCGACTAATTTGGCTCCGCTACTCATGGAAAAAAGCTATATCCTTAGCAATATGGGAGTGCCCCTGAACATATGTAATTTACCTGGCGTTCACGGACACTTCCAATTTGCTATGGGTTAATTTGTTCTGAATGTTTCATTTGAGGTTGTTATTAAAAGTGTTTGATGGTTTGATGAAACCGAAACCATCTATCCGGCAACTCACCTGATAAGCAGCTGATCGATGTTCTGCAGAGTCATCATGATATCCTGTCTAGATGCCGGATACTCCCTGTTATCCTGACTGACTCTGTACCAGTTACCCGGATAGAACTGGACAGCGATGTTGTTCTCTTTTCGGGGATCAAGGGGAGGTCCTTTGAACACCAGGGTGTAGTTGTTACCCTGAAACAAAATGTTAGAAATGTTTAGTTTTTTTAAATAGTAATAAAAAAAAATATAAATATAGGTAATCATTAATCAACCCTTATTAATTAATACGGACGAACAAGATTCAAGTTGACAGAAAATGCTCTTTTTCATACATTTTCTAAATTTTCTTCAAAAACAGTACAGTCGTCAGAAAGATTTACCAAGTCGTTCAAATTCAATTCAACAAACTGAATACAACGAAATGTACTACTTCAGGGCCATATGAATACGACTTGAGCATAATGAAATAAATTTAACAGAAAAGCGCTTAGACTGTGTATTTCAGATTTTTGTTACAGAAAAGTACTGAAGTTGTGTAACCAATCCGATTTGCAGTAGATGTTTCCTGTAATACAAGTATGAGCATAAAAATTACAATTAGAAAGTTTTTTCTGGATACATTTCCTCTCTGGTACTTCCTTTAAGTCAAACATTAACACATTTGGTGAATGAATAATAAAGTTTTCTCAGATTACAGAGTTTTAAATGTAAATTAATACATGCTACAGAGGCTTACTGCTAAAGTGGCAGTTTTTAGTTTTTCTTTTCTACCTCTGTGACAAAAATGAAAAGTCCCGTTCAAAAATGGAACCCCATATTTTAAGAATTAGTAGAAATTCAACAAAAAAATCTCAATAGTAAAAAAGTGCTGCAAGCAGACATATACTTACTTCTATAATGTAATTTTATACAGCTTTGGAATGAGTTGAAATAACTTACAGAGAGGATGATATCAGGTATAGGAAGTGAGCTGCCGGTTCCATCAGTTTTGACAGTGTATTTGATGAATCCTCCGTAAGACTTGAGCTGGTTGCCATGGTAGTTCTCTGGCAAGGCAAAGTACGGATAAACGGGATTGTAGTATGAAGATTTCAGTTCATTGTCTGTCAGTGAAATCTGAAAAAATAAAATAAATGTACAATACAAACTATTTTATAATCTTTGGGGGGTTTGAAAACTGCTGCAGCAAACCTGCTGACTAAGCAAACTTCCATATATATTCAATATATATATATCCATAAACACAAGTAAACTACCAAACCACAATCTTCAAAGTAAAAGGAGTGCAGCGCCGAGTGCCGTTTGCCTAAACACTTTGACGAGGGTCATTTTACAGCCTGAGACTTGGCAGGCTTGGCGGGGCGAGTGCCGGCCAGGTATCAGACGGTGTGACGGGTATGGGGGTGGAAAGATCGACCAGGGGAGGGGTAAGCAAAATTTGTTTTAGGGATAAAATGAAACTTTTATTACCAACCTACTAACCTAACCTAGCCTAACCAAACTTGCTGATTAGGAAAAAATTGAAGGTTTACTAATCAAATCAATATTAGGGTAGCCCATTTAAACTGTACCTGGTCTCCGTTACATCCTGTCCACTACAACCCCTTCCACTAATACCCCTCCCCTGAATCACTTATACGCACTGGGGGGTCAAACGGTACTCGGGCCTATCTGACGGTTTTGACAGTTTATAATCCCCACGGCAAAGTTTAATAACTAATTCATGACTCTATAGTTATGTGTTAGCTGTTAAGGATGAATACCTGGAACCCACTCCTTCCTGAAGGATGGATGGAAGCCTGGAACTGGGAAGTCTCACCTCGCCGGATCTCTATGCCTCCTGAGGAAGGAACGTAGACATTCACTATCCTATAGACATCCAGGGGCGGAGGCAACTGCGGAAAGAAGTGGAAGTGAATATTGCGGAAAGATATGTGGAAGAAATGTCCTTACAACCAAACTACCAAGTACGCATATTACTCTACCATTAAATACTGTGATAGAGTGCACTTCTGTTTAAGGCTTTACCTTACACATTAAATTTGAGCGCACACCTAAAAATATCACTTACAGTACTACTAATGGAATATAAAATTTACTAAATCATAAACTGCAATATAAATCTTAAAATCCTTTTCAAAATTGATAGTTTTACAAGTCACAAACGTACCTGGTAAATATACAGGTCGGCACTGCGACACTTAGTGGTGACACCAAAGCAGAAGCAAGGAATGCACTCGTCAGGTCTTGTAGCCAAGTCATTGAACGAACCTTCGGGACAGGTCGTGTGAGACGGTTTAACCACGAGTATCGTGTCAGGAATGGCGAAGGTCGACCCTCGGTTGTTGAGGGCTTCACAACTGTAAGCGCCTTGGTCCGACTCCTGCCAAACATGTTGAAAGTTTATTTTATTTGGATTATGACAGTTTAAGTTCATTGACACCAACAATGGTGGTACTTAAAAGAGTGTAGAAGTTGTATGGTAAAATGAAGGATATTTAATTAATTTAATTAAATTTCATTTTCCAAGAATATGGCTTTGGAAGTTTTACATAAAAAACATAAGAAAACATTTATCATAAGCATAACAGAATAAGTGAAATGTTAAGAACAGTAAATATCTTTTTTGTCTATACAACGAGGATCTTTTCCAGAGAGTGTTGTATTTTCTTGAGTTTTTCATTATATTATAAATTATAATGATTTATTGTACATTGAAGCAAAACTACAAGTGAAGAAATGGAAGTCCTGCAGCTTAAAGACACACTAATAACTTGATGATCCAACACAACTCTGATAGTTTAGGACTTTTCCAAAGATTTTTGAGAATGGAAAAACTATTCTTATTCTTATTTACAATAAATATTCAGTTAAAAATAATTTTCCAAATTATTCACTGGATCAAAAAGTAGTAGTATGCATTTGAGAATTTTGATAAACATAATCAAGTGTTATTGTTCCGAACCTTAATATTAGGGCCCGTAAGCTCCACACATATCTGCATCTTAAAACTTAAAAGCAAATACATTCTATGAAAGTTAGACAACAACATGATTACGGGAAGCCTAAAAAATAGTAGTATAAATTTGAGAATTCCAGTACATTCATGTGATTGTCCCCTAGAAGGATTAAACATTAAGGAATGGACACGCTGTAGTTTCGTTGAAGCCAGCGAACTGAGGAAGGGGGGGAAGCAGCGCTACTCTCCCGCCCCCCTCTCATACTGCGCTGTATGCGTTACTGGAAGATTTGGTAACAGAAATATCAATTGACTATTTAAAAATTAGACTTCATCATGCTACGAAAATTAAAAAGTTAAATTCTAACCGTAATATTAGGAACCTATTAAGAGGAAAGTCATATTTATGAACCAATAGTACGTTCAAAGGTGAGTAATTTACACAAGGACGACTTGTATTTTAGAATTCGTTGTCCTTGTTTTTATTTTTTGCCATACTTGTATTGTGTATTATTTATAATACTCTAACCAGAGCGCGGGACTCCGGTTCATGGGGTCCCGGGTTCAAATCCCGCCATATCACCAATGGATTTTACTGTTCATAAATTTAAACTCAAATCATAAGTAGTACCGTATGTGTATTTGAACATTTTCTTAAAGAGAAATAAAATAGGTTTTAATCCTTTAAAAGAATGATAAACGCACTTTGGCGTCAGAAGACGCGATGATTGTTGAACATTTACACTTTTTACTCAAAGTTTCTTTGGGCAAACAGATCAAATATAGTTCAATATGATATTAAAAAAATCAAGAATTTGATTGCCAAGAAATTGTTTTACTTTTTATGATTGTAATTTAATTGTAACGGCTGTTGGTTTGAAAAAAGTTAGAGCGGCTTTGCATTTTTTTCTTAACTTTGGCTATTTAAAATCACCTGTCTAGCACATCAATGACTTAAAACTAGTAAAAAATTATATTAACAAATCTAGAAAACTATGAAAAATGCAAATTTAAAATATATTTCACCACCCGAATTAAAATTTTCATTTTAACCTATTATTAGTAAGATTGTTTTATAAACTGGAAAAATAAAAAAAATTATTGTAATTATTTTTATAAATACACTTTTAAATATAGGTAAATATATATTTTTTATTTCGAGAAACTTTTAAGGAACATGAATAAATTGTTAATTTGTGTAGATACATCATATTTTTTTCAAAAATGTAATTATAGTAATCATATGTTCAAAGTCCAGGTAAATTCTTTCAACTTTGATCTTCAATAATAAATAATAAATAATAGTTTTTATAGGAATGATTGACACCGTTCGATAGGAAATTTAATTTACTTTAAGAATGCCATCGGTGAATAACACGGGTGTTTTAGTTTAGCGGCAATTTTAATTCGAAACAGCGCGCGTCGCGTTTTCCCCTATCTCTCCCATGTTATAGCCGAGGCTTTTTGCCACTCTACGGCTCCGCGTGCCCCTCTAGTGTTCTGCTAAAGCTGGCTTCACCGCAACACGTGTATTCCTATTCGCGTGCCCTCTCCTTAATGTTTAATCCTCCTAGATTGTCCCGCACCTGAATATTAGGGCAGGTAAGGACACCGTAGCCGTCTCTACTCGTGGTTTGACACTTGGAGGGAATGTGTCCCCAGTTGAGCCGCCACACCACCTCCGGGGTAGGAACGCCCACTGCCGTACAAGTGATGATGAACGTCTCACCAGGCTGTTTCACCACCATAGAAGGCGGTGGCTTCTGAATTTCCGCCTTTGCTGTGGACCAACAAGAGGGGATTCATTGTGGAAAAGAATCAGTAAAGAAAACATTAAGAAATATATTAATGTACATGAGCCAGTGAAAGAGAAATAGTATAGATAATTATTTTTGATAAATTTAAAGTTCTGATGAAATATAATGTGTAAGGGCCATGTTGTAAGTGTTGTCATGTGTAAGTGAGGTACAAGTCATTCTCCTTCCTCAAATTGTATCTTTGAAATTTTTTTACTAAATCAATATGTAAAAATACTTATGTAAGTAATTGTAAATGTTGTGGAGGAATTGTGGACAGCCTCTGCATCCACAAATTGTCGAGTTGATGAGGTTTTAGTGAGTTTTTACTGTATATAAAATTAGAGCAATAAATAAAATAACCACACCATTCACATTTGTAGCAAACTAGTTACTTACAACAACCAAACTCATCGCTGCCGTCTTGGCAGTCTACCTCCATGTCACAATGGAATGCTTTTGGAATGCATTGGTCTCTCCTGGCACACTGGTACTCATTGTATTGACAAGCAGAACCTAAACAAGGTAAGAACATGAATTATGACCAGCCATAAACACATTGGAAATTTCTTACATCAAGCATTTATTGGGTTATGAATCTATCTTTCAACCGACAAAGTAAGTTAAAAATAAAACTGCTGATCATTGGTAATCATCATTGGTCAATGAAATAGACAGGTGAAACTAAATAATAAAATTTAATAGAATGTAATCAGAGTTCTTAGTGTCACAAAACAAATGGGGAACAGAAAGAGAACCATTCAGAATTCTGGCGGGAACATAAATAGAGTTTCATAAAGAAATTACTCAGCAGAGCTAGATGTTCGAGTAATAATGATAAATCATGAAAAAACTAACTTTACTTCTGGTTTTTCAAACAATCATTGACGGTAATTATTATCAATTATTTAAGACATTGGCCCACACTTTATTGTGGTTTTTAAGCTGAATACAATGCAACTGAAGTGTAGAATGGATCAGCTGTTTTATTAGTCAAGATAATTTATTAAAATCCCAAAGATCAAGGACAGATAGCACAAGTTTTGAACCATCAAAATGCTACTGACTTGATTAAAGGATTAAAGTGGTAACCTTTTGATCTCCAGGTGAGCACTAAAAACACTCATCTACCTATCTATGGTATAGAACACCATTTTACAAACTATATTCTTACAATATAAAAAAAATACAGATGAATTACGCAAAGACTGACCTGGAGGGCTCGGTTCACAGTTTCTCTCATCTGAGCCGTCACCGCAGTCGTCGTCTGAGTCACACCTCCAAGTCTTCTGGACACACTTCTTGTTGTCACAACGGAACTCATTCGGCTCACACCCGTGCGGATCTGTGGAAAACACGTAACCAATTTTTGTTCAAAATACTGCATCTGTTTTGTATTATGTCCTTTTTGACTATGTGTAAAACATTTGGGCTTTCTTGCTTACTGAAATCAGTGTAGTCTAGAGGTGCTGGTGTTTTTTATACTAGGATAAATAGTTAAAATTAAGTCATAGTCCACACCCTTAAAAGCTTCTAATGACATTACCGCTCTCATTGAACCCAATACTGAAGTATTGGCTTAAAATACCTACTTTGTATGGTCGCCATTTGATTGAAAAGTATTCAAAAGTATTGTCCCAACATTTATCTTAATCTTCTCCCCGGACCTCCATCAGTTTGGCGAACTCCTAGTCTGAGCCTTGCTCAAATATAACTCCTCTCCATAATCACATTGCAACACCATTTTAATCCTGTCAATGAACGAGCCTCCTTCTCTACAGCCGATAACAGAAATGTCTCCAACGTCACTCAAACACAGGAGGCCGTAACCTCGGGAAAAGATGCTGGAAATTCTGCAGGATCAACGGACTTGGCAGTGCCAGTTTTAATCCAGGGATTTAATTTATGTAAGAAAAACTTTTTACACACAGTGAGAATACTTACTGCATCTTATCTCATCTGATCCATCAGTACAGTCGTTTCTCCCATCACAAACACGGTTCTTAGCGATGCAATCTCCGTTTGAACATGTAGCCTCGTTGAATCCACAAGCTTTACGAGTTGGCACGGCGATTTCATCAACTGCAAAAGAACAAAGTCTTCACATTTTATTTTCAATTAAAGTTTTTCAGATTATTTGATAAACAATTTAACCATGCAACCCAAACACAAATTTGGAAAGTGTTTCACAATTATTGAAAGTATAGAAATTTGAATGTATTGAGTAATCTAATCTGAGTACTAAACTTTAGAGTGATAGTTTGTTGTTTTCACATTAAAATGTTTGTTTGAAATTTGAACTTTTACTTTTATTCACAGAGAAAAATTCAAATTTAATTCAATGTTAAATAAATTTTTAATTAATAATAATAATAACTTTCAGTAGTTTGATGAAGGTAATGTAATGGACTCGAATCCAAAAATAAATACTTAGGGAAAAGGGAATATTGAAATTATTTCAACTTTGTACTGACTGTCTTACGTTAAGTTTGAAAAAAAAATGTTAATCTTAATACCTATGTAAATAAAAACTAAAATTTTCTTTTGTCCAATGCTATATAAAATATTAAAATTATAATGGTTTGGAATTTGAATAAGTTTTATACAAATTCTAGTATGTTCAGAGGCTAATTTCTCTAGTTATTGTCTAAAACTATATTTCAATAAACCTAATAATAGCATGCTGGGATACTCTTTACATAAGTGTTCTATGTAAATAATTGGATAAAGAATATCACATTAAAAACTTACCACATATTCAAGTTTAGTAATGCAAGCAAGAGAAAAAAAAGTTGAATAAGCCAAACATCAATATTATTTTAACTCGATAAAGGTTTTTAAATTGTAATTATGAAGACAAAATACTACCTGCAAATTCTGCAAACAATGTACACATCCTAACAAATAGATACTAAAAACCTAAAAGTAAGTGTCAAATAGCTATTACAATTTTGGACAAGATCTAAGTCTGACTATGAAAAAATCTAAATATGAAATACTAATTCTAATAATTTGAACATAAGATTACACTTAGCTCAAATAAATTGTCAATACTAAGGCTATAGTTAGTTTTGAAATGGAAAATGCATGAGAAATATTTACTAAAAACTTAAACAACAACTACAGTGATTTACGTAAATCTAAACTGCAGACTTATCCTTTCTATGCAAATTTCCAATATGTCTACAACTGAGTCTAACGTAAGCAATAAACACTTTTTTGATACCTGATCCGAAAGTATCCAAGTCAGTGTCAGTGCGGACACCATACTTTGACAAAGCCACGTTTTCATTCATTTTTCCCAGTGGTTTAAATTTCCCAGCTGCTTGCAAAAATGTCAACATGTCCATGATACAGAACAGTAAGTAGGTTTGTGGAATCTCAAACACCATTTAGTATAGCGATTGAAATAGTTTCTTCAAGGCAGAGTGGATTGGTTGTTCCGTAGCATGTAAGTTAAAAAATTATCTTTGTTGTAAACAATAGGATATATACAAATTTGCCTGGCTACCATTAAGATTTGAGTGCTTTGTGTTTGCGGTGCAGCCTGTGTTGTGTTGTTTCATGATTCAAGTGAGGCCGGCCTAGCGTTGACTAAAAATATTCTTTTTGTTTTTAAATGTGAACTTTACGTTTCTATATGTAATTTTTGATGAAGATATAGACTATAATTTGAGATATGGCCATGCCATTATTATATCCACTTACAACACTATAATCATTGGTAGTAGGCTTACTTAGCAGGAGTGGTAATAGGTTTCTGTAGCAGTTTTTAAGGGCCTTTTTGAATTCCCGGATCATACCCAGTTATGAAGCCAATAGATGTAGTATTCCTTATTAAAATATGGCCAATTAACAGTAATTACTTTACTTATTGTATTAGTAAGAACGAAAGGTGGAAATTATGTGCGATTACACTAGTGTCTAGTCTTCAACTGGTCGTCTGCTCGTCTTCAAGGGTGGGGAATATTTTCAGTAGTATAGTCAACATCTTACCTTGATTCTACGATTACTATTCACTTCTGTTTACACATAGGTTTACTTTACTACAGTACGTTAACCATTGTCATGCAGATACAGAATGTGTCTAAAGATATAAGTTTGAAGCATTTCCAACATCTTACATGGTTCTACTCTGAGATATACAGAAGCCCTGGAGCCTGGTGTGGTAGGAGAGAAACCAATAGCCTCACAGATGTAAGTTCCGGTGTGCTCCAGCTGAAAGCAAAACATGTTTTAGTCTAAATTAAATCAAAACCAAAGCACAGAACTTTAACAAAAATACTTAAAAAAACAGCATAATACGATTAAAATATATGAAAAAGATTAGGGATGAACGGGTCCCGAAATTTCGGGAATTTTTCGGGAAAAAAATATTCCCGATTATCGGGACGGGATTACATTTTTGATTCGGGAATTTTTCGGGACGGGATTTGGTCCGATCACCGGCGATTTTGCCGCTTCGCGAGTGCCGATGACGCCGCTATTACGAGCGATAGGTCCGCGAACGCAGAAGACGAAGTCGTTTTGACGAAGTCGTTTTGACGATTGCGCCGTGACCGCTGAGTCATAACGACGATCGCGCCGTGACCGCGATTATTGGACCGACGATCACGCCGTGACCGCGAAGCCATACCGACAATCACGCTGTGACCGCGGTGTCATACCGACAATCACGCCGTGACCGCGAGTCATACCGACGATCACCCCGTGACCGCGGAGTCATACTGACGATCGTGACGTGACCGCGGAGTCATACCAACGATCACGCCGTGTACGCGAGTCATACCAACGATCACCCCGTGACCGCGGAGTCATACCGACGATCGCACCGTGACCGTGAGTCATACCGACGATCATGCCGGGAACGCGAGTCATACCAACGATCATCCCGTGACCGCGGAGTCATGCCGACGATCACGCCGTGACCACGGAGTCGTACCGACGATCACGCCGTGACCGCGGAGTCAAACCGACAATCACGCCGTGACCGCGGAGTCATACCGTCGATCGCGCCGTGATCGCGAGTCATACCGACGATCATGCCATGACCGCGGAGTTATACCGACAATCACGCCGTGACCGCGGAGTCATACCGTCGATCGCGCCGTGATCGCGAGTCATACCGACGATCATGCCATGACCGCGAGTCGTACCGACGATCACCCCATGACCGCCGTCATTTTGACGATCGCACAGTGACCGCAAGTCATTTCGACCGCGAGTCACAAGTTTCTATAGGTACCTGTAAATTGTTACCCATTTTTTGGTTTTTATAGATCAGTGCCACAAACGGTAAAGATTGATTTCGTATGCCTTTTTTGGTAACTGCAATACTCAAGACTTTCTTTTAATGCACAGAAAAAAATCTCGTCCCGTCCCGTCCTGAAAATCTGGAAGGAAATAAAAATCCCGTCCCGTCCCGTCCCGAACTAAAAATTCAATCCCATCCATCCCTAAAAAAGATGATGAGGAACATATGTGTCTTTGATAAAGAATACATCGTTTTGTCTGTAAATCAATTACTACTGACCATCGACTTGTTGAAGGAGATTTTGAGAAAAGATTGTGCATAAAAAAATTAGGTGATAAAAGGTTATTACAACGAATCTACTTCGAAAAAGGCACTTCTATTTATATTATCACTTGCAGAAACACCTGGATAAAATTTTCATTTTTCTGACTTGTAATATATAATACTGTTTTTATGGATACAATGAAAAACTTCAATCAACATTACCAGATATACTGATACTGATATTTTAACAATTCTAAATTTTAACCAGTCACACCGGTATACTACAAATACATAATTTAATTTAATAACAAGTACATAAACTGCTTTTATTTCAGATTCAGACAAATTAAACTGTTTATTACCTCAAAGAGCAAAGTGAATTTTTTAATAGTCTCACGTGAATGGTTAATATTTTAAAGCAGTTACATACCTGAATGTTTGGCATCTCGAGCCGTCCCTTGATATCCCGTGAGCCGGGAGGTAGAGGTTCGTTGTTACTACGGATCCACCTCACAGAAGCCCTTAGTGGCCCCTCGTCTCGACACTGGAACACCACCTCCCTGCCTAAAGAGCAACACAACACATAATTAATAAACCTTCTTTAGAAGTCATTCTTGATTTTTGTCACCAGTAAATAAGTCGATCTACATCAAGGTCTGCATACTGGGTGTAAACAGACCAACAGTGGCTGGGTAAGGAAAATGCTTGATTATCAGAAAAAGGACATCAAATTAAAACCAAGATGTACTACAGTCCATTCTATTTTCAATTTCTCATATTATCATTAACAACAAAACATCATACAAATTTGTAAATTTAACCAATCAAAGAAAGTACTTTTCCCCCAAAAAAAATCAATGTTATGGCACTGCTTGACATTAAGTGGCTAGCGCAGGTTATCAAGTACTGTAGGCCTATGCATAAATCACGTCTCCAAGACTCAATGTCTGCTAAGACACAATACGTGGTGTAGTGGGGCGGGCGTGTGGGAATGGTGTTCCTATTCTGATTTTCCCAAAAAAACCTCATATTGGTAAGTGACCTATATTCTTGACTGCAACAATGGTGAGCCTTCCCACACTGGAAAATGCTAACTACACCAATGGACTCGATGGCAAAAACAGTGTAAAGACAATGCAATTGAAGCTACTAATTTTGTAGTTTGCCGTAGCAGGCAGAGTTACCAACAAATAATACACCCGAAATATGGTTTCAGAGGAACATAGGAAGAATTGTGCACTGAAAAGTCTGCACATTAGGTGGTGAGTTTGTGGGACTTAAATGTATTTAAAACTAAACAAATACCAAGAAAAGTTTGTTAAGAATTTAGTAGAATATTTTAAATTATTGAACTGCAAATATGTGTCAAAGAATCTACACTAAAACTCAAAAGTTTGAATCTTATTTGCTTGCTATGCATAATGACACAGTGGTACATGAACAAGAAATTATTTGTTTCTTATTGCTTCATGAAAAGAGTTTATCAATGCCTCTCACCTTATGTAACAACTACGTTCCCCCAATTCATGAAAAATTAAAAAAGTTATTTTTGAAAAAAATGTTGTATGAAAATAGCTACTGACTACTACAGTGACTACAACCCCATTTTTACATTCTACAACACTGCAATTTAAATTCCAGGTGCAAAGTCATTCTATTTATTAATAATAATTTAAAAACTGTTCTTCAAATTAGTTGATATCCCTTTCTACAATGCTTTGGAAGCTACATGAAATCCATAAAAAATATCATAACTAATCAAAGACCAAACTGTGAATGTTCTGTGTTCAACAGAATGATCTGGTCTTACACTGGTTTCTACACAACATAAAACTAGCAAGAACAACCGTTTAGAAAGTAACTAAGTACAGAGAAACCATTATAAATTAAAAGCATTTAAAATAGAACACCTAAGCAAATGATGTATAGTAAAATCACAGCCAATTACATTTTAGAGTATTTAAGGGGGTGAATGTGCAAGGTAACTAAACATAAGTTGTAAGTTGTAATTAAACTTTTCTTTAGCCTAAATACAAATTACATGAGCATGAGCAAGAACGACAACAAATAAAGCTTTATAAATCATTCATAACATATATAAATATGTCACAAACATTTCACTACTACTACAGCATTAAATTTGGACTATAAAATATCGAAACATTACAATATTTAGGGATTACCATTTAAGATCAATGATAATTGATTACAATAATAAATAATTACTATCTTAAGATTGTAATAAAAAAATAAAATCATTTAAGGGCACATTTAAAATTGTTTTTCGAAATTTGTAAATTAATTTTTACAAAGATTTGAGGAAACGAAGAAATAAACCTCTGTCAAAAAGAATAATCATATTACTCTTTTGGTACACTTTTTCTCAAAAAAAAAAAAAAAAAAATGTTATCACTATCAGGTATGTCCAATTTTCAAATATTTAATCAACAAATCTTTTCAAACTGTTGGTTTTACTTTTCTTCAATGAAACTAAATTGAAATTCTCATTTTGAGGAAAATATAATTCATAAGCTGACAAAAGATCAAAGTACACATTTGGTCCGTTTGCTATGAAATCAGGAAGAATACAGAATAACATCAAAACATTCCATGACATTGTCTTACCTTGTTCAGCTATCAGGAACAGAAAGTGAAAAATAACAAAATATTTTGTTAGAATGCAACTAGTCTTAGAACTGTAGAAAGTTATAGTTGTAAATATCTATGAATAATTATCAAATTATTTAGTGTTTATAAACCACTGAGAATTAACCTAATACCAATTTTATATCCCCGCTTAATTTTGGAGTGAATCACTAGAAACCTCTTTTATAAAAAACAAATACCATTGGATTTTCTATTTATAAAAATCACTAAAATATACAGGGTGTTCATTTGAAAACTTTCCATATCTGTTGTGTGCAAAGGTGAGGCTTTTTACACTTGTTTGTTCTCATTTCCCCCTAATTTGGACATGCCAAATTTAATAAAATTATTTTCAATTTCGAAAAATGCCCCAAAAGGGCCTAATTTGGGGGGTAGGGGTGCTTTTTGAGAAATTTTCAAATGTAAACATGGGTTGTGTGATACATCAATTTAAAGGTCTAATCACCCCGACTGTTTTGGTGCAATAAAAATGTAATTATCTTTAACCGTATTTACAGGGTGGGTCAAAACGTTTTAAAAAAGGACTTTGAAGTTAAGTACCGCATTACCCGAACTACTGAACGGAACAGCGCCAAATTTATTTCCAAGCTTATTCTTGATCTACGCTTTAAGATAACATATAATAAGGGAATTTTCCATGTTATCTTCTAATTTTTAAAAAATCTCAAATTTTAAGAATAAAAGAAAGCTGAAAACTCAAAATTCTTAAATAGCAAGGTATTACAAATTTCATACCACGTGAAAGGTCCTTTTTTAACAAACATTTTACGTATTTAAGTTTTCTTTCTATCTCTTACCGTTTAAAAATTGCAGTAGAAAAACTGAATTATCCATAGTAATATTGTAACTAGTTTTCTAATGAAACAGCCAAAATTCGTCTCTAGACACATTTAATGGTGCATTAACTGAAGGAAACAATTCATAATTATTGATACCCTGCTTGACAAACAAGTCATTACGTTTTAACTTGTGAAAAACAAGTCTTAGCTGATGAGGACAACCTACATGTGGGCCGCTTTCTGTAGTACCATTGACTAGTCAATGGTAGTACTAATTTCAAAAAGTACTATTTTCTGTAGTATCTAATCGAATATGGTGTACACTTAAAAAAATAGACTTTATTTTTACTTATTGGGCAGAACAAAAGTGTTTCAGGATAACTGCAAAGTGTTTAACAATAAATATCCAGGTAAGACCCTAAGTCATAAAGCTGTAAATGATGTAGTTAAGAAATTTCTGAAACTGGCTCAGTTACCAATGAGAAAAGAACAGGATGAAGGGCCCAAGATTAACTGACACAAGTAAAAGTAGTTGATCAATTTGTAATTAATCATAATACATCGTTGAGCAAAGTGCAATGTGTTTTGTTAGAAAACTCGTTATAATTTTACCATAGAAAATTAAGTTTTTCTACTGCAATTTTTAAACGGTAAGAGATAGAAAGAAAACTTAAATACGTAAAATGTTTGTTAAAAAGGGACCTTTCACGTGGTATGAAATTTGTTATACCTTGCTATTTAAGAATTTTGAGTTTTCAGCTTTCTTTTATTCTTAAAATTTGAGATTTTTTAAAAATTAGAAGATAACATGGAAAATTCCCTTATTATATGTTATCTTAAAGCGTAGATCAAGAATAAGCTTGGAAATAAATTTGGCGCTGTTCCGTTCAGTAGTTCGGGTAATGCGGTACTTAACTTCAAAGTCCTTTTTTAAAACGTTTTGACCCACCCTGTAAATACGGTTAAAGATAATTACATTTTTATTGCACCAAAACAGTCGGGGTGATTAGACCTTTAAATTGATGTATCACACAACCCATGTTTACATTTGAAAATTTCTCAAAAAGCACCCCTACCCCCCAAATTGGGCCCTTTTGGGGCATTTTTCGAAATTGAAAATAATTTTATTGTATTTGGCATGTCCAAATTAGGGGGAAATGAGAACAAACAAGTGTTAAAAGCCTTACCTTTGCACACAACAGATATGGAAAGTTTTCAAATGAACACCCTGTATAATATACTATACACTAATATACTATAATTTTCATTTTTTTGCAACCAAAAATTTTAATAAAAGGACAGATATTGAAGTCAATTTTGTTAGTACAGTATTACGAAAAAAGGGACAGCATTGAAAAGATGTTGCAGCTATGTAAACCAACTAGTGTCCACTGAGCTAGTTAATCCTAAGACACTTTGGCCAGAAATGTTCTACTGGTAAATTGTAAAATGTAAATATAAAAATTATTATTTTTATAAAATATACTTATAAACAAATAGATTCATTGTAGTAATGGCACATAATTAGCTCAATCTCTTAAAACAATTAAACATCACTAAAACAGCACATAAACAAATTATGGTTCCCACCTTTGACCTAACCTATGTTAAATTTGCCAATGTTGATTCTATAGTTTAGTCTTATAACCATTTGTTTACACTTATTACTTTTTCTTTTCAGACTATCAAAAACACAATTTATCAGTTCAGTAGTCTAAAAGTGACCTACTATGAGCCGCTTGACATCGCCTATAGCCGATATCACTGGAAAATTAAATTTTTTAGGTGTTGAATTTTTCACATTAGTTTGGATTGTCATATAGACTAAACTTACTTTCTTTGATGATTTGATCTGTTGGGTAAGTTTTCAAATTGAGACCATCTGGATTTCCAGCTGCAAAAAAACCAAGAAACATTGAACAACTTAAATAATTCATACATTCAAAAACAAGTTTGCTAAAAAGAATTATCTTAAATAAAACCACTATGTTCAAAATCAAGTACGAATTCCCATAAACAAATTTTGATTGTGATTGTCTCCTGAATTTGCAGCAACAATCGTGAGCATAAATATCAGTCTGGACAACACTGGTGATCGGCCTTACGATTAACTAACTTTTCGGATGACTGGACTGTGGATAATCGATGCCCTACTTTTTTTGTCTTAGGACTCGATCTTAGGCACGAGCCCGGCTTTATCACTTAGATAAAATCCGGTGATTTGGTGGGATTTGAACCCGGGACCTCTTGGACCGAAGTCCCGTGCCCTAACCACTAGACCAGCTCGCTCCCCACTATTAGTGTAAATAATTACAATTTATTGTAATATATAATTATATACAGCTTAGCTGATTGTTATGTTACAGTATACAGTTTGTATGGTGCAAAAACCTTTTAAGAGATGAAACAATTTGTTTTCAAATTGCCCATTCTAAATTCATTAAAATTAGTTGGGCCAAGTTCCCAACCAAGCAAGATTTTATTTTCAAAAGTTCTAGGCTGTGATAAATTTGTACCATAAGATTTATAATTTTTCATAGACTTTTTAGTTTTTTGAACTTCAATCTGTGAGTTAAACTCATTCAAGTGAATAGTCGGGTCCAAATAAATTACAGCAACTAATGGCTGTAGGTAGTTTGGATGTTTCATATCTGTGTGGCTTACCGCAGTTTGACTCGTCGGAGTAGTCTCTACAGTCGTAGTTGTTGTCGCAGTGAGTGGACATCGGCACACACTGGTCTCCCGAGGAACAAGCGAATTGTCCGTACGCGCAGCTCACTCGGTTGTCCGACACTGGCGGCGACTGGGATGCAGGCACACCTGCGGAAAACAAATAACTTAAATCAATAAATCATGTACAAAGATTAAGTTTGTAGACGCAAGAACCTACAATATAATTTGTGTGGAGAACTATTCTTCATCAAAGAATCATAAAAAGGAAGATAATTGGTGGTTATGCACAACACTTTCACATAGTGTCTTTAAGTTTTTTTTTTTTTTTTTAAAGAATCTTTTGGCTTTACAGCTTACAGAAACCTTTTGTTGTACAATTAATTGTGAGATGTAGGGTTTTTTCCTTGAAATATTGTTTATTTCAGCAGCCATCTATTCCTTGAATTTTAGACATCACCTGTCCCTACCTTTTTAGAATGATCTATTCCTAACAAAAAAATAACAGGAAAAATACCCCTTGATTTTAGTATTGTAGTTTTTTGTGAATTATAAAAGATTTTTATTTCTGATTCCATGAAAAACCAAATTCTTCTTATACTTCAATAAATCTTGATCAACCAACAATACCTTGGATAAAATGATAAAATATAAAATCAATAATTACATACTCTCCCAGCTAATCAAAGCGTAACTACAATGTCTAGATGGAAGCATATTTAACTGTGTAAAGCATACATGTGAAGAAGAAGATGATGGTGAAGAAGAGGAGGAAGAAGAGAAATCAGAAAACGCAGGTAAATTCATACGCATAAAGTGTTCAGTAATTTGCAAGAAAACAAAGTAGATAGTATAAGCCCAGTGCACAATCAGTTTTGTTAAGTTCCAGTGTACTTGGTTTCTGTATGGTTAGAAATAAAAGTGACCTGGTGAAACACCATGTTTAGGATTCAAGTGTGCCTTATTAACTTAATCCACATAGCTATGGTAAACATATCATTGTTTTATTGAAAAAAAATCCCTTAAAGGTTTATCACTCTTATGGATCAGAGTCAGTTTAGTATTAATAATATTCAATAATTTCACGGATTAAAAAAAATAATTTTACCAATGGTTAAACCACTAACAGTTCTGTATGTCTGATTCATCCACTTTAAAGTGTTTTGTAATGTAAAATGTATGTGTTTGTTTATTCACATTCTTGTGTGATTTAGGTTTTATTAACATCGAACTAGATGAAGAAATTATATTTGTGTATCCTAACACCTGTTATGCTCGAACAGTTAAACATGTAAATGTCATCCAAAGAAAATGTAAGACAAAGTAATTAGCCAAAGAAATTCTCAAAAAAAACTATTTTTCTACCCATTGCTAAGAGAAACCATTGTAACTATAACACCAGTGCATTTTGTGATTGAGAATATTCAACCCATCTGAGGGATAGGGGTTCAAATTCCCCATTTGATATGCCCATTGAATCGGACCTATTCCTTTAACACCAAAATCTAAGATGCTAAACCACCCTGTGTGCGACAAAACCAATCTACAATGCTCATCGGACGTCCACATTTTACAACAGGATGAAAAGGCTACTTGCAGTATATCCAAAGTTTATTTTTGTTGTTTTTAAACCAGATAATGTAAGGCGAATCTCATTTGAAATATGTGATATGTCAAATCTTACTTGAATTGTTAAGCTAATTAAAAATATATTGAATGGGGGACACAACTTACCCATCACAATTTTAAATATCCCCGCCGCAGCAAACCTGCAGACTAAGCAAATTTCCATTTGCCTGAATTGATTTGAAATGAAATCTATTTAAATAACATTAGGTTTAACGAGTACCTAGGTTTCGCTGCTAAAGGGAGGCTAAGTGTGGGTTTTAGTAAAATATTAGTAGCTTACTATAAAATTAATAAATTTGCCAAGTTTATTCAAAATATTTCCATAAACAAGCAAACTACAACATTTTACAATATTCTTCTTATAGGAATTTAAAATTTGCAATTTTTTAATTTTCTCCATAACCAATAACCGTACAAAAACACTTTGGTATAGTAAATTATTTGTTTTTTTAAGTTCTTTAAAATGATCTAGAGATGAATTGGGAAATTTTGTGTTTTGAAGGTAAAAAAAGACAAAAACCATTTTTACCCGATAAAACCCCCCGTAAAACCCTGTGCCCATGGTCCGATCATGCTGGTTCCCGAACTCATTCAAGTTTATCTTGCCATACATCTTCAAAACAAATTTCATCAAAATCGGAGAAAAATTACTCAAGTTATCGCTTTTACGGACGTATATATATATACAAATTTGAACGAATAGTGTTTTTGGCCTCTAGCGACATCAAAATGAAAAAGTGTATTGGTCCCGGCTCCAGGTCTTACCATGCCACCTACCGTAAAAGCTACTTCCCAATAGGTAAATTTGCTGAAATGAAAAGTTTGTCAGTGAATTTTTAACTCTATATCAACAAGGGGCCTAATCATTCACAAATTAATTATTGTCCCTCCCTGAATTTTCACTTCTCTTATTAAAAAATGAGGGGTAAGAACATACTTTTCCACACAGACATTACCTATATCATTTTTGCTAGCACAGTATTCACCGTAATATCCTCACACTGAATTCAAATCGTGAGTTCTCTCAATTTTAAATATCTAACCTAAATATAATGAATATTACTACCACAATTTTCCATATGCAACTACATGTACAGTGATCTTCCCTATATACAATTGGAGAAATAACTCTAAACTCTAAAACCAGGAATCTAATCCAATTACACCCAAAAAACTAAATTGGATGAAAACCAGCAAAGGAGATCCCAAGCGTAGAAAATACAACTGTGAAATACCTCCTTCAAAATATTGGCGACAATATTGTTCGTCGCTTTTATCGTAGCAGTCAGTTCTGTTATCGCACTTTAGATATTGTGGGATGCACTGACCCGAGTTACAGGTGAAGTAGCCCCGGGGGCATCGAGGTCGGGCTGGAAAGTGTAAGTGGCAAACAAAATTTAAATGTGAGTAGGCTACCGTAAATAGAATGTAAACAATGTATCACATAATAAAATAGCTATTGCTGAAATACCAGATACACCACAACGGGTTTTTAGGGTTTCCATTAGAATGAAGAGTCTATTCTAAATTTCAATCTTCTTATTGAAGATGAGTAGGTAGTTTTCTTAGAATTCTGTATTATGGTCTAGAGTTGAGCTTGTATTGAAACAGATTCAGGGGCGGACTGGGTACTCTATTAGGGCGTAAACCTTGACCAGCCCGAAGGCGCCAACCGGGGGGTCTAGGGGGTATGGAATACCCCCCTGTACAGAGGGGGGTCCGGGGGTCCTCCCCCGGGCCATTTTTAAAAAATTATACCTGTAAACTCGCATTTTTAGGCAATCTAGATATCTGATTAGCAATCTAGATCTGGCATTAACAGTGGAAAATCAGAAATCTGATAACTGACACTATTGGTTAATGTTTGGTTTACAAAATTTAGACTATTTACCCACACGACTTGGTGCTATTCTGACAGTAAATATCCTAACAAAAATAAAAATACAAATGATTTTCTTAGGTTCTTTCGTATTATATTTGTGTATTTTCTTTGTTTTCCCTTGCATGGCTTGGCTGCATGCATACAATATAAATCATTTGCTTCCTGTTTACAGCATGAACTTGCAACTGTTGTATTTTTTGGCACTGTAAATAACAGAAGTTATATATTTTAGATTTCTATGAAATTATTTTAACACAAACAATATGCTTTCACTGTGAACAAAACCAATTTATTGACTTAAACTTTTTAGCATTACATTAAGTCAAAACTGTAACCCTAAAGTAGGCCTACCTAACCTATTTCTACAAACGAAATAGCCTAGAGAGAACTAAGAAGGTATTTTAGGCTGGCTATCTGTAAGTAAAATAGGAAAGTTGACAAAATTAGTGTCATAGTGCATATTGAAATAGTTAATTAATAGGCTGTAGCCACATATTAAAATACTGTTTACTGTTTAACCTTTACTGTGTAATGGTTAAGTTAACAAATAAATACACTGTCACTAAATATATTTAAATTTTGTAAAAGTAGTGATTCTACAATACTGCTTTCGTTCATGTTTCCTGTGTAGGTAAAGAATATAAAAATAAATTGAAGCTTTCGACACAGAGACACAAATCAGACACCCACTAAAGAGAGACACATTTTAATTGGCACTGGCAGCTCACACTCTTTATTTATTTATTACATGCACGGCAAACGCCATTTTACAAGAGAGTTGAGTTGATATTGATAAAATTAAATGTGACTTAAAGTGAAATAAGTGAAATAAGTGAAATAGTTATAGTGTAAGCAATAATTAAATATTATAACAAATATGAATAATATTAAATTATCTTCACTAGTTGTTTACCACAGACGACATCGTGACACCGACCGATGTCGGATGTAGTCGCAGTCACGAATACTAGAAAAATACCGGTATGGATCACACACATAAACAAATGACGTTGTTGGCCCGAATCCTATACTGAGCATTGAACATATGATTTGGCAGTTCCATTTAAGCAATGTTAAATAATGTTTATTTTCGGGCCAAAAACGTAATTTGTTTATGTTTATGATCCATACCGGCATTTTTCTAGTACTCGTGGTCGCAGTGCAGTTTTTTTCGGGATCGGCGTAAAATGACGCGGGAAGAGGACAGCCACAGACAATATAATACTATATTGTCTGTGGGACAGCTGTTTGCTCAGACCACAGAGTAAAGTAAGTGCCTTCCACTCGGAGTAGGCCTACACGTACGAGAGAGAAGAGCTGCTTTGCTCTCGCTTGTCGACAGTGTCTATTCAGGTCTCACACCCGACTTTATGTTTTGCTATTCACTGCTGAAACTTTAACTCTAAGTTTTTCCTCTTGCTTTCAAAAAATACATCTCGTCTCATTTTTAAAATTTTTTTTATGAATTTTTCCTTTAACGAGGGCGCAAATATTGGAATGTTGAGAAGGCGCATCGGCCCTCCGGCCGGTGGGCCGGCGGGCCAGTCCGCCCCTGAACAGATTGATTTTTTGCAGTATTTGTTTAACTTTTCTTATGCTGATATTTTTTGCAAGTGACTGTAGCATTGTGATTATAAAGATGATTAGTTCTGAACTTCACTTACCACAGCTGAGTTCGTCAGTGTAGTCAGCACAATCTGGGTTTCTGTCACATTTCTTGGAGTTGTGAACGCAGCGGCTTCCGTCACAAACAAACTCGTCTGGTCTGCATCGGACAGCTGGTGACATAAAAATGAGTTTAAGTGCTGTAAACTAAGCACAAAAAATAACTGTGGCTCTATAGTAAACAAAACTAACTCAGGTTTCAAGGTAAGCAAGGAAATTTCAACTCAAATTCATTGTAATAGTGTTGGAACTGCAGTGTAAGGAAATTTCAACAGTAGTTCAATCATGGTCTTAAAGAAGCTTGTGAAAATTTACCAAGCCTGCCTGAACTGAGCATAAACACAGATACAGAAGAAACATTCAATGGTACACTTATTTGGTGTCTCGCACTAGTGCTGGTATTTAGGATCAAATACTACAACGCTCACGGTGGAGGAAGACCCTATGCCCTGTGTGATAGGGATTTCCACACAGTGCTCACCGCTTTGGCTCTTCCTTGCTCGTCACAAGTATATTTCTGGCACAACATACCAGAACTGAAAGCTCACAGTTGTCCTATAAGAGTGTTTCCTCTTTACCCTACTTCTCTATGGCACAATAGAATTGAACATGTACGGTTGCCCCTGTAGCTCTATCATACAGGGTGGGGCAGGGAAATATCCCTACTTTTAAGATGGCACTATGAGTAGTGGGGGTGTGCTGGAGGAATGGGGTTAGGCTCAAATGAAGCTTTTGTTTTGGGAATTTATAAGAATATAACTTTCAGTAGTAGACATGGCTTGTTCGAGTGAGCAATGTGCTTCTGCACTTGAGATGTATTTTATTCAAAAATCAGTCTACTGTTGCTGTGCAGCTGCCGTTGGCTGCGAACTTGTTATCGTGTGGCCTATCGCAAAGCTGTTACAATTTAGTGTGGGTGAATTACTTTCGTGTATGTGGTGGTGCATTGCGAAGGATATTTGGAGCTCAAAGAACCGTCCGGAGTCCTGAAAACATTGACCTTGTCAAAAGATCGATTTTGCAGTCTCCTCAAAGTTCTGCTTGTAAGCATGCATCCGCGCTGGCGTTGTCTAATCGTACTGTGCCTCATATTCTCCATGAGGACCCACACCTCCATCTATACAAGAGGGTAGTTGCTCAAGAACTCACACAACGGGACTGGCAACAACGAATGTAGGCATGTGAAATCTTAAATTGCGGGACTACCTCATGCTGCTCGGGTTTGGTTTAGTGACAAGGTACACTTCCATATTTCTGGAGCGGTAAATAAGCAGAATGTGCTCTATTGGAATGGTGCTAAGCCTAGGGTAGTTCAAGGGAAGACCCTAGATGCCTTGAAGGATGCAATTCACCTTGAATTTTGCCGCATTCCACAACAAATGCTTCACAATGTTATTATGAGCTCTAGAACCAGAATATAGGAATTAGGAATATAGTGCATTTAAGATTAGGGACACCACTTGCAGAATATGCGGTTTAAAATAAAGTTAAGTTATATTAAAATAAACTCCCAGATGTAACCTTTTAATCTCAGTAAACAGTTTGGTTCTAACATTTTTGGTTGTCTTTTAATGTACCTTCAAAATTAGGGATACTTCCCTGCCCCACCCTGTATATCCAAGCTATATGAAGTGAGCATGTCAGGTTTTATAAAAGGATCTTATGGCAATGATGGCACTACTTCCATTATACTGAAATTTTATTCATGCACATGAGAAAAGGAAAGGAACTATAGTAGATTTAAAAATATTGGAATGTATAATATTCTATTCTTTCAAAGAAAAAGTTTCTACTTTTACCCAGAATGGCGATATACGAATGTCCCACGATTATCCGATAAGAAAAAGAGGAAGGTATGACATTACTGCCTGCAGGCTTATTTTGACTCCCTTGAAAGACTGCTGGCGCCATACTACCATGTAGGCCTACGTCGGATTGCAATGTTCAGATTATCAAGGGACAACTTTAATTTGTCTCCCTAAGAAATCAACCCCTGATCCAAATACTTACGACAGTTGCGCTCGTCCGCTCCATCTCTACAGTCTGGTGTTCCGTCACATTTCAGTTCCTGTCTCACGCAGCTTCCGTCCCCGCAGGTGATCTCATCTTGACGGCACGGAACAGCTGTTTAGGTTGGAAATGCAAATCTTTATTAAGATTATCTTTATCCATTATCTATTATTTATTGAGAAGTTATTTAAACTTCTTCTTTTACATAGGTACTTACTTCACAGTATTACGTTACCGGTACATACTTTGATTATAAAATTATACATAAATTACATAATTAATTTTTTTGGACAAACTAAACTGGGTACTTTGGTATTATCCGGACGCCACTCTTATAACCCTGCGACAGTTATGTTAGGTTGGGTTGGGTTATCATAAATATGTTTGTAGGACTTTCAAATCCTCGTTTTATTATGAATCAAACAATACCAGATGAGTCATACTTTCGCTCGCCAAATCTCCTCCAAGTAGGCCAAGGTGCTGAGGTTGATGACCGGAGCGTGCGCATCACCTGTCACCCTGTATCTGGTGTGGCAGCTAGGGGCGGCAACGCATTCAACTCCTCGCCGACATCGCTGCCTTCTGAGAGGCAGAACTCAAAGGGCGCTAGTTGTAATCACATCAAATTTGGACAGTAAGTCGATTAAAATAGTATGTTCTTTCCATTTATGATAACCCAAACTAACATAACCGCCGCACATAACAGCGCGCTGTATAAGGGTGACCTCCGGATAATACCAAAGACCCTAAACTGTCTTGAACCTTACAAAAAAAGCTTAGTAAACTTAATTTTTCAATTAAGTTTCATCGAAGGTCCACGTGATGCAAAATACTTACGGATTTATAAGCCAGGAGTGTATACATTTAAGTCCACCATGTAATATAGTCCATAAGGCTATTAATATTAGTTAAATAAACAAAAAAAGTAAAAGATGAAGTATACCTAAAATAAGTTAACTTAAAAATGATCCAAACATATGGACGTCAGAGTTTTAGAGACCTAACAGTGTAGCGAAATTCCGCTATTGATGGACAGTAAATACTAATAATATTATGATGAATAATAATGTATCGTAACCACAACTAGCTGGATGGACAAAATGAGAAAGTTTTTCAATTCACATCAACATTTTAGTCTTCATAACTCATCCTTGTCATCACTAAAATGATGAATTGACGTTTTGGTCTCATTGCAGATAGCAATTTTCAGTACAATAATACTGCAAGAGGTTAATCTATTACTGGTTTGAGGTTCAAGATTTTAGGTTATACATTTTAAAAAGCTGAGGATTCTATCGCCAATATTCTATTACAAAAGGAAATTTTGCGGTGGAGGTGGTGGCCTCATATCTAGCTTGGACCATCAATATACTTTTTTACAAAAGAACGTGCACAAACAGTAGATAAAGCTGAATCAATGTTTTCAACTTGTGTGGCATGCACAAGTACATATGTTTTGATCTTATAGCTTCTGCATATAACCCAGCCAGCCATCTGCAATGAGTCTAAAACTTCAGGTGTAAAGTTACTGATACAAGAGCTTCGGTATTCGGTACGTTCAAACCCTGAAGACAACGGTTAGGGCCTATGTAACCAGGGCATCTATAAGAAAGAGAGAGGGAGATTTATCAAAGGTAATGAAGTTGAACATTTTCATAGGCAACATACAACACATTTTTAGATTTGAAATTACATAATAGAATGGTGATGAAAAGGTGCACACCTAACCTATTTTTGATGATAGTAAGTACATGTACCTTATAACAATGTTTGGTTCTGATTTTTACAAGATGACAGGGGGAGAACCCAAAATATTCCTAAGCTGTTAAATGTTAACAAACACAAAATGATAATTAGGACTAACAATTTTTGGCTCCTGCATAATTTTATAAATCTGCAACAAAGCACACAAAACTCCCCAAACATAATTTTAAAAATCACCAAAAACACACACTTACGTCCACAATTAAGCTCATCGCTGCGGTCCGGGCAGTCAGTAACGTTGTCACAGCGGTAGACAGCTTGTATGCACGTTCCATCGTTACAACGGAACTCGTTAGCCATGCAATGTACAGGGTTCCCTGGTTATGCGACACACAATCCAAGCGGTAAGCGACACATTTACCACACTTACTGCTTCCTTATTGAATGAAATTTATGATAGGCTATATGGTAAAAAAATTAGTACAAAACCAGGATTGTACGCTATCACTGGTCTTGCTTTTAATTTTTAGTACTTCAATTTATAAGTCATGAACAAATATCTATGAACTCTGATACAGAATTAGTTTGTGTGAATTTTTTATTTAATTATCTGTAGGCCTACAGCTTAAAAATACAAAATTTGGCTGTAACAAAAGATATATCAGACTACTGATTCATGTAAAATATTACAAAACAAACTCAAAAGTAATAAATCACCTTTTAAGGTATTTATATAAAAAAAAAAATGAAAATAAATATGTGTCAGCAAAAACTACAGTAGGCCTAATTTGAAAGTTATTCAAAGGTATACAAGGCTTAGAAAAGTGAAGGATGTAAAGAAGCAGTGCTTGGGCTAAATCAGTAAGTATACACACAGACAAACACAGACAACTATGAGTCACAAGATAAGCTTTTCTCTATTTAACACATCTAGGCACTAAAAGCACGCTTAATATCTAGATTTCCATTTTATATTAATTCTAAGATAAAACCATAGCCTTCTCTAACACTAGGTTGGTGTGTGGCAATGTCATGCCTATTGCTATGATAATAAGAGAAATAACAAAATCAAAATAGTAAACATTTCCTATATACAGTCCCATTATAAATTAGTGCAACAGGTGTTTCGGTTTGACGGGACAGCAGTGTCGCCGCGGCCTTGTATTAGAGGAGGCTATGATAAAACCTTTTCATCAATGAAACTAATGTATGTATGACTGATTTTCTGACATATTCAAGAATTTGTTTCGTTTAACTTAAGTGATCGCTAAAGTAGGCCTAAAAGTTCTTTTTAGAAGGGTAAAGCATTTGGCAAATTAGTAATATTTAACCTAGACCTAAGAAGAGTATAAAATTGGTTGCATGGAAAGATAAAATCATCTACTTAGTACATCTTGTTGACAAAACTCTTTTTAAAAAATTTCAAAATTTATTTGTTTCTTATTTGGTTTCAAATTATATAGTAATAGGTAGGCCTAAATAATGGTTCATGAACGAAACAAAAGATGCCTGTTGAGTATGGAAATTTAAGAAAATGACCATATCACAGAAAATCTGCAGACCAGGCTTTAAATTAATCAGTTGCTCTCTTAGAGTGTTTAGGCCTATTCTAAAAAATTTTTAATAGGCCTAAATAAATTTATATTTGAACCCATGTCTAATCAAAATAACGTCAGTTTCACAAGTATTTAAGCTCACTTAGAATTTTTTTATAACTTTCTTTTGAATCATCTTTTTTGTTGTCAAAATAAATGGAATTTTTCAAATTAAATATAGGTATGAACTAAATGCAAATATAAGTGCTAAGATTCATTAAAATCTGTGAAAAGTTTAGGGCTACAGTTTAATTTATTATTTCAAGTTAATTTTAGTAAAGCAATGTGGATTAAGTAGCCAACAGTATCATAATTAATTTATGCTTGTAATTATTGGTTATGAAATTTGATCATGGTTCCTTACATTATGAAATCCATGATGCATCATAATTTTAGATGAATTCTATAAGTTTTACTTAAATATTACCGAAATTCAATAACTAATGAACTAATCACACATTTATTTAAGTTAATCATAGTAAACAAACAAATGATATTGAGGTTATGTTTTTTGTTGATTTCTTTCTGCTCTCAGCTCCAGCTGATGGATGTCATCTTTTAAGCATAGAGTACGAAATTATAATCTCCAATAGCCTCAGTTATATACTGTGGTCTTCATTATAATATAAGACATTTTGTACTAGTTTTTCATTGACAATAACACTTTGAATCTCAATGAGGAAAACACATCAATTGTGTTGTTCATTCAACAGTAATGCCATAACAAAACATGTGGTGCCAATCCCAAACCCCACATAATATTTTTTACGGTACTTTTTACTTTTTTAACCCCAACATACCATTTCAAAATACCCACTATAACTTCATGGTAGAAGGAAATAACTTCGCTTCAGAAGGATTATTGTTTTATGAAATAATTGGAGGTGCAATTTAGAATTTTAATTTTCTGTTGCCCTGACATGTGTTTCGGGAAAATCTGCAACAGGGAAACTCCAAGTATTATATAGAATTGTTATATGAGTATTAAGATACTAATTTTAAATATTTAATCTACAAGTATTTCAATAAAATCACAAAATGATTCTACTGTATTTTATAAGTACAATTTTGACTAAATTTTCACATTTCATCCCTCATGATGCATCATAAATCAATCAATTCTCAAGACTGAATCCACCATAATAGAAAATGGTCTCCTAATGTATTAAAGTAAAATTACCATCGCTACAATCCACCTCATCAAGTCCTTCGGGGCAATCCTTCTTTCCGTCACATCGCTTGTCCTTGGGAATACAAGAGCCGTCTCTGCAGGTGAAGTCAGACGACTGACAAGGAGCAAGCACGTCCTCTACCCGGCAAGCACATGTTATATACAAGCCAAGCAACACAAAAGCACATTATCTGCTGACGAAAGTGCGGCCAGAAGCTCCCGTAGCAACCTATCAGCAATGACTGTGGATAGTCCAGTAGACAAAAACCATTAGATATTTGGAGGAATACTTTTTGTTTTATTGACTGTTATATAATTTTGAGTATTTAAGGATTTTAGTAAAAATTTGTTTATAGGATATTAAACACAACTTATTAGTATGAAAATAGTTATTTGTGTAACTAGTGGGCAAAGTGGCACTTTGCTGCACACGAGAGCAGTGTTTGGAATGATCTCAAGTGCAGCAAAGGCCTTTTGCACTCGTGTTACACATTATATTTTTCCTACAGTCACTATAAAGCATATTAATTATTAGTCTTTCAAACACTATACAACACGTTTTTAGGTTCAGCTGGCAACACAAATGGTGCCCTAGAGAAAGTAGTACCCGCGGTCCGTATCACTCCGCTATTTTTCCTCGGTAAGAAATGTGCTCCGCGTTTTGAGAATATAGTTCCGTATGTTTTTGTATTTTGAAGTGGTTTCCGCGCCTAAAGAAAATGCTTTAAAGGTATTTTCTTGTTTATTAAGATCGTAGGAATGTTTTAAAAACGTTTAAAAGAAAAGTCCAGAAAGTTCAGGAATATCGAAATTATAAACACGAAATGACAGGTTAAATCGTAGTTATAATAGTCAATCAGCTGCTCATAGTATTATTATCTTTAAGTGTTGCCAACCTATTTCCAAGCGTACACGGATTACGTGCATAATAGAACCACGCTGTTTTGTGTTGTTTCGTTGGAATCCTGATGTGCGGCAAAGTATAAACCGTACGACAAAGTATAAACCGTACGGCAAAGTATAAATATGCAGCAATTAGCATCTTTCTGTACTATAAACAGTACAAGGAAGCCAACTTTGTCGGGTGACTGTAGGAAAAAATATGTTTATTCAGCTTTGAAAATGATGATGCTCTCAGGCCCAAATTATATTTGCCTTTAAAGGACAACCAAAAACTATTGTGTGAAAAATCAAATGAAGTTATCTTTAAAGAGCTATATGGATTGAATTGTAAATACTGTGTAATTTAGATCCTCTTCACAAAATGTAAGTGGTTTAATGGGAGAGTTTCATGGGTTCCCCCACCACTTTTTTAGGTTAATTACAATTATATGTATATTTAATTATATAATAATTATAATTATATATCAGCTGATCAGCTGTCGGCTGTTGTTTCATAGTAACGGTGAATTGGAAGGGATCGAATCACTTCCCTCAAACCACCTAATTTTGTGAATGGAGTATAGCATTCAAAGAGAGTAGGCCTACCATAGATTATCGATATGTTATCTTTTGCAAAGTACATTCTCCGCAGATATTTTTAACTTCAGTTAGACAGTTGGGGTTTTTTTACTTGGCTTGTCTACATAGATTATCCACAGTCAAGCCAACTAACTATGTTGAGTGTAATGTAGGATAAGTGTTTGGTTTCTATTTACAACTGTAGAGGTTATGTACTAGTTAATGTGATGAATAGAAATCATGGGAGTGGAGTTCATCGAGGTGAAATAGAAAGAAATCGTTAATATATGTTGAGTGTGAATTTCTAATGTGTATAGCAAAAGTCCCAATTGTGTGATCAATTTTGCAAATACCACTATTAGTACAAAAAGTTAGCTAAAAATATTCTAAAATTGCAAAATATTGTCAACTATTTAAATTTTGATTTAAAAGTTTCTTTTCATGTTCCTCGCCTCAAAATATTGAAGTTCTAATCATATGAACCACAAGTTGCAAAATCTTTAATTGAAAATATTTTTAGCACAGTTGAGGAGATTGCTTTGTATGAATTATGTTTTAAGAAGAAAATGTTAAATGAAAGTGTGCTGTTATGAGGTTATGGTTTTAAGATTATCTTTTCATGTGATGGTTATGTGGACATCTATTTACATGTGTATAATTTAGTTAATTGTTCAGTTTCCCCACCACATGGAGATGGAAACATTAATATAGAATCAACACTTTGAAAAATCATAAGAGAATGTTTGTATCACAGACACTGCTAATTACTGAAACTTGTTCACCCAATATAATCAATCAGTTGTTTCAAGATATGATTTTGAATTAATTTCTGTGATCAAGAAATAATACCATAGTTAGATTTCATATGAAAACTAGGAATTATCAAAAAGAGAGTCTAAACATTTCCAACAAATACACCAGCAAGGTGGAATTGATTAGTTGAGTTTGAAAAAAAAATATCAATCTAAAGCTTGGTAATATCTTTCAAGTTAATAATGAGGTATGTATGGGTGAACAATTTTTTTCCTTACAATAAGACCTTTGAAAAATGAGAAACCAAAGAGGCAAAATTATCTTAAAATATTTGTAAACATTGAAAATCTGAAATTTTTGAGAGTTGGACCACGCTCTTCATTAGTTATATATATTTTAAATATTCATTTTTAGTAATTTATTCATACCAAAATTTATGAATATCTGAAACATCTTTTGAATTAATGAAAGCATGAATGAACTGTTAAAACATTAATACTCGGTTAAGCACAATATTTACATATTTAAGGCAACAAACAACGACTCTTCAAACCTATCTCTATCAAAAGCACATTCGTCAAAAACACATTTTACTATCTAATTTCAAATGTCTCCTTCACTAAAAAGCGTAATTTTCCACTTTGTCATAAAGCGTTGTCGCCACTATGAAAGCTAAAGACCTCACAACCATGTATTCATATTTTGAGGGTTTAACAGACATAGATAGCAGAACATTGGACAGTAAGCGCTACCTCGACTCGAGGGCTCGAGGCGTATGCAGAGATATAAAGTGAAATCATACCACAGTCTTCTTCATCACTGGAGTCAGAGCAGTCTGGGTAGCCGTCACATTTCCGTGATTGTGGTACACAGTTACGATCTCTACGGCATTGAAACTCATACGGCTGACAGGTATGGGCTGGAAAAAGATCAAATATGTAAAGTTCCTGATCTAGACTAGATTTTCTATGAAAGTTGCAAGAGCTATGTTTTCTGCTGCCATAATTTAAAAGATAATTTACCCTTCATACCTTGAATCAAAACGAATAGAGAACGTTGATGAAAGTGACAACGTGTTTGCTAGGGAGAAAGTTATATACACGTGTTCTTAAATCTTAAGTTGAGTTCTTAATTAATTAAGTGCTGCAAACATGACAAATGTATATGTTTAATTGTTGACTTAACACAATCTGTGTATAAGTGTACGATACTGTTTGAATAATAGTATTTCGTTGCTAGTCCTGAAAATAGGTGTTTACCAGACGAGTATGGTTGTTTCCGTTTATGGTTGTGAGATTGACTTATGAATACGGTAATCAACCCATTTTGGCCGAGTGACGTACAATATTTTACACCATACTATTCTAAACTAATAAAAAAATACAAAAACACAAGTTCGTTATATATCCCCACCGACTTAAGGACCAATCACTAACTTCTTAGAGTACAATAGAGTGCGTAATCAAATCCCATTTGATTAAGCAGGTGGCAAGGACTAAATCCTTGCGTGGAAAATCCATTAAAACAATGTACTATGGAAAAAAGGATTTTTTAAATTTGAATCTATAACAACCAATCTGGTATGCCAACATACCGTTGGGACAGTGTATTTCATCATCTCCTCCGGGACAGTCGGGTCGGCCGTTGCAGAGAGCACTCATTGATAGACAATGGCCACTGCTGCAGCGGAACTCATCTCTCCTACACGAGTCTAGAACATGACAAAACACAGCCTTAGTACACAGCAGACATGGATGGTAAATAGAATATCTGTTAGAATAAACCAAAGCAAAAATACAAAATTTTCGGCAAAACATGGAAATTTACTTTTAAATGAAGTTCAAACAATATTACATATAAACTGTTTAATAGGTATCAAATAACCTTAAAATTAAAAACAAATAATTACAAATAATAATTATAATAACAAAATGTAAGAGGGTATGACAAGAGTAGAAAAATATTATAAAAATCCAAAGCTGTTAATCAAAGTTTGAAAGTGGAATACATGTGAAAATCTGAAGATACCAGTTAAGTCAACTTCTCTGCAAAAGAGTAGACCCTTGGTGAGCTATGTTTCTGTGCTGAAAGAAATGTGTAACAGAGAAGAACAAGGAGAAAGAGACAAGAAGTTAAGTTTAGGAAACTTAAGAAGAGCTCCTCAGAGAGTAGTTCAATCCTAATTGTGTAGCTCGTGTTTGTGAAATGGAAGAATAACATTAAAGCAGATCCACATGTAGGCTCAGAAGGAAGGAAGAACAAAGAACGTGACGTTCGACAACGAAGATGGACGAACACATTACACAGAACGTACCACGAGGACAGTTCAATTCATCCGAATAGTCTTGGCAGTCATCGACTTTATTGCAACGCAGATTCCATCCTATACACCTTCCGTTGCGACATTGGTACTCTCCTGAACCGCAAGTAGCATCTAAATTCACAAAACACATGCAGTATTAAATAAAACTTGAACAGTATTATTTACAGTTATGGTAAAAAATTATAAGGGAATTTTGTATGTGGGTCAATGGTTTCCAAATGGGTTGCAAAACAATGATCATGCAAAAAATGCTTGATCAACTCATCTAGTTAGAAAAGATGTTCACCAAACCAACAAATATGCAGCTAATTACATTACATCACTCAATAAACTACTCATGCTCAAAATTAAAACAAAATTAAAAAAATAGCTTGGAAGGTTAAGATAATCAGAAAACATTATAATCTGCCTGATAGTTTTAACATTGTTCAAAAAGCATTAAAAAATAATGTTTGTTATTTTAATGAGTGAAATTAGAGGTACCCAACAATTTCAGTCAACTAAATAAGTTGTAAGAATATTTAAATTCAAGCCAACTTAAATATTAGTGTAAACATGTCGATGAGTCAAATAACCCTAAAACAGTGACAAAGTATTTTTTTACTGCAACAATTAAGAACTAAGGACCTCGCTTTGTTACCTGATGCGGTCCTACACTTCTTTTACATCCATGAACATTTTACAATCAAATTAAAATTAAGTTTTTGCAAAGTAAGATGTGAAACGTACTACAGTTGAGTTCATCACTCCGGTCTTGGCAGTGATGGGTCCCGTCACAGCGTTGCGTAAGAGGAATGCACAATCCAGTTCCACAATGAAACTCATAAGGCTTGCACTCTGGAAACATGCGCTCAAATCTTGTACGGCATTCAACATTGCAAAGTAAGTGTTGTTTATTATTTGAAATTTAGGATCATAAGGTTTTCTGTGAGTCAAGTGAAAGTAAATTGACAATTTACGATTCTTTTATATTCAGTCATTGACTGGGACATTGAACTAGATATCCTATCCTTGCGGAACAGCTGTAAATTATATTTTTGTCATACTGCAGCAAAAACAGTCGTTTTTAATGCGTGCGTTGCTTTTCAACCCTTGCTCATTTTCCAACCTCGGCTTCGCCTCGATCGTAAAACTTTAGCTTGGGTTGAAAAGAGTCACTATAGGCCCTAGTGATAAAAATTTAGTATTTCAGCCTAGTTTTATTACTGTGGTGACCACTATGGTGTTGTGACATAAAAGATCAACTCATGCATGACTGAAATAACAAATTATTAATCCTCAAACAAAATATTATAACAAGGATAAACACATTTTCTATTAGGACTAAGCCGCGAACCCAATTTGATGGACTTTATTCTTCATATTGTATGTTTTGATGTGTTTTAGAAATTTCAAATAATAAACAACACAATGGTGCAGGTTGCAGGTTGGATAGAACAAACCAAAATAACAACCTTAAACATACCAAATCATATCAAAACCAAAATAATCAATACATTACTTGTGATCAGCATTAATATAGAAAACATAGCCAATACATGTTATTTTGAAGGTTTTGTTAGTAGTGAGGCTTTTGGAGAAAGTATGTATACTGAACAATGATTACACTCATGTTTGACATCCTATGTGTTGAAAACATGTGTAGAATGTTATAATGCAGATTGTTATAAGAAGAAGTTTACATCATAAAGCCTTTGTACATTATATAAAAACGTGTATTTTGTGTCAATACTGTATCGAACCTGTATCCTATCAATTTACGATGCTATCTAACAAAGGGTGACGTAAGATAGTCCAGAGTTTAGACTATTTCTTCACAAAATTATTTTAAAAAATGCCAAAGTTGTAAAAAACTTTTCTGGAACTAATGCTGTCACTTAAATTGGATTACATGCACAAAATATAAATAAAATATGCACACACAATACAACAAGCGAAACAATGTTAAACTACGATAGTGGAAAACATGCTTGGGAAACTACTAAGCAAGGGAGTAAAAGATGAAAAACATGCTACTAAGATTAGTCACATAACAATGAAAAATGTGATAACATATAACAAACACTGATAAATAATCAAATAACTTATTTGAAACCCTAATATTCGTATAACAACTTACACCACAATCACAAAATAATATATTTCTTTAATGTTTGTTTGAATATATACAATACAAAATTTCAAAAGCCCACTTTGTACAAATTCCATTTAGGTACTTTCTAATATATGTTTATAGATTTTTTAGTTTGCAATAGTGTATTAAATTGATTTTATACAATTTAGTTTTGAGGTTTTAAAAATTTAACATTTTCTTCCTAATTTTGTTTTAAAAATAAAAACAACGTATCTATTAAAGATGAAACTACATGGTAATGCAGTCTAATCAGTATATCAATAATCAAAGCATATGACACGTTTCTATCAAGCTATTTAAATTGAAAATCAGACATAAAACTCAAGGTTTCTCTAATCTATGTTAACTAAATATACCTTTACACAAAATATTTTTTATAAACAACACTCTGACTGTAACCACAGACCAGAGCGACATATAGGACACCTCCAAAAACACAGAAAGGGAGAGAAGAATACAATAAGAACTATTCTTGATAAACCATCAAGATTTAGAGAATCAGGAAACCCCACAGCGTCTAAAAACAGAAGAGCTTAGGAAATACTATCGACAATGAACAGGAAGAAAACGTTGAAAGAAGAACGGACGTCACATAAGAGTTTTGCAAAGAGGTCTGGACGGCACAAACGAAACATCTGGACAACTTACTGGTACAACTCTGTTCGTCTGAATTATCAGGGCAATCGACTTTGCTATCGCACTTTCGACTAAGGTCAATACAAGTTCCGTCTCTGCATCGGAATTGCGTTGATGAGCAAACACTAATAGCTAAAAACAGTTTTCAAAAATACACATTGTGGTTAGTGTTAAACACATAATTATAATAGGTCACATAAATAAATTAGTAAACTTTAAATTAATATAAATCAATATTTGTTTTGATACAGCCTAAACCCATTTTTTTACTAATCTGTGAACAATTATTGTTTTTTAATTTATTTTTGAAACAGTAAGATATAGTAAGATAAAACAATATGGCTATTTAGAAATATTTTAATAATTTATTTTGAATGATAATGTATAATGTATAACAAGGCATTTATTTATTGTTTAAACATTCCTCTCTGCAAAGTCAGTCTCATACAGATTAAAGTTTGTTTTAAAGAATTAGTGATTACTTTACTAAAATCAAACAAGAAGTTTTAAGAATTTTCTTAGAAGTTTATATTAAAATGTTTTAATGAGTGATTTCTAAGTGAAAATACGCAATACTATCACAGTAACTTTATAATGATGTATTTAATAGCAATAGGGTTAGTCAAATACAAAAAATAGAGCTATACAAGATAAAACCTCACCATGAAAAATAAATAGCTTATACAATTTATTTACACTTTTCATTATTAAAGCTTTGTTTCAATTTTGTTTACAGAAATGAAAACAATCTTGGTGAAATTAAATAAGAATAATATAAACATATATTCATTACCAGTAATGACTAAAGATACACCTTATAAATTGAATAGCCACGTTTAAAATGATAGCAAAAGAACACCATTAGATCTCAATACTGAGACAACATTTCAAACATAGGATTTTAGGATTACTGTAGATGAATTGAAGATTAGCTTTACAGGGTTTGAGATTCTAGAGGTACCACAATATATGCAAACTAATGCATAGTTTATTATAATTACTAGTCTATGTGAAATATTAAGGGAGTTAATCGGCACCATGGAAATTTATGTCAAAGTAACTATCAAATAAATGAAAAGTAAATTCTTTTTTCTTGAGCTCATGTATCATGTTAGTTTTTGATTTTGATTGATGTGTTAACATTTTCACAAAAATCAATCATAAAAACATCATCTACAGGGTCCATGGGCTCCAGCACAGAGAAGCAAAACAGTAGTTTTTCCTCTCTTAAATAGCTAGAATCAAAGAATATTGGTTGGATGGTATTAAGGTGTATCTATAGTCAATGATACCATTTGTATATACAACATGTACAACGTGCCCATGCTTAAACTACAGCCGTTCATCAATACTTACTGAATTTGTTGTCTTCGGCTAATGTCTAATGTTACTACTAAGTCTAGTTATTAGAAACAATCTTTTTTGACAAAACTTAGATACTCTATTTTCATCTAATCTCATTTCTCATTTAATCTACAGAACTTATGAGAATGGAAAATGTTATTTTAATCCGGTTTAACTAATGGATTAAATAATATTTAAATAATATTGCTAGCGTCAATTTTAATATTCTGAAACATAATACTTTATCCTTTGTTGATTTGACCTATAAGAATTGTTTGGAAATGTTTTTTTTTACTAACACAAACATAGTTTAAGGTCGGCCTCCCTTTGTTAGGCACTATAAAATATAAACAATTTTCGACTTTATGAGTTACCTACTACACTTTACAAATACAACTGCTATAGGTTGAACCAACAAATAAAATGTATATATGAATACATTTTGTGAATTCTCTACACATTTACAGTACTTACTACGCTCAGGACAGTCTCGCTCGTCCGCTGCGTCGTTCGGACAGTGCACCACGCCATCGCAACGTAGTCGGGCGTCTATACAGCTTTTGTCTTCACACTCAAACTCCCGGGAAGGATCACAAGCTAAGGGGTGAAATAAGCAAGTCAAAAACAAAATAAAACTTGAAATAAATGAAAGCAACCAAAAAACTCACATAGCAGTGAGAAAAATAAATTAAATGCAAAATAACTAAATATTTACTATAATACTACTATCACTTTTTTTAAAGTTTAAATATAAAAAATCATTACTATAATAGACTGCATCGATTTCAATATCCGAAATGTCTAATTATAGATATTAACAGTATTTATATATGTATAAAAAAAAAATAAAGTTGTTGAAAAGAAAGAATTTGTAGAGGGTGTAATTGTTTCCTTATTTGTTATAGGCTATTGGTTATTTTTTGTAGAGTTTAAAAGAATCTGTTAGATTTTTTACAAACCGATAGTACATTTCTGTATTTCAAAATTAAATAAGAATTGATCATACCACGTTATACACCCCCTTATTACATGTTAAAAACTTATATTTTATTTCCTTTTAAAAAGTTACCCTAGCACTAATTCAATGTTTCAAATATATCATTGATCTTTTTGTTTTACATCCTAAAGCATAAAAAACAAGGATTTAATTTGTCAAAATACATGAAATATCTGAATATTCCATTATAGGCTAGAAAACTCCTAAAAACTAATATGAAAGTAGTATTTTACTATAACAAATTAAGTAGAATAATAATAAAAATAAAACTAGTTACAACCAAAATGCAGGCAACCCAAAGGCATGCAAAATGTACATGCGAATGTGTAATAAAGGATCTATAAGCGCATTCAAGTAAAATATGAATTTACTTACCCAGAGATATTATAATCTACTAGTTCTTGACTATGAAAAAATGTCAAAGTTCATTGAAATTTATATTAACCAAACAGGTCAAAATTATACCTTTTATTCCTTGACTTACTAAACAAAATTAGGAAAACCATCCATTTTGTCTTAAAAGAAGATGGATAAATTAACTCTTATGTCAGACCAAAGTCAATATTAATTTGTTTTAACTAATAAAACAATTTAATTTAATATATGTAACTGTTTATAAGTTTTACTCTTTTTTAATTTCTTAACAATAGTGAGAACTGTTCCAAAGATTTTGCAAGTCATCGCCAAAGAGTAATTTATGGACAATTTTATTTTGAAAAAATACATAGTTTGACCTGGTTAATATTGTTAACAATCAGAATTAGAAGGAAACAATAGAAAAAAAGTTCAACCTATATTAGTTTGACTTGAATTATTTCTACTGTTACAGTTTTAACTCAAAATAATTTACTGACTGATAAGAAAAGGAATGAGTATGATTGTTAAGTAACAGTAAAAATAAACCAGAAAAAACCGTGAAATAGGTATTTTCATTTTACAAAATTATGGACGGTTATAAAAGCTGAACCGAAGTTAAGAGTAGTGTTTTTATCACAAAGAAAATGTTATTTATATTATTATTACATGTGAGGTTAATAAGAAAAGTAGGACTATTTATTATAAAGATGTTTTTAACTCAACCCAAACTAACAGTATATACAGGATATTCACCGTTTTGGAAAAAAAGCTCATATTTTGGCAGCATTGCTTCCCATTTCCTCATTTCTATGCCCCATATCATATTCTTTAGTTTATTTCTGATCAGCTGATATGCGTTTTTGCATTGTTTTCTACAGTACACGTTATTAGGAATTATTATGAACTAGCTGTGTGCCCGTTCTACGCACGGGGATCTTATAGTAGTCAGTTGAAACCTTCTTATATTAAGATTAAGAACAGCAATTAGTTTGCATTTTTGCAGATATGCTGGCAAAACTATTATATATAAACCTTCGCAAATACAGTATCTGACAGTTCAAGCCAAAATAAATGCTTCGCAATTAAATGTCACCCGGATCGTGTTGGTCCATATGTCCAATGATTAAACTAAAAAATGTTTTTTAGATCCATGAAGCGTAGCCCTAAAGTAGGCCTATAATTGAAAGTTACTTTCCACATCGGTTAACTTAAACGTATTTAAAGTACTACCTCAACCTCACCATTTAACACTTTATTCCGGTTGACATTTTCAGTATCAAAGGTGCTCTTGTCCATTCCGTGAAACAGTGAGAAATAAGGACATTAATGCGTTACCAACATACAACAAAACAACACAATACAACAATCCAACAAAGGCCACGAACTATTGATACATAAACAATATAAAGGCGTAAACAATTCATGATGGTTTGCCCAACAAATGTTTTACTCAAATAGGTTATCATTTTCTTAGCATACCGGGTAAGCTAAGATTTGGAATCCAGACAGAAAAAGCAAAACTTATACAGAGTTAAGACATCACTTAAATTGAATACGGACGGCTCTAATAAATAAGGTGCAACACCAACGATATCAAATTTGTAAACTACCGGTTCTAAGGAAAAGAACCAGTACCTACGTAAGAACCTACCTAAGAACTATAGTAAATCGGACCAATTAAATACATTAATATCTAGTCCCGAGGTTATTGATCTCTTGCTTTTGGATTTTCTCGTAAAAAGTTATAGCGTAAACTTATCGGTGTCAGTTTGAAAAAAAAAAACAACCTTACCCAAACAACTTTTTGTTATTTAATAGATTACGCATTCTCTAAACAATTATTAGTATATCTATAAACATTAGAAGGAAATGTGACGAAAATCACACAATGTTGGGGTTTTGGTCATTTGTAATTTTATTTTTTAAGTAGGTAGGCCATGTATTCTATGGAAAAGTACCGGTATCAAGGATCGTCGTCAAAAAGGTTGTTATGAATAAATATGTAGGCTTACGTACCCAAGATATGAGCTATGGGCCTATTGGCTGTATGGTCCAGCGATTGCATCACACGGTGAGTAGAAACAGAAAGTGACACATTGGAAAAGCGAGTTTAGCACTTCCTCTGTTAAACCTCTGTTACAATCACCCACTGCAGTTGTGATTTTTTACTTTACACTTTACACAACCGCCATTGAAGCGCCGTCAATGAGTGGAAACCTTTTTTGTAAGCTATTGGCGACGATCATTTCAGTGTCACAGCCCTATACAACACTGATTCAAGGTCTTCTTCTTTCTGGTTGTCAAAACTCAAGAAACATTTTATACTCAATGAATTTCTGGTTCCAATTTGGACGATGTCTAGTTATTTAATTTCATTTACGGTTACACTATTAGACTATATTATTGCACTTGCGATTAATTAAATCCGTTATGTAAGAAAAACGTTTTTAATCTCACTTGGTTGGGATTTGCTTTCAAAACGTGATTCGAAATAGTTGCGGTATTTGTAAACAACATTTGTAAACATGTCATTGACAGCTAGAAAAAATAATCTTGATCCGAACAGCTGTTCGTTATTTCATAGACGATTATGTGATAAAAATTGAACGAAAATTTGACAAAAATCGCACAAAACTGCATTTTAGAACGTCCGTAATTTTATTTACAAAGTAGTGAGGCTATATTTAAATCACTAAAGACACTCTCGCCAATCCAGTGAATACATTAAAATGACTTGGATCTTGATAAGTACTCTGGTTTTCACGGAGAAGATTGCGTAAAATGCCATCTTGAGTGTTACAGACAAAGGGACAGACAGACAGACAGAAATTGAGATAAGACTCGTTTCTGCTTCTTTAATGTATAAAAATAACCTAAAAGTATATAATTCTGAGCAATGTACAGACAAAACTCTAATTTTATTTATATAGATAAAGCCCAAAATGGTGTTTTCACAAGATAAAAGATTATATGTAGTATATTATGTACCTATATACAATAATAGCTATTTACCTTACAAGTGTAGTAAGAGCGTTTTTACATCACGCAGGTGAATGTTGTGCAACGAGCGGAAGCGAGTTGCATAATTTACCGAAGTGATGTAAACACGCTCTTGCGTAACGTGTAACGTACAAGATTTTACTTGACCCGACAATATACAGGAGGTTACGAACAAAATTTTTCATTATCCATTTCACTCATCTTCTAACAGTAACGTTAATTTACAAACAAAAGCTAGGTTAGGAAAATTCTTCAAAACATAACAATAAAATTCAAGCGCACAGCTGATTTCTAGCGTTGAACGTCGTTGGCTCCATAGAGGTATATTTTTTAAGTTAATCACTCAATGTTATTTAAATGGGTTTCATTACATCACCGAGTGAATTTTTTTCAACTTTACATCACTCGAGAAGTAACGAAGTTGTATACATCACGCTTGGGATAGGGAAGTTTAACATGGCGGGTTAGGTAAAAGTAAATTATCCATTTTATGACAAGAAATGTTTGCAATTAAGTTTGTAGGTGAGATTCCAGTACCCAATAAATCGACTAACTGTAAAGATCAAAATAATACTTATTTTTCGAATACATGCATTATTAATTTGAAACATGGGTCGTGCTTTAAAGAAAAACCTGTGGATGAATTCCTAACAAAACATCAATGCATATCAGCTGATCAGTACCAACCTGTGATCTTATTTCGTCTCTAAACAGTGACTCCCGTACTTGTAATTTGAGCTGTGTAAAAAAATCCTTGTATTATTTACATAAGAGTTTTGGTATTTTACGTGAGAAGATATTGTGCCATTGTTAAAAATCAGTTAACAATGATTTAAAGATCGTATCAAATACCTTGTACAATTCACGAGAAACTTACAACATCCAAGTTCGTCAGTGCTGTCATACAAGCAATCTACGACTCCATCGCACCTCTTCGACAGGGGAACACAAATCCTGGAGACTGAGCAGAGAAACTGGCCCAAAGGACATTGATGGATGTCTGGGGGTTAGTCAAGCCAATGTCAAAAACCATACCACAAACATACCAATACATACCATTCGTCCATACATGCCACACTACTAATACCATGTCTTGTATACATGCTTAAACCACTACAGCTTTGGATTCTAAGGAAAGTCATTGGCTAAATGGAATTTTTGTAAGTGAGTTTAGCTAGTTTACTTATCAGAGAAAATTAGAATCCAAGGGATAATAGGTTCATAACAGGTCACAAAATACAACAGTGATATTTCCTCGATACATATGACTTGTTCAGAGGTTCATTTTGGTTTAAGAGGAATGTCTCTCTTCAAAAATCTTTCATAAATCTACTCTCTGAACAAATCTTTTTAGGACGAATATATTACTGTGTATTTAAAACCTGGACACTAATTCTCTAAGGTAAGCTAACTAATTCCACTCTTTTACACAGGATTCCTACAGCAGCTTAGGTCCATTTTCCATTGGCATTTTAAAGGGAATGTCAGCTAAAAATGAGAAATGCATTTTATAACATTACCATGATTATAATTTTGTCATAACGATCTTTTTTATTTCTGGTGGAAGCAATATGTTTAACCAATGTTTTGTGTAGTTTGTGGGTAAAAGGTGTATCAAGCCTCGAACGATAATTCATTTACACCTCACACCAAAGCTTTTTGAAATCATAAAATATACTTAAGCATGATACTTCATCCAAAAACCCAATGACAAAGCAATATAAACTTCAAATGTTTATAAACCAACCCAACTCATAAAAAAAACTGAATATGGACTATGGTAGTTATTCTTATACATAAATTTTTTAATGCTTATTAAATATCAGAATTTATCATATTTTAAGCTTAAGAATAAGTCTATTAGATCAGAATTATTGTATTATCTTGGTCAATATAAATTAGTTTATATGTTATCAAATTAGACAGATATGAATATTAGAGAAAATTATTTTTTTTACTAGATAAAGTCTTACCAATTGTAAGTGCAGGCAGCAGTTATGAGGTATAGGAGGCAGATTCAACCATGTAAAGAGTACTTCTAATTTGCATACCACTCAGGTATCATGTATCCCTCATTTTATCCGAAACCACAACAAAAACACACCGCATATCCAAACAGAATGATTTGAATAACTTCCTAAGCAGTGATGTCGTTTGGAAAACTCAGAAAACTAAATTGCAGAACCTAAATTATATTTCAACATATTTATTTTTCTTACAAGTAATTCTTGTGTATTATTTAAGTTAATTATCGTACCCATGAAAAATTTATAATATTTTAAAATTATTATTACATGCACAATATTAGGGCGGTGTTAAAAAATTATGCAACAGGCTTTTCAAATTGATTTCAAAATTATGCATGTAAAAAGCATTATTTATAGTTTTTCAATTGTAAAATTATTGTTATGGAATTTTTCTCCTCTAGGGATTGCTGTTTACCGATGTGAAATCAAATTAGGAATAACTAATTAGGAATAAGGTCGAATCACTTAACAATTATGGTTATCAAGCATTCCCAATGTTTTCCAACGGAATCTGGATCATGTTCCACTTTGGAGAAGTTATTAAAACAAAAACAGTTCTAGTTTATCTTAAAGATTATACTAGAACAAAAACACTAAAGTAAATTTGCATCTCTATTACTTCACTACTTAGCCATGTCATGGCCAGACATTAAATAAATACACTAAGTTCAATATGGTTTAATTATCTGTTAAAAGAAATGTTATGAGTTTTCCCAACTAACATTTTTTTATGTCACCGAATTTATAATATATGCAGAGCTTTAACTTTGCTTCATATATTTGAGTTTGGTCATTAATATTTTAAGGTACTAAATAAATAAACTTAAAAGACTAAAAGTCGATTTTTTAAACAACATTTTGTTTATGAAAAACTTAAATATAGGATAGGTAGTTTAAATTTTGTTAGTAGATAGAAATAGTAGCTGGTCAAACCTAAGTCAATAAATCAAATGATTAAATTAAAGCCCAAACCAAGAAATAATTCCAATCAAATGTGTACTTCATGCCATAATACAGATTTATGCATAGAGGAAAATTATCATATAGACATGCCAACATGCTCAACGCAATAGAAAGTATATAAGCACTAAACTACCCAGAATTTTCCTAACAATACAGGGTGTTTCTGAATGAATATAGGGGGTTTAACACTGCATTGACTCTACAGTTATAATTATCCATGAAATTAATGATAACAGCTAAATTTTTTTGTTTAAAAAAGTGGCATAAGATGTTAAGTTGTTTTATTTGAATTCCACTGGGTCCACTTCGATCACCCAAACTGTTTTTTTATCTAAACTTGGGGGTTTGAAAAGTTATTTATGTGTGCGTGCCTCCAATACTATTCCGAATCTCATGATTAGGTAACAAAACCAAGTATATGGCTTCAAAAATTATAATTGAGAGACAAAAAGTATAGAAAGAACTCACTTATTACTTGCCCTTTGATCAATGGTGCTCGAATAGAACACTTGTAGGGTTATGGACAGTCCTGTTTGAAATTATTTTTCATTTAAAGTATTATCAATACCCTACACGTTTACTATTTTTTAACTTTCACTGTCTTGAAAACTATGAGAAGTGTAATAATTTTGACATTAGCACACTCAGTGTTAATCAAACGGTTAACACGGTTAACGATTAATCAGTTAATCAAACGGTTTTATTTTAAGTGAAAAGTTGCGACTGGTAATCCATATAGAGTGAATGCCATAAAGTCTCATAGAGTCAATGGTTCAATGTAAAACCAATTATAGCTTAAAACAAAAAAAATCCTACATTCATTTAGTAACACCCTATGACAGTTACTCAACATTTTCTACCTTCATATCCTAGGACGCTAGGTTCTAGCCGGGAACTGTTTTACACATTCAGGCTAGTCATAGAGGGTTGCGGCATTATCACATATATAAAATGCATTGGTGATTGGTGGGATTTGAACCCGGGACCTCGGGCTCCAAAGCAGATCATCTTGGTCCAAAGTTATTCAACCTTACTAGTATATATATTACTCTCCTCTACAAGAACTTATCTCTAGTTTGCATTCATTACTCTATGCTCTACCTGGTCTGGTGTAGTTACAGTACTCCTCATCACTGTAGTCCCGACAGTCCGGGCGTCCGTTGCAGTAGCGACTACGGTCGACACAACCACTGCCATCTCGACACTCAAACTCATCATGTCGGCATGCTTCATGCAAACACATCGACTAATCAGTCTACAGTACAACAACTATGCTACGAATACATATAAAGTTACTACAACAATACTAACTACAAAAAATATACTACACGAGTAGAGAAAACACTTATTATGATAATCAGTATAAATATAATTTTGATTGACGGTTTCTTAGAGAAAGTGGTACTAGGACAGACTCTAAGCTTGATTTTTGAAACAACTGTATGTTTATGTAGAAGGATGAATTTACACATGAAAGATGGATTTACTTGGAAAACGCTGTAATAGCAGAATTGATTGATAGGAGTAAGGATGGATTTTTATAGGAAAAATGAATATTGTTTACGAAATACAGTAAAAGTTTGCTGAAGCAATGTTTTTATTTTTTTAGTTAAAGTGGAGTCTCTTGAAAAAATTATATTTTAATAGAATACAAGATCTTTCCGAAGGCAGAATGTTATTTACGTTTCTCAAGAAACTAGCAGTTTTCTAAGACAATTGTGATTTTAGAAAGAATTTCTAAAAATAAATAACTAGTTAAAAGTATGAAGTATCGTATAAATAAAGAGTTACTACTAAATTGAATGCTTCAAAGTGAAATGTCCTACAAAATTACACATTTTTAAGTAGATAGATCGAACAAGATTTGTTCTACAGTCTCCGATTTCTAAATCCATTTTCTATCAGATAAGAGGCCTACTTATCTCTCAACACTAAACAGTAAATACTAAGGAGAAGAGTGATATTCAACAACATAAACACACAAAAAGGCTAATATGTAACACGAGTTTATGGGCTACTCGTGCAACTAACAACTATAGTGTTACCGGTAGCTCTCTGCATAATTGATGTTAGAACTGTGTGACAAAATTTCTAGGAAATGTGAGCTAAAACCTAGACACATTAAAATCAAAACTAAATAAGATGCACCTATATTTGTATTAGGTTTGTTTTGGTGAAAAAAACATTATTTTAATATGCATGATATGTTTTGTAATAGTGATAAGTATTCTTGTCAGATTTTCTTATAAAATATTGGTAGCTTCCCCACATAGTCAGAAAGAAAAACATTTCCATACTTCCCAACAGTAACAATTTTGCAAACTAACAATAAACTCGACATTCTCAGGAGGAACATAAAAACTTAAACAATCCAAACCAAAGAAACCCGGCTCTGATTAAAACTTTCAACTTCAATTCCCATGATTAAACCTGCAAACGTCGCAAGTTTGTTCACCAATCATCATATAATAAACCACACATTGCGTCCTACCATTGCACGAGATCTGATCAAAAACGCATTGTGGCGGCGAACAGGGCAATGAAGGCATTAGCAGTTGCTACTGTAAATTTATCGGCCGACTTACCGACCACATTACAAGTTTCCCCATTGCCAACTTAATTAAATTGTTATAGGGGCTTCCAACTGGCAAAAACTTAGTTATACTCTGTGTAAATTGCGCAAGACGACCGCCACATCCGTCTCCTCTTGCGCTGTATTTATCACTTGCAAGTTTCTCCATTACACGTACAAATTGTTCTGTTGCCTCCTCACCGTTGTTTATGATTTTGTTTTATTGTTTGGGATTGAATTGTGTGATACGGAAAGGTTTTATTTGAGCGCAACTTTTAATAGTTATTGGTTTTTTTTGTGTCGGATGGAGAATTTAGATAATCGAAGACATAGAAACAAGTTTCATTTAGATCAGTATTTAACAATTCTAATTTTGGAGCTGCATAGGGGCATGTGTTATAAATGTATACATTACTTAACATATTTTTAATACAAATTATTGGTTAGTAAAAAATAATACTTCACATACAGTAGTTTTAACTATTATTTAATTGATCTAAACTAATTTCAAAATGACTATTTGATGTTTTGCTATGTATCTTTTACTGCTCATTATTACGGGTTTATTATTAGTTATAATTTTCCGAGGTAACAAAATTAGTGTATTAATTATTTTTATTTTAAATTTGTAACAGACAAATCTATGCTGGGGCACAGACGATCACGCAACAATATATGGCCTAAACTCTAATATCCGTGGGTTCACCAGTCTATAAAAGTACTGCAGGTTGCATCTTGTAGCTCGATTGCCGTCACGGGAATGCAGGCGCGCTCACGATTTCGTTAGCAAGCATCAAGATCGTAAGCTACAAAGACCATCAATATTTTTGTTACATAGGCATAATGACTTAACTTTTTAAAGCAAGCTACACAGACCATCAATATTTTTGTTACATAGGCATAATGACTTAAACTTTTTAAAGCGAAATTTTCTAACTTTTTCATGGCAATTTGTTTGATGAATATTAATTTTAAATGGCAATACTGTACCTACCGATCTTTGTTTATTATCGTTAACTACCGATAATAATTTAGATTTATAGTATGTTTTTTTAGTTATTACAAGACGGTGATTTTTTTAGCCCGTTACAATATTTTAGATTATACTGTACGTCAAAGGGTCGGTATGAGAAATTAAATCACTTTACTTTCTTCCTCTTGACGATTTAGGTGATTTTTAACAAATTAAAATTTTAGTGTTATTTTATTAATTTAAAACCAAACAAAAACCAAACACCAACCCCAACGGATTGAAGTTTGTTGGTTTCAGACATATCTACTTTCTTATTCGTATGTTTTGTTTTCTTCTTAACAATGAAATCTTATATTCAGTTTTTATTCGAAAACAAAATAAGAGTATTAGGAAGAGGGGTAGTTTCTCTAGCCATTAGTAATTAGAGAATTTCGTATTTTTTATTGGTTTTTATCTACTTTGACCAACAACAAGATAATTCGGACGTTAATTTAGACTGTTACCAAGTTAGGAAATTTCGATTCACCCAAAAATGTAGCATTAAAATACCTATACTTTTTTGCCCTTACATTTGTTGTTTTTACATCGAAAGTCAGGAAGCTCGATGTTTACATAGAAATAATTAAATGCCAACCGTGTTACAAACATAGCTTAAACAGTATCAAGCCACAAGTAAGTAAAGCTAATTAATATTTTTACATAAATTTTCTAAATTTCCTAAATTTCTTCCATAACCCTGTAGTTTTCCTTTCCACATTATTTTAACACCCGTCCATCACTCATCCTCATTTAGGAAGAAACGCCCTGTTTTATCGTAGGAATGGAATTTTATTTTTTAACAAATTAGTAGTCAAGAATCATTGCTAAGAAAATATTGACAACGTCAATCTGTTTTCTTTAATACAGTTTTATCACATCATAAGACTTTTTCAGTGTTTTGCGATATAATTTTTTAAATGTTGCTATTTCTACTCAAAGTTTCCCTAGATTTGGCAACCCCCCCCCCTCTCAATCTAGACACCAGCTGGTGTTTTAGGTTCCTGACCTCAACCACTCAAGAGGCGCTATCTGCCAGACTCCCGCGGTATTTCAAGAAGCTGGAGCCAAAATACCCTCGCAGACGGCGAAAAACAAACTCCCACTCAATCCTTTGGAGTTGTTGAACATCAAAGTAATAATGTGGACATAATACAAATAAAACGCGAAAAAAAACAGTAGAATAATGTCAGACTAAAATGTGATGAGACAAAACCCTACCAAAAATTAGTTCCAAATCCATTTTTTAATTTTTGGTTTTCAATCAGGTCAAAATTTTCAAGGAGGTAAAAAATATGTAAGAAACCAATTCTTCTGTGGACAATAAGTTTTTAGTCACATTACAACAATGAATTATATGTAATTAAGGGATACCATGATAGCAACAAGATTAGTGCCAGTCTAGAGGTATGGTACTATTTTTACTATACTCAGGTATGGCCTCATTATCACCTTAGTACCTATATTGGTAATTGAAAAACAAATTTCACCAACAGTTTTAATAACTATGCAGAGAGCTAAGATTATTAAACGTCCATTCATCTAAAAAAAAACAAAAAAAAACATACTAACTAACAGACAAAAAGCCAAAACACATATTGCAAAATAATAGTGCGCGAATGAATGAAAGGTACATTATAAATTTTTATTTAAACAAAACCGGGTACATACAAGAAATATTGTATATTCATCCAGAGGAGTCTATGGCAAAACTCTATGGTTTCATTCACAAATTCCCCTGCTAAACATGCTGCTAGAATTATTTGATTTTTAAACACTTAACAACCCAAACACAAAACCTTACGAAATTTGGCAAATTTTTAATACTATGCAATACGTGATTTGGCTGAACTCTTACCTGAGAAAATTTAAAAGTACAACTCACAAGATGATGAAAACCACCAAACTTTGAGAAACCCACACTTAAACTACAAACCTATCTACATACTCACAGTACACTTTGTAGAGTGTTTGAGTCCATTTTTCGTCTTACCTGCAAAGAAAAATACATTTAGTCTCATTTTCATAGCAATATAGAAATCCAAGCAACCAAACAACCTCAGTAGCTTTAAAACAGCAATCTTAAACTTCAAATCTTGATTTTTCAAACATATTTATTTCCTAATTTAAAACGCTATGTTCAAGCACGGAATCGAATTATACATATACACTACTTCAGACTAGACCTAAAGTGTCGCGGTAGTATCACATTGCTCGCTAAGGTAAAGTAAGGTTAAGTACAGTTTTAATGGGTGCAAAATCGTATGTTGTTTTCTCAGTAATCGTGTAGAAAATCTCCAAAATTATCTCCCAAACAACTTTTACTTCCAAATATTATTTTTCCATACACCTATGAAATGGTTTATTATAGGTAAATATTTTTATTATAAACGAATTATTTCAAGCATTTTCCCTAGAAAATCTCCTTCAGATCTCAGTATTCACACTATCTCTAGGCTTGTGCATCTCATCATTAGGGCCTACGCCATTAGTAAGGCTCAAAGTGGCGGTCGACGACGAAGCCAATTTTTAATTAAAACTAAAACTCTGTCCGATATAAACTGTTAAGCGATATGCAAAGCGCCTGCGGTTTTTATGGAAGGAATAATGACAGAATTATGTGAAACCCGAGATAAAAGCTTGGTAAGTAATTATCTGAAGGATCTTAACTGTATTTTGTGATTTGCAACTACACTGTTTCAAGTTTGTTTGAATTTATATCCATACTAATAATCTTTTGAGATCTATTCTTCTGAACCCGATTTGAACACTTGTACTATATGGATGAGTTTATACCTTTAGCAAACAAAGGATACATCGATATTTACCCTGAAGAATTACGTAGACTTTACTGAGGAATTTAATAAATGAGGTAAAGTTCTGTGGTAAATTATCATCATAGGACATGAAATAAGTTATAAAAAGATTTTATATAGTCATTGTTAATAGTTGAAAAAAGTAAAAATCCCTATTGGGCATGACAGTTTAATGACTCCTATGCTTCTTTTATTTAGACCTACTAAGTTCATAAACAAATTCATTCTACGTTCTAAAATCATGCTGTATATACTGTAACGTTTAAAAACTAGCTACACTTTTTAACTGATAACAACCCTAAAATATAAATTTATATAAAATTGTATATTATTCTTTCAGCTCAAACTTACGTTATGTTACATTTCATCCAGTATTAAGAAAATACACGTTATGGAGTATCTATACCCAAAATAGTTAAGATAAAAATCTACGAAACAAATTTTAAAAACTTTTGTTTAGATATTATAGTTGGCAAAGTATCAACAGTGTATACAAATGCTAATGCTCCTCTACAAGAAGTAGAGAGGAGTCAATGGCTCATGAACTTTTCGGAGCGTTTCCGTCCTTAAACACCACTTCCTCTTAAACGTACTCATAACCTCAATCTTGGCATCAACTAGGCCAACGATAAAGTTGTATTAAAACTAAACAAAATATTAGTTTAATTTTAAAGCGGGCATTGTTTGTAAACTTGCAATTGAAATTGACCAACTTTCATATACCACTCACTTCACTTTTAGTTTATGTTCACACTCCGATTCACAATAGAACTAATCACGTTTTACGATCATCGAAATGTACAACACTGTATAACATAGACGAAACCGATTCAATACTTAGAGCCGTTCACAAATACAAAGGATTGTGAGTTATCTGCATTCTTGGAGTTAAGAAACAACTGAATGACATAAGTACAGTATGATGTGTGAAAATAAATTTTAGCAGCTGTAAAGGTTTACAGGGGTAAACCTAAAGCGTACGGGGTTTTTTTTATTACTAAATGAAACTAGTTTCTATGAAAACATCTAAGATTCTCTCCTTTTACTTTATTTGTACCCCGTAAACTTAAGGGAAGATGTTTCAGTTCAAATAAACAATAGCCTATTTTAACACTATCTATCTGAACAAAACCTGACCATAAACTGTAAAAAATAGGATTAACAATTAAGGCATTGCAATATATCTCACAAAATGAAAAAATAAAATATCGAAAATCAAAAACACTAAATACATTCAAAAAGTTTGGCCACAATTTAAACTCATAGAAATTTTCAACAGTGCCATGATATTCTGTATAAGTGGCACAAAGTTTCATTTATTGGTAAAACTTAAGAACTCATTTTTAAATAGAGATACACTAAATAATCTTCTCAGAATTACTGATTATTCTCAAAATTACCACTAAACTGCTCTGTGCACACATTTTCCTTAGCACAGTCACAACTATTCGAGAGACAACAACAGGAAACACAGCTGATAAGAGACAGATGTTTTGCACGTGAGGTGTCAGGGTTCTGATTCAGCCGAACTAACAGATCAGCATTGATAAGCAATCGTGGGTGGCAAAGACAACGGTGGCTGTGGCTGTCAGCATTAGCTGAAAAATCATATTCAAAACTATGCGTTTTTCAGCTTCTATTGAATTAGCACGATTTTGAAGATGAAGAGTTGAGCTTTAAGTATTGAGAGAAAACGGCATCCCTTCATGCTGAATCGTCCCTAGTTTTTTTCCTGTCAAATTAGACCGAGATGTACTAAATTTGTAGATTGCACGGATGTAAATTACAGATTTCTGTTCAATATTCGGAATTTTTAACAAGTAAATCTGATTGGACGCCTTATTGTTAGCTAAAGCATCTGTAATGTCACGTCAATATACGTTTTGTGCAACCACAAATAAAAACATCAACTTATGCTTCATATTTGCCTTTAGAATGAGAAGTCTACTTACAATATTAAAAATCGACAACTTTATAATAGGATTTTCTCTTATGTGCATCTGTAGTCAAATATTCTACAATAGGATCCCTTTGTTGTTTCATGCATACGGTACAAACCCTACACGACTTTGCCACACTCGAAGTTTCCAAACGTTTTTAATCACAGAAAACGAGCTAATACCAACTTGTATAAACTGCAATACCAGAGGGTATTTAATACTGTTAAGTTTAAAAGACAGAAAAATGCAGCGAGAATGTGGCACTGGAGTAGCTACAAGACTCCACTCGAATGTAGAGAATGTTTAATTAACACAGGGTGTCCCGTAGCAAAGCCGAGTGTAGTCGTATCGCTTGATACATGATCTAGCCGTCTACCTACTCTACAATATGGCGCACTGTAGACGAATATGTCGACTTATTTGATGTTTTATTAGATAAACTTGAGACTGGTTACTCAAAAGCTAGAACTATATCGATGTTTATGTTTCACACTACAAGTTTTAAAATTCCTGCAAAACTGAAGTTTTCTTAAAAAGTAATACACATATGTAAAATTTTGATATTTAATAATCAGGTGTAAGATTTTAACTAAACTGTGGAACGTTGTAACTGTGTATAAACTACGCCGAGTCATCAACAGATTGATCTGCTGTAAAAAAATGAATGATTTTTTCTTTTTTAAACCTGTTAACTGCTGAACCCTGAGCTATCGCACCTCTTTACGTCACCACTTGCCATGTCAGCTGCTATAGAATGTAAAACTAATATAATTAAAAAAAACTACTATAATACCACACCATACTGGTTAACTAACCTTTCTAGAGTTGAAAATTGGCAATTATTGCTTGCATATAATATGGATGGAATTTCAAATTTGTTATAAAATTCATGATACAATTCAGGGAGTTAGTTGCAAATATAGCGTGGATCTAAAAAAAGGTGAAAGGCTCAAACGTGCTGCACCCATTCATTTATCTAAACGTATTTTATAAATTAATACAATGTTTAACTTTAGACATATACTTAATTTTCTTTTAAAACTCCACTTTTTAAATTACACACACACATTAGAAGAGGCACGACAGTACACAGGGGCGTTTTAAAGTGTGGTTTAGAGCAAAACTGCTTTACACTAGGCCTAAATCACCGAACTGACATTACCACACTATCCGCTGCGTTTTTGACATTTCATTCCCTGTGGACACTACACCATTACATCATTATACAAGCTTGATTTGTGGTTTGTGTTTGTTAGTTAAACTGCAGCCGAGGGATTTTTAGCACGAATATATAGGATAGTGTTTTATTTGTTGCACGGTTTAGAAACCAATGAATAAAATAATTGTTAACTAAACGACATTTTAGATTAGGATTTTGATTGGATCAAAATTATAATCGATGCCGACACACCACTGTATGTACTATTTAAAGGTGAAGATAGTTGCATTATGGTAAAAATCTAAATATTTAAAGGCCGAAAGCCATCAAATTAATCATTGTAAGAATCGAAATATCTAATCAAATTAAAGTCCACCAAAAACACATTAAGCGTCTAATATCCTAAAGCTTTAAACCAACATATTAAATGTTAGTAGCCATTTCAATATATGAGAGAGAGAGAGAAATATTCTTTATTTACAACAAATTATTTTGCAGCATTACATAATGGAAATTAAAAAAATATCACATGGGTCACAATGACCTGTGCGGTATAGAATATGAATTAAAATACTGTACAACCAAGAAATCATTTTGGATATAGGCCTACTAAATTAGTATACACCAATCGTCAAAATCCATACACATTGAAATGTTTACTAATAAAACACCTAAATTGTCTTCTCTTCATCCAATCAGTCGGTAGTATTGAATATCTCGACAGGGATGCCGATACCAACGGGACACTGAGCTGCTTGATAATTCAATATGGCCAATATTGAGGGTAGGGACGCTAATGGGTATTGACCCCATTACCTGGGCATCACCAACAACAACGGCAGAAACTCTCCTCCGAGGACGCTGAATAATGATCATGTAATGTACACCGGCCTCTGCTGGGTAATGATGATGCAATCTACAAACACCGATCCCTACTAAGTAATGATCATATAATCTAAACAGATTTTTTACTGGGCCAGGATTATTAAATATACATCGACCTATGCCGGGTATTGATCATGTAATGTATATTGTTCTCTACTGGTTGGATCCTATACCAATCGATAATAAATATTGATTATGTAATTTATACCAAAATTTTGCTATGTAATGATCATGTCATCTACCCTGAATTCTACTGGGCAGTGATCATGTACTATATAGGGTATATTGTTCCCTACTGCATTGGATGAATCCTACACCGATCTATAATGAATGTTGATGATGTAATTTATACCAACCTCTGTATCATCATGTCATCTACACTGACTACACAGTATGCTGGGTAATGACATAGATAAAACATACTCCTCAGTATGTTTTATCTACGGTAATGATCATGTAACCTACGCGGACCTATACTGAGTAATGATCATTGTGATCTACACCTATCTCTAATGGTTAATTATCGTATTATCTACAAAGATACGTTCATGGTAAATATCGTTTAATCTATACCTACCTGTAATGATCATGTAATTTAGATAAATCCTTCTGGATAATTATAAGTTATCAATAAAAGTTTCTGTTACATTGTAATCCGAGAAAATACATTGATATGTTCCAGATTTAAAACTAAGCTGAAATGAGTTAATTATTTTATTTATTTCCATAACTTAGAAGGCCTACTATATCTCTAGTGGTAGGTTTTCTCTATATGTATTTAAAATTTGTATATATCACAACATTTTCCAATAAATGTAAATTAAGTTGACCTAGTTGTCTTATGAAGATGAAGATTTTACACACGCCTTTTGCACTATTGTAGTATTTTATACATTTAAAAAACTGAAAACAACACAAAACTGTACACTGTTTCAAATGTACAGTACTTACAAAATATTTAACATGGTAATTTTAATAATATTATATACTTTGGTATAACTTGATCTCAGGATTTATTTTGTTTTATAAAAAACTAAACGCACAAAATCTAATAGAAAATTACGTTGTTGTGAATAATTGAGGGTTATTTTGATTGTTTCGTTAATGAAAATATTTAACCAAAATATTTAATGAAAATATAACTTAACCAAGCAATTCGATGAATTTTGAGAGTCTAGTGGGAGGTGGAGTAGAACTGAATACTGGTCGAAATAAGTTATTTTTAAACAAGTGTAAATTTATTTGACTGATGCAAATGGAACTGTCAACATATATCTATGTCCGAATGTTGATAGTTTATATTTAGCTTTAAAAGACGGGTTTCCATATTAAATTTACATATTGAAGTAATTTAATACTGGAGTCAAAGTTAAACTATTTAGATTTGCGAAATAATAATAGCAGTTAGCTAAATATACTAAATCAATATATTTCACTTAAGTCATTTAAACAAGTTGGGATGGTAAAATACACTTACTTAACTCGACTCTCTGGCTCAAACGACATACCAAAGACTGTACCATATAATAATTTTAATGATACATACACATCAGTAAAATCATATTTTAGCATTTCTCTATCTGATTTTAATTTCAGCATAAGTCCGGTATTGACAATCAATTTTCAAAAGATAATTCTTGTTCACGGACCATATAATACGGTTTCACAAAGAGTATTTGTGTTGATGATACCGTCCTGAAGAGAAATATCGAGGATTGGAAATTTATTTCTGCACACTGATTCTGTTTCATCAAATGTTATCGTAGTTATCGATTAATTTGTATAAATATCCATATAAAAAAAAAAAAAAAAAAAAAAAAAAAAAAAACTATTTGAACAGCGATTTGTGCCAAGATCATGAGTTTTAAGACATCTTAACTGGTGAAGGTAGCTTTATAATAACGGCACAAACAGTTTTTATTGGAAAATAACTATAACCCCTCAACTTTTTATTTTTCAGAACCTAGAAATATTCAGGTTTGTTATCAAATGAAAAAAAAACCACAATAGGATTACTCAAAATTTTTCATAACAGTTAATCACAATGTAAGCCTCAAAACAATGCCGATTCTACTAAAGGTTTTAACACATTCAAAATCCTCCAAAACTATGTTGATTTTGTAAAGCAATTAAACATCACCCAAACGAGAATGATTAACCATTAACCATTATCACTTTATGGAATGTAAATAACCGCACAATGCAAAGGACGCAACCCATCCTACTTTTCCAAAGCACTTCGTGCAGTTTTATTTCCACTTGACAGTGTGTCCTGCGGGTGTCGATCAACACTTTGCAGCTCAAAATGACGGTTTTGTTGCGGACAGACTTCATCTGCATGAGAGAGGGACTCGCCACTGTGGTCATTACTTTACACACCCTTATACACTGTCCAGTGTCCAGCCTGTCTGTGACCGGAGATCAATACAAAATACCATGTGTTAACGCATATCAATAAGCGTAGAACTATTTACCAACCATTTTAATTTTGTGTGCATTAAAAAAAGGATAAAACTGACTGTTTGGAGAAACATCGTCTGTTAATCCAACCGAAATTTACATTGAGTATTTGCATACTTACTATTCTTTTAATGATTAAATGTAGGATTCATCCAATGTATCCAGTAGAGAACAATATTACCCTATAGTACATGATCACTGCCCAGTAGATGACATGATCATTACATAGCAAAGGTTGTTATAAATTACATAAACAATATTTATTATCGATCGTTGTAGGGTTCATCCAGTAGAGAACAATATACATTACATTATAATTACTCAGTGTAGGTCGATGTATATTTAATTATCCTGACCCAGTAAAAAATCTGTTTGGATTATATGATCATTACTTAGTAGGGATTACATCATCACTACCCAGTTTAGAGGACGGTGTATATTACATGGTTATTATTCAGCGTCCTCGGAGGAGAGTTTCTGCCGTTGTTGTTGGTGATGTCCAGGTAATGGGGTCAATACCCATTAGCGTCCCTACCCTCAATATTGGCTATATTGAATTATCAAGCAGCTCAGTGTCCCGTTGGTATCGGCATCCCTGTCGAGATATTCAATACTACCGGCTGATTGGTTGAAGAGGAGAACATTTAGGCTTTTTTTCTAGTAAATATTTCGATTTGTATGATTTTTGACAATCGGTGTATACTTTTTTAATATATCCGAAATGATTTCTTGATGGTATTTTTAGTTTGTATATTGAAATTACTACATTTAATATGCTGGTTTAATGCTTGGGGATATTAGAAGTTTAATGTGTTTTCGGTACACTTTAATTAGATATTTAATTGATATTTTATCATAATAGTTAAGTATGATAATATTATAGTTAAGTTTTCGTATCACTAACACTATTTTAGGCACTTTGGGCTTAATTATTGGATAGTTAGGCCGAAGCCTGAGTTGCGAAGTCAGCAACGACCCCCTAGGAGAGTGGAGAATCGGCGTAGGTCTGATGGTGATTATTGCACGATTGTTTGGTGATTTGCATCGATATATAACTAGTTACATATCGATGGTGATTTGTTTACAGTGACCGTTTATGAGCCATCCCTATACCAGTTAGACCCGGTTATCGGTGGGTTAACTTATCTAGCTAGTTATTAAAGATTTAAGCTATTAAATCTCCAACTATTGACACAAATATGCATGTCAAAACATCTATAATATGAAACAAAGCATCCACCAACAACACTCAAGAAACACGTATAACGATTCCAGTGCAATGACCAATTTTGTATAAGAAGACATTCTACGAGGGGGGAGAAATTTCCTTCAACAACCTTCCACAAAAATTAAAAAAAAACATCAATAAAAGGATGAAGATAACTCCCTTTAATGACCTTACTAAAGTATGCCAATATACATAATACTGACTTTTGTATATAATGAATGACCATTCCTATCCCATATGGGGCAGGCCTACTCAAATACGTCCTTCAAGGAAATTACAAAATTAGACAGCGCTGGTCCATATAGATGGGATGTCCACTTCAGTATACAAAAGTCAATGCTTATACGCAGTAATTTTTTGAATTTTGTAACAATTATTTTAGATCTAAACCGTCATTTCTGCACATTAGGCGTTTAAGTGTTTACTACTCTAAGACGTATAACTTCACTACGAGTACAGTAAAAAGCAAACACAAGCTATCATAAGAAAACGACACGAAAAGACGGCATGGCAAATAAAGGTTTCGAAAAATGTGTGATATTTTATATTTTTCTCTTTTAAATGGTGTTTAATTTTAAACAATACACACAGCACAACTATAAAATTACAAATCAGATCTCCCTTGGTTATCGAAATAAATAATTGTTTGCAGGCTATCTTTGTTACATAAAATGCTTAACAATAAATGTGTCACAACAATTAACTGAATTATTGTCCACTGTGAACAGTAAAAGGGACAATAAAATTCAACTGAATGAAACCATGTGTTATGTTATAGGCTTTCAGCAGTAATGCATTCAATTAGTTTTCACCTGGGGAAAATTCACCGGCCTAATAATACCCGTCATAATTGAGCTTAAAATAATATATTTAGCGTTTTATTATGACTGCTATTTAAAATTTAACGGACTCATTATATTTTTTCGGCTCTAAGTAATTTTTAAATAAAAAAAATAATAACTAATGAAAATTAACAATCATTTTTAAATTTTTACGTAAAATAACCGTTAATTGGACATTTAAAAAAATGAAATCAAGGGATATGTTTTAAAACGCACATTACAATGTTTATTTGCACATCCGAAAATATAGCTTATTGCTCTTGGATTTGGAAAATTGTTAGACTTATAATTCACCCTTAAACATATTATTATTTATTCATTATGTTTTTTCTTTGTTGATCCGGCTTTTTATAAACTGAAAATATCTACCTTAGTTCAAAGATTATAGACAAATTTTACCTTAAATTGTTTAAAGGCGTAGCGAACAAACTGAGATGAGGAAATGTAGGCGATTTAGCGATTCTAATAGCAGGAAGAAAAATGTCAGCTATCAAATGACAAAACAATCAATTTTGCAGACGAGTTGAAGAACCGCATGAAGATGGTCCAAGATTGCTTTTAAAGAGCACCAGGGATTGTTTTGAGTGGCGGATTGGGGTGCGGGCCAACTGTGTTTTGATTTATGACCTAGACTGTTATGAAAATCGTCAACGTTACAATTATCATTGGAAAACCCCTATTCTTAACCCCCTTAAGTGACTAAGGACAACAAGTCAGAAAGCTAAATGTGCACATCATTTTGTTAAATCAGTTTCGATCAAGTGAAAATACCAATTATACATAAGCATAACCCAAAATAAAAACGTACAAGTCAATTGGATACATGTGTTCGTTGGTATCAGTCTAAAAACGACTTTCATAAAATGACCGAAATTCTTTAGAACGATTTTTATTTCACTTAATGGTTTTAACATATTCGTCAAAGGAATTTTAAACGTTCTAAAACGATGTAAGGAACAAAAATGTTCTTAAATGTCTCATGTACAATAATACTACAAAAAAAGGAAATACGATTGTTAACCTTTAGATAGTTTTGGACGGAGTAATAATTTTAAATGACAAACATCCTCCGAAGTCACTACATATATGAATTGCTATATGTCAGCGTGATACTGATTATTCAGCAGTCAAATTCAATCTTCTGTCTTCGCTTATGATTGCTTCGAACAACCATTTGTCTTCTAAAATTTGTTGCAAAATAAGGTAAGGTATAAGTTGAAGAAGTAAAGTTTAACAGTGAAACTGAAGAGCCACGTTAATCAATGTAAAAAATATCTGTAAAAAAATATACCGGAACCAATGCAGTGTGTACAAAACTTGAAAAGTCGTAACTAATTCGTTTAATCGTTTACCGCAACATTAAACTATCCCCGCCACATTTCCCGCGCCAAAAGTGACAGCTGCGGTTAAAACATTCTCTAAATCACAATGATCACGCATTTCCACATTTTCCATCTGACACTTCCCCAAAGAGCGGAATGTTTTATCAGCTGCAGTCTGTGGTCGTAGTATAATTACTCACGTGGGATCCTATTTGCAGTTAATCATTGTGAATTGTCTGTTGGTTATAAAACTAATACGGAAGATATATATTGCTATGTAAAAATAACAACGGTTTCAAGTGCTATAGTATTTTTAAAGTTAGTACATCCTTTGAACTAAATAATTTTATATGAATATGACTTAAATATACATATATCTAATATATTATATATAAACCAACTTTTTGAGTTTTTTCATAGAGCACGAGCCTCAAAAATATGCTCCCAGCACATCCTATCCAACGAGCAATTTATTTTACCATTTTATTTTTCTATAACAAATTGATCATGTTTTCTAACAGAATATAAGGATCATATTATAACACGATCATTAGTTGGATGTGTTCATTGCAAATAATGTTAAAAATCTGTCTAGACCCTACTGTTTATAGACATTACTCTGTTTGTTAGTGAAAGAAAATATTTTCAAATATACTTATCTAATTTAGTAAAAAAAAAAAAAAAACTATTGTGATGCATACTGTACTTGAATCCCTTCTCTACTTACAATAAAAAAATTATACACTAAATTTTTGTTTACATGAAATGTGTGGATATCTTATAATATTTGACTTAAAATGGTTTACAATACCTGCATATAATATTTTGTAGTATCTTCTCAAGTCAGAGTTGCGTGTACACACATTTAATTCCCAATTGACTGTAGGCTACTTTTCCAAAAATGATCACCACAATAATGAAGTTGATCAAGCAGCTGGTAGTTCTATTTATCAATATTTTTTATTTATTCATATCAAACTTTTCCCCAAAAATTGAGCATTTAAAAATAATCTTCTGTCGGTTTAGTCAGCTATTATTTCTAGTTCACCTCCATTACATATGCTTAATCAGACAAATAGATAATTTAATACAACTACGTATATCTATTTATTGCTAACATAGTAAACTGAATTTCCGCAATATTTGGTATTCACACGACATAAATGAAGTCATAAACGATGTTAGCGAAATGACGTTACCTTATGGGTATGACCGACGTGAAACTCAATAACCGGACGATTCGGTTATTTATAATGTGACAATAAATGTGTGATTATGAGACTACGGTGGGTAATACAATAACATCATGACAGGGGCTGTTATGAGATAACAGGGTGTGCTGTGCGCGCGAATAAGGGGTGAACCGATTATACACAATTATAATGGGCAAATGAGGATGTAAAACGTCAAATTAACATAAAACGTGACAATTCTTATGAACTTTAGACATTTTGTTGTTGTAAAAAATGTGCAGTGTATTAAAAAAAAAACTACGTCGAAGGTATATCACTCTACGGTAATTTATTTTTGTTTAGTTTGTACTGAATGACTTTATGATAACAATTGAGGATTTATAAAATCGGCCCCACAATTTCATGTTTTTAATTATTAAATTTGTTGAATGTCTCACAGGCCAGATACTAAAGCAAAGATTACAACTTTCCCTATCGTAATTAAAATGAATGACTTGTGGACCAAATTTTACTTTCGCCAATAGAAAAAACATGCTTTACAAACAAAAACTGTATTTTATGTTCTTATTTGAATTTACACGAGGATAATCGAACAGAATTCATTTTTAACAGGATGATACCAAAAGCTAAATAATCAGTACCAAGTAAACATCGACGAAACACGAACAAAAATACAAAAGACCTAAACTAGTTCATATTTGTCGGAACTACTATGAATAATAACATACTACAACACTATTACAATTACAAACAAGATAAAAACATCCAACACAAAATATTCATAAATAGTCCATAGACAATAATATACTTATCGCAAAACGTCGAAACAAAATTACGAAGCTGTTTAAACGCTGTGTTTTATTAGCTGCGGCCGTAAGTTTTAACTGGACAACCGGGAATAATCGGATGTAAACAGATCGTGAAAACAACAGTAGAGAACAACGTTGTGCTGCTATAATTCAATATAGCCAATATTGAGGGTAGGGACGCTAATGGGTATTGACCCCATTACCTGGACATCACCAACAACAACGGCAGAAACTCTCCTCCGAGGACGCTGAATAATGATCATGTAATGTACACCGGCCTCTGAACTGGGTAGTGATGATGCAATCATTAACTGACGAATATTTACTTTAGTCTTAACATATTTTATTGAGTGAATTAGTGCATAAAGTGTTGTCAAAATGTACTAACGCATAGTTTTTAGTGTGAATTATTGGGTCAAGTTGGTTACGTTTGGTTAAGAAATTAGTCGACGCTGTTGGAAAAAAAGTTTTATTAATTTACAAGGAAGCCTAATGTACACTGTATATTTTCTTGTTAAGTTTCATACGAATGTTAAATGTTTGGCCGATATTGTATTACATGAACAGTGAGTTGCAGAATATTTTAGCTAGCACAAAAAACTTCATTTTCGTTTGTGTTATCAAAACCTAACTAATTTTGTTAGAAATCTTACGACAGTTAGGAAATATTTCTTAAATAAACTCGTGGCGGTAAATTTGGCTGAAACCTTAGATTAAACCGAGAGAGTAGTATGATACAGGCAATGACGATAAAGTACAATTTACGTAAAATAATATACTAAAAAAAAAATCCCTGGCCTATTTTACAGTTCAAAAGTAATGTCGAAAAAATTCAGATATGTTGCACCAAATACGTAGAGGGGTACTTTAAACATTTCAAGATAACATTAAGAATAAAAACATGATAAACTAAAATATATCCATTAAAAAATCTCAACAGTTCTTGAGTTAGTCTTTCAGGTTGGCAATGCTCATCACGTCTTGCTGAAGATTACTTTTCTGATGTACCTCAGAAACACTTATAACGATCATGTAATTGTCTTCAGTCAGAGCTGAATACTGAACATCAAGCTATAGTCTTATGGGTTAAAGTTTAGATTGTTTTGGCGCTCCGTGGGGTTTCTTATTATGACTTTATTGTAGCGAGTGAGATAAATTTTGTAGTATTTTACAAATTTTAATTAAAAATATTGATGCATAAAACTCAGTTTTAATGCATTTTTTGCATACGCCCATTCGAATTATTAGCTACATACGAGGAAAATACAGAGGGGGTGCAAAAATAGTTATTTAGCAACGAAACGGCCAATCGAAAATTATACTTTCAAACTAACAACAGGACCTAATTATAAGGTCAAACCGTAAGTTTCGATCTTATATTTGTCATGAAATTGTTTTATAGGCCACTCAAGTATTATACATATAGTTCTTCTACTTCATAAAAATAAGAGGAAGGATAGTGCCATCTGAAATTTAGCCTAAAATAGCCAGGAAAACATCTTCTTCGTCAAACGAATTCATCAAGATTTTACCATAGGATGAGAGGTCGTATCCAAAGTCACGAAAATTGTGAGAGTCAAAATTCACAATGTGTTGACAATCAAGGGGTAAAGTCCATAACAAAATTCACAGATTAGGACCTCTCATAAAATATATGGTTTAATTTTAATATCATTCGTACTAAATCCTATTCTAGCATAAGTCTTAACGTCTTATTGCAGTCTCGGATGCTAGTGAAGACAAATGGATGCTGTATTCCTCTCGCGAAGACGGAAGATTGGATAAGTCAAGGCAAGTTAGATTACAATGAGGCGTGCATTAAGATCGCAAATTGGCGAAAGTCAGGCACAAAATTCATCACCTGGCAGAAATAGCGTTCTGGAACGTGAACTAATCCATCAGTTTGATAAACAGATCAACGGCAGACACAAATATAACTTGTACGATCATATATACATAATATATATATCATATATCATATATACGATCATATATAAACATAATATATTCAATGTAATCTCAACTAAATTCAACAGTAATATACAGACTGCTGTGCTGATATTGGTTTTTACGATAACACCAAACCAAGAGTCGAGAAATCTTACAATAAAGGTCATAGCTATACTACTTTTGCCTTTTGGTAAATGGCCATTGAGAAAATAGTTAGACCATTGAGCTGTAGCCAGTTTTATCAAACGTGGTTTAATTGACCCAACGGCAGAGAGTGGTGATGTAAAATGCCATATTCTTAATTTACGTTATCAACTGTTAGGATGTTTACTGGTAAAATAGCCTGTGAAAGTTTTCTTTGGGGATATTGAAGCAAAGCTGATGGTATGAAACTCCTTGCTCCAAATAATCTTGTGACATTGGTTCACTACTATAGTTTCGGATTAGGTCTACTAGAGTCCATTTTAAGTCCGAAACATATCACTTATCCTTCCAAGTAAGGAAAATCCTTCAGAACTATTAAGAATCTACATACATAACACCAATACACGACGAAAAAACATTTAAGTACTATTCCTTTCCATAATTAATTTATAGGCTACTAGCAGAGTACCCGTCCTTCGTACGGGGTTGTAATATAAGTATAAAATGCTTATTGCAGTTATACTCAAGCTTTGCGTTTGCAATAAGGGAGGACACAGTTTGATAAAATTTATTTTTTTAAATTTACAGTATTCTATAGTATTACACATCTACCATAGCCATAATGTTCTACCACTTCACCTAAACAATAGAGAAAAATAAATTATCAACAATTTGCAAAATATCACAAATTATTCATGAAATGAAAACATAAACATAACTGTAAACAATCCTACTTTGACAGTTCTCATTGCGAATCACAGTTTTTTGTTGCTGCTTAGTTCAAATTAGCTGTTTTCATAAATGCAAAAAAAATATAGTTCTGCACCCTGTTGGTAAATCTTATAATTGCTTTTTAATGCTTTTCCATATCATAAAACCAACTTTTTTAGTTGAAACAGCTGACTAAATTCTTTAATTCCCTTTAAATATGAATACTCATAAGGTTAACATGGGGAATTACAGAGCCTATGGGGCGGAGCCCGAAAGGATTTTTGAGATAAGAATATGCCTATATGTTAATCGGGAATGTAAGCTATCATCATGCCAAATTTCAGCCCAATCCGTCCAGTAGTTAAGGCGTGATTGAACTTCAAACAAACAAACAAACACACAAACTTTCACATATAATATTAGTAAGATTAAAAAATCTACTCAGTGAAGAAACGGAATGTCCACAAGCCTTAAAGGTTTCAATCGATTCCTTTAAGGAATTTAAGAAAAGTTTGAGAGCAATAAATCAAGTAAAAAACACTAGCTTGGTTTGTGATTTGATTTATTGACTTAACTTTGTCCACAAATCAACAAGATTGTCGGCAGAATGATGTGACATCCATTATTTCCTAGATGTATCGACGGCTTGTCAATGCCGTGGTCGGGTGACGTTATCTGTGTCACTGTGCTGGTGTGGGAGGACTGGACTGACATCATCTGACCACATATCTCGCCTACTGCGAGACAAACGGCCGAACGGCTAGAGAACCAGGGCCCGTAGACAATGTAAGACTTTGGCACCAGGTTGGAAAGTTCCTATAGGACTTAGAAGACTAAAGTTCCCAGGCAAATTTCGATTCAGTTATTTAAACATGTACCAAACTTTCTGTTCCACCTGCAACATAGCCTGGTGTAATAGAAGAGGTTTCTGGTGGTCTACAGCAAACAATTGAATTCACTCAATAGATGGAACTGCTAGAATAATGTAGAAGGGCATGTTTGTGTGTTATGTTTGTGTGTGGTACACTTCAACATAATATTTAAGGTGTACACCATAAATATGTTTCCAGGTATTATAGTATAATTTTACATTCTTTATATTTTAAATTTTTACCATACATTTTTGGTCCTTCGAACCAGATTTTAACGAAAGAGCTGGGGACTTAAACATTTTTTTATTTTCCAATAAGTAAGGCAAGGTTTAAAATAAATTGGAAATGTTCAAAGGTTAATTGAATGCAGGAAAGAGATTATTATCTTTATCGGAGTTCTAGTAAACTCAAACCTTGTTGAATATAGCACAATCCTTCGAATACTGCAAATATATTTGTAGAACACACCTACTAGAGCATACTACAAGGTGAGCATGAATGGAGGTTAAGTGTGATTCTTTACGTATCTTTGTTGGTGACTAAGATCAGATGTTTATCAACCCGTAAACTAGTTACACAAGATCAAACTCAGCTAAGATTTTAAGTAGAGAAAATCCAACAGTAATTTATGAAGAAACATTTCGATGACTTTTCAAATTCTTACAAACCACCTAATTTATAAAACTAGAAAGAAACAAAAATAACAAAAATCCCGTTTTCACATAAATTACAAACACACTGAACAAATAAAACAAAAATGAAAACACTCCAGGATACCAACTTATCAACTAACAGCTTTATCAGTTAACATAATGAAAATATAACCGACGCGACACCCAGCTTTATTTTGTACAGGGATTACAACTTTAAAAAAGTTAAAATTTCATTATGCCCAGAGCACTTGGAGGGGGGGGGATGTTCTCATAAATCAAAAGCCGCCCTTCGCACCCCTCCTGCAATCTGGTTCTCAAAGAGCCTCTAATGCTCAGTAAATGGAATCTCGGGTCATCTACAAAGATGTTCAATTCAGCCACAGAGGCGCTTTTTACGCGTTTGATGTCATAAACAAAATATCATTCCCGACAACTAAGTGTTTTGTCAATTTTCGCTTGTTTCAACGTAAACAGTTTGGAGGAAAAACTTGGTTACGGTGAGAAAATTTCAAGTGTTATTGTTGTATGCTATTTGAGACAGATGCAAAAAACGTTCATAGAACTAGCTTTTGGAATTTATAGTCGACCATAGCCTGATAATTCTACCATGTATTTAACTGTAGGTAACATATTATTGCAGTCTAATCATCCACACATAAACCTGGCCTGAGGAAAGTCAATTCTGATTTAAAATTAACAAGAAAATACAATTTTACCAATGACTACTACTCAAAAGTATTTTGTCCTAAAGGTTTGCCAGCCTACTACTTTAGTCAACTATTACGTGGGAATGGCGTGTTTAATTCCCGGCACACCAACAAATTCAGATGTGTTAATCTAGTATTCGAGTTTCTAATAAAAATAAAATCCATATAAAAAATTATCACACAAAAATGTATTCACTTAATTACTTCTCGTTCAGTGGTTCTTAAGAATATAATTCCATCAGTGAGATTAGCATAAGGCGATAATATTAATTGAAAAGTGCATCTTTAATACGATTACCATCGGCCACTGGTGGAGGCTCATTTCAAGATCGCTCACTGAGGAATGTCGTCTAGATTAACATTTCAACTTAGAGCGAATTATATAGGCAAGAATGTTGGATTTGCTTCTTTCATTAACAGTTGCTCATTGAAAAAAAGGTTTCCGAGTAAAGTGGTAAATTATACACAAATCCTATAAAATGTAAGTTTTGCGGTTATTTGAAAACTGTTTGTTGAATGAGATTGTTTTGTGTGGCATTTTAGGTGGGGATTATTTTAATTTTAATAATATCTAGCCATTGGGAAAATCAGTTTTGTAGTTTAGGCGATACCTGTAAGTACTACGACGATTGGTAACATACCAGTATATGCAGAAAGAATTTTTCACTACAATGCAGTTAAGTATGGTTATGTTCAGATTTGCTTAAAACGCACTAATTATAACATATCTTCAAGTCAATACCACATGGGAATCTTGAAAGTCCAAAGGAACCTCAAATCATATGTTTTGCGGCATTTTAACCCATGACGGCTGCTTATAGAATTTAAAACTGCAATTCACCATAACCCATTTACGAAATTGTGTTGACAAAATTTTGGTTTCGCTTTTTATTGATTGATGAAACATTGTGCTGCCCAGACATTCAATGTTCGCAACCTATTAACTGTGACAGAGTATCAATAACCGAGCCTTTGCGTGGAATAGACCGTGATTAAGGATACTGTAGCCACGAAACTGCGCGACATGCAACCGTTACTGTTATTTAATAGGTTATTTAACATTTTATATCGGTGACTTTCACTACCCAGTTATATAGAACATAATAGTAACCATCCGAGTATCCGTAAACAATTTAGGTAAAGGAAGTTTGCTTGGATATACATTTTAAATACTAGTAAATGTACATATAGGCATGCTAGTATACATTTTAAATACATGGACATAAGGGCAGCCAAAAGAGTACGCGTCCAATGCAAATGGAAGATAACGCTACATGGGAATAATAATTGTAAATAATATTGACAATTACTGAAACAGCTATTAATTAGTAGCTATTTTGACTCCTATATGGTAGTGACATGCGCCAACTCCCTCAGTCAAACAAGTCCCTGTGGCGCAGAGGATAGCGCGTTGGACTTCTAATCCAAAGGTCGTGGGTTCGATCCCCACCAGGGATGGAAAGTTTTACCTCACTATTGTAGAACCATAGTCAATGGTAGAACGCTACCAAATCCTTTGTTAGGAATGAACTCAATTAAAAATCAGTGTAGAAAACGACTACTAACACCATTGGTTATAGAAACACAGATTAGATAATTAAATCTTTTTGTTATTATTTTGAATTTTTTTAGGCAAATCAACGGTTTTAGGTTAGTATTGTAATTAAAAAAAAACTTTAAGGTTTTAAATACAAACAAAATTTCGAATAATGTTTTAGATTCCACACAGTAACATAATACACATTTTTTCTAATCTTTAACGTTTTAAAAAACACCATTGGTTATAGAAACACAGATTAGATAATTAAATCTTTTTTGTAATTATTTTGAATTTGTTTAGGCAAATCAACGGTTTTAGGTTAGTATTGTAATTAGTGACAAATTAATGTTTGCTTAAATTATCCTAAAATAAAACAAATAAAAACTTTAAGGTTTTAAATAAAAACAAAAATTCGAATAATGTTTTAGATTCCACACAGTAACATAATACAAATTTTTTCTAATCTTTAACGTTTTACAACTGACCTGAAAGTTTAGGATATACGAACGAAAATTAAGAATTAGGCCTACATGATAAATATTGAATTATTAGTTCATTATTGAATTATAATGATTGGACTTATATGCATTAACCGTATGTAAAGTGTCATACCACTTTAGCATTATTATGCTAAAATATATTATTTCATCCATAAATTGTGTAAAAAAGCGTAAAACATAACCCAGATAAGTAAACTATATTCTTTTAAATGAGCATTTTCAGTGTTCCAAGATAAAAGTTAGTTTTTTACTACTGGCAAAAAGACGAAACCCTGACAAGTTCATGGACCATTGACTCTTCACAGCTTTTTGCCGAGTCAGCATCTGTATACACTGTTGATACTCTGGTGGTTTAATATTCTCAAACTTAGGTCATCTATATAATATCCGCCCTGGAGAGAAAAAAAAAACTAAACTGATTCCTTACAACGTAAAATACGCTTTTCAACGTCAGTAAGAATATATCCATCCATAAAAATAAGACATACCTGATTAATAATGTAATAATTTTATTTTATGATGAAAAATAATCCTATTACAGGATAATTAAGGTCAATATGAATCGCGTACTTAGCGTTTCGACGTATTTCCGGAAGTTGTAAACTAAATATAATAAATCACATCAATATTCAGCCAAGCTCATGTATTATGATTGACACCCCTTTAAAAACGTCTAAAAAAATTATTAAACTTAACACAATTTTCAACTCAACACATTTTAATTGTTAATCACTATGCATCACTATACTACTAATTTAATACGGATTAACGTCCACACTAGTGACTATGACCACTGACTCCCGCAGTACCACTCTGATGATTAGACCAATTCGTAAATTACAAGGCAAAAATAAGGTTCGAATTCCACTATAAACTGTAGGTCCTAGTTGCCATTGGCTGTATGGCTAATTACCTGTACTGTCTAAGGAATATGTTGTCTTAGTCAGTAACAAGACTACAAGATAGGGCCACTCATCCTACACTCATCTCCATTCATACTTGGCTTAAAATGCCTACCTTCGTATGGTCGCCATTCCAATTCAAAGTAAAAAAAGTGTTAAAATATTTTATTAAATAAATTTATACACATAAACCCACAAAAATATAGCTTAAAAACATTAATAATGAAAAATCTATCCACAGAGGTATCTAAACTTTAAAGTGATATTTTCTCAGTTTCCCTCTAACGAGTTCACAAAGAACTTTGTTTATGGAACTCATTACAAGACAAAATATTGGGACATTATCACCAGGGTGATAAAAACCTGCGTCTTGTCACGGACTTTTAAATCGTTAAATAATATCGGCCAGAGTTTTAGTTTTAATTAAAAATTGGCTTCGTCGTCTCTCGCCACTTTGAGGTCGTTAATTGCAGGAGCTGTAATGATGAGGAGTAGAGGGCTAGAGATAGTGTCTGGTAAGAAATAGTACGTTAGATTTTAGTGTTACTACTAATACATCATGATTTTATGAAACATTACATTTAAAGCCTATTTAGTAGTTAATTATTGAACTCAATTCCTTTGCAATATGTCAATAAGCTGGTGTATAAATACGTAATTGTCATTATAAAAAGATTCTAGGCTTAGTAATGAACACCATTCATAAAACACACTCCTCTCTCGGTAGATATTCTTATTGGTCAGCCAATGCTAATTCTGTACGGGTTATGATAAGGGTGTTTTGTTGTTTAGTGTTTCTTGCTATTTATCCTATTTTAAAAGTATCCAAACCAAATTAATCAATATAATTTTCCACAATCGTGGTTTCTATGGTATCTATTTTTTTAAAGAAAAATATTAAAAATTGTAAAATGGATCTTAAAGTAACGATGAAACATAGGTTGACATCATTGCTCTCAAACGTCACCACACATTATACAGGAGTAAAACTAGGCTCTAGATTTTACAAAAGGTTGGTAAGTATACTCGTACTATTAGAATTGTATGTCAATACATAACGGTTTCCTATATATCGTAAAACGAATAGAGCTTATGTCAATCTTACAACTTTTACACTTAATTTAAAGTTGAATTTCGTCATAGTTATTTTAATAAAACATTGACCTTCGAAAGAAGATAATTTCTTACTCAGTATTCTCATGTTTTTCTAAATATGATTGTTTAACATAAATCACTCAGCTAAGCGGGAGGATGATTAGAAACCCGTTACGATGGATTTCGGTGACACATCTGAAACCTGTGAGAAATCGTGCCATGACTAACGGCTAAATATATTCATAGTTAGCTAGGAATCTCAAAATTAAAAGTTAGCAAAAAACTACAACATTAATTTTACCAGCGTCTTTATTATAATACTTGTATTCCAAATCATTCGAAAAAAAACCCTCTTAACAGTCGTAATGCTTAACTTGAATAATGTGGAAAGAGTAAATATGTAAATATTTTTGTGAAAAAATGAGGTTAAGCATTATTTCCAGATATTTTTTGGCACTTCTGACACTTTTTAAGGAAGTTAGATCCATAACTAAAACCCTGAACCTTTTACGCTAAAAATAGAAAATAACTTAAGTTACAAATTAAAATAGTCGTTTATTGCTTACATACGCACTACTATTTATTTTATCCGAATTTCTATTTTAATTGCAGATCCTATGTTTTATTTAAATATGAACCGCAAAATTATTCTAGTTATAGAAGGATTATTCTAGTTATAGAATTTATAGTTCTTACGATTGTACAAATTTATGCAAAAAGGCATAGTTTGGAAAATATTTACATGGTTTTTTTAGTAGGCTAGAATACTATATTAAATACGTTTCTTACACTTAACTAAACTGACAAAACCATCGTAAAAAAATATGAAAAGTAAAAAAGATTGGCTTAAATATTTAAGATAGTGTATTATAAATTAACTACTTGATTGTTTCCTATTCTTGCAGAATTAATTGCCTTCGCTCGATGGAACTTGGAACTTATACAAATTGTTTGTATTTTGACGGTTCTTACACCTTAGTCAACTAGATAAAATAACTTATGTTTAGACTAAGATAAATAAACGCCAGTTAATGATTGCATCGCTATTACCCAGCAGAGGCCGGTGTACATTACATGATCATTATTCAGCGTCCTCGGAGGAGAGTTTCTGCCGTTGTTGTTGGTGATGTCCAGGTAATGGGGTCAATACCCATTAGCGTCCCTACCCTCAATATTGGCTATATTGATGTAAAGCATCAGACTATTCCCCACTGTCCTGTTAAAACTTACAGCGACTGTACACAACACAAACCATTGTCGTAAAAGTTGCATTGGTGATTTGGTAATTTAAATTCAACCACACCTAAAGGGATAAACTTTTCCTGGATGAATTAATTTTTTTAATTAATTTTAAAACTATTTTATTAGGGTTGGTAAAATTATGATACCAAAAACAAATTTTAAACGATTTTGAAAACCATTATTAGTGTCACCAAAACGTAAAATATGACAAATGCGAGTGAATCATAGGGGATTTTTCTGGAATTTTATATGCAAATTGTTATTTAAATCCTGATTAATTCTCAAAAGCCAAATGTGTTTGGTTTTGTAATGGCAAAAACACTGATGTATTTAAATATACGTTTTATAAGAACGGAAGGACAACGCGATGGCCAACCTAGGAAAATAGGGAAAATATTTTGCGTTTTCCTACACCTTATGCACTTACTGTACGAGGGATACCTCGTACAGTAAGTGCATAAGGTGTAGGGATATGATAGTATTGATTTCTTCACAGTTATATACGTTGTTAGCGTAGAGGCCCTCAAAGTGTCCATGAGTAATATTTCCCATATTGTACAGTATATTGCCAAGGTTTTTTTTATACAGTTAACATTATCATCCTCCTCAAGTTCTTAAAACTTGCATTTACTAAAACTTAAATATGTTAAAGTAGTTTTAAAGTGGCTAGCGTCTCATAATTTAATGTGAAAGTCTTCCGGGCGGCTTCGGTCCAGAAAGAGCTTTTTATCACGGACACGAGTCCTGCATGGATCACTCTCAAGCAATCGGGTGGCAAGGTGGGAGGCCACGTTGACTAACCCTCCCATACCAGCCAGGGAGGGACTGGCTCCTGGTGGAGGCCTTCATTACACGGTGTGGAAGACCCTAATTCAAATCAGGGTCGATCTGCTGATCTGTCCACGCCTACCAGTCTTGTACATTAGATGATCTTTTACAAGCGAATGACAAAGCCATATCGGTAGCTAATTTTTGGAAAAGCGAAGTCTGATTTCCGGACACGGAAAGTAAGAAAGTATTCAATGCGAAATTGAAGTCTTTGATCACCGGAATATCCACAAATATTTCAGTTCAATCATATACACATTAAAATTTACCACTTGTAATTTTTCTATTCTAAAAACATTTTTTTACATTTTCATATGGCAACTATGTGTCATATTCACACAAATTCCAAGTTTGGTCATTTAACACTCAAGAACTTAGGTAAAACTTGACCTTCCAGACGACTAAATATCGAGCAAGTATTTCAATTTATATCGCAATATACCTACTGGGGACGGCTGTCGTCTGTTGCATGCGCTTGTCTCTCTCAATCTATCTCTGTCGCTCTACTGGCTTTTAACGACTTATACCCACGATCACTGAGTTAAACAACAGAACTGTGCGCTGCGATTGAATATACGTATACGTTTCATTCAAATTCACCACAAAAATCAACGGTTTGGATTTATTCGTGTGTGAAACCTTTCATTGAAAGATCCAAATAATTTTAAATTACGAGCTGCAGTATCAGGTGTGAAATTACAGTTGAAGAAAAAAAGAATACACATTCATACCACATTAAATACATCGTGGTCCAAAAAGCACTGACACATTTTAACATAAATGTTAGCATTGTCTCACTCTAATTACTTCGCCTCACTCCAGATTTGCAACGTGAAGGCACGTTTCTTTACCAATTTATTTGTGGTAAATGAATAACCATTCACAAAACTTCACAAAACTTTCAAAAGTCAAATTTTACGTCCTTCAATTTACTTTAAATTTACTTTTAACCTTCATAACCATTCATGCGTAGCCTAAAGATGCAATGTTGACTGTTATCACAGGCAAAATACCATTGAATAATTAAATAACTTACGTCATCAATCCATAAATTGCTGTGGAGTACGCGTTTCAACCATCAGGTCATCCTCAGCTCCACTGTCACTAGGTTGAATTTGCTTCTATGTTGCATTATAGCAACAGCGTCGATATATTAAATAAATAGTCCATCGACGCTGTTGCTATAATGCAACATAGAAGCAAATTCAACCTAGTGACAGTGGAGCTGAGGATGATGGTTGAAACGCGTACTCCACAGCAATTTATGGATTGATGACGTAAGTTATTTAATTATTTGATAACTCAATCCGTTGTGCTACAATCTCAGTATTAAAAATACCATTGGACTATGCCATAATAGTCTGGGATGTTATATATTTACAGCATTTATATTAAGTTTATATTAGACCTGCATTTCATCAGTTAAAACTGTAACAATTGTGTTTCGTGTTTTTGTAGGATGCCATTTCCAAACACCGCCTTCCAGTAAGCATGTTAATAACACTTAAGTTGCTTTGTTGACACAATAAAACACATATTGAACACGACAAATGCAACAAAATGTTTGATAGTGGTGATAAGATTGGCATTTCGTGAAAAACAGAACAGGCAAACAACCAAAACCAGGTAGTGGAACTACCGACAGGTACTGAATCCATATAGCCTAAGTTTATTTCTTAATACTTTTAAAGCCCAATTCTTAACTTTTCTTAATATTGTAATTCTATTGACTGATCCTCAATTTCAACAGAAACACCTAAATGAACCAGAGAAGAAATATTTCTTAAGCCATCACAGAGGTGGGTCGACAGGGCCTGTACATACAACGGATTGTTGGGAAGGAAATGACAAGTTTGCCAAACTATACGTTTATTGTTTGTATAGCGTCTACAGAAATCTTCAAGAACTTTGAAAATCATAGAATCTTCAGAGAAAATTCAAGATGAACCTTAATTTGTATTCGAAAAATGAAATATATGCTTTTCAATGTAGTACCGAGGTATAGTTTTAGTCGACCACAAAACAAATAGGCCTAGTATACTCTTGGAATAAAATTTGCATTATCTAAATTGAATTAAACCGACAACTAATTGAGCCTGGGAGTGTGAGTGTGGTGCTGTCCATAGTTTGATTTGTGACATTTAAGTACAATACTTTTTACCCAAGCCATTCCAGGAAAACCAATTAGGAACAAAATATCCAGACATTTTCATCACCATAGCATTGAAACCTCAAAAGAGAAAATAATAAAAATATAAAATTACTTTTATATACTTTTATTCGAACGCGTTCGCGACCTAGCATATTCGGACTACGGAAACGGAAGTTTATGGGTGTTTTATGGAGTAAAATTGATTTTTCATAATAAACACAAAATTTCATAATTTCTCTCCAAACCATTATGTAGAACTTAAAAAAATAAATAATTTAGTACATTAAATTGTTGTATGCCCAACGGTTACGGAGGTATAAAAAAATACTGTAAATTTAAAATTCCCATGTTATTCTTACGGAGAATAAATTTAAACTGTTGTAGTTTCCTTGTTTATGGATATATTTTAACCAAATTTGGACATTTGGTTTATTTTATACTAAGCTATCAACATAGCAATAAAAAACGCACCTCAATATCTTCCCTGTAGCAGCAAACCTAAGTACTTACTACAATTAATGTTATTTAAATCTAATTCTAATATATAAAATTCTCGTGTCACAGTGTTTGTCTGCAAACTCCTCCGGAACGACTTCACCGATCGTTATGAAATTTGGTGTGTAAATTCTGTAGGTATGCGAATCGGACGTAAACTATTTCCCGTTTCGAAATTCTTAAAAGGGCTCCGCCCCAGTGGCTCTGGAGTTTCCCATGTTAACCTTATGAGAAATGGAATTAATGAATCTTAACAGCTGTTTCAATTAAACAAGTTGGTTCTGTTCTATGATGTTCAATAGCATTAAAGTTACAAGGATTACCAACAGGGTGCAGCACTATTATTTCTTTTACATTTATGACAACAGCTAATTTGCAACCAAAAGGTGAGTGAGCGTAGCGAACGAACTTCAACCTGGAGGCGAGTTAGCGTAGCGAACGAGCTAACCTGAAGGCAAGTGAGCGCAGCGAACGAGCTCCAACCTAAAGGTGAGTGAGCGTAGCGAACGAGCTCCAACCCAAAGGTGAGTGAGCGTAGCGAACGAACTTCAACCTGGAGGCGAGTTAGCGTAGCGAACGAGCTAACCTGAAGGCAAGTGAGCGCAGCGAACGAGCTCCAACCTAAAGGTGAGTGAGCGTAGCGAACGAGCTCCAACCCAAAGGTGAGTGAGCGTAGCGAACGAACTTCAACCAGGACGTGATTGAGCGATGCGAACGAGATCATCTTGAAAATTAAACGTAACGGTACTTTCTTTCCATCGGTCTGTCTTAGGGGAAACCTATAACTTAGGCGATACGAAGTTCGCCGGGTCAGCTAGTCTATATATATAAAATACAATGTATGTATGTGTATTTGTTTGTTTGTTTGTCCTTTATGGACTCCGAAACCGCTCAACAGACTGTAATGAAACTTCCAGGCATTATTTAGCATTATTCAAGGATGGTTTGTGTGAAGTTTGGTGCAGACCCGTCAAAAGGGCTCCGCGCCAGTGGCTCTGGAGTTTCCCATGTTACCCTTTGAGTTCTCATATTTAAATGGAATTAAAGAATCTTAACAGCTGGTTCAACTAAACAATTTGATTCTGTGATGTTCAATAGCATTAAAAAGTTAATAGGTTTACCAACAGGGTGCAGCACTATTATTTTTTTAAATTTATGACAACAGCTAATTTGAAATCAAAAGTGAGTAAGCGTAGCGAACGAACTTCAACCTGGAGGCGAGTTAGCGTAGCGAACGAGCTAATCTGAAGGCAAGTGAGCGCAGCGAGCGAGCTCTAACCTAAAGGTGAGTGAGCGTAGCGCACGTACTTAAACCAGGACGTGATTGAACCATGCGAATGAGCTCATCTTGAAAATGAACGAGCATTTGACATAAAACCATTAGGACAGGACGACGTCTGTCGGGCCAGCTAGTAATGTATATAAGCTCAAAACATAGTGGCTAAAGTGCACAATACAGTTGCTTAAGTTCACAAGACAGTTGCCAAAGCACACAACACAGTTGCTAAAGCACACAACATAGTTGATAAAGCGCATAACATAGTTGCTAAAGTGCACAACACGGTTGCTAAAGTGCACAACACAGTTGCTAAAGCGCACAACATAGTTGCTAAAACGCACAACACAGTTGCTAAAGCGCACAATACAGTTGATATTTTGATACTGATGTAACACAGCCAATATTGAGGGTAGGGACGCTAATGGCTATTGACCCCATTACCTGGACATCACCAACAACAACGGCAGAAACTCTCCTCCGAGGACGCTGAATAATGATCATGTAATGTACACCAGGCCAGGCAGTGTTGAGTAATTTGAGGTTGATTACCTCTTAATTTATGAAGATAAATTTAGATCTAGATACTTCAGAGTATGATTAAATGCGTCTATCACGTACGTATAACAACATACAGAACTAGCAAATAACCAAGATCTCAAAATGTATACCTACTCTTTTTTCAGTAATGAAGTAATATAAAACATGTTAAATAGGTATGTTTTTCCATTGACATTGACAAAGAAGACAATTATGGGAAAACCTATGAAAACTTTAAAATTTGAATAATTAACTAATTCTTTGGGGCGATAAAGCTATCTATGATTAGGCTATATAGTGTTCTTTTCGTTCATACAGTTGCTAAACGTATACCAACAGTCACTTGATATCTTTATTGTTTCCATTTTTTGTCGATGACACTAAAAGATAACAAAGGAGGGTTCACTTGTTGGCTATTCCTAATTTACAGTTTGATATTTGAGTTTTAATTGTGTTCACGGAAGATTACACCATTGAGATCTTTGCTATGAGACCTTTGAGAAAAACTGAAATTTGTAGGTTATGTATATTACATGAAAATTCGAAAAAAATGCAAATTGACCCTATCTTTTGTGTTATATTTGTTTTGAAAGACACAAAATTGGCTTAAGAAAATCTAAATGAACTAAGATGATGATGAGGATTATGCAAATTTTAGTTTTTATTTCGTTTTTGACAGTGTGCCCAAACTATATCTAGAAAGTAAAAAGTCTATTATTTGAGTTGAATGAAAGTAAAGGGGTGTAAATCAAAAGTAACTCTCGGCGCTCCACCCACAATCCGTCCCTGAAAGCGAGACCCTAATGTTCTGTAAAGTAATTTTGGGTCATCTTCGCAATCCCGCTTAAGCGGTTTTTGTATTGTCTGAGCACTTAAAGCGATCTTTAAAACTTCATCTTTTTGTTTCAATTTTCTCCTTCTCGACTTAAATGTGCAAACTTTCAGAAGCTACGGTTTCTAACAGCAGTGGTTGTAAGTTTTTAAAACCAAATTGTGTTTTCAAATGGAATAAAAGAGTACCAATAGTTGATACATAATGGGTTAAAATGTTATAGTTATATCTATATGCAAACAATAAAGTTTTGAGTTGAGACACAGGGATGACTACGAACAATTTTAAAGGAAAAGGGATTGTTGGAACAAGACAAGGAGTTTCGACAAAACCCTGTCATATTTGTTATGCCTACGTGAAGAATATGCAACGTTAATTACGCAGACCATTATCTTCCTAAAATAACTCCAGCTGCAAAGCTAAAACACCTTGAAATATTTCGTAAGGCCGAAAAATTCACACATTCGAACCTCTATCAGTTGCATTTTAAAATAGTTGATTTATTGGATAACGATGTCACAAAACCAGATCGGCGTATTTATCTTGTCAAACCTGTTATTTGATACCTAGTAAATCGATTAAAATAGGAATCCCAACAGGACGAATAAAACGGTCAAGAGCAACCTCGTGGATTAGTTTCATCAATGGCTGATCCGAATTGAGAGATGTGGATTCCAGTCGACACCTTCGAGGTAACATTCAATCGTTCCTTCATACGAACGTCTTTCTAAAAGCTGTATTCTCATTTAAACTTTCGTACAGATTTTGGTGGAGCGAGTTCTTCAATGCAGATAAAGTTCTTACTGAAGAGACCTACCCTTTTTGCTACATAGGTGGGCCTCTTGTTTAAAGTGGATTCCAAACCACCGGTAATGATATTATGCCATTGCGAAAAGCTATTGGTAATTAGAAGGATTTTAACTCGATATTTTCATTTTAGTTTGTGGGAGGATTCGAGCCAAGATTATAATATAGTTTAAAGCCACTGTAGAATGGAAGTATTTAAATCCGAATCTACAGGAGAGATTTCGCGTTCAAACCTTAAAAGCTGGGCTAGGACCGCCATGTGTTTTCATCGTATAAAATACAGAAAGGATTTCTTATACCGGGTGTCCCACGAAGGGGTTTAAACGTTTGATTTTATATTACGTGCCCATTCATGCACCAAACTTTTTTAAACTTTACACAGTTTACAAAGTAGGTTCTAAAAATATTCTGGAAAAATTTCAACTCCCTAACCTTAGTAGAAACAAAATGGTGGCATATTGACAAATTTACCAATGTGCTTTTTATAAAAACTACTTTCATGATTTATAATTAGTCATTTATTTATTATTATTATTTATTAGTTAGCCTATTTGATTTATTTTTAGTTTTCCACTAGGCTATGTTCTAGTTTTTTTTATTTGAAAGTCATATTGCCCTGGAAAGTAACAATACAAATATTTTATAAAACCAAAAATACCTTTTTTAATGTTTTTAAAGTAAAGTTTTTCAATATGCCGCCATTTTTTTCTACTAAGGTTAGGGAATTGAAATTTTTTCAGAATATTTGTTAGAACCTACTTTGTAAACTGTGTAAAGTTTCAAAAAGTTCGGTGCATGAATGGGCACGTAATATAAAATCAAACGTTTAAACCCCTTCGTGGGACACCCTATATAAAGCACCATTCAGTTAGCATTTTGAAGCGGTTAAGATAAATCATTTAGCCATATTTTTTAATGTAACACAAAATAAACAAAATGTGATGTAACTGGTTATGACATTGATCATGGTATTCATGTCGTATTCTTAGTTGAATGTGTGGAACCTTTACTGGGAAGAATAAGTAAACGGGGATAATAAAACTAGACAATTCAATGTCGCATGTAGAGGATAAAACTCAATATTTTCATATAGAGTCTTTTAAAAACTTGCGAACAAACGACATTTAAAAATCCATAATACAAATTAACAACCCACATTCCCATATCTCATTTTAGTCCTTTTTAGTCCCCCTATTCTTTATATCCCCAAACAGCAAGCCTATTAAAAGGTCCTAAAAATTTTTTTAGAGCATATAATTACAGTTAGTTGTTCGACCTTACTATTGTTATTGTAATTCAATGAGGTCGAAGGTTCAAATTATACACAAAGTGAAATGTTCACAATAGCACAATACCAATAATTCCAACTAAAAAGTAAAAACACAAACCTAAAAAGAACGACCACTTTGACCATACATTTTTATCATACTCGTGTTTATACGTTTACGTTCAGGAACTACATTTATAGCGCACTATAAACGTGTGCGATAGTTTGTGGATGTTATATAATTCCACAGTGTCTACGTTATGCTTGGCCACGTATGCTGTTGTTTACAGTCGCGAGGCACGAGCTGACTTTAAACACTTACATCTTGAGACGTCACGAGCTAAACCCCCTTCAGCGTTATATTTTATATTGGTAGGGGAAAATATTTTAAATTGTTTTCGCAAAGTATTAAAAAACGATTCCTAACTAGACCAAAGTGACTTTTTGATAAGGATACTTAAAGTTTATCAGGTACTATACTTTAGTAGACTTAAACTAGAAGGGACATTTTCAAATCTTTTAAAAGTGACGCTTTTGCAATACGGTACGTTTTTAAGGGTGCTTCTAAAAATAAATTTAATAAAATAATATACTTTTAGGATGTTACAGTTGATAACAAAACAGGGAATAAACATGTTTTTAATATCTTTAATTTGATCAGAATTTCAGTAAATCCGTTATTATGATCTACAATTAGGTTTCAGCCAACAATGAAATCAGCTGCTTTTAGCGAGCGGGAATGGCCATCGAGAATGAAACATGAAGAAATAAGCTATTTGGCGTACTGTTTACAGGTTTGGCAATGTAGTCATTTCCATACAGTGGCAGGAAAAATAAATTAAGCAAACCTCATAAAAAAGCAAAGCAATAAACAAAGATCTGAGGTCATGCTAGTCGAACTGCCAGTTTGCCTCACCCAGTAAGATTAGACACGATTTGTAGACTGAACTATTATAGCGACGGGAATGACAACGATAATCCGACGGACGTGGAAACTTGGAATAGCAAATGTAAAATCTGGCCACACACGATCGAATGTTATGCCATAATACCAGCTGTCCAAGATACGACAAAACTTCCAAGAATGATCGTACAGGTAATGTATCGCAAAATCTATATATTTAATACACAGTTGTAACACTGTTTTCTCAGTAATTACTGAACCGATCCACAAGATCTATGTGTCAAATTAAAGGGGATGATACATAGATTTGCTGAACTTCATTAGAATTCACGTTTTTTCTAAGGGTTAAGACCTACAGCCCTTCAAAGGTTGAGTCAATACAATTCTTTATAATTTACAGCTTATATTTAATAATTATTGTAAATCATATGTCAGCTGTTTAATGTTTGTTAGATTTGTTATTATTTTTATAACCTTACTTTCAGTATGTAATTATTAATCTAGGAGTTCCTGTACACACGATTTTAAACAAGGAAAAGTGAATTTGTTAAAGTTGTATACCACAACGTATTATTTGTAAATGTATATGAACATTATTTGTATTTTTTAGTGTCAATTTTGTATTTTCGAATAATGTGTTAGTTTTCCTGCAAAAATGTTGCTGAAAGTGTTTCTGAAGGAATGTGTTGATTGAGTTTTCAAGGAAAAGTATATTTGTTAAAGTTGTATACCGCAACGTATTATTTGTAAATTTATATGAACATTATTTGTACTTTTTAGTGTCAATGTTGTATTTTCGAATAATGTGTTAGTTTTCCTGCGAAAGTGTTGCTGAAAGTGTTTCTGAAGGAAAGTGTTGATTGAGCTTATGTTTGAGTATGGGACATGAAATTATACCCATAGCAGGGGACGGAAACTGTTTGTTTCGATCAATATCATTATTTATTCTATACGGCCACCAGAACAATCATAGGGAAATCCGTTTGAAATTTGTCCAGAAAATTGTTGAAGAGTGGGAAAAATACAAAAATTTTATCGTAGGCGATGAGTCTTACTCAACATCAGTGTTTGACCGTCACCAATACCATACTTTACTTTCCCGAGATGGCGAGTACGCTGGATACGTGGAACTGCAATGTATCAGTGAGCTATACCCTAACTATTTATTTCGAGTACACAGGGAAGTTGCTGAAGAAACTGTGACTTATGACATTGGTTCTGGCGAAGAAGTGTGTGACTTATGTTTAGTGGCAATGTTGACTCGGGTTATTACAGTGTTATAAAACTTTCTCATAATACCCAGGATGAAAAAAAGTACAAAAAGAAAAAGAAAATGTAAAAAGTCATTAACTGGGCGTAAAGAGACAAACAGAACAAAAACACGCGTAGAAAACCATCGATCTAAAAAAGTAAAGAGCAGTGATAGTGTAAAATGTGCCCTGGAAGTTCCTAAAAAAAAAAACACCGACTCTTTTTAATTGGGATCATTAAATTGGATTTGTCACTACTGCAAATCTTTGAATTTCGAGTCAGAACAGACTAACAGGGACACAAATGCATTCTCCTTATGTTGTCACAAGGGGAAGGTAAAATTAGCCCCTTATCAACATTCGGAGTTTATGGAGAATCTTATCAACGGGACTACTGTACATCAAATGTAAAAGAAACAAAAAAACGATCAAGAAACTATTTGAATAATATAAGATCATACAACTCAGCTTTTGCTATGGAGAGTTCTGAGTCTCACTTAGATGAATCAACATCTGGTGGTAAGATCCATGACTCCTTTTACCATCGGATTGGACCGTTAATACCCTCTACATTGAACCAAAGTATGCCCAACTCTATATATACGACGTAAACACCGCTGTTACTCACAGAATGGGTCAAAGGTCCAATGTGAAATGCGACCAACTGCTGATGCATGATTTAAGTGAATATCTTTATTCCATCAATCCCTTCATATCTTCATTTAGAACTATGACAGATATGTGTTGTAAATATGACTCTGAAATTCTTATGCATATAGTGGAAAGACAAACTGTGTGACAGGAGACGCTACAATGATGCCGTTCAAACAGATGTGGCTGTTATATTCCGGTCAGAAGATGGTGCACCCCCTGGTGAGAGAAACTTAAGAGTATATTCAAGATCTAATGGTGTTCGTAAAATTTCTGTGATTTAGCCATCTTTAGACCCATTGGCCTATCCTCTGTTGTTCCCATATGGTGACTTTGGATGGAAACCCCAAACAGAACATTACCGTTGTAGTGTAAATCAACGTAAAAAAACTACATTACTGCAGTACGCATCCTATCGGCTTGCGATTCGTCCAGATTTCAGCCTATTGCATAGATCACAAAAACTCTACCTGCAATGGACAGTGGACATGTATTGTAGGATTGAGGGCACACGTTTAAACTATATTCGTTTCAATCAAAACAGCCTACGTGCTGATCTTTATCTGAATATTGCTGACTTTGTGCACAAAAGAAGTGGTCTTCAGGACGATGCTGTTGGAAATCAAATAATATTGCCTTATTCATTTATTGGATCTCCACGGAATATGCATCAACATTTTTTATTGCTGACATTATTCCCGTGGCGAAGCACGGGCTGTTAACTAGTTTGTTCATAAACTATGCTATACAGTTTAATGAGTACAAATAGTGTATCGGTTTTTTCATACTATTTGTATTTATTAATTTTTCTCTTAAATAAACTGTCTTGTTGTTATCTAAAATGCATCTTTTGTAAGACATTAATTATTGATAACCTACTATGAACAGGGTTGAAATTAGGAACGGATTTAAAGAATAACATTTAACCTTTTGGCTACAACCTTTGACTATTAATCCAATAGTCAATGCTACAACTAACTACTTCAATAGGAAATGGAACTACGAACAATGGATTGTTAACTACTGAACAAAAAATTAGTTAAGTTGATTGAGAAACCGTGCGGTTCAAAAGGTGACGAGCCTAATCACCATCTTCGCCATCTTCAACCACGAGTCATCAACGAAATCGGTACAATCACCACAAGAGGGATAATTACTAAGCATACTGACATTAGAGACTGTTTTGAAATAGGCCAAGTTTTAAAATAAAATTGGGTTCTTAATTGTTTGGCAAACCTACTTTGATTTAATAATCAAATTAGATTCCTGCAAAACGAAGATGATTGAAGATAATACTTTTTTTCTTTGGAATATAACCAGTTAAAATTTTCTACCGATCATTTTATTCATCCCTGGATGCATATTTCGTCAAAGACGCACCCAGCACAGTCTAGATCTATAAGATGGGCGGACAGTTTCAATGGAGGACTATAGTTGAGCTATGGCAGGCCGGGGGCTACGCCATTTCTCCCAAGATAGCCGTTCCATCACTTGTCAGAGCGTCTCCCCAGCTCAGGTGCTTTATTGGCCCAACGGTAATGATAGGCGTTTATGAAAATTCTCCTCTCTGATGCATGAGAAGTTGAAGTACGTGTTTGATTTTCAACTTGACTAAAAAACATTATAATTCGAGTATTATTTTTACGTTCATTGAAGCAAAATGTTGTTGAAATTAATGGTTTTTGGAAAATTCTTCATTTTGACTGATTCATGTGCATTATGATGATGTTTAAAGTTTGTGATGGCTTTTCAAATTGACTGTTATGGTCAATAATCGATGGAGATATTATAATTCGTGTATTCTTTTTACCTTTATCGTTACCATTAATCTTGTTGAAATGGAAGAATTTAGATTACTCGGGAGAAACTAACAAATAACACAGTAGGATAAATAGACTTCCGAGTGTATAACAACATTCCTAGTTGAAAACTGCAATTGTTAATGCAACTGGATTTAAAAAAATTATTGTTTCTATGGTCTAATATTTTTGTTGGCTTAGAACGCATGCTAATGATTATTTGCGACGTATTTTGCAATTTAAATAAGCTGTTTTACTCGTTAAATTATTAAAATATTAATGTGAATAGAGGCATAATATAGTTTACCACATTGTAAAAATCTACCACTGGAACATATTACCATAGGTAAATAGAGTTAAATTTTTAATTAAAATTTAATTCTATTCTTCCATGATATTAATCTTGATCTTTATAAAAATATACCATTCCTATACAAACTGAGCAGACTGAAGTATAGTTATTTAAAATCTGTACCAATAAATATTAATATAATACTCTAACAATGTAAATATATGTTGATCTTAAAAAACTATGCAAACTTAATTCAGTCAAATACTCTTTTACATCATTAAATACAAAATATTTCTATGTTTCGATCTTAGTCAAGAAATACTTAAACTACCGCTAAATTTGCCTCGATTTCAGTATATAATACAAACATTTAAAGTGGATTTCTTTAAGTCTACTGCGGAATATTTAAAAAAGTGTCTTTGTAAGGCGAATACCACTTTCACAAGGTGGAAGGATGGTAATTTCACGACTGGCTTCAGAAACCCTGGTGATGAACGGGCCGGACTTTCCAAGTATTTGCGCATAAATAACTTCCCTCGCTCGACCACTGAAAAAGACACCCTTCTCGCACTTGGCGACCTGTTTTTGGAGTTTTCTAATATAATTTTACTGTAGTTAAAAGTTACTTGAGTAGTAATTCTTATTTCCTTCGTATATAGAACCACGATTAGATTTTTTGCATTTATCAACACATAAAAACTTCCGATTGAGAGGTATTTAATCAAAGGTGAGGACTTGTGAATTATTATATGGATTGGCGTCGGTCGTCCTACAATGACGTTTACATACTGCTACGTTAGTAAGCAACGAAGTTTTTATCGGTATAAGGATATGTTTAAAATAATAATAAAAAATACCTATGAAGTGTGACAGGCACTGCCATATCTATGATGAATGTGTTTATATAATCTAGTGTTATTTTAAAATCCATTATAACTTGTACAACGTGAAAACTTAGAGAGCTAACCAAAAATAACCAACTTTTAGTCCCATTAGATTCAGGTTAGCTGCTACAAAAACACTCAGAATCGATCTGTCATTAAAGTTATCAATTTCATGAATATACTCGTATTTGAATAAACAATATATTATTTAGGGGTTAATCTACCCCAAATTAAATAACATGGAAGGTAACGTACTGCGTAAACACTCATTATTTTTCGGAGCCCGGTTCAAATGATTTAGTTTTCCTAATGACAAAGATCAAGTACCATTTCATTTTTGCACAGCATTACAAAGACGTTCTATTCCTAAACAACACGAGCTTTCAAAGACGTTTAACGCGTTTATCGTTGTTTACTTGATGGTACATTGCATCATAATACTCGAGGGATCTTCATCTTAAACAGTTTTCCTTTATGAAACAGAATATGTAAGTGCAAAAGGTTTATGTAGCTTAGAATATCTTTGAGAAGCCAACGATAATAGTTTATTTATATTTATAATAATTGCCTTCAATAATTATAAACTGTGTTTTTTATACACCTAAATGTAATTTATATGACAATCTAAATTACAGAGAAGAGATTAAAATGTACTATGTCCAGCTATTACATTATTGTCAACCAAGTCCTATGGAACAATTACTTGTGAAAATAAGGATAATTCATTAAATCGTATACAAAAAGTGTCTTTTAAAAATGTGTAGGCTTAATGTATTTCGGTATGTTGTCAAATAGTTCATTGATTTTTGTTAATTTTTATTAATTTTGTAAATATTTGATTCGTTATTAATAGTGCAGTTTAAAACAAAATTCAGGAATGTTATGATAATTTGATTTTATATGGAAAGTTGTTTTGGAAATCTAATTAGAACTTAAAAGACCGTTGTAAATAGCTATTGTAACATATTTTGTATTCATCATCTTTAATATTATTACAGTGTGAGTGTGGTTACGTCAATAGTGACAGAAGTGGTTTATTTTTATTTTATGCGGATATTATTACAAACTCAGATAATAAATAATAGAACCAATATATCTATTCAGGGTTTTAATTTTATCAGACTTTTTCAAACTGCACCCCTTTAACGTGAGCCTTAGTCAACGTGTCCTCAAGTCAACGAATCATAAAAAAAGTAAATAACAATAACCAAAATTATTGTTATGGAACAGTTACTCTAGGTTTGCATTAGAAAGCCATATCCTTCTCAGTGGATATAGTGCTTGCTCACCTAGTAATTAGGTCCCGAAAAAACTTTCTTTGATCATTGAAATTTTCATAAAGGGTTCGCGCTAAAGAACTGGACGGTCTTAGCCAGTATCATCCTGAAATCAAAATGTACTCCCTGGTGTGTCAGTGGTATATGTAATATAATCTAATTATGAATATATTACAATAATATATTTTGTTTAGTAAAAATATATTCAATATTCATTCCGGAATTATCGAAGGTAAACAATAGTCTGACGGGAGAAGTTGCCAAATTGTATAGTCAAGGCTATTAGAGGAAAGACCCCTCTCGCCACTCCCTCCACTACTTCTTCACTAATTGATTCTGCCTGCCCCCATATCGAAATTATCCCATTATTACTCTTACAAATGAACCTCCGACCTATCGATAACCTGCCTAGTCGACCAGGAAATTACACAGAATAAAAAAAAGTTGCTTGAAACGGTAAATTAAAGCTATGTTCATTTTTGGAATTTTTAAATGGAAATACCTGTAAAATAATACAAAACGTGAAGGTTATATTTTGATCAATACATGTTCTCAATCAATACACAAGGCCACGTTTAAGAGACTATCAGGTGTTTATTGATGTTTGACACATCGTGTATTCATTGACTCATTTACAAGTACATACAGTAAACACGCTCTAAGTTTACACCTTTTTGCAATCAGAGTGGTATATTTTTACAACTTAAAACATGTTTTACGTAAGTAGCATAAATAAAATTATCGTATTGTCTTCGTTTACTATGAACTAAAATCGAAAATATGTCTCTGCCTCTTTCTGAAACATGATTACAATCCTTTTCAGTATTAAAAACTACACTGAGCAGCAGTGACTACTAAATGCTACTAACCAGCATCTTTGTTGCATTTTAGCAATGTTAGCACCTCTTTAGCACCTTGCCTTAGGTCATGTCAAGCAGCAACAGCTGTTTTAGCACCTGCGAATGCCACATTGCACCTGCCTGCATAGTTTATCTGCAACTTGCAGACTTGCAGGTAAAAACCCGTCCGGCGGGCCCGGATGAATTTGTGTCCTCTCCGACGCCGGAACCTGACGATTTATAGTCCTGTCGAGATCGAGTACGTTAAATCATTTTTGGCGATCTGGTTTTAATTGGGGAAATAATTTAAGTAATCGCGGAGAACGAGATTGCCGTTTCAAAACTGCGCTGTAATTAAAGTTATATAAAGAAGGGTTTAAAGTAATTTTACCAATTTACGAACTTAAAATCGTACTATCCTGTAAACTAACTTTCTAAGACGCGGTTCTAATTTTTTGTTTGCTTACACTCCAGGTAAATCCATTCAGTATAATCGTCTAAAGGTTAAATTATGTACACGTTTGCTATATTACATCGTGGAATAGTTTAAGATTCCCACTAACCGGAGATCTATCTTACAAGTAATACTAAAAATAAGTTTGAGAAATCAAACAAAACAAATAAAATAGGAGATAACATGTTTTGAATTAGTATTTTATGTTTGGCGAGCCTAACGGATGTTTGAGTTGGCTAAATATTTATTTCCTAAACTATTCGAAAAATATCTGAAATTATCTTTTTTAAATATGAAAAACCGAGTCTGTACCATTGCATAAATTATTGTATACATCCAGCAAAATGTACAAAGATTTTTTTTGAAAGTAGAAAAACCAAAACGTTTTTAATGGATGGGAAATTTATAAATAGTTTTCTATACATCACTACCGACTCCACCACCGTTTAGATATACAGCGAACACATTGACAGCCCCTATAACTATAACCATATTCAACAATATTTTGATGCAATCCCGCGTCCCTGTTGCATACCAATAGTTTCGTGCAGTCTTTGTCAATATCCATTGTAAAACACTGCGACAAATACGGCAAATGATCAGATGGTTGAGCGCAGCGATGCAGCAAGAGTTCACGATTTGGAGTCGTGAGTGCGCCACCCGCGCTCCCGCCAGTTTCCCAGCTGATTTGCAACAATTACCAGCTGTTTGTTGTAAAATACGGTGGCAAATCATCCACGTCAGTTTTGTGATGGATCTCTTTTACGTGACCCTGAGATTTAGAATTCTTAGCGTGATTTTAGTCATTTCTTTGATGTTCATTGTTGGTGATGGGTAGTTAAAGTTGTACATAGGTTTATTGCGGCCATTTTCCATCACAATGGTAAAAAACAATACACAACGTTTCAGATATAATGATTTTAGTATTGCAACTGTTAAAGGTTTTACTGATGAGTCATAAGATTCGAGAGAATTTGAGTGGAGGGACTGAACTAGCTAAAAACAGTTTTGGCTACTATATGGTATTTTAAGGTCAGGCACGTAGAAGTTCAAAATTTTGAGGGGGGACATTAGAAGTAAATATTTTTTTTCTCCATGACCATCAAAGAAACTTCACTTTATTCACGTATGCGGTATTTTAATTTACTTAGTTTATACTTGATGAAGCTGATTGGGTAAAACAAGGAGATTTAATTACCAAAGGTGGGGGTTTCCGTTATCTTCAATATTCACAAGTCAAATAAAAAAAATCAACTCGGTAACACTTTAAGAGATACAATTTAAATTCTATTTGTATTTCTATTTCTAATTAGCCTACGCATTGAAGGGGCGATTAACTGTTTCAACTTTTGAGTGTTAGTTCTATAATTTTTGTTTGAACTTTTAGTAAAGAAGATAAAGACACATTATTATCTTCGGAGTCTTTCCCATCATCGCCTACTAGTAGTTGCAAAGCGCAAAAAGAGCATTTATAATTTAATAACATACTATAAATTTTTTTTATAGCTGGCTTAACAAATTCTACTTAGTGTAAAAAACATTTCTTAAGTCACAATCGATGAAACAAACAGAGTTTTCACACAAAACCAGGCCCGAGTATTGTTCACCAAACCATTGTAACTCTCCAATGTAAATCACAACAGGGCTCAAAACATGCAGAACAATGTCCGTTTGGACCAGGCTAAGTTCTTGACCCATTTAGTGGTTAAAATCAGCAACCAGCTGTACGTCAACATTCAAGTGGACTACATAGTGTTGTGTATTTCATCTCAAGTGTGCGTGTGTGCGTGTTTTGTGTATGTACAGTACGTGTAGACGATGACGTAACAGTACAAGACTAAGTAGTGCAGCAAAACAAATCGTTGACCCAAAAGACAAGATTTTGTGTTAAAATAGTATTTAAAACTACCGCTGTCACATTATTATTTAAATATTAAATTAGTCATGGATAAAACACTTTTTTACACTACTACTGCGTATAGTGAGTAGTCAATAAACATATTTATCATCTTTAAGTTTAGCATAGAATTCCCAAAAGAAACAAAAAAATTCGTCAAATGAATGGGGTAAATCGGAAAACAGTCAAAGGAAAACTCTGAACACACCTTCATAAACCAAAATACTTAAAATATTGTAATTTACTAACAACTATTGTATATTTTAAACAAGTTACTTTCGAAAATATATTTGTTTTAAATATGATATCACACTAGTTTTGGCAAAAGAATTACAGTATCCGTGAAAGGTATCAATGGTTGAAAAAAACACGTCAGTCAAAAACGTAATCAGTTTATATACAAAATAATACTCTACACATAATTTCCATTACTTTATGCCATTTTTTTCTGGCTCGTAATACATATCTATATATTAATAGGCAAGCATGTTTCTTTAAAACCTTTTTTCTCAGCTCGTGTGCATCGTAGGGAAAATCTACGCATACCGTTGGAAAGCTATTTTCCTGTAGGTGTGCAGAATCCCTTTACAAATTTAAATAGGCTCAAAGATAAGCACAAAAAATAAGTTTAAAAGTTGTAAAAAATTAACATGGATCTTATGCGTTGCTATGCTGGTTACGAAATAACAACGAAATATAAACAGAAAATCAAAACAAATGGAGGAAACTCCAATCACATGTTTTATTTACAGTGTGGGGTGAAAATAGTTAAGTGAGTACATTACATATTTTTGGTCGAGTTTCGACCACTGGACATTACTCGTACTTATTTAATACGCAAGCAGGATTTTTGTGACAATTACTCCTCCGAAACTACTGAACCGATTGACATGTTTTTGGTGTCATTGGAAAGAGCGTAACGTGAAGTTGTGCAGGAAACTTTCTTTTTAGGGAAATAATTAGAGAGTGAGGCCCTGGCGCCCTTTAAAGTTTCGTATTTCTCCATAAGATTAACATGGGAAACAAAGATTGTTATGAAATTCCAGCTGTTGTTAGAAATCAAAAGTGAGAAGAAGAGCATGTTAATTGTAAACAGTCAATACGTTTGCTAATTTAACAGTTTGCTACAAATATTTGTTGACTTGGTTGAAATTCGTTTTAAATTAACGCCTGTAATACTTATCAATTGCTCGAATTCGAGCAACAGGGACACTAGTTTTATTTTAAATTATAACTTCTATTGCCAAAACTGCATTTCTACCTTTTTACAATGTTTCTATACGTGATATGAGAAGTAGAACAATATTATTTTAAACAGCAAATTGAAATAATATATCGAATAAAAAGAATTCACCTCAAATTAATCTTTTTGGTGTGACATTTTTAACAAACAATTTCATTAAGGACTAGCAAATTTTCAAAGGCAATTTTAGTAAATTTATTCGCAAAGTTATTTTAATATTAGTCATAGAGCGTTTAAACCAGTAGCTATAAATTCGCTATTTTCCTAAAGTATATTTTCTTTTGAAAATATATTGCGGAGTAGGAAATACATCAATTGAATTGGCGGTGACCTACTTCATCTCGTTTTACTTATGTTTTATTTAGTATCAGGTAAAGTTCGCCTTACTTAAAGAAAATGTACTACAAGTATAAAACCACACTTCAATTCTTCACATATCTCTAAGCTTACACGGAATTTACTGAGTTTATTTGCAAATCAACGGTAAATATACAAGATACAGTAATTAATTTTGTTTATGAATACCTCAATTATTTGTGTACATACAAATTTTAATGTTTAAATTAAATTTTAAAATAACAACTTCATATTGTTTTCAGAGGCCTTTATATTAAGATATTCGTAGCCATGTTTGAATGTGTAGCTAGATTTTATAATTATTAACGGAAACATGAACTTTTATGATGTATTAGAATTTCAAACAACATTTTTAATCAGTTTAGTTATTTACTGTGCTCAATAGTTGTACCTGAACCTGTATATGTTTTAGATATATGATCCTGGTATGGTTTCTGTAAGATAGTTGTAGATATTGTGTCCGTTTCCATTTTTATAAATGTGTAGAGAAACCTATTGAGCGGGCTTATATAGAAACGTTTGGGTTGAATTACACATAAATAAAAAAATTACAAATTACAAGCTAAATATATGTCATCTATCGAAGTACAGTTTGAACTAAACGAAGTAATAGACGTTACAAAAATAGATTTTTGATAAGTTAAAAGAGTATAATCCTAATGGCAAAAAGGTCAAAAAGGCGAAAAATGTTGTGAACAATCCAAATCTACCAGGAAACAATCAGCAACAACTGAATTTCCACGAACAAATTTCAAAATGTAAACAGTAGTAAACAAAAGTATACTAATTCCCTTTTTTAAGTTTGGAGAAGTTGTATGAATGGTTCCTAGTCCCAGTGACTTTTGCATTTTGACTAAATCCATTGGTTACACCCATTCTTATATATTTTATTTTTACCTTATTTATCCTCTTTTAACTTTTAATTTTTTCATAAGGTTTTAATTTATCTGCTGTGGCTCCCTGGTGAAATTGTTTTCCTTTGTAATTATGTATTGGTAATGTAGAGTAGTATAAGGCATTTTAAATAGATTATAAGTTGAATGAACTTCAAAGATTCTGTAGTAATGGACTGATACAACTTGTTCCCCACGCACAGGCTATGCATATGTGGGGACCATCCTTTTTATGAAATTATAATTTTTGTCACATATTTTTGTGAGGAATAAATGATTTTCTTTATATGATTTGATAGGTAATGGTGATGTAGGTACACGAATACCACCTGCATTTTTAAGTAAATTATTAAATGCTATTTCTTTCTTGTGCATCATAAATTACATTTCTTCGCGGCAGGTGGTGGTGGAGAATTTGCTGACAAATAAAACTTAAAATTACCTTAATTTTTTCTGTATTTACTTTTTAGTTAGTTTGGGCCAAATTTCACTTTCATCTTGGCAGGGTCATCTTCATAGGGGGGCACGAGCCAACGCACTTACCTGTTGCTAGGCTACCGATCTCGAGGACAATCAAATTGTACCAAACATCGTCTACTTAGTTTTCCTCCCCCTCCGGACCCCCCCCCTCCTGGGGGACCGACAAGACTTATACATCGGTTATGTGATTTTGTTATCGTATCAGTCGGGATTCCTTTTGGTACCAAATACGACGGAAATTACATATTTGCTAGGTATTTTTACGAGTGGGGCGTTCACCTTGAATAAGTCTACAGTCTTGGTTCTATACTTTTATTTTCTCAACATTGTCGTGGTGTTGATTACACCACAGAATAAAAATCAAGACAATTCCAATCGCTCTGCGGTTACACATTTTATAGAGTTTTACCTTGATTGGTATTGACTTTAAAACAGTTGTAAGAAATACAAAAAATACTAACTTAGAAAAAAATAATAACAGTTTTATAATTTTGAGAAAATTCGCCATCCATCGAGCTGATACAGGCTTCATTTTAAATTATTTTTAAATTGTTTGCACTTGAAAATAAAGCTTGTTAATTTTTACGCATTTTCAAATTTCAGCTTAGGGTGCACTTACAAATTGTAATTGTTTGTTGAAGAATCCTTTGAAAATAATCATCGAGAATTTCACTAAATTACAAATATTTAGCTATTCAGTTTCTTTTGTAAACGTCTCCACTACAATAACTATCCAAATTTCTACAACTACTTTGCAATAAAATAATACTGAAAACCTGAACAAAAACACAATACTTACAACAACTAGCCATACGACCAACGTCTGCTTACCTGAAATCAAAATAATATTTGTTAACACATTTTATAAAGAACAAACTATACGTTAAACATAGTCCTGCTATCTCAGTATAAAAAACAGTTACAAATTTTACTACACAGAAAGTACTTGTTATAAAGGAAATATAGGATTTGTAGAGTAGAATATACCACACAACTTTTCCAAAAAAGGAATTGGCCAAAAGATAAAAACTAATAATGCTCGTTCAAGGAAGGAAGAAGGTAAATTAAAAGGCTTTCGCCGCCAGGGACAAAAATTGGTCAACACATGGTTCCTTCCCCTTTTTAGAAACGGAGATTTGACTTCATTTGATTTGGTGTTGAAAATAGTTTAAAGTGAGCGTTTACTGCCTAAAACATACGTTTTTACTTCACAAATCATACTTAATATGGATCATGTTGGTGACACATTGCGTGTAATAAACAAAACAAACAAACGGACTAACGCCAAATAATTGTTTAATGGCACGACTGAATCATTGCATTAGCTGTGCAACTACAGATTCGATACGGTAATTTTCTCTTATGAGAATATCCCTAAGAGTTTTCTTTTTGCCGTTTTTAAATAACAGGTATGGATTGGAATCGCTAAAGGTTTGACTGAATTTTACTAGAGAGTGTGTTCTAAAGTACATACAATGATTTTACTTGAGAGACCTATATTTTTTTCTCCCCAATTAGATAGACCTACAAGCTTGATGTAGGTTCCAAACCTTTTGGCCAATATGGCGTTATCTTATGGTAAAAACCATTCGTGATATTTGGGCATCCAGGAAAATAGCCTTGAGCACATCACCTCACGAATTATAAACTAAATTTATAAATCAAAATAAAATAACACTGGTGTAAATTTGAAAAGCTTTTTACCAATAGTATACAATTGTTAATTGAATAATTTTATGCCTTGATCCATTGAGTTATTGGTACAAAATCTTTTATAGAAGGTGAAGTTGTATTGTCAAAAAATTAAGGACAAAATAAACATTTACATTATTTTATAAGCATTGAATTAGAATGCCTCCTGTAAACAGCATTAAATGATAGCCATTTACAGCCAAGCGATGATCGTTTTAATTCTATTCCATTCTGTCCTTTCAATCTCAGAGGCAAAGTTCAATTAAAAAGCCGATCATGTTGTTATCAGACGCACGTAAACCTTCAGTTCCGTTTACTGGGTATTTATAGATAACTGTGTTATGCAGCAATGAATTGCAATAACGTAAAAATTACATTTCCAAGGAAAATTAACTGGGGAAATATTTATATATTTTACCCAATTAAAACTAATTTATATCTTGCCTTCTCGAGTAGGAATTACGATACAATTATTTCATTTAACATTAAACAACATCCACAGGAATTGTTGAGTTGAGTATATTATTTTAGCATGATCCTTTTATTTATTTTTAGATTTTAGAGCTTGACAAGGCCAGTGGCTCCTTAAATCAAGGTACTATAAATAACAAAACTACCATATTTGACTAAGAAAAAAAGCATGCATGCCTTAAACTGTAAAGAATGAATGACAGGAAGTCATTCAACACTAGTGCGATTGAGCTCTAGAAAAAGCTCTTAGTTTGTTATTACTTAATTTACAAACGATTCTGGATAAAATATTTCAGATTGTAATTTTTGTCCATGGATATTTACAGCTTTCATATTCGTTTGATCAATGCACGCAATTTTTTTAACTGCAAACTTAAAAAAATTTTCTAAATATGTACTTGGTATGAACTAGCGGATCTGTCATTTTCTCAACGTGCTCTACCTGGAAGACACGGAATCAGAAGCACATGGAATCAGGTAATAACGCCGACACGCTAAGTGATTGTCCTGATACGTCAAATATTTAGACATAACGGTAACGTTAACTATTATGTAGGCTATTAACGTCACATTAAGTATTTAGAACATTAGATTAGGTACCGATGAAGTATACGATAAAATCTTAATATTTCGAAAACTAAATCAGTATAAATCATGAGAAATGTGCCATTGAGATGCAGTACGAGACTTAGCTAACTTTGCACACAGCACATAAAAGGCGGTAAATCGTTTATAAGGAGTCAGACACCATTTTGAGAGTCGTTTAAGTCGAACTATAAAGTAACCAATCTTAGTTATATTCGGCGATACAATAACCATCAATAGTTTAATAATGTGGTGATGCTATGTTTGAACTTTAGTCTCTTGGAGTTAAGTCCTTCCACTAGAAGAAATACGAGACCATCGCTAGGTATTCGTAAACACATATCTGCTTAGAAGGTGTAAGCTATTAGCCTATTACACAGATTATGATCATTACTTTTCATAACAATTCTTACTCAACATTATTCAATGTTTAACTTATTGGGGTTTGTTTGATTCACGGCCTCGCCACTACATAAATCAAAGATGTTTGCGGAACACTTGTGTAAATCGACTTAACCTAATCATTGCAATAGTTGTGCAACTAAAGATTTGATACGGTAATTTTCTCTGATAATAACACTCCTTAGAGCTATCTTTTTGATATTTTAAAATAACGGATATAGATTGGAATGGAAATAAGTGAGTCTGAATTTTATTAGAGTGAGTTCTAAAGTACAGGCAGTAGTATAGTACTTACTTAAGTGACCTATCGTATTTGCTCTCCAATTAGATATACCTACACGCTTTATGTAGGTTCTTAACTCTCTGGCATATATGGCGTTATTATATGATAAAAGCAATTCTTGGAATTCCGACCTCCAGAATGTCCAGTATTAGTCTTGTGCTACCAATTAAATTTATAGATCGAAATAAAATTACGCTTCTGTAAATCCTACTAATACTAGGATTGCTTTCATAGCAGTGAAAGCCAGTTGAGCAATCATGTTTCATGGTTTTCAATAAAGCAATAAAATAATGCAAAAGTATTGATATTTATAGTACAAAATACAAATGTTCCCACACTCTGCGCTGCTAGCCTTCACTACTTCCTTCACAACTTCCTATGTCTTGGACCTGTTTCCCTTCCTTCCCATAGCATTTTAGTATTGCAGATACATTAATGTAACTGCCACAAACGGTTCCCACACTCCTTACTGCCAGCCTTTACTACTTCTTTCACCACTTCCTACGTCGTGGATCTGTTTAAGTTTGCCATTTATGAGATGGGTCCATGTATGTGATTCTTCGACGAATTGTTTAAGATAAAATGTTATTTAACCTTACTTAGCTACGTAAATAAAATCTGTTAAATACTGTATCTAAGAAAGTATGTTTAATCTATGACGAATGTGTCCGTTAGCGCGATAGCTCGAGCAAAAATGATCCGATTTTGATGAAATTTGGTACAAACGTGTAAACCTACATTTATTCGAACGAGTTCGCGATTTTATGGGGTAAAAATGAGGTTTTCCCATTTTTGACCCTAAAAACAAAAAATTTGCAATTTCTTTCTAAACCCTTTTGTAGAGCTTAAAAAAATAAATAATTTAGTATAATGAAGCGCTGTTGTATGCCTAACTGTCACGGAGAAAATTCAAAAATAGTGTAATTTAAAATTCCCATGTTATTCTTATGGAGAAAATAAAAATTGTTGTACTTTACTTGTTTATGGATATATATTGATAACATTATGCAAATCTATTTATTTCATCCTTACTATTGACGTATGGTCAATAAACGGTATCAGCATTCTGACACATACTTTCTCCCATTAGTTTGTCAACAACCTTTATCATGTGTAAGTGGTGAGAGTAAATATACGGAAATGGGATTTATACAATTTTGTTCACAATTTAAAGGACTACATACTAAATTTTTATCAAAATCTTTCGGGCCATTTTTGTGAAAATCGGATTTTTCCGTAATTTTATGGGGTTTTATGGGAAAATAACATAATTTACAATAACTTTTGAACCATAATTTTTACAGAAATGGGATTTGTACCATTTTGTTCAGAATATAAAGGACTATAACATACAAAATTTTTATCAAAATCGTTCGGGCTGTTTTTGGGAAAATCCTATTTTTCCGCTTTTTTATGGGGTTTCATGGGAAAATTCCCATTAAAAATAAAAAAATTTTAAAAATGAAAAAACTATCAAAATTTTAAGGACTATAACATACTATGTTAAAATAAAACCGGATTTTTTTCTAAAATCCTATTTTTCGTTATTTTATGGAGTTTTTATGGGAAAATAACATAATTTACCATAACTTTTGAACCGTAATTTTTACAGAAATGGAATTTGTACCATTTTGTTCAGAATTTAAAGGGCCACAGCATACTACATTTTTATCAAAATCGTTCGGGCCATTTTCAAGAAAATCCGATTTTTCCGGTTTTTTATGGGTTTTTATGGGAAAATCCCCATTAAAAATCAAAATTTCAAAAAAATGAAAAAAACGCCTGGAGATACCATGGATTAGAACCTACATACCAAATTTCATCGAAATCGGACCACAGGTGTAGTCCCTAGCTCTGTACACATCCAGACACACAGACACACAGACACACACACACACACACAGACATCACTTTGAAAACCACTTTTTTGGTTCCAGGGGGACCCAAAACGGATATATCCACTCAAAACTCAAACTCGAAAATTTTGACGAAAACAATACTTTCTCCATATACTATGGTATAGGGGGAGAAAGTAAAAAACACTTTTTACCTTTCCCGTAGCAGCAAACCTAAGCACTCGTTAAATCTTATGTTATTTAAATAGGGAATAAATAACCTATGTCTTATTTATGGATATATTTTAGTAGAAATGTAATCAGACAAGTTGAAATTTGCTTAGTCTGCAGGTTTGCTGCAGCGGGGGTATTATACTCATACGCCAACCCACCCCGTACGAAGTACGGGTACTCTGCTAGTTTGTAAATCATATCAACCTTACATATTGTCAATTAGATAGTTTAAATGCCTTGATCCATGGAGTTCAAAATCTTTTATAGAGAACGTGCATTTATATTATTTAACAATTGAGGCCAAAATAATGCTATTTTATAAGCATAGAATTAAAGATCCTCCTGTAAACAGCATTAAATGATAGCCATTTACAGCCGAGCGATGATCGTTTTAATTCTATTCGATTCTGTCCTTTCAATCTCAGAGGCAAAGTTCAATTAAAAAGCCGATCAAGTTGTTATCAAACGCACGTAAACCTTTCAGTTCCGTTTACTGGGTATTTATAGATAACTGTGTTATGCAGCAATGAGTTGCAATCACGTATAAATTACATTTCCAAAGAAAATTGACTAGGTAATATTTATATATTTTACTAAATTAAAATGAAACTATACCTTAGCTTCTTGAACAAGAATAACTGTAAACAATGTTATTGACCATTGAACAACATCTACGGGAGTTGTTGAGTTCAGTATATTATTTGCGTGATCATTTTATTACTTTTATTTTGAGCTTGACAAAGGCCAGCGTTTCTTTACATCAAAGTGCGGTACAATAAATAAAAAAAAACTACCATAATTAAGTTTGAAAAAAACTTATATGCCGTAAACGGCAATATAAATTCATCCAAGGCTAGTGGGGGGTAGTTCTGATTAGATTTGATGATAATGCTCTAAATTAGTCCGATTCTTTTAGTCTTTAAATGTGTTAGGATTAAATATCTTAGGTAGTATTGCATGGGTTTCAGATACTAACAACAATATACGTTCGATACATTACTAAAACATAAAATAATATATTGTTTAATCTTTTTCGTTATATCTTTGTAGCATTTGTTGTAGATTAATACATCAACTAATTATTTCCGTTTCCATGGAAATAAAAAAAACATATATATAATTCAATACGCAGCAATTTAAACTTTGAAACTTTTACAAAAGAAATAACTGTATTCACCCGGTGTGAACCAGGGCATGTAAGATGAAAAAGGGAAAGTTTGATAAAACTGATCGACCCGGAAGAAAAGGAATTAGAAGACATAGAATAGAAACATGATGCATGATAGCGAGAACACTGCTGAAACCCAGTCCTCTCTAGATGATTGCACGCTACGTAAATATTAGCTGTACTACGTTACAGTAAGTAACGTAATGTAATAGTAGTAATATATTTAATACTAAATGTATGTTAAGGGTTGTTTGAACCATAAAGTAACCAATCTGATCAGTTACATTCGGCAATACAAAAACAATCAATTTCCTTGTTTGAAATTATCCAATGTTTAACTTATTGGGTTTTAAGTTACGTCCACAATCCACATCCCTACATTAATCGAAAGTGTTTACCAATCATTAGTTTCACCTTAAATCATCTATAATAAGAGTTAAATTAAGACAGGAGTAAAAAAAAAACTAGGACAATAGATATTACTCTATTCCCCACATATAATCGTCATTTTTTTTATTATTGTTAATTACTTGTGTTAATTTTGATTATTTAGCCTGGACATGTTTTGAATTTTCATTTTTAGCTTCTGCTACTATAAGAACTCTGCAGGTAGGCGTATTTAATTACCTTATTTTTGTGAAAAAAAGCTGTTGAAATGACGATTTATTTGGCTAATACTTAATATTACGAGTGTATATTAATCTTAAACTATCTGTTTTCATACGTAAGCCAAAAAATAAGTTTTCATTCAAGCGGTCACATACTGGAACAGATTCCTGGGCTAAACCAATGAATGACCACCCGGTCATTTTTACTGGGTTTGGACTATAATTATCGATATCAGATTAAAATTATAATTAATTTTCTTTTACCTAACCAGTGAATGACCGGACTCAATATCGAAATCATCTACTTATTTTTCTAGGAAACATTTGTCATTGAAATGGTTATTGATTGGTGTTTTATTTAGACCAGAGTTACTATTTATCCCAATCGAATATCCTCTAGGCACTTTAAGACGTTTTTCCATCAGCTAATCAGGCCTGCCTATGTTTTCATTTTACATTACACGTAAAATTTGATATACTTCTGATAATGTTTTTATATATCATTAGGCTTTAGTAGTAGTAATGTATTTAATACTAGATGTATTTAAAGGTCGTTTAAGTTAAATCATAAAGTAACCAGTCTGATCAGTTACATTCGGCAATACAAAAACAACCCATGGTTCGAATATCAATAAAGTGGTTATGCTATATTTGAACTTCAGTCTCTTAAAATGTTGAGGAAAGACCATCAAGTATAGGTAATGAATAGGTGATCATTATTAAGGTTATCATATACAAAAATCTGCTTGAAATTCGTTAGCTTTACCACATATTATGCTCATTACTTTATCTTACATTCACAACTGTTTTCTTAAACATTCTCAAATTTTTTAACTTATTGGGGCTGTAATGTTACACCCAGATACTTCTATATAAATCGAAGACGTTTACCTAAAATTATGTTTTACCTTAGTTGTGGGATTGAACTACAGATAGCTTGAATGCTGTTGATTTTAAGCCGTTCCACGATCTTGGGAAAGATCGTGTCACAGCTTTTCAGAGAGTATTTATCAAATATAGTAGCAAAGATATAAAAGTTAAATTTTTAACTACCCATTTGCATGTATGAATTCATTAACAATCGTACGAGAGTCAAATTTACAATTTCAACTTTATACATCTATAATTTGTAAATACCCCTGTATGAATTTGATAAATTATTCTGAGCAGTGTCAGTAACTTAAAACAATCACAAAATATAGTAATAGTATGATTAAATTTAGTTAAAATTGATCAATCAGAGCTCTCGCAATGAAAAATATTGTTTGTTAACCTGTTGGTTTACGAGTTTACCAACAGATGGCTTGTGGGTAGAACTCTAGTGGCCATTTTAATAACTCATTACCATTGAATGTACTGTCTCAAAACATTATTTGGCAGTGTTATTTTTATCGTTTATATGTTAAATAAATTTACGTAAGAGTAGTTTTTTTAGCGAATTTCCCATATAGGGAATAAGCTATTACCGTAGTACTCATGGTAAGACCTGGACGCGGGACCGATTTTTTTTTCGTTTTGAGGTCCCTAGAGGCCAAAAACACCATCCGTTCAAATTCATATATATATATATATATAAATATATATATATGTGTCCGTCAGCACGATAACTCGAGCAAAAATGATCCGATTTTGATGAAATTTGGTACAAACGTGTAAACCTACGTCTATTCGAACGAGTTCGCGATCCAGCATGATCGGACCATGGGAACGGGTGTTTACGGGGGGTTTTATGGGGTAAAAATAGGTTTTCCCAATTTTGACCCAAAAAACATAAAATTTAGCAATTAATTTCCAAACCATTTTGTAGAGCTTCAAAAAACTAATAATTTAGTATATTGAAGCGTTATTATGCGCCTAATGGTTACGGAGAAAATTCCAAAAAATTGTAAATTTAAAATTCCCATGTTATTCTTATGGAGAATGAGTAAACTGTTGTAGTTTGCTTGTTTATGAACATATTTTGATCAAATTTGGAAAATGTTTTTATTTCTTACTAACTATTAACATTTTACAAAAAAAAAACAGTTTTACCCTCCCTGATGCAGCAAACCTAAGTACTTGTTAAACTAATTCTATTTAAATCGGGAATAAATGTTATATCTTTGAGTAGACATTTCAGTGTAAATCCAATCAGTCAAATGGAAATTCGCTTAGTCTGCAGGTTTGCTGCGGCGGGGGTATTTTATACTTAACACAGAAAGGGGGGTTTACTTTAACGTTCTCCTCACACATTGTAGGGGACTTAACATAGCCAGAAGATGGTACTTGTTGATAAAAACAAGTATTTACTGAATTTTAGATAATCTAAAACTGTTGTTTGGTTTCATGTTTGTCTTCGTCGTCTATGCGAGAGTTTATGGATAAAACACGAGTAGCGCTGGAAATTTGAAGAGGAATGATCGATATGGAAAATAACATTTCTAAAATGAATCTTAGGTGAGTTTCGTCCTAAACAGAAATTTTTGTTACGAGAAATAAATAGCGTGATAGTTAAGAACGTTTTTCACATTTTACACATAAATAAATGTTATTAATATATATAAGGATAAACTTAAATTTAAAAAATCATTGATATAAATTTACAGTACCAGTTTGCAGTTCTAATCTTAACCGTTCCACATCATTTTCCAACATAATGCAATTAATTTACAGAACACCTCAAAAGCCTCATTGATTATTTATACATAAACAAACGAAATGTCCAACAAAATGTGTATTAGTGAAGAGATTAAATACCTACTAAGGGAACATATTGCACGAGTATACACTTTAGTAACACCCAGAATTAATTGTTGTGATTGAAACTTCTGACATATTCTGTAAATTTGTAAGTATTATTTTTTAATATTTTAAATCAAAAGAGTATTAAAATTATTACATTTGTCATACTCATAAAGTGTGTCCCCTCCAGATTAGGTAAATTTATAATATTTTTAGTAAGAAAAAGACCAGGGGATTTGTGCAGTTAACAGGGTGATATCGGGATGTTTAGTGAATGGCAAAAACTACAACTTATAGGTACTGAATAATTTTCCATTTATTAACAGACACACGAAGACACGTCTGAAATGAAGTTTAAATCTTCCTTGAGGAAACATCACAACCTATGAAGTTGGATCACACGATTGTTAGGAGGGAAATTAAAATGTAGATTCATTGAGTGCAGAATCCAGAAAACTTCACGAACACAGAAACTTATGAGGAAATAGAATGTGTACCTTGAATTGAATTCGAAATATTAAGTATATGTTTTCTATATTGTATTGGCCTTTTATTATTATTCAATTACAAACAAAATTACAACTTGAAATACAGTTAGAGAAAAAACATATATTTTGAAAAACTGTGTGCATTAATTTTAATTTTAAAATAAAAATCAGGAACGAAATGGTTAATCTATATATATAAAATCCAATGTATGTTTGTATGTTTGTATATTTGTATGTTTGTCCTTTATGGACTCCAAAACCGCTCGACAGATTGTAATGAAACTTTCAGGCATTATTCAAGGATGGTTTGTGTGAAGTTTGGTGCAGATCCGTCAATAGGGCTCCGCCCCAGTGGCTCTGGAGTTTCTCATGTTAACCTTATGAGTACTCATATTTAAATGGAATTAAAGAATCTTAACAGCTGGTGCAACTAAACAATTTGATTCTGTGATGTTCAATGGCATTAAAAAGTTAATATGTTTACCAACAGGGTGCAGCACTATATTTATTTTTAATTTATGAGAACAGTTAATTTGCAACCAAAAGGTGAGTGAGCGTAGCGAACGAACTTCAACCTGGAGGCGAGTTAGCGTAGCGAACGAGCTAACCTGAAGGCAAGTGAGCGCAGCGAACGAGCTCCAACCTAAAGGTGAGTGAGCGTAGCGAACGAACTTCAACCAGGACGTGATTGAGCCATGCGAACGAGCTCATCTTGAAAATGAACGAGCATGTGACATAAAACCACAATAGGACAGGACGACGTCTGTCGGGCCAGCTAGTTAGTTTACAAAAACAGATTTTACTTAAATACAATGTCTTAAACTAATGTAACTAGGAAAATCACTACCACTGGTTTATTACAACGGGAGTTTTTGCCTCATAAATATAAAATATAAATAGTTGGTGACAATATATATTACCAAATATCTGTTTTGTATATTTGCTGACAAGTTAAAGAATAAATAAGTGTACAAACATTTTAAAAGTGTTATTAGACATATCTATTTATAATTAAATAGACTACAAAATTGGTGGTGTTGTAGCATTTTGATTTGCAGTTCTTCTAAAGCCAATAACTTAGAACATTATTTTTTACCCCTTAAGATGTAAAAAAAATAAACAGTCCGCTGTTTACCTAAAAGGATGTAATAGTACATTACGTTACTAGTCCTGAAAATAAGTGTTTACCGGACGAGTGTGGTCGTTCCCGTGCGAGACGAAGTCGAGTACGGGATTACCATACGAGTCCGGTACACACATTTTGGACGAGTTACGTACGATAGTTTACGGCATACTACTAAATCCGTACAAATCCTTATATATTTCCACCAACTAAAGGACTAATAAACACCAGTCATAACCTCTGAGAGAGGTTATGTTTTTGTTTATAACCACTAATTGCCACGAAAATACAGTATAATCAGCTGATTGGTGTCCGGTAAAACTCATTGCAGAACAGTATTACGCAATGAAACCCCATTTGAATAAGCTGGCGGCAAACAGCTGTTTTCTGGACTAAATCCTTGCGTGGAAAGTTCATCAAAATAATGTAGTGTGGCGTAAAATATTTTACGCGACACTACATTATTTTGACGAACTTCCCACGCAAGTATTTAGTCCAGAAAACAGCTGTTTGCCGCCAGCTTATTCAAATGGGGTTTCATTGCGTACTACTGTGCTGCAATGAGTTTTACCGGACACCAATCAGCTGATTGTACTGTATTTTCGTGGCAATTAGTGGTTATAAACAAAAACATAACCTCTCAATGACTAGTGATTTTTAGTCCTTTAGTTGGTGGAAATATATAAGGATTTGTACATATTTAGTAGTATGGCGTAAACTATCGTACGTCACTCGTCCAAAATGTGTGTACCGGACTCGTATGGTAATCCCGTACTCGACTTCGTCTCGAACGGGAACGACCACACTCGTCCGGTAAACACTTATTTTCAGGACTAGTAACGTAATATACTATTTTCTATTTTTTAGAGCAAAAAATACTTGTTTATCAAATATTTTCTTTCTGGATGCTGCATAGATTTTTACTACGGCCATCCAACAACATAGTTACCAATGCAATCCACAAATTTAGTTGAAAGTGCACAGTCTTTTAGATCCACAAAAAGTCCAACTGTTTTTATACCTTTGGACTTGTTGGCCTTTTTTGACAGTGGACATTGATATTCCCCCAGGCTACACAGCGGTCAGATTTGGCGGGAGAATGATGTCGAACACCCGCGCATCTTGCGATCAGCTGATTGTATCTCCCGACATGTGTCACAGTTGACATTTCGCGTTGGCATTTCAGCTTGCGACGGTCAATGACCATGCTCTTCAACTTTAAACTGTCTAATAGCAGATTTAAATTCAAACTATGAAACCTTGTATTTTTAAGGGCAGACTACTTCGTAAACTTTGTATACGAGTCTTAAAAAATGAATCGAAGCGAACCATTCTTTCGGAGGATGCGGTTAAAAAGGCAAGATACTGCCATAGATAAAACATACTCCCTGAGTATATTTCTCATCCTTATGGAACAGCTGAAGCCAATTTTATTGTTAGTTATATACGCTGCACTGTAGAGGTCGTGTTTTGTTTACATTTTTTTAAATTTCAGTCATTTAAAACCGCGTTTGACCAAATAATACAATCTAATCATAGACAATAACTGGTTTCCAAGTTACCAAACAGTAAAGCACAAATCATGAAATTAACCCTAAAATAATAGAAACAAAATTTCGTATTGACGTACATGTAATAGACATTAAAAACGAGCTTCAAAATTTACAATGGGATGAGGAGTCTACTAACCGCTGAACTCATTTTTTAGTAGAGGAACAATAATCTAAATAAAACAAAGGAAATAGCTTACTATTCCATAGCTTAGCTATTGCTATCGTCTACATACACCATAAACACATATTTCAACTAGCATCGATTAAAGATAAATAAAATAGGCCCTTTACAAACTGTAAGTCATGATTAAACATATGTGTAAATGAACTACATGAAATATAAAACAATATACAGTACGAAAACACAATATTCATTTCTTTTATTAAAAAGGGAAGGGGTGAGTGCAATCCTTTTAACACATGCGGCGCGTCAGAAGTACAGAAATATAGGAATAAAACTACTTACTGAATCAAATCTTAGTACTGTATAATTTTAATATGATGAGAATAAGACAACCTGGACAGAAATTGTTTGCGGTCATTAAGAAAAGTGAGTGAGTGAATTATTGCTTTAAATTACCAAGATTTGGGTAACTATACAAATCTAAATTTCCCTAATGACCTTTGAAATACGTCCAAACACTTTGATGTTATTATTTTGCATCTCTTTTAACGATCAACGATGTCAACTCCCCAAGTACAAAAAGTCCAACGACTCAAAGGTGACAGCGAAATACTGGCTACACAGTCTGAAAAGTGGCGGACGATGTCTGTCAGTGAATCACCGTAGATTGATTCTGGCTTGCTGAGTGATGTGAGCCCACACACACATACAGACTCTCACACACGCACACAACACAACCCCAAGGCCCCAGTCGGACCAAATTCGGCTGCACGATCATCTGCGATTTATGAACATCTAGTCAGACACGCTGAACCTAGACTATTGTTATTAAAATGCGGACTGATGCGATCGTCAACTCTTTTGTGACTCCTACCAGCGACATAAATTTACCTATGAAACGTTGTGAAAATAAATATACTTTGTGCTAGGTTCATTGTCATGGTAAATTTGAATGATTAAAACTGTTGCCAAATCAAGCGTGGGATCAGTTGAGGTTCAAACAATGAAAACACGGTTGGAGTCAAATAGCGGTAATTCAATACAGGTTGGAGGAGCAAGAATGTGTGAATGAATTATGAATGAATCATTACTCAGAACTTAGATGTGAGCACATGTAGAGTTTATTCAGTTTGAAAATAAAAATGTTGTTTAGTTTAACAAACTCAAGATCGAAATCAACAAATTGGCAACTCAAAATCATCTGATAACAAACAAGTCAATGGACATTTGAGTAATCTTTTGCTCAATCGGCATGATGGACTACACATCAATGAAAGCAATGTCATGAGTTCTGCTACTAACATCAGTTAAGTATTGTTCATTCTTGATCTGTACTGGTTCACCCCTTGTTATATTTTAAGCATTTTTCTGAAGCCCATAAGAGCAAGAAAATTTCAAAAGAAGTCAACAACTCGAAAACAAATGAATATAGAACCCAAAATGAGTTCCCTTAAGTTACATAGTATTGCTGTTGTAACAGTTTAGAACTGAAAGACGAGTGGACCCATAAGACTTCCCTGTTGGAATCCAGAACATTATTCAAGTACTTCGACAATCATCGGCTTCGTCGACTCACCACAGCTGTTTTACCAACTAGCGGTCCTTCTGATCTATTCATCACCCTTCTCGTTATACAAATCTACTTATTTTATTTTCGTGCTTCTTCATCTTTATGCTCACTAGTTCTTATCACTTTACTCTTCCATTGGTATCCTACTCATACATAAAATCTTTCTACACATGATGACATCATGACAGTTTTAAAATTGTAAAATAGTTCTGCAAATCATGGTACACACCACCACGGAATCGAGTTTTTGGTGTTTTTTTTAGAACTTAAGTACTGTATGCATGGATGTGAAGAAACATAGAGATTACGTCACTCAATGAAATGTCAAATTATTAAAAAATATTTTAAGTTACCATGGGGTGTTTACACTGCTTTTAGCACAATGATTTTTTACTATAGTTTGTGTTTCGCAGTCTGATTTTAGTGGAAAAAATTATATTTCAATTGAAGAAAGAATCGATTTAAGTCCTCACGGAAAACCCTTTTAGCATGGCTTTATTTATTAGCTAAAGTTCTCAGAACAAGTAGTTTCAAGTAGTTACAGTGTACACATATCACTAAAACTATTCGCACCCAAACAAAATAGACTCAAGTTCGTTCAACCACACAACATTGACACACATAGTTTCGTACGCTTCCAAAAAGTATGACTCGATTCTCAGGAAGCCCGAAAGCTAGCCAAGTGAATTTGGCTTGCGGACCAAACGGCATTCAATTGTGTGCAACATAGAATCAGCATTACAATCGGGCAAATGATGGATGAAAAGTGATGTGCACTCGGAAACTACGATACAGCCTACATTGATTAATGTCTATATACAGAAAGATTTTTTTCTACTTCTAAGTTACCTCATGCGTTTTCCTAACAGTTTGACGTATTCTGACTTTTTGTGGGAGTGGTGCAAGGAGACTCTTAAACGTGAAGCATATATAACAGGGTTAATAGTTAGTAATATAATCTTGGTAGGTTATAGTACTAGCCTAATAATAATCAGTCTACGTTTGATTTAAAAACAGTAGTTTTTGGATAGTGGTTCTAAACTGGACAGGACCGTACTTGATCATTGGGCTTTGATAAATGATTCAGGCTAAAGAACCTTAACAAAGATCTGCAAAAACAAGGCATCTAACTCCATTCTATACTTATTCTTCACTCATATTTCAGATGATTATGTCTAGTTTAATTGATAAAATAATAAAATTGGAAGGTGTTAAAATGAATACTTGTTACACGGAATCACGATTTTACCAAAGTCAAAACATTCCTGCTTATCGCTTACTCCTAAAATCCATACTACACCAACTTTGGAAAATCACTCACAACCTTAAAATCCCGAACAGTGCAAGTCATTCTGACCCACGTACCGCATTTACCGCATTGTCGATCACGCGGTGGGCCAAAAACATATGTTAATAAACACCACGGCGCGCCAAATTTGAGCTATTACCCGCGCGCCGGGGGCACCGCGCCTTTGAATTTGCATACTGGGAAGCGCAGCCGACGGGGAATGGACTCTTCGCGGTACACGGTTTCTACGAAATTCGCTGCACACGCTGCAAGAAGCAGTGACGACGCCGGCGCCGCAGCAAAGTCGGATGTTTACATGTAGACTGTCGGAGCGGATGTAGCATGTCGGTGTGCTTTGTGTTTTAGTAGAATTTCAGCTAGGTGTCACACGTATTCTAGGAAAGTGAGAGGAAATGGACCAAGATAAGTAGCGGAGTCTAAAATGTGTTTATATGCTGTAATGTTTTTGTTGCTGATTAGTTTGAGCTCTAGGAATAAAAACTGCTTTTGTCCCCGTGACGCACTATGAAAACTGCAGTTTCCGCTGCTGTGTAAAAAAAAACTTGACGATTTGATTATTCACTTGTTATTACAGCACTACCGAATATGCATGGATATTGGCGGATTCTAAAAAAACAGCTACTGCAAATGGGTTCACCTTCACGTGGTAAATTGCCACACAGTTTGTTATAGGAACTATGTTACAGATGAAATTCCTCATGCAATTTATAACATTTGCATTAATAACATTTTCTTAATGTTTCTCGACACCACAAACTCCCGGAATGCTCAGGTTCAGTACCCTTAACCAATAGAATCACTCGACTAAGTACATTTAATTGCCTGTAATGCGCGTGTATGTGTGGTATGCGCTGTACAGTTGCGCCGTCGCGGCGTTGCCAGTTATCCGATTATTCAGCTCAGTTTCTCGGATCGGAAACGTCCACTCGTTATCCGTGACAAGGTATCCTGGGATACTGTTATCCTCTGATCCGCGAGTTTGACATCTTTCATAGTTGCAGGACTAGTTGTCTAAGTAGGTCGCCGACTGGAGCTGTTCGTGTCAAAGTCAATGAAGTACTTGGTATTTGCGAGAGTGTCTAGTTATGACGAGGAATCGAGTTGTGGTAGTGTTGGTCAGCTGCAGAATCGGGATTATATAGAGATTTGAATATACCCATCCTTTGTGCCCCAAAACCTGTTCATTTAGTTCACAACTAGTTCTATGGCAAACATGTTTGAAATGGTAATCACGATTTGAACAACTCACACGGTTAAATGTTCCAACGATCCCAAATATACACATTTGTTTTATGTACTAACAGTCGCATTTAAAAACTGTTCACAATTAAGGCATCTTTAACATTCAGTATCGTGGAAGAACCATTCGTTTTAGGTCTTTGATCGACATGACATAGAAATTTAGTATTCTAAAGAAGCTGATCTGGGAAAAGTAATTTCGGACCCAATTTTGAGGTACCTAATTCGGTTGGACCCGTGTATAAACTTAGTAGAACAATTTAACACGGTGGGTTTTGAGGGGAAGATACACTAGGAAGTCATGTGGTTGAGATGATTTGGCAATGTATTATTTCCAGTATGCCGGTCACTTCTTGTTGTAATGTCTTGTATTTCGTGTTCTTTAGTTTGGAAAAATGTTCAGTAACTTAAAGTATCTTTACAAATGACGTTTACAAAACTTACTTATGTTGAATATTTATCCTATTAACAGTACCAATTAACGACTTTACTACAGAAGTTGGCAAATAACAATAATGATGACTTGTAAAACATGATTAGTGAACGTGAGAGAATGCGATTTACAATTGACTGTTGTCGTCTGCTTGCTGACAGCATGGTCTCGATAGAACACAAGCCCTCTTGTCCAACCAACGTCTGGGGCTTAAAATACGAAGTGATTAACTTTAGTGTATACCGTTCTCCATCTGTATTTCTTTGAAAGTATTTGTTGCCAGCACTGTGTGGCTCGTGAATATTGTTGCTTTCAAAAAATACATTTTTAATTTCGTTGGTTTTAAAAGGTTTGGTTAACATTATATCCAACTGTGATTTTCAGATTGTTGAATGGCAAATGTTACATTATTAAATGCTACAATTAGTGAGTAGGATTATTCCAAAAACACTATTTGCACGTTATATTTGACAATAAATATTTAAAAAGATAAACATAGTTATTTGCTTGAAAGGCAAGGAGGGAGTTACGCACATCCTTGGAACTCTTTAACAACTTGTATGTCAAAACTTGATTTTAAAGGTAGTATGATAGGAGCACGACTACGTTTGATTGTAAACCAAATAGTTTCCAGTGTTAAAACATACGATTTTCTGTTGATTATAAGTTTACTATAACAATACCTTAATTATGTATGATTCCTAAGTTTATTTGTCGTTTTTAGTTTGCCCAGGTTGTATATATCGATGGTTGTAATAAGCTACGTTTAATTTATATTCACTGTCTAATATGTACCTCCATTCAACAATACGTAAGACTCCCTACTCTCCCATCTTGTTGGAAATTCAAATAAACACTGGGATCTTCTGCGATGTAGTGCACCTGTTGCTCGAATTCGAGCAACGCGAGCAGTAAGCATCGAGCAGTAAGCGTTATTTAAAAACGAATAACAGTCATAATTTTCAATGATTTAAAAAATTCAACTCAAAGATAATGTAATCAACCATTCCACTCCAGTTATCGAAACTGAAAACGGACTCACTCTGAAAACAAACCCTTTTGTGTGTGTCATGTGGTTACTACGAACAGCTGTAATTATTAAGAATTATTTGTCAGTTTAAGTAAGCAAAATCTTTTCTTCATAAGAAATACATTGGGATTTTGATAGCCTGTGGGGCAAAGTCCGAGGACTTTTGTTGCAGGAATTAGTGAAAGGGGGCATCTACACAAAAAAATACTTAATTTTGACACATCGTTTGTAAAAATCCGTTCATTATTAACGGAGGAGTAGTGTTTCGTAGAAATCGTCTTCACGTATTATATATAAGGATATACCTACAACTTTTTAGGAAAAAAAGATAGAAACAGTTATGGTTATGAAATGTGTCTGAGAAAAATCTAAATATTTTTCATTTGGGCAGTTGAAAGAATGCTCAACCTAGCAAGTCATATCAAAGTTCAAGAGTAAAGTCTACTCTACTCATATTAAGAAGCGTGTAAGTGATCATATTAAAACGTTGACATTGTAAGGTTTTTAAAATATCTGTAAACTCGATGTGCACGTAATCTAAATCAGGTTGTTTTCTAAACCATATCGATAAAAAGCTAGAGTTAGTATCATAAGGTTGTCTAATAATCAAATGTTTTATTACAGTACATAAATTTTGGGAAAACGTTTGGTTTCAAGTGTAACTGCACGTGTAAACCTATTTTTGGGACCTATTTAGGAATATTTTCGAGTAGTTTGGGACTAACATACCTTTTTTGTAGACGTTTTCACACGACTATCACAATAGTATATTTATACAGGTTTTCATACACACCACTAATTTATACTTTAACCCCTTAGTATTAAACCATATTCAAGTACGTATCAACTGAGAATATGAGCAATCACATTGTAACTGTTTCACAGTGCGGATCTCTGTTTCAGACATCAGCAAGAGGCCCGAGTCAATAAATGATGAGAAGTTTGGTCCATTACGTATCATCAATGTGACACAGCCTTACAGCGCGACACACCGGTCGAACCTAGGGAGTACAATGTGCAATACCTTGGCAGTAGTCTACATTACAGTCAATTATAGGAAAACTATTCGCAAACTTAGGAAAACAGATTAAAAACATTGTGTTTAGATGATGAAATAAAATGTTCTGACAACTGTTGAAGCATCCTCAGATCTATGAAATCGGTTGACTATAGCATATGGTTAAAAAAATGAAGGCGAATTCTGTTAGGAGTGAAACGTGCTTTACATTTATTACATGGGATATTTCTTTCATGAGACAAAAAAATTAAACTATACTACGTCAGAAATACTTTTCCTAATTTACGACAGGAATAAAATCCACCATTTTTAAAGTCACGCTAATTAAGGAGGTGAACAACACTGGCCTAGTTTAGGTTTTAGTAGACTATATTTTTGTCCCTTTTCAATTACTTTACCTATAATTAAAAGTGTGACTAAACGTACTTAGAGGTACTCAGTAACAAGTGGGCACCCGTTATAGATAACTATGAATAATGCCACTTATTTTATCTTCAGCATTACTAAGCTAATACCGGACATTGTTGCTAGATTGCGTAATATCTAGATGGCACAAGAATATTAATGCCGAGATGTGCAAGATCAAGGCCTTGAATCGCACGAGTAGGCCTATACAAGAAGGACAGAAGCAAGCTACTGGTAGGCACGGAGCACTAAATAAGATTATTATTTAGTGCTCTGTGTTGGTAGGTGGAATTGAACAAGACTTTTTAAAGAGCTGTATTATTATTTTGACTTGCCAATTAATAGGTTCGTTCGAACACTGCTGCTTTATGGTTTTCGAAAACATTTTACAAATTTCAAATTTTAGTCAGTTTTATAATATAAATTACCTAGTTTCTATTTAACCTACATTATAGTCTGTTGCTGTAAAATACAGCTTTCTTTCATACACTAAACTGTTTACTATGCCAAGCTAAAAGAGCAGCTTGTTGTTCTCAACAAAGTTCTGTTTGAATGGGCATTTCTAAAGATTTAAAATAATTTAAATTTATCAGGCCTTTCTTCAGCCAACCGCCAACCTTAGAGATAATGCTATTTGTGAAAATCCATTTAATGAAGACAATGTACTCGCACTGCCTTATATAAAAAAGTGAATATAGAGTTATAGTCAAACCATTTCAATTCCAAACAGTCAACAAGAGTGAGGTTAAGTCAGAGCACGAGCAATGCGTTCAGTCTGTCACTATCAGCTGATCGTTGTGACAGTCTACAGCCAGTACGTGGGCGAATGGCCAAGCTGTCAGCTGTGATAAGTGGTACCGGTGACGTCATCGTCAGTCATGCTCGACGCTTGCTCATCAGATACAGGAGCGGCTCCTGCATTCCGTATGATGATGGGATGTATTTATCAGCGAGTTTGGTAGTCAAGGACCAAATTGGAGGGTATTAATCCCGCGCAAAACGGGTTTAAGATGGACTATCTGTATTGTTTCTACGACTCGCTGTATATTTAATTCACGATCGGATTGCATCGATTGAGTGGAATCAAATGGGGGGTTTTAAGAGGGTGAGTTGAACAGGTAAAATCCGTGTTTTCCTTTGAATATAATTTCTCGGGAGGTTAACATCTTAAATTAAAGAAATTGATTCTTCGCCATTACTAAACCTTACATTTTAATGTGGCTTGAAACGTAATGAAAAATACTTCTGGCTTTTAATATCATTGCTTAGATAATGCAAGCAGAAAAGTACGCAAGCATCCTATTAGAAAATATGAAGGCTGCTTTGATGTGCAATTGAGTTCCGGTTAAGATCGAGTGTAATGATCAGTTTTAAAGTGTTTCTATCATATTTTAGAGTAAATTTTACAATATGCAACTTTCTCTAAAAATCAACAGTTTTCAAATAGATCATTCTATTTTATCGGAATGCCTTCGAGTTCATAAAACAAAACTAATAAATGACAAAAACGCAATGGTCAAACATTGGACATTACAATACTTTCCACTATCTTTGGCAGATCTATAAGGGATTGTTTTGTCGATGGTAATATTTAGATGCGAGGAGGAATAAATCCCTAAGGATCTGATTGTGGGACGTTATCTTAAATATTTCATTAAACTTAAGTAGTGAACACTAATATGACGCTAGAGTTACATGGTTTTACTTGGATGCACATTTCCCCTTTGGTCTTATATTCCTCGATAAAATGAAATACAAACTATTACTTTTACAGTAATTACACATTCTTTATCGTCTTCAAAAATCGATTCACACAATCGGGTTACTTTTCCCTCCAACATAAGTTATACTCAAACGTTTAGTCTAATTGTAAGCACTTAATTGGAACGAGTTGCGGTGAGTGTGTGTTTGTGTGTGTGTGCTCCAATTTATTAACTTATGCTGATTAAATACAGTCGCGCATGAATGGTTATGACACCCAGGGGCAGGCGCGGGATATTAACATTAGCCCAATATAGCGACGCCAAGTGAAAGCCACTGTCAAAGCACTCTCTTCTGACTTCTGGCTTCATCTTCCCTTTATGAAAAGTTTGTCATTTATTCAACCACATTAATCTTACGTTTTAAGACCTCTATGGAAATCCAGTGAAATAATTGAAACATTGTAATTAGAAAACAACATACAATAGGAATTTAATTTAACAATATAATTACAGGCTGTAAATATTTAAATTTAAAACCATTCTATAACATAGCGCTAACTATTGCAGCCTACCTCAGGAAGAAGTGAGTTAATGAAGGTTATGTATTGGAATAAGAAATTTTCAAGTGTTCCTAGATAAGAAATATTTAAGAACTTTCGTTCAAGTATTTTTTTGACTTATAAAAAAGACCACACAAAGACTAACGTACTAATAATTAATCGTAGTATTTTTTTACCATCATTAGAATCGTTTAGTGCAGAACCCCCATAACCAACATTTTTTTCGGATTTTGACTTCTTTGTATATTAATGATATACGCCTAAAAATTAAAATGCATAGTTTGGTGCAGAAATCACACAACTGCGAAACAAATGTTGGTTATGGGAGATTTCCGCAATAAACGATTTAATTGTTTAAAAATAGACAGTAGAAATAAAATTATCAGGTAAAAGTAAAATGTTTATCTGCAAAAATGTGAAAACAAACAAAACGTTTTCACACTTCCCCCTTCTAACACAACACAAGGGGTGCGAGGGAAAGAGAAGGGTTACTATGTGATCTCAAAGTGATTTAAAATGCATGTTGTAATTAAACCTCGTCCTCTAAAAGGGAGAAATGGCTACACACTTTACAATGTGTTTTGTATTCTTGTTGCTTCGTCCTCTTTTACGAATTGTTTGAATACTAAAAGTTTGCGCAAAGAATATCACTATACAAGATAAAAATAATGCTTAGCGTTGTGAAATGCGCATTGAATGTGTTTTGTGAAATTATAAGGATATGGTAAAATATGTTCTCCATAACTACCTACACGACTTTTACACGTACTATAAGATTTTCTTGAATACAAAATTGATGTTACAATAGCTCTCGATTTCTACCTATCCACCATTCTACAACTCATCTTTCATATTTGGTTTGAAATAAGCATCTAGATGGCGTACCCATCTCTTTGATTGATTATTGATAATTGATAAGTATATTTGCAACATTTTTTTTTTCTTTTTTTTTGTAAACATTTCCTGTGAATTTACTTATGCGCAAACCTGTAAAGTTAAATTTAAACGGTCAATCGTTGAATTTCAATCTGTAAATATTTCACAAAAATTTGACAATCTTTAAACTCTTGAAACGATGTATGAGCAAGGAATATTGGGTGCAATGTCACAGTGTCAATTGGATCAAATGTGATCGATGACGTAAGCGTCTGGTGTACAAGGATTGTATTCAATGTTTATCGAAACAGCATGAGTCATGAATAAAGCAGCAATACAATTTTCGTTTGTAATAACTTCATTATATTTTGAAATTAGACAATTCAATTGATCAATTAACCCAGTATCCTATTATTGTTGAATTTAATATGTTCATTCAACACTGTTATTCTACGACAATACAATCTAGGGGGTTTTCAACGGAAAACGTATTCAGGCGAAGTGCAAGGTGAAAGCTAGAAGTGTCATTAAGTAAACAACTGAAAAAATTAAGAATCATCGTCACCTTCTTCACATTATTTTTTAAAAATCTCCCTCAAAAGAACCCCTAAAACAGCTCAAGAAGCTCCATACAAAGCGACCACATCAAAAAGCAGCCAATTTCAATATGGTGAAGAGTGATCGAGTTAAACGCTGAAGAGGGGTTGGAGGGTGACAAAGTCAACTGATAACTGTTAGTTCCACTTACCTGCCGCACAGAGCGCCACCATCGTGCTCGTTACCATGGCAACCAGCAACAATCGGGTAGTCATTGTTGTGATGTTTAGAAATTATTCAGATGTTCCTTTATTGCGTAGACACCATCTTCTGCGTTGCACCTACTACACTTGACTATAGAAGTGTGGAAAATACGACACTGATTGACAGTTTCGCACTTTCCCACTGTTCACAACACTTGTCCGTTTGTACGCTTTGTAAAATTTTAGGATTAAGATTTAGTTAAGAAATTTACAGTTCGTAATATAAAACTATCTATTCACATTTTGTTTTTATTATAAAAAATCTATGTTGGTTGTTTAAGTTGATAATATGATGTAGATTCTCGACTGTACGTCTCTGCATTTATATTGGAAACAAAGCATTATTTCAATAAAATATTGTATGGATGGACATTAATTTGAACTAGAGGTCGTCCAGTGGTTGAAAACTCGTCAAAAATATGTAATGTACAGACTTCTCTATTCCCCCCCCCCCACGCTGTAAATAAAACATGTGATTGAAATTTCTTCCATTTTGTTTTGATTTCTGTTTATATTTCGTTGTTATTTCGTCACCAGCATGGCAACCCATAAGGTCCATGTAATTTCTTTTAAATTTAAACTCATTTTTTGTGCTTATTTTTAAGGATATTTTAATTTACGAAGGGATTCTGCACATCTATAGGAAAAAATCTTTCCAACAGTATGCGTATATTTTCCCTGCGATACACACGAGCTGAGAAAAAAGGTTTTAAAGAAACGTGCTAGCCTATTAATATATAGAATAAACCAATGGGAGAACTATAATAACCTATATAAAAAATTTCAGCAAGGCTAGTACCTTGATATGAAAAGGCTTAGGTTTAACTTAAAAGTTAAAAATGTCTATCGCATGTGTATTTTATTTGACACTATAGGAAAGCATAGTATTTTTAATAATACATAATACTACTTAACGACGCTGGGTAGATGAGTGTGTTTTAGTTGGTCGTGTAGTAATCCAAAAGGAGTCCCCGGTTTGAGCATAAAGAGTCAGAAGCTTTTTGAAAGTTCGAACCCGGGTCTATGGCCGTCTTTGATCCTTGGCTTTTAACTGATATGCCAAGTTAAAAAATAGCTAACTCTAGTCAGGAACAAAGATACATCTCACTAAATTGATTTTACACATCCTTTACCCATATTTGGGTTTTAATTCGCCCAGTTATAGCCCAAAATCTAAATAGGTAATGAATTAGCAACGAGGAGTTTTATAAAAATCATCAAAGGTAGAGGTCCCTCGTATATCAAAGTTGTACAAATCAAGTGAAAAAACACGAGTTGAAAATTTATATAGCTCCGTAATTATATTCACACTGTCAACTTATCACACAACGCATCACCGCACAAGGAGAAGCAATAATCAAATCATAGTGCACCGGAAGTTTAGCAACCGGAAGATGTCAACAATGGCAACAATGCTTTCATCTGACCACGTGCTTAACCTGATGTCAACGGCTATTGCAATACACTACACACAATGTGTTAATGTGTCAAAGTTAAAACACGTTCAACTAAAGGCCAAAATTGATCATTGGGCTTTCAATAAATAGTCTTGACTGATGAAACAGCTGGTCGTCAGTGACAAAGCTACACAGGTCACAACATTCTACACTAATCCTACACTCATATTTGGGTTAAAATACGCACCTAGGGGGTGTCCCCATCTCAAAATTGTAATAATGATAATGACTATCATACTGTAGTATCATACAATAAATATATACCGTGATGGCTTAATAACAAAATGGAATGTCACCAGCGATTTCTTCACTGCTGGTATAGAATGACAAGATTCATTACTAGTGTCATGCTTAGCACGAGACTATTGTCTTAGTTAATTTATACTGTTTAATGGTGTTAAAGGTGAGAACGGAAAGGCTGCATGCACGATTTACACGCTGCACGCAATGTATCTGGAAATGCCTATAATGTGAGGTCAGCTGTCACATACAAAGAACAGTTCACGTAATTTCCACGAACACCTGCATGACTTAAAGTAATACAATGGAAAAAATAACGTTCAATTGAATTAACCGCAGAATGTGCTGTTGCAAAATAATGTCTTCTTTGATGTCTAATGTCCCATTTCTATTATTTGGTTAATGATATAATATTGTATTACCCTCTAAAACAATAGTGTAATAATATGATAAAACTTGAAATAATGCCTATTAAACAATCACCAGTCACTAAGGAAATACTGAAATTAAATTGAAAAACCCCCATTCTTTAAGTCTTAGCCCCCGTTCTTTAACTCATGCTCTCTAACAGGCAACCTCTCAAAATAATAATAAAAATAATAACATATCACACTAAATATTTGCTAAATTGATCTATATAGAGTCATTGACTTAGAATATAGACTTCAGAATCAAATAGGGCCTACTGTGTCTTAATTTTTAATGTTACTTATTTACTAAAACGGAAGTTCACGTATAATAAATTTTAATAACTGATTGTTGGTCAATCGTATCTTTAAAAAAACATAAACCCGCCAAAAACACCACAGATTCCCTCCAACATACCCGCACTGTATCATCACTTTGCACCTCCGCACATGCAGCGGAAGTAAGACACCGGTACTGGTAACACCGATGTGATGTGATTAATGAGTGTGTATTGTGCACAGTAATGCACAGGATTGTGCACAGTAATGCACTACATTGTGCACAGTAATGTACGGCAGCTGCCACATCTGTCTTTGCGCTCCAGAAGCAGTGATTAGCGACGCAAACAACAGTTCGCTTGTTCCTTGGTTCTGTGTTGTGTCTGGCAGTGTGAGAGTGGCCTAGCCTAACTGCCGGACATTTTCTTTCTATACTTGTTGACAGTTTTCATATACTTTTGAACCTTGGTTTACAGAAAAAGCAGGTTTGAATAAGATTTAAAGGTCATAAAACACGACCTGTTAACACCTGGTGTTAAGAGTGTTTCAAGTCGTTCCTAAAAAAATTTGGTTGTAATTTAACACGAAAATGACCGGTTATTGAAACCTAAGAGCAGACTGATATTAAAAGTATGAACCGTAAAGCTGATCTTGCTCTTTTTAAAGAAATGTGATTATTCAGTACGTTAAGTCCACATTAACAGTTAAATCCTAATAAATAATTTTGTAAAATAATCGAGATTATGTAATTACATTATTGAATGACGTATTATTGACAGATGAACACAGTTTGAAGAAAGAACTCAGATGAAAATCAAAATTTTTCATCTTAAAAGAGTTAAGAGGTTTCACAGACACACTTTTGGATTTATTTTGGTTTTCATGTAGAAAGCATAGACATTTTGCAATTTGATTATTGAAACAAAACATAACTTCTAAAGATGTTTTTGTTTATTCCTTAGAAGTTAATTTGCTTTCAAGATTAGTACATGTTGAGAAACATAAATCAAAATTAGGTCAAGTCTCCCCAATCTAAGCTATAATCTAACGTTTTGAATCTATTGCTAATCCGTTGTATCTGGTTTTATTAATCATTTTCCCACAAGTACTCTTTCGTATGTACGAAAAACAATTTTATCGGCCTTCACTTTGAATTTCTGGCTGTTTTCCATTTGCATAAACATCCGAACAGTAATGTACCACGTGATTTATCAAAAGAATTAAAATAATTGTTGATAGTGTCATTACCAACTTTCAACACAGTTCCATAATAAATTTGAAGGCAGATTATGCTACTAAAAAATTATCAAAGGGGCCGAAAAAAGAAAATGCAAATGGTAATAACTTTGGGGGCAAAAAATATGTTCAAGATTTTAACAAACTTTAATACAGTACACACATAAGCTATGTTAAACATTCTTTACTTCTCTTCTCCAAAACCCGCGCGTCTTTCCCTCGCTTTTTACATCCCAGCGCCGTCTTGATCTGCATTACATCACTCGAAACAATGGCACGTTTGTTGCATTTATAGTTAACACCTTATCAGAAGCGTCAAGTACCTAGTCAAGGTCGTCCCGTCTTATCTTCCTTGTCTCGACTCCCGCCTTGTAACAAAATGTTAACCGGTGTTTACATGGTAATGAGTCAAACTGTTTAATTTATACCACTCGTGCAAGGAACTGTGAATCAGCGAGTCGAGTGTTTCTAACAATGATGTCATGGCTCAACGTTGGCTGTCTGAGATCAAGCATGATCAACAATTGATGTACAGACTTGTACATGACACGCCTGATAGGTATTGATAGAATAATTGCTACATTGTACCCTGACTATTGATTTCACAGCCGTGGTTTTACTTCGTCAAATCGATATTTTTGTTACATATGTGTATACTTGGTACTGACGAATATTGTAAACAAACCAGTAATGACCAGCGTAACTGTAGCGATAAACTTCTTTTGGGTCGTCAAAAAGAGCCAGCTTTCTAGCAGACATTAGAAGAAAATAAATTAAAGATGGGTAGAATTTGTCAATAGTGTTAAAGTATTATAGTGCGATTTGAAACGGGACGCGTTCCTATGATCATTCAACGAAGGTTTTTTTTTACTTTAAACTAAATATGTTGTAAAATTTGGAAATTATTTTAGAAATACTGCTTAGTATCCAAAAAATCATAACAATATTCATCAGGAACAGAAATTGTATGGTTGAAAATCATATTCAGGCGATGGTGACCAAGGAATAAATTTATTAATTCTGCTAGCTAGAAAATTAAAACATTATATGTTGTTTTTCATTATTTTATTGTCTTAAACGTAACCATTAAGAAACACATTTATTGAGTTGGTGGACTTCATAGCTAGGCTAGCTTTTGGGTGCAAAATAGACTGATTTGATCCTACGCATATCCAAAAACATTTGAGGGGTATAGGCTGCTTTCTCTTTAAGAATTTAGTATTTGTATACATTGCCACAGACCTGAAAACCTAAAAAGATTTCATAATGACTCACTATCTCATACAGCTCCAGCTTAGCCGGTAACTACTTCCTGAATTTTCTTCTCGGTTGAAACAAGCTTGTTAAAGAAAGTTTACGATTGAGAATTCCAGTGGACCGGCGATCAGCAGGAAGTGGGAGGTTGATTTATCGTTTGATAAGCGGGCGGGGTCTAGATGGTCTAGATCTGCAGAACTGAACAAGCCGAAGTGACTATTTAAAACTGCAGATCGAATCTCCACCTTCCAAATGTCTTGGGAGTTCGAGAGGCCTGGGAGAGAGAAATCAATTTGGGCTTCAAGTGAGGTGTGTTGAAGTTTTTGGGCAAACGCAGCCTCGAACAAAATGTTCATGGGGTTCATTCATGTCTTGATACATTTAAAATTCAAGTTATTCCTCTAAGTCTGCTATAAAATTTCATTTAAGTTTTCACACGGATTATGTAATGCAGAAGGGTGGATAATACGGGAAGAATAACGGAGTAATAGTTTCCATGAAAGAAAAAATACCAATTATTGTCCAACGTTCTGTACTCTGTTGAAAATTTTCTCTGAACCGCTAGGAAATCTAAATTCTACGAAAGAATCGCGAAGAAAACTCTAACATTGGTGTTAAAGATCTATGTTTTCCAATAAAATAAAGTCCTACCTCAACAAATTTTTAACATTAAGTTGAATTGTATTTTCACAAAATACAACATGTTTGACGTTATGTAATGTGTAACTTTGTTATCTTTCCATTGTAAAGCTATTTTGTAGATGACTAACACATCTAATATTATTATTAGAACAACCGACTTCGACTGAGTACCACCAATTCAACCATACTGTGAACGTAGAAAAATCGTTTTGGAAACTCGAATAACCTAAATGTTCCCTCAAGACGTAGTGCGCATGCGCCGTAACCTGACCTGCGCGGCTCGGCGCAGCTCTCTGATGGTTGTAAGGTTGCCGATGGTTGTATGGCTGCGCGGTGCACTGACACACCCACAATACATCAGTCATGCGCAGACCCGCAGACCCAGCCTCGTTAAGAGTAACACGATAATAGCGCTGAGGGATTGGCTGATATGCTTGTTAGAACGATAATGACTGGTAAAAGCTTTTAGTTGCGAAATGTGGATCGGTTATGAATGAGCCGTCTTCTTCCTTGTCGGCGAGTGATTTCCTATAATAATAAGTACCAATTAGGATTATTGACCGTGACTTGCATTGTAAAACGCAGAACTTACTGGGCTAGCTATAAATAAATATACCATTCGAAAAGTAAATTGTAATGAATTTTACATTGTATAAACATTTTAATAAAGTTTGCATGACTGTTAGGGGAGACAGCTATCCTTCCGTGAGAAACCTATCCAATGTTCCTGGTACCTATGCTTTAAGGTTGATTTGGACTACCAAGGTTACTATGTTATCTCCTAAAATGCCATTGGCAATTGGAGGGATTAGAACCCGAGATTTCAGGGAACAGAAGTCCCGAACTCCAAACACAAGACCAGTCCGTCCTCACGAAGGTCACGTGATCGCTAAATTCATTGTAAAGTATATCAAACAACATTCATAAATAGAATTTAGTTAGTTTCATTTGGATAAAAAACTAATTCGCCAGGAGAGGCAATTGTAAGTGGAATAAAAATCATCAATGACTGAACCCAACATGCATTGATTTTCTCCATTTGAAACAATGGTCTCTGATTGAAATATAGGCTACTTCGAAATTAAAGCTAAATACATCTTCCTTCACACTCTATTCATCAATGTATTCACGACGGACTTTGAAAGATTAAAATCAAATTATGCAAAATGTCCACTAAAGCAATCCGTAATGCATTACTCCTAACAGCAAAACACGATGCACATTTGTACTCATATCTCATCCAATGAGTCATCAACAGCAATACTCCATCTGACTATCTTGTACAACGAAAAGCACTAACTTGCACAGCGCATACCATCATCCTACGTTACCTAACGTTAAAGATATTTCAGTACTAATTTAGCGTCGTCACCACATATTACCGGTGTTCCAAGTCCTCCTTATCGCTGATCACCTATCTTATTACCTATTGTAGGCTGTATATGGGACGCGGAGAGCGATGGACTCGACAGTGTAATGCATCAATGAGATCTATTGTGGACAGGCTTACGACATTCCTACTACGACTATTATGTACTATTGGTAATTACTGTAATTGTTTGAACAAATGCTAGAATAAATCTTAAGGTGAATTGTATGCTAACTTATCTCCCATTTAATGAATCGAAAGATATGTCTCAAGCACCAAACGTGGCTTCTGAACAAAAAACAGACAACAGTGATGCACTGTACACTGTACATAATAGGGAGGAGAACTTCAGCTATGATAAAAGAAATATAGAAGAAATCCCAGATAGAAGAAGGAAACCGTTGGATGTACAAGGAGAAGGAGAAAATTAATATAACACGACAATTTTGAAACAAGAACGATGAAGAATAAACGATTGACAGAAATTGAGACAGTTAATTTGTGAGATTGTCTTCTTGAGGATAAATATTACCATCAGGGCAAGTAAGTGTATTATTTTGGTTGTAGATGGAAATATATTAATCACAAAACGCTTTACTTATTTGAAACGTACGATTGCTTAAACACCCCAATATACAACTAATTATACTCCAATACACGATACACCTATTTTATTTAAGCTACTTTAAGGTACCCTCAATGGTAACAACCTATTCTCCAATAAAACGATGGAAACTGAACACAGAACGAACAGTAGGCCAGTTTTACATGTGAATACCACACCTCGTCAACGAGTCGCAAGGTTGTTCAGTACTCAGAAGCAACAATAGAACATTAAACTGCACACGCAATTAAAAACACTCAACGCCTCCAGTTACAACAACGAATACAGCTGTGAACACTTTCACAATGATAAACCAAAAGATACCACATTAATTGGTAGTTTATTTGTTTCAATCTAATCATCCAGCCGTCCTCTCCCTATTAAACCCGATTGCACCCTCTTATTAGTGGTCAAATATTTGTCCGCCCGCATATTTTAGTGTTTGAACTCACTATCGGATTTCTTTTGATCAATCAATTAATTTGGTAAACATGATGCGTCCAAACAAAGTAATCTGTGATCAACTGTATTATTGGCTGAAACATTTTTGAAAAGGGAATTTTGTGTTTTGAACACTTTTGATATGAGTGGTGATACACTGGAAGCCACGAAAGTAAAATGGTGCAAAAACTTTCTAATCGGTCAAAACATTGGTGAATATTACCGTGCTGTATCTCGGCCACCTTTAACTCCAGGCCGCGGCCTGGTAGAATCGGCAACGTCGTAAGTGGGGTTGTTTAGTGTCATACGTCCCACAAGATAACGTGGCCGACAGGTGACATCAGCTCATTAATTCTCACTTTATAGAGTTCAGTAACCAAGCTTTCGTAAATACACATTTTTTAATACCATAAGCTGCTTCCAAACAAACAGCTGTTACAACCCTACTTGCTACGTTGCTACTTCGAAGGCCGCGGCCTGTATTGACTCAAAATAACTTAAACTATGAAACAAAGATTTAACTGTTGCATCAAGAGGTTTTTGATGCTACGAATGCTCTCGCAAGGAAATTGACTTGAAGCTTTCTTTATCCTTGTGACCAAACATTAATCATAAAGATCTCAAAAATCTTTAACCCTAACCAAAGACACCTGCTACTATATTATCACATGACCAATGACCATTTATTGACACATTTCGACACCGTAGCCAACCATTATGCAGCGATAGACACGAACATTTATGTTTACATTGATTGTGTTTAAACAATGTCACGGACAAGCGTGCAGTTTTTATCACGTTGTTGTGTGTTAAAACAAATACTGTAAATACAAAGTTAACTCTAGTTACTTGGCGGTAAAAAACGGACAACATGTCATGAAATACAATCACTTATTCGTTAAATGTAGAATCCTCTTTAACCTAGTTGGTTTTCAAAAAATGCGCCCTCGTAATTATTTTGAACATTATTAATTTTTTCTATAAGAATCACTTACAACATAATTCTAAATTGCTAATAGATTATATGGGAATCATCACTTTCTCCAGTATTGGGTTCCAAATATAATTATAATATACGACTGAAACTGAAAAAAAGTGTAAAATTTCTAAGTGAGTTTTGTAAGGGGTGTAAGGATATGTAGAACAATGTAAGGTAACGTATAAATAATTATGATTACTATGCAATATATACAATAACACTATAACTTTCACTTTACACACTCTGCCGTGCAGATATAAGGGCAAGAATCCAAAATACTGTTGTTCAATTAAGCCACAAACAAAGTAAAATACAGTTTTGTGTGCACTAATTTCGTAATCATAACTAATATCAAATCGTAAGATAGAACTTAGCCTATGCATATTTTAAGTTAACTAATTATGGTAAGAAAAAGGATAAAAACATATTTTATTACTTATAGCGGTTTACTCCACGAGAGGCCTTTTTGACTACTACTGTATTTATCTGAGTCAAAACCACCAAACGACAGATAAATCAATTTCCAACCGAAATATGGGACACAAAACCACGATCTGTCTTTTAAAAATACAGCTTTTAACTGGAAACCCTCATCACGTTGTCCAAGAAAAGTTTCCAAAACTCGTGGTATCCACAAGAATGTATAAATGTCACACATCGCCACGTTTGAGAGCTTGCTAATTAATTGAACAAGTGGATTGCTCGGAGGGTTGACTATATAGCCTCGCCCCGGGCCCCACACCCTGGGGTCCTGGTTTAATCACGTGATACACAGTCGTGTAGCCTCGCGCGGGCCTCTTTGTATGGCTTATTCCCTCTTGGCGTAAAGATTAGAGTTTGTTAAATTGTTGCAATAAATAAACATCCTTTGTAAATTCAAATTTACATAAACAACATGTTTTGGTAATTTTTTAACAAAAATGTCTTACCATAGGTTCATCATATAGTTCTTTCCTTGAATATTTTAAGGTTATTACAATCATACACATTTTAAGTAAAAAAGTTATAAAGTACTTCAAAACTATTCTTACAACAATATGCAATTTCACAGAGTTGATAGACAGGGAGGCATTTATGTGAGTTTAAAATAATTTCACAAATAATGTTAACTCTATTTTTTTAATTGAATGGAATCACAGAATGTATCGAAAATATTTGAATAAAAGTGTAACATATTCATGAATTTGTATGATGCCCAAAACAATTTAGTAGTATATTTTAATATTTTTTAATCTATCTTCACTATCACAGAATACGTATGTATGAGGTTAGGACCACAAAACTAAATTACCCATAAAACAACAAAAAATACTTCCAATCCAGCAGAAGCTAAGCAAATCCGATGTTGGCATGAGCAAAAATTGAAGCTTTAAAAGATAAAAACCCGAGTTTCCATTAGCAAAATCCGCAATACCCACTAAAACCCGAAAAAAATCCCAAAACCAATGCTAAATGCACATTAACTGAGCCTGTAATAATTAGACGCCTTAACTGACCAGTTCAGCCCGCGCGATAAGCTTAGTCTGCAGATCAGCTGTTCGCCTACGGCCTAAGGCCTGTCTGGCGACTGTGGGAGACAACATTATCATAATCCCGACACATACAAGGCCGTAGGCCAGCCTGAGGCCTTCACCACCTCGGACCACTCATGTTGTGATAATCTTAACCGTCTTACAACACCAAACAAGATTATCTAAGATCTAAAGAAAACTCTACATTTTGGAAAAATGAAGTTATAACTAATTTTCCTTTATTTACAAAAAATAGTTTTTCTTGAGTAAATTTTCTTCTTATCGTAAAACATTTAAATTGATATCCAAATTAGTTGTTTATAAATAATTGAAATACTTTTAAAACGTTTTACGTTATTTTGTCTATGTTAATTGTGCCTACGAAATTCCTTCCATTCGTTTCTTTTATTCAACTTTTCGATTGGTAAAATCGACTAAGATTATAATTGAAAACGTTAAAAAATTAACATTTATAAATAGAGTAGAATCTTTGACTTAAGAGTGGAATTGAAGCGTGTTTATGTGTTTCATGCTGGTGATGCGAAGAATGCCTATTTCGTTTTAGATATATATACAGGCTCACAAAAACGAAATGCGCTGATTTAGACTAAATGTTTATCTTTATTTTAGAGTAGACTTAACGATTTTTAATTTTCTTGATGACTGTTTTAATATCTGAGGAAAGGTCATTGTTTGTAACTAGATTGTTTATTTAGTTCAATAAGGTAAAGGTAGAAAGTAAAAAATTAAATAATAACCAATGAAACACACCCAACATAGGCCGGACGGAACTAACCTATAGCATTTCTATCAGTAATCAAAAAAATATAAATCTATGGTTTAATTGATACGAACGAACAGAGAGTACTGCTGAAAATACCTATTTTAAAAAAATACCTAAAAAACAAATCTTTTATTATACCAAACTGAAATTTTTGACTATATAAACTGCAACCTCTTTCATGGTTCCATGTTCCATCCACTATGATAGTACGGGAAACTAAGGGAAAATATAACTCCAAATGTAGCACATGCTGTAATGTATCATTGAGTAACAATTAAACACTTTAGCATGGAACCGTTTATCCGTTTTAAGCTCACGTTAAAATCTGTTAATCTGTATAAATAAATGTAAATCTGTATAATTAAAATGTTTGTTTATAATATGCATTTAGGAAAATATCTATTATGAAAATATCCTATAATGTTTGATCAAATATTTCCGTTAAACTTTGTAGAAATGAGTTTCTAAAAATGAAATACGTATTATCTTCTCCTACTTCAAATTTAAAAGATTTTACTGACACAAATTTCAGAGTATTTTTTTAAGTAAATTTCGTGAGTAAACCTAAAGGAGAGGAAATGCACGTGAGCTAACGATACACGCTGTTGACAGGTGCCAGAGTGATGCTGTTACTGTTAGTGTATCCGCTTAACATAACAGCTGAGCGGAAAGCCATTAGATTTGGCGGGTATTCAGATACAGATTTAGCGGGAAGCTGAATACAGACAGGCCTCTTAACTTTATACAGTAGAAGATAAGGACAATGTCATAAACAAAATATAAAAGTGGGTGTTTCGCTTGCATAGTGGTTGGCGTGTTTAGTGTGGGTGGATCGGGTTCGATTCCCGGCATTTTTACGAACATTGGAGGGGTTTTAATAGTTTCCTCATTTTCAGGAAAACGTTTATGATACGTATATAAAAACGTCTTACCGTAGTAGACGATTTAAAAAAGGGAAAAGGAGTAAACAGCATAGAAAAAAAATCACACTATAAAACAACTCATGAATTTGAAGTAATTTAAATTGTACTTTTAGATAAATCAAACCAGCTATAAATTACGAAACGATTATGAACTTAAAGAATAAATTACTTTTGTATGCAAATGGTCGAATGTGCTTTAAGTTCTATAAACGAAAAACTTGGTGAGAGTTTAACTTATCAATGAGACACATAGTTTTTCATAGAATTTCTAAATTTACAAAACGTTTTAATTAAATTTCCACAATTTATTAATCTGACTGTTTGTTCTATCGATATCTGCTCAATATCAATACCATTATTTATCATTGTCCTGCAGAGATATACTTCGCTGTCGTGATATGTGACATATCATATTTATAACGTGCAAAGACCAAACAGTAATTGAGTTTCGAGGTGGTCACGAAATATAAACCTTCAGAAAAAACGTAAAACAGCTTGGCGTAAAATAAAATATGCGTAGTCATTAAGTTTATCTTTAACTATTATTTAAGCAAACTTAAAGTGACTAGAATATGAAACTTCGATAAGGTTATCATAATTGTTTTTAAATGCTTAAAAAAATGGAAAATATAAATAGCTTAAATTCTCAATTAAACTCCGTGATAGTACCCAAAAACGCATTAATTGGGGTTCTTAAAAATCCACGGCACATTTTAAAACAAATTACGAATTAATTTATACTAGCTGTTACCCACGGGCTTCACCCCGTTTGACATCATAAGTATTAATAAAACTATTGATTGGTTAAAATAACCTGAAATAAACAAAATACAGTAAAAGGAACAAATCATCACATCTGATTTTAATAAGGGAATAAATTGAAAGAATAACAAACAAATAAGTACAGCTGACGTATTTTTAACATTAGGTATATGCAAAGTTCCCTTTAGAAAGGAATTACGACCTTGAAAGACAATTTATGACATAATGGATAGTATTGCGCAAGATTTCTCGTCATGACGAACATTTTAAGTATATGGTTTATGGGGTTGTGACTTGCAGTTTTCTCAAAAGTTCATGGGTACTTTTGGCTTTATATATAGAAGATTCTCACTTGAGGGCGTTGATGAAAGTTTATGGAATTGGCAAACGTCAATAGTGAAGAAAATAATCATATTTAAAATCGTCAAGCACTAAAAACGCAAATGAAAATCATTCCAAATGTGTACTTCTCGAACTTGTTCTGCTAGTACCCTACAAGTTTCAAACCCACAATACAGAACTGGTTTGTTCAGTATTTCACATGTACACGGCAACATAAACTATAACCGGTTTACATAGAGGGATATTTCATAAAGCTATCACGTGCAGGTCATAGGTTCGAGCTGTACTAAACCTCATTGCATATTATATTCACCATAAGATGAACAAGTAATGCAGTTGAATTTTAAACGAATATTTGAGATTGTGGTAAAAAGTTTGTTTTAAAATAATTTGTTTGTTGTAGTCAACAACGTCTAACCTTTGCCTATAAATCTTTGTGAAGATAAAGCCTAAATTTTAGGCTTAGAACTACTTACTTTATATTAAGTTTATAATAGTTTTATTTGGCCACCATCATGTTATATGCATTGCAGAATTAATTGAGTATATGCTACTTATATACACACGTTGTATCAAAAACTAAACCAATTTTAAAAACAAGTTGAAAAAAGTAAATTTACCTTCAAACTTACAAAGGACCCGGGTAAGCAATTCAAACGATACCTGACACAATTTAAACTCGACAGTAAAACAGTTAGACTTTTCATCTCTAAAGCCGCGGGGGAAATTCCCGCCAAGTTGTGCAGAGTTGAATGAAAATATCGCCATAAAGAAGATGACCACGGCGGGCGGCCGCCGACGATTAGAGTCTATTACAATTTACATAGTATAATTAATTGAGCCGTAGTTTGTCAGCTGTTACCACGGGTGTGGGCGTTTGCCGGGACAACATATCGGTTTTGGTGGGAAAGTGTCTCACCACCCCCGCCATTTAGGAACGAAATTGGCGTCTATTTTTACCTATGTTAAACATGTAGTGGGATGCTTTGTGGTGTTTGGTATTTAGTATTTTAAAATAAATATAGGCCTAGAGTTGATTTGTAGATGAATATTATTCAATATTCTTAAATATTTCTTACCAAAACTGCTTGTTCCACTTCTTACTAGGTTTTAAAGTGATCCAAAAGGAACAATTTTGTTTAATTCTCAATATTATTTAGAAAGCCATAAGAAGATAACATAATTGATAATAGGAAATTTCAAAACAATAAATCCAATCATGTTTTGTATAATATACATTTTAGTGCATTTCTGACCTAGGTTGTAAAATTGGTTACTACCACTAAAATACTCGAAAATATCTTATCAACATTTTCATATTGATACTATATTGTACAGCAAAAAATAGGAAGGTTTTGTACGTCAATATTTTAGCGAAGCTATCAAGAAGTAATCTTATGATAATCCGCTTCCCTTTTTAGCAATGCTGCAATGTGATATATTAATTATACATTTCCAAAAAACACACTGCATTACCTAAATAGCGTTTCCACTAAATAAAAATTACTAAACACGACTCACACAAATAATATACAAAACATAACACGGAGTAAAATACATAAAAGCACAATTTCGCTGAATCGCTCGCTTAAACTATTTCTAAAGGATAATTACACAACTTTTCTCCCAACTCGACATTGCGATTTTTAAATTTATAGCTTTTAAATCAAAGCATGACAGGGAGACGGTCCATTTAATTTAGAGTATAAAATATCCCGCCTGGGTTCACGGCAGGTGGGCCGGTGGGCCGGGGAAGTGCTGCTCTCTTTGTAAATTATTTTATGAAAATGAAGGGCTCAAGTGTACACGCTCGGGGAGGTCCGCCAATATGATCAAAGCGATTATCTCGCGCTTATAATTTGGCTCCGGGATATTGATTGATCGCGAAATCCTTTATTGCATGCAATAAGGTGAATCAGCTGATCATTACAACCAATCAGCTGTTCGGCGGCTACCATGTGATCGCGGTGACGGCCGCATCTAAAGTTCATATTTTGACCACATGTAAATTATGTTTTTGCTCACGTCAGTGAGGCATTGCAATGAAGAGGTCGGTCCTTTTCCGGGAGTTCACCACCACTGTTTTATTTTAACTCCATCAATTCCCCAAAATTTAGGTTAGGTTGCGTTTGGTAAGATGTGATAATACAGGGATATTGATTAGGTTAGAGCCATATAATTTCCAACCGTATAACCACAGGCTATAGAGTTAACTACCTAATTACATACTCTATAGTCTGTGATACAATATAATATAATTTCTAAATTTAACTAGTAATTGTATATCAAAAAGGCAAATTTTCCGTAAAGGGATTATGCGAATATTTGATGATGTCACAAGAAATTGGTAATTTTCCATTTAGATGATGACAAATTGTTATAACCTTGTTAAAAATCCATCACTAACTAAGGTTAAGTTAGGTTTCATCTGAAACACTGTATGACTTTACAATTAAGTAACGGAATTATATAGAAAAACACATGGGTAATGAATTAATGCAAAGTAATCTAGAGGGGATACGTTCATTCCTAAGGTAGCTTATGAATAGTTTATAAATTTATAAGCCCTACATACGGAACAAGTTCATTTCTACGTATACAACTAGATATTTACCGACAACTAGAAGTCACAATTCACAATACGACTTTAAATCGCAGTTAATACAAACCAGCTCGATATGCCAAAATTTACCAACCCAGCAATTATTTTCCCATCAATCGTTCGAAAGGACAAATGACATTTGACAAACACATCCAAGGCAGTGTTCGAGTTAGCTTAAAAATTAACACCTTCAAGTTTTAACCGACCTGTCAACGCTATTATCGAATGCCGTCAGACCGAAAATATTCGTTTAGTTTCACGATCCCGTTTCGCACGTCATTTTTATAACGACTACATCAATGTTCGCAAAGTGAAGGGTCGTGTTTCAATTTACAGTTTCATTGTAGTGTCTAGTTTTATACTGGCCGATATAAAGCGATGGAGACTTCGTGGATATTTTCGTAATAGTTTTTAATCCTTTTGTGCTTTTGTAAAATAATTTAAACTGTTTAGAAGCAGTGCAGTACCCGTGAAAACCCAACCCATGGAATTTTTCTTTAAATCCCACACACGAAACGATCAATACTACACAAACGCTATAAAATCCTCGGCACAAAATGCACTTTCTTTAACAGTAATATCTTTTTCGCCCTAACCAAACCAGAATTTTACGATTCTCTTAAACACCTATGTTCACCTCTATGTGAACATCTCGGCCCATTTTAAAACATTGTCTTTACATTGAACAAACAGTGGCACATCGTTTAAACCAAAAGTTCAGGACCTAGTAAGCGAATTTCAGCACTTTAATACAACCACTGTACGTTGAACAAATACCTCGTGAACTCCAAATACAATGTGTTCAACCAAACTCTAACTCTAAAAACTCTGACTTATAATTATTTATCTTGCAGGAATATACTTCAAAGACTTTCTAACTATTTCTCAGACTAACTTTTGAACGTACTTTGTAATAAACAGTTACACCTATCAGATACAAATCTGGCACTTTCCTCCAAACTGTTCCGACAAAACTATACAGTACATCAGGCAACAATAATTGCACCTGGTGTACACAAATACCCCAGAGGCTTACCTTGCAGCTGCAAACTGCAAACTGTTCTGCAGACGCTGCAGCTGCATAATTCAAACTGCAGACGGCTGTTGCAGCTTGGATTGTATTATAACTCAAGCTGTGTGGTTTATTGTGGTATCGCTGTTTCATTTCTACGCTGTGACGTTTCTATAACAAGCGACCGCGGTCTGCATTCACCCCAAGGCTCTTAGAGCGAGCAAAGTATTACCTGGTGTACAACAGCTGATACAACGGGGTAGCAGCTGGTGTTAAACTTGGGGGATGAGAGACGATAGAACTACGACATGAGCTAATTGAGGAGAGAATGATACGAAATAGAAGATGAGCCTCTTGCCGATTTTATGATTTTTGCATTTATTTAGTGAATATTTTTATGTATCGCATTGTATTATGTGTATTCAATTGACAATTTTCTTGAGCTTTGTTCATACGAAGCCAGATGGTGGACAGGTTCCCCTACCCTACCTCAGGTAACTTGAAATACATTAGAGACAAGTAATCTGCCTGTCATACTGGGCTCATTTAAACCCGGCATTACCATATGTTTCAGCTATTATGTTACCCAATCGATAGTTTTTGAATTAATATCGTGATGTTCTACTCTACTTTACAAACGAAGTCAAGATAAATATTCAGGAACATTAAAACAAATTATAGTTCACTAATCGGTTTTGGAAAATTTCCACAACATTCATATCTTCCTTCTTAAGCCTTTTCTTATAGCGACGGCCTCTTTCAGATTTAAATTTACCCGTCCCCGTGAGCTTTAGATCCGTGAGTGAGACGTTGTATGAAAAGCAAGGGATGAGTTAATACACGAACCGCACTGTACCAATACATAAAGAATGACGGATTAGGATTACATAAATGCATTGAAGAAACACATTCCAATCGTGGCACCCGAAAACAAACTGAAGACATCCCTGACAGACTGATTTGGCTAGACGGCCCGTTGTGACAGGCTGAACCATCGATATAGATCACAATGACAAATTCAAAGCAATAATTGAAATTTTACAAGTACTATACCGCCTAAAGTGATGCCAAATTCAATTTTCAACCACCAACGCCCAAGGCGCCAAGCTGCGGGGCGCCTATTGGCATATTCTGCACCAATTAAAGCGTCCCTAATTAAACTGTATGAACACCCATTGTCTGAGGATGGCACTTCGTACCGCGGTAGGTGCGCTGTAACGCCGCCAAAGTTAGCACTGTCTCTTTATGTGACATTACATGCATGCTTGAAATACCCGGTGACCTCATCACCGTTTGTTGATACCGCGCTTGTCACCGCTCCAAGTGTAAACTGTCACAGTTGTAACTGTAGAGTGGAACTGCTACAAAGGAACGGTTGGAGTAGTGGTTAGATAACATAAGTACTTAACAGTTGATGTTTTGGTTATTAAATCGCCTCATAAGTTCAAAATAGTTTTGGGTAGCCGATTGGATAGTGCTCGTCCACAAAGCTGAAGGTCGTTGGTTCAATTCCGGGTGGTTTCGGTTTCAGGACCCAGATTTCTTTTACTTAGGCTTTCTATTAACTCTTTAATTAGACTGAAGTCTAACTAAGCTTTAAATTCGCAGCTCTAAATGACTTTTCCACAATTATAAATTGAGCCAAAACCAAACAAATACATACGGGAAACCCCAGAAAAACAAAACTATCAGCCCATGTTTATATTTTTAAATATTACATTAGCGTCTGATGCAAGGAACGAATCGACAAAAGGGAGTCAGGTGTTTCTGGCCTCAAATGAATACATTTCTACCATCCTTCAACAAAAAAGGCCTATTTTAACTCTCATACGAGTATTTATTAAGCTCTTTCAAGGGGAAAAATAGGCAAACACCTTTGACGATCATCAAAAACCCAAACTTTACCCGCAGTCGAAAAACTAGGTCCCGCAGAAAACTCAACAATTTTACATCTCAACGTGAATGGTTCATTGGCACACTATCTGCCTAAAATGCCTATTACGTATTATCTGCCTTTAATAGATCGCTGGTGAATGAACAGCCTTGCGGCTCTCAAGTGCCTTACAATGTAGGCACTCACTACACGCGTCTGCCTTATCAGGACTAGAGTTATCGAGCATGTGTCGAGATAAGAGCGAGGCGCCGTCCGCGAATAATACCTTTTCAAAACCACACAGCGAAAACAATTTGTATTTTGCTTCAAAATTTGTATGTGGTTTAGTGACCTATTAGTTTAGCTTTGCGTAAATGTTACTGTTAAGTAACGGATTCACAATTTTGGGTTCAACCAACAAATCTCTTATATTGTACTAGTAATATAACTGAGCTGGGGAGCGAGCTGGTCTAGTTGCATTGCTAGTAGTTAGAGCGCGGGACTCCGGTTCCAGGGGTCCCGGGTTCAAATCCCGCCAAATCACAAATGGATTTTATCTAAATGATAATGCCGCAGCCCCTAGGTCTAGCCTAAAGTAACGTGAAAAACAATTCCGAGCTCGTGCCTAGCGTCCTAGAAAAAAACGAGCTATTTAGTCTAATGCTAAATAGGTTACACAATGAACATTTTTCACTCCGTACAACTTTTGTGATTGTTTTCCATGCATAATTAAGGTACTTTTTACCAAAAATATTATTATGTCTCCATAGTACTACCTCATATGCTTTCCATATAGAATTAAGGAACTTTTTTAACAAAAATATGATTATTTACCCATATTATTACCCCATATTAACTCTTGTGACCTCACCATATTTCTCCTTAGTCAAATAAACAGTACATTAAGCTGTAGTAATTCGATTGCACCTAGTGTTACATGCAGCACTGTCTAGCTGTAAGATATACTCGTGTATGTGTGTGTGTTTGACTGCGCTTGTGTGAGTACGCCTCTAGTCAGCCCAACATCTGCTGCTGACGTACGTCTGTCTGCTGAATGCTGATAGCAACGTGTTCTCCGGCTGCTGAATATCTTGTAAACATCGCAAACATTCTTTCCACGCCTACAGCATCCAAATTTAAATGTGTTAGGAAAAGTTGGTTATGTTATAATTAGGCCTGTATTTAGAGAATGGGGTTTAAGTCTCCTACATTTTAGTAATAAATTTGATTACTAGCTGAGTACCCGTCCTTTGTGCGGGGTTGGTATACAATGCTTATTGAAGTTAAATACTCGTGCTTTGCATTTGCAATGAGAGAGGACACGTTTTGAGAAAATTTTGTTTACTATAATCTAGGGAATACTATAGTATATGCAGCATCTACCATAGCCATAATGTTCTACCACTTCACCTAAACAATAGAAAGAAATAAAGTTCTCACACTCTGGTTTTGTTTGCTGCTTGGTTCAAATTACCCGTTGACATGTATAAAGAACTAATGGTGCTGCGCCCTGTTGGTAAACCGTATAACCTTTTAATGCTATTGAATATAGTAGAAACAAATTGTGTAGTTGAAACAGCTGGCAAAATTATTTGATTCCTTTTAAATATGAAAACTCATAAGGTTAACATGGGAAACTCTAGAGCCACTGGGGCGGAGCCCGAAAGGATTTTTGAGGTAAGATGTCTATATGTTAATCGGGAATGTGAGCTATCATCATACCAAATTTCAACACAATCCGACCAGTAGTTAATGCGTGATTGAACTTCAAACAAACAAACAAACAAAACAAACAAACACACACACTTTCACATTTATAATATTAGATAAATTAGGTAAATTAGGTAAATTAAGTAATTGGTAGAGGTTGAAATCCCATTACTGTATAATGTTCTAAAAGTGTGTTAGAACAGAAATAGGCGTAGTTGAATCCAGTCACCGAATCTAGTCGCTGATCTTTTAATCATTGATTTCGGTCAATAGTCAACATGTTTTACCCAACTAGTTGTAAAAGACAACTTAGGGTACAATTCTGTATCAGTTAAGTTGCATTATAACGTAAAAATTAATTTGAAAACATATTTTGACCGTGCAAATAGCTTCTGTAAGTAGCTGATTCAACAACAATGTTATATTTGAATGAAGAATTGGGTATAGCTGGTTTATAAAGATAAGATGTCTATCCTAAGATCCAAAGGCAATACCTCAGTAGCTGTTTTATGGTTCTAAACGTTACCGGAATCTCCTTTACGTTTGGATTAGTGTAGCCTGATGTTGTTGGACAGTCTATCTACTCTTAGGTAATAACGAGGATAGCATATGTATCGCATTCTACACTAATCCTTAACTCTTCTTGCCTAAAATGCGATCCTGATGAGTAATGTTGTGTTCGAAAAAATCCAATCCAATAAATTGTACTCTTGGGTAATCTTTTGTTTTATCGCTTGGACAGTATATTATACCCTGTTACGAATTCCACAATAGCAACCGCAGTCGCCGAAAATTTACCATTGACATTCAAAAGGTCATCGAAAAGTTCGAAAAACTCATCGCCTCTCATGTATGTTAAGCGGTTTATTTTGCCGAGCGGTCGCAGCTCATTTGTAAAACTGAAAGCCGCACCTCAAAAGCGATGTTTAACATTCATAATGAACGTAAAAGGTTGTTGTCAGCGTAGGCGCCGAGACGTGCCGAGTGCGCATTGAGCGTTCATGCTTCATGTTTCATGCACTCCATGCTCGCGCCAGCGACTTCCAACCAAAACATGTAAATTGGTTGAAGTGTCGCAGCATCGCTGGCGGCGTTGTTCATTTCATTGATTGGAATTAAATTCGACGCTTCGCATTGCCTGGCCTCAAGACGTCTAATTTGCTTAAAAGTCGGCTCGACTCCATTTAGAAATGAGAGCATTCGGTCGGTATCCATTTGCATTGATACACAGAATTAAAATGTTGCGGTTTCAGTTATATAAAAGGTAATAGATTATTTGAAATTATTTTTTAATCATACATGTTTAATTCCATGCAAGAATAATATTGATCGTAAGCCCTAGGTCTGGGACCTCAGTACTTTTGATTTAGGCCCTAAATAATACGGTGTTTTTTATTTACAGGTCTATATGTGGGTGTGATTTAATAATGGGACTTAATATACAAATACTTTTAAACAAATTTTCAGATTTTAATGACATTTTCATCATACTCTTAATTTTGTGAACATGAAAATATTTGTAAGACTTCGCGAACCCATCCGAAGGTGAGAATCGGGGTTCGAGGAAAGTAGATGGACTCAAATTGTTTGTGAATTTTTTAAACTAAGGACTCTGTGTATCAGCAAACTTAGAACACATTGACATTCAAACCTGTCTAATATTATTTATTGTACAAGACAAGGTTAAGTGTACACCTGCTTTTGTTATTGTTTGTGGCTGTGGTCGTGTGTTGAGAGGACAGTGTCGATTGATATATTTAGTGAGACTGCTCTAAACATTTGTTGTTTTCAGCTTTTGTATTTCCTGACACTTCCCGATTTGTGTACTAATCTTGCCACGTTCTTGTCCAAGAAGAGCCTGAATCATTTAAGTTCCCGTCACAACAGTTGGGTTTTACTAACATACTTGATAATTCGTAACAGCCATAACTGTTGTACCACGAATTAAATAATAAGTAATACCATGTTTTTCCTAACGATACATCAGTCAGGAACCGTTAGCTGCACTCTACTACTCAAATTGCCATGTTGTGGATATAGTTCTCGCCTCGTAATTGGAAGGTTGACGGTTCAATTTTGAGAAAAGGCATGAGCTTTCTGATAAATCAAATCGGGACCCAACTCTCCTACAGCATGGGACTTTCAAATGGTTTTAGTCTGTAACACAGTTATCATCCTTTTCATCTGACACTTATTCTTTTTCTTAAAATTTTTAATGTAGCCGATATCATATGCCGATGTCATGCAAATCTATATCATAAACTCCATTTAATAAATTTGTTATGTTAGGCTATTAGGTTTTGTACCCTAATGATGACATATTTTTTAATCTAGGTGACTCGGGAATAATTAACGTATTCTAAAAAATAGTTACATTGAATATAATTTCAAGTTCAAAGACACAAGAAGCACTTAAGTGCCAGCTAGCTGTAGCTCAGTAGCTGACATTTGGCTGAGCCAATTTGGCTTGTCCACCCATCTACACCACCGCGGCGCCGGCTTTGACAGTCTCCGTTCAGGTGGACAGACAAGTTGACTTGCTAACCACACATTCGCCCAGACGTCGACAAACCCATACATCTTTCGGATTTGATTCAGACATGAGCAACGGGAGAAAGTCCAAAACTGTCAGAGCTTGCGGGTCTAGAGGAGAGCTGAGTGAAATTTAGCCAACAACTCATTTAAAAGATAAAAAAATTAAGCATATTCAAAGCCTCTCTTTACGCAGATCCTCCGTAAAAAGATTCTATAATATCAAAATATGATTTTAAAACTCAGTTATTAACAAAACTAGGTTACATAGATTATCAACTCCATTATATGCTCGCCCTGCATTTATATTTAGCGAAGGTTCGTCACTGCCTTAGTGAAGTAATTAGTTGACTATCTTAAAACCTTCAGAGATTGTCGAGAAAGAAGAAACGTTAACCAACCGAACTGCAATTCCATATAAGGTGTTTAAGATTGAACAGATATTGAGACAGTATAAATGAATGAGAATGGAATATGAAGTAGGAAAATCAACCAGTGGCAACCGTGGAAAAAGGTTGACGTAAGTAAAACCATAGACTTTAAACAAGCCTTCTTGTAGATTTGTCATCCTTAAAAACTTACCAAAACCCAATTCGACGTGTTTTTTCCCGGTAGATTTTGATATGAATTTCATTTCTAGTTGTCCTATCAAGTTAAAGTATCCGACAGAATATAACGGTTTATTTGCAAACCTATGCCTATCCTCTGATACTACGTATGACCAAAGAGCAAAGTGAACTATGTAAGATAACATTTAGAAAACATCAAAGCACTCAAGAGTCACCAGATACGAAACAAAAACAAAAGAATCTTAGATCTTTCAATATAATCACAGAGAGGATAATAAGTCCACTTCAAAGAAAACAATCATAACTTCCCATTTCTTTACTTATAAAGATTTTGCAACCGATTTCTTGTAAAAAAAAAATACAAACCTACAACTTATCAACGCACGAAAAAACCGGCTGCACACTCCCACGTTTCGTAACAACTAAACCATGTAAAAAACATAAACAATTGGAAATCAATTAACATTCCATCAGAACAAATACACAAACTATCCATATACATGAGGAGATTGTACAAAGTATATCTTTGGCGCCAAGTTGCATTACAGTCAACTAGACAACTTATTGTTCCTCATGCACTCGTGTGGCGGAAACCTTGTAGTAGTGTTATTTATAGCAGACGATGACGGGATCGCTAACTGGTGCAGCTTCTGGCTCTACTACAAACACACCCATTTACCGACTGCCAACTCGGATGGGATTAAATAATATGTTGTCCAGTCGGTTCGTCTAATTTACAGCCTAGTTTGCGGTTAAAGCGATGGGATTCATTAGTCATTTGAGTGTTTTCACTTGTTACAATTTAGAATGGAAACATTAAATTGTTAGCGCTAGAAAGCTTTAGGTGGTTGTTTGCTCCAACGATGTAAACTCATTGGTTTGTTCAGCTGTTCCTGACTATATCGTTAAGAAAATACTGTATTAACTATTATTTAATTCCTGGCACAATAGTGAAGGCGTTAAACGAACTATTGCGGACATTTAAGTCATAATGATTACAAGAACGAATGGTAATGGTAGCAAGAACGAATTTGACAATGTTTGCATACCGATCCCTCTTTCACCTGACTGGAAAAGTAGTGCAGAGCTCAGAGATTAGTATACATTTAACCATTTTATAGTCTTTCCGTTATTTGATTGTGGTTTCCCCAGTTCATGTCTATCCATTGAAAAGCTCAATTTACTGAAGTTTTTTTTAATTAATGCTGTGTGCTATTGCACATATTATTTAACTTTCATGCCACATCACATATAACCCTTTTGAAGGCTAAACATTCGGCCAAATATTCAATTGCATCGTTAGGTTTTGTAAAATATCGGACGAAACAAATAAATCAATTGAATGTAGACGTTATGGTAAAATGAAGACCGGTGCATGCAATAGTAAGCATTTTTGTAAAATGAAGCCGACGACATGCGGAGGCATTATTCGCAGACTGACAGTTCCTTTACGATCCCAAGATAACTGACAGCTCGGTCTGTCAGAGTCATTTCAATAAATAACTGTCTTCGATCCTACCAGATTCATTGCTCAAGGAAAAAATATAGAACTCACAAATTACTGTACAACTCTTTTCCTAAGCCTTTCGATTTTAGATATATAAAAACCATAAGTAAGGATTATATAACAAGATGAGATTGGTGGTTCGTGTATATTTCAGTAAGTTAAGAATTTCAAGCTTCAATGAATTAATTGCACTTACAGCCACATTTTAGTTGCTATAATTTTGAAGCCAATAAACTCCCATAGCATGTATGTAGAACTAGAGGGTTTTTATCAAAACATATAACAGAAGTGTTTCAAAGAAACTCCCGCCAAACTTGGGTAAAATATTTCAATAACTAGCTTCACCGTACTAGAGCGAAGAGGTTATCGATATACTTAATTTTTAAACGTTAATGGAGACTTTTATAGAAAGGTCAAGTATTTTGAGTGTATTTACTTTCAATTTGATAGTTGGGTCACTGTTTTTATTGTAAATATTTATATATTTATATTTATATTATATTTTAATCGATTGATCAATAGGTACTTGAGTCACACTCAAATTCAACAAGATATCGCAAAAAGTATACATAAAACATTACGTAAAAATAAATATAAATTGATTTCACTCTTCAATTCACATCCCATCACTAACTGAAAATAATCCAAACATTTTTCATATGCAGTACCATAATTCACAATACTGAAAATCATTAGTCCACGAATCGAACCGAAATAAAACCAGTTAATCATTTTTAGAACCTAACTATATAGCGAACACTTATTTAAGTGGTCAACTACATAGAAGACTTACAAAGATGAACGCAAAGCCTCTAATATAACGGCATGACGAAACCTCCGTAATAAGTTATGTGTGCTGTTAACTTGTTAACAAGTGAAGACATGACTTATTGTTCTTTAGATAGCAATGAACTAAGAGCAATTACCGAGAAGTGCATTGTGGGATTGAAGATGTAAATAACACAGAGTATGACGATATCGCCGGAACAGTTCTGGCACCGGCGCCGCCTTCTTGCTTACTCTATGTGCGGTGTGTAGGCCAACACAACAATAACATTATTGTGCATGTGTTATTTGTGTGGTTGGTAAAACTGAGAGAGTCGTATGAATCTTTTGACGCGTCTAAAAGCATTGTACAGTAAACCTCACTAACTCGACATTTTGTGGACCCTGGTTGTCGAGGTTGGGAGTTATCGAGCTATCCAGAAATTTTGAAAATTTTTATGGGTTCCAATGAATGAATACACAGCAGACTAACTTTTACATATTCAATTATTACACTCGAGTATTTTTGCATATTGAGTAAAATATCTTTAAAGAAATGTCAAATATATTAAAACTATATGCTCTGAAAAATTGCCTTGACTTTCGAGTTACATAGTTTCAATTTGTGAGTTTTGCTGTATCTTTTGTAAAATGAATGAAAATAGTGTGTATCTTTTAAAGCAGATACAGTTGTCTTTTGATTTTTCCGTGTACTGGTTAGTTTCAAGTTATTTTATATTAAGTTTGTAATAAAAAGTTACAAAATTTGTACACCAAAGGTATTGAGAGAGATCAAAATGAGTAAAATCAAAATTTAAGGATACAAATAAATAAACAACTAAATATATATACAGTGACGCACATAATAAATCGACGTTCCATCATTTAAATCCAGAAAACGTAAAAAATAAATGCACTAATAACATCAAACCACTGGTGACATTACAAAACAAATTTTACTATATATGATTAAATGCATGTGCATAAGCATCGGAAATAATCCATGGTTTAAACCCACGCCTACATTAATACGACTTTATTTGTTTGTGCCACACTAGATACGTTTAAATAGAATCAAACCGAGTTAAAATAGGAAACAGACACATTACTGTAGACGAAGCGTAGAGAATTCGGTCTTTAAAACGTCTCCAATCCAACAAAAGACAGAAACAGGCACTAAATCTACTTATTTATTTTGAGAGAGTCGTTAAAAACGAGATCGGATCTTATTGACAGAAACATGGACTGACTTTGGCCGGATATATGTTTGTAAACTAGTTTTGTGGATTGATAACGAATAAAAATACAGTTAATGGCTAAGAAAGAAACTAAATGTTGAATATACAGGGTGTTCATTTGAAAACTTTCCATATCTGTTGTGTGCAAAGGTAAGGCTTTTAACACTTGTTTGTTCTCATTTACCCCTAATTTGGACATGCCAAATCCAATAAAATTATTTTCAATTTTGAAAAATGCCCCAAAAGGGCCCAATTTGGGGGGTAGGGGTGCTTTTTGAGAAATTTTCAAATGTAAACATGGGTTGTGTGATACATCAATTTAAAGGTCTAATCACCCCGATCATTTTGGTGCAAAAAAAGTTTAATTATCTTTAACTGTAATTACAGGGTGGGTCAAAACGTTTTAAAAAAGGACTTTGAAGTTAAGTACCGTATTACCCTAACTACTGAACGGAACAGCGCCAAATTTCTTTCCAAGCTTATTCTTGAGCTACCCTTTATGATAACTTGTAGTAAGGGCATTTTCCAAGTTATTTTCTAATTTTGAAAAAATCCCAAATTTTAAGAATAAAAGAAAGCTGAAAACTCAAAATTCTTAAATAGCAAGGTATAACAAATTTCATACCACGTGAAAGGTCCTTTTTTAACAAACATTTTACGTATTTAAGTTTTCTTTCTATCTCTTACCGTTCAAAAATTGCAGTAGAAAAACATAATTTTCTATGGTAAAATTGTAACTAGTTTTCTAATAAAACAGCCAAAATTCGTCAATAGACACATTAAATGGTGCAATAACTGAAGGAAACAATTCATAATTATTTTTAGGCAGATAGGCAAACAAGTCATTACGTTTTACTTTGTGAAAAACAAGTTTTATAGCTGATGAGAAAAACCCAAGCGTGGGCCGCTTTCTGTAGTACCATTGACTAGTCAATGGTAGTATTAATTTCAAAAGTACCATTTCCTGTCGTACCTAATCAAATATGGTGTAAACTTAAAAAAATAGACTTTATTTTACTTATTGGTCATAACAAAAGTGTTCCAGGATAACTGCAAAGTGTTTAACAATAGATATCCAGGTAAGACCTTGAGTCATATGGCTGTAAATGATTTAGTTAGGAAGTTTTCTGAAACTGGCTCAGTTACCAATGATAAAAGAACAGGATGAGGGGTCCCAGATGAATTCTGACACACGTAAAAGTAGTTGATCAATTTGTTATGAATCCTACTACATCGTTGAACAAAGTGCAATGTGTTTTATTAGAAAACTGGTTACAATTTTACCATAGAAAATTATGTTTTTCTACTGCAATTTTTAAACGGTAAGAGATAGAAAGAAAACTTAAATACGTAAAATGTTTGTTAAAAAAGGACCTTTCACGTGGTATGAAATTTGTTATACCTTGCTATTTAAGAATTTTGAGTTTTCAGCTTTCTTTTATTCTTAAAATTTGGGATTTTTTTAAAATTAGAAAATAACTTGGAAAATGCCCTTACTACAAGTTATCATAAAGGGTAGCTCAAGAATAAGCTTGGAAAGAAATTTTGCGCTGTTCCGTTCAGTAGTTAGGGTAATACGGTACTTAACTTCTAAGTCCTTTTTTAAAACGTTTTGACCCACCCTGTAAATACGGTTAAAGATAATTAAACTTTTTTTGCACCAAAATGATTGGGGTGATTAGACCTTTAAATTGATGTATCACACAACCCATGTTTACATTTGAAAATTTCTCAAAAAGCACCCCTACCCCCCAAATTGGGCCCTTTTGGGGCATTTTTCAAAATTGAAAATAATTTGATTGGATTTGGCATGTCCAAATTAGGGGGAATTGAGAACAAACAAATGTTAAAAGCCTTACCTTTGCACACAACAGATATGGAAAGTTTTCAAATGAACACCCTGTATAATATATAATATAAGTGTACCTAAATCTGAGCTAACATATATAAATCTTATGGTTAATTGCCAAACATGATTTAAGTGAACCCCAATTATAAGTTACTTATCTACAATTAATTCTTTTTTACTTTTAGATAACACACTCTTTGTAAACTCATGATTAGTTAAATTTCAACTAATCATAAAATTTGTAAACATGTGTATACCTGTGTCATGTAAAATTAGGGTCTCTGAAAAACATCTTAACAATATTAATGTTATAAACAAGAAACTTCCTTTACAGTTTATAATAAAAATTAAAAAAAAACCATACACGAAGGAAAAAACTGAATTTATTTACAGATTTACACTGCAAAAAAAGATTGTAATACTTAACTTTTATGCCTATGATATTTATACTTAAAAATTTGCCCATAATCGTAATAGCTGTAGTTCAAATTATAAACTGTTTACTATATGTACGTAAAATTGATTGTTTATAATTACAAAAAGTATTTGTTATTAAATTTCTAAGCTTTTGGTTACTTGATATATTTATAAAACATGTTGAGTTTGCAGTTATTTTTTACAACTAGTCAAACAATAAGCTAAACAAAGTCAGGGACTTTTAAATAACTTGGTTGTTTCCCTGTTGTCTTTGCTTGTCAATCAGCTGATATACATTGTTGCATAAAAAACTGAAATAGTTATTATGTACATTAAAAAAAATCATTAATTTTATGCCAAAAAAAGGTTTCAAGTTGAATTTCTAGAATGTCATTCCTGTACCAAAAAAATCAACTATTCATAGAAATGACAAAATTTAAGAAACCCGAGTCTGTATGGAAAAAAGTAGACCTACAACGCATACTGTAATTATTGAGCTTGCGAAAAATAAACATGTTTAATGGTTTTACAATGTTTAGGCCTACAAAATAGCTAAACTCATAGATATCTATGCAACAATGGATTTGGGTTGCGATTAAAAGCACCCTGCATTTTTTAACTGGTAACATTTTAATTAAAAACACATCTCACTGATCAAAGTAAATTTATTTTTATCGCAAAATTAATAAACCGACGAACTTTGTTGACAGATGGTTAATCGTGAGTTGTCCCCGATCTGTAGGCAAAGTTGCGTGCAAATCTTTACTTTTCAACCACGCGATCCGGTTTCACTCAATGTTACAAAGTCGTGCATTGATTGTAATTGAATTGACTAATGGAGCATTTATAATAACAGAAAGGGACGATTACACTGACTGACGGTTTAAAACTTTATAAATTATGTTGACAAATATTTAGTGTTGCATTTATAGAGTCTAAATTGTATTTATTTTCCGTAAATTGCAAAATAAAATAAATATGAAATTAATAAAATGGGCGATATCACGGTATCAGTTTAATTTAAGTTGTTATCATACATTTATTTAATTTACGAATAAAATAAGTTTTAAAATAAATTTATTGAATAAATAGGCCTATATGATATTAATACACTATATACAATAGAAACCGGAGGAGGTAATTGACATCATTTATTAATTTTAAGTTTAACATATTAGGCCTACTATATGTTTTGTGCACAAAAAGATCATTCAAAAATAATACTTTTTCAAGTAAAGTAGGCATGATTGCAACAGTGTACAGCAACACAGTGTATTGCAACCTGCAAACTAAAAGGTTATAAAGAAATAAACAAAATAAGGAAAGTTTGTTTAAGAATCGCAGTTCTTGAAAATAACAAACATTTTGAATCAAGTTAAGGTCATTTTTATATTTTATAATAAATACCTACTGTAAATTTGTCCATTAAATGAATTCGTTTGACGATTTTCCGTTTTCACTGTTTAATTTATGAGTATTTACATACAAGCTTGTATACAAATCGAAACATAAACTATATAATTTTTATAGGCCTACTGCTTTAAAAATCATTATTCTTAGTGGTGAATTTAATAAAACACACAATGCTATAAAGAAGTTATTTAATTCACCTTCGCGTTTCTTAGTTTATTAGAAGAACAATACACCCGTATACCGCTATGATCTGGGTAAAAAAGCCGTCGGCCGGACACGATTTTTATTTATAAACAGAAATATTTATAGAGACAAACCAAATACAATATGGAGTAAAATTATACTCGAGAGAAAAATAATTCCAGACTTTCCTTATAAACAAACATTGTATAACTCGTAAGTGTATATCGTGTTACGATATAATTGCAATCGAAAGAAAAGCTTACATGATGTTCGGTACATTAAACCATTTTACTTTGTACAGTAAATATCAGTTTCACATTTTTTATTTCCCTACATTAACAATGCAATGTTATTAAAAAAATACACGTGCTATATAATGTTAAGCTTCTAATTAAAGCAATTATACCCGAAGATGCAAGATGAAACAAATTCTTTCCATTAACTCGTTTATAACATGGAATATTTTCAAATTTTTAGTCCTCTTCAAAACTAATTTTTCTGCAAACACAAAAAGTACTATTAAAATCGTATCATATTCAGATACAAAAAAACCCCGGCCATAAATACAAAATTGTAAACATTTGTTCATAATAAACGCTAAAATAGTACGTCAAAGTTATATGTTGTCTGTATTATGTAGTCTGTAAATAAAGAAAGTACTCTTCTTAAAAAGTCTTACATTATTAAATAAATACTATTTGAAATCGTACAAAAGGCTATTGAAATAACGTAAATCGGCGTAACACCCTTCATTTAGGTTAACATTGAAATTGGCGAACAAAATCACATCATAAGATGACAACTAAATTAAACATTTTAACGTAGGCATAAATTCCCCTTCTAACATTATTCTTAAATAATCAACGCACAAATTCATCCTAAACATTACACAAGTGTACAATTTCGTGTTCGGAAGCCACACCAACCCACACCCACACCGTTGTATATATGAACATGTCGCGGTTAACATCGGTTTGTAAAACAACCGTCGCGGCCGAACACTCATTTTCAAACTCCGACAATGGCTTTTGTTCCAAAACTGTTTGTCGCCAACTAAGTACCACGATCGGTTCTATGGTGAAATATCACAATTTACTTACCACTATGGTATACCTAGTGGTATTGCATGGTATACTCGGTAAAAGTGTTTATGATTGTCAACTAAGTTGATATCCCCCGATTTTACAAAATTTTCAAGGATATTATAAGCTAAAAAAAAGTGAAATATTATTGGTAAAAAAGGTTGTTATATTTAAAATAGATTAGAATAACGCGTCCACAGGAAAATATAACTACTTTCTTTGGATATTGAGTGTAAATCTCTATTTTAGAACTTCAAGTTTGATTGGGTGAGCGTTTTAATACATAGTCTAAAACTGTTGTAATAATAGTCATAGTAACATGTCTAAAATCCCATAAATTGAACACGTATTGGTCATAAATGTAAGTGTCTAAAGGAATCCCTATAAAATAATCGTATTCATTCAAAAAAAAGTATAACCAACCACTTTTTAAATTAAGTTAAATTCTTTCACAGTTTGTAAAATTTACTAAGGTTTTTAGTTTTCTTCAATTCATTTAAAGAAGCTATTCCAAAAGAATGCAATTAAGTGATTATGAGGTAATAAATGTATATTGATTCTGTATTAGCCTACTAGCCCCATTGAACTTTATTAAGCATCGCTGGCTAAGAGTTTTGTTTAATAATAGGGAAACCTGCATAATTGCTTTCGAAATGTTCAATTCCCAAGTCAATCCCATAAATCAAACAAAAACGTCTTCCGAATAGTAAAATTTGTAAAAGAGGACATTTATTTTAAATCTCGACATTATGGTGAATTCACACTCCCCGATTCCTGGCGGACAATACTATAAGATTAACGTAAACACATTTACGGTTTTGATTATTCCGAAAATATCAACAACACCCATAAACCAAAGTCAAAAGTCACATAGCGCAGCCCCGTGTGCGGGGTGAAGGCAGTTTTCACGCACATTCAACTGTAACTGACTATAAACTGTTTTATTTCCCCATTGATCTCCACAACGTCTATGATCGCATGCGATTCTGACGTAGGTCTACGCTGTCAACGATAGCATCACGACTGTCATGGTTTACGATTATTTTACTTTCAACAAATAACATCCGCTGAGCAAAACAGTTTTACTTTTTTTTATACCACTTAAAATCAGTTAATTTGGTTGGAGTGATTGATTTGAGTATTTGGAAAAAACTGTGTCATCTACTACAAGTTACAAAAGAATTACTTGAACCTATGTGGACCAATAATGAGTATTTTACCAGTCTAATAATTAAATTTGAACAAGATGGATTGAATATGGGGTTTTTGAGCTAATAGTTGGAATTGAAAATGGATTGATTATAATCGTCAGATACAGTTGAAATATTTTCGAAACGCGTAGAAGTTATTAAATGCAAATGGTCATTTTCTACTTTACTATGAAATTGAAAGTTAAAACCTGTAAAGTGGAATAGAATTATTTGTTATATTGTTTAAAATTCGCAAAATATACAAACTTCTAAAACCGCAACTTTAAGTTTAGGAGAAACATCGGCAAAGTGCATCCACACTTTAAACTCATTCCTGAATATTTTCTTTGTCAATGTTAACGAAAATTCAGTATATAAAGTATTAAAATTTTCAGTCGCTTAACTGTTCTTTACAGTTTTACGAAGTTTTTCCAAAAAGTCATTAGTCGAAAAAAGATCTATTATTAATTAATGTATGAATTAAAAATTTAAACACAATATTTGAATTAGAAAATGTCTATGATCACAATACTAATTACCATACTAAGTTAGTAACTGTAAACTTTTTATTAAAAGTAAATTAACTTTATTTTACACACTTTTTTAGTTTTGCAACATTTGTTGTTTATCATACTTGATACATTTTTATACTGAGACGATGTTTTCTTAAAATAAACATTCTTTAGCTCATAATGTGTGTACAATATTGTTATCTAATAACGAAATTTACTAAGTCTGCTAAATATAAAAAATCTTAAAAGTACCCTATCACGGCAACTAAATTTTTCCCCTACACAAAACAAACACCCTATCATCACAAAACAACCAAAAATTTAAATAATTAAGTCCCTACAGTTTTTACAGTATTAAAAGCCCCTAAAACTTGTCAAAAAATCATAAGACTAAAACTTAAAAACTACTTACATAGGAAACGTAGTGTAAAAAATAAACTCAAAATCCCACACACAACTGAAAATTCGGACAAAGCATACACTGGGACAAGTGTTGTGAAAAATAAAAATAAAAATTGTAAAATCTTTACGTTCGTAAGCGACGAGAGCACGAGCGACTATATCCCCCAAGAGCACAGACGCGCGTTGGCGACGCACTGAAGGTAGACGAGTACCGACTGAGCTCCCCCCCCCCCCAAACAGGGGGGCAGTACCCCCCTACTCTACCGACTGTACAGTACTGGGGTACGGTATGAGTCACAGAGCATTTAGTACAATTGCATAGTGAATGTGCAATGTCAAAAATATGTACTTGATTGAAATGCAATTCATATGTATCATAGGTTCTTAAGTTCTTTCAAAATGGTACACTTATCTCAATGGATTGTGGGTTAAGTTTTTTTTATTTATAGAAATTGGAATATAGAAAGTATTACGTTTGTGGTTATTTATAGGTGGTTATAGGTTTTTTATATTTTTTTTTTAGTATGAGTCGTTTCTGGTTACCAAGATTACAAAAATGCTTTGCACAATAAGTAACTTAACTTATACAGTATACTGTAAAAGATACAGATGGTCTTGGTATTTTAAGCGTCAAAAATGGATGAGTAAGAATGGATAAAATGTTGTAAAAAAAATTGAACTATATGTACTTCAGATTTTATACCTGACTCAATCAATTTATTAATGTTTCAACCACCCACACAAATGTGTTAATTATTAGTTTCCATTGTTTAAAAATATCAAAAATATAAAAAAAAAAAAACGTGATTGAGCCATGCGAACGAGCTCACTTATGAAGTAAAACGGGGCAAAGCCCGCGGGTACAGCTAGTATAGTATACAGCTTAAAAACCTAATTCTGCCAACAGAAATGTTTACGATTAACTACAAGAGTGTTGTACTGATCTTACCTAAATTCCTACAAAGACCAGGTATTAACATTGTTTATCTGCCAGAAAAAATTCAGACACTTTTGACAGCATAAACCATTAAATTATTACTCAAGTTTGATTATCTGAAATATGTATTCATAAAAAAAAACTATAGCAGCCCAACAGATACAATCAAACTTTGGTTTTCAATTAAAATAAATTTAAGTTTTGATTTTAAATAAACGTGTTTGGTACTAAAATGTGAATATTCCGATCACATCGCAGAAGGTCCAATGTGTGACCAACTTAGTTTCTCCCATTCTACATTCAAGTTGCAAAGTTTGTCTGAAATTTCTATTGGGAGGTGAGAAACTTTCCAAAGTAACAAATGTCTTCCTGGCATAAGTGTTGGAGTTTGCTATTGATAATAAATATATCATTGGTCTTTAGATGGTAACTAGGTTAGGGGTCATTTTATTGTATGACAGTTACTACCTACTCTTGGTACTTATTCATTAATTTAATAATATAATATTGTTTTTTTTAATCCAAAATTATTTTATATTTTATTTTGTTTAGAAAATGAAATTAGAATTAATAAAATAATAAATTAATGTAATAGCATTGTTGAGAAAACTATGTAAATATATCTTGGCTATGTTTTTATGATTGTTTTAAATTTTTATTAATCTAATAAGGGTTACAATAAAATAAATAAATATTTTAAATGTTTGAAATAAAATTAGTTGATAAACTATTTAAGTATTTTTTTTTATGTAAATATGAAAACTAAATCAAGCCAATGGAAAATAATAATTGTAGCACAGAAAGTCGAGAAAAAAATTAATTTGTGCATGAGTTTATATCAGTTGGATCCAGTGTGAAATGCTTATTTTTTATAGAAAAAATGCCATTTAAATGTTATGATTATGTATTGAATTACGAACTAATGCAAATAACAAAGGCCAAGAAGCACAAACGAAAAGTAAGATGCATGAACAAAATTAAGACATTTAAATGAAAAGAATTACAGTAGGTCCAATGATTATCATATAATACATTAATGCTTTTTTGTGTGACTATTTAATGTAAATTTAAAGTATCTTTACAAAAATCTCGTAAAAGAAAGAACACTAAAGAACATTAAGATTTACTCTTGATTTTTGCCTTTAAGAAGTGCAGTTAAGTCACATTTCTTATCATACCATTTAAAAATAAATCCTTCTTTTTCAATGAAATAAAACTGTATTGGTGATCTTTTTGTATATTTAAAAAAATATATAATTATAAATACATTAATTGTGTTGTATCTTTTGTGTTGTTGTTTTGTTGTATCTTTTTTGCCAACACTCCTTGACATGCAAGAACTTGTAACATTCTTAACCTTTTGGATCAAATTTAATAACCCTCATCTTGGCAGTATATAAATAACAACACTCTGTAAGTGACAGCAGCCCCAGGCCGGTTGGGAAATAATTTTTAGGCCTCTTCGTGGAAGTAATTTACCTAAAGAGCAACAAAATTGAGTTTCCACTTGGTCTAAATTATCTGTTGTAACCCGTTCAAAACCTTTGACAGAATAAAATTATAATGAGTTAATGTTATAAAAGTTTTCATACCGAGGATTTTATTAAACTGTATGAAAATATTGCCAAAGACCTAATTGAGCACTATCAACGTAACATCATTTACGCAGGAGTAAATTAAAATAAAATAAAAATATTTCAATCCGTACACGGCAATTTAATGTGCAACATTTAACTACTTGTATAAGTGGTTTTGCCAAATAACGTGAAGAATTGTTGGGCAGTATCTACCTGGTCAGGTAAAATGTCTCGGGTACTAGTGATTTCAAAGTTTTATTCAAAATCTCATATAGAAACAGAAAAATGTATATTTATTTATAGAGTTTCTTTACAATTCAAACCTCATATTAACCCTGAATTCACCTATCTACACACAAGAAAGTGCATACAATGTATTATTAAGAAAAGCAAGGGGCGAGCCTTACAGTATGAGAATAAGGTATATGTAATAATAAGAACATCTAGACCAAATAAACGACATTGCTGTTTTGGTGTGTTCCTATGAAGCATATCGCAAAATGTTCTTTTGGCTACAAAATTTTTAGGATATACAAACATTATTCATTTAAAACCCCAGCAATAAGAGCTAATAACTGTGCTGAAATTTAATTTACAAATTGAGTCTGTAAAGTCAACATGAAAGTATGAATAAAGGTTCAAGCTAAGCAGTTATCTGTTCTGGCCTTGGGTGAATGTGTCTTATCTCGGAGGCTTAACTACAGTACTGTTGGTCTTTTGTAAGCTTGGCTGCAAAAATGTGGTTGAAAAATAATATTTTACAGTTTAATGTATAAGCAATGAAAATATGAACTACTTATGAATTTCTTTGAAGTTCAATTGTTTTCTTATTTGAGTCAATTTTGTAACTACTTTCAGTATAACAAATTTTCATAATTTAAAATGCACTGGTTACAAAAAAGTAATTTTATTTTTACTTTTTTATGCAACACAAAATAATTAATAGTATGTGTGCTTGTTGAACTGCTTATCAAGTGTGGGTGTTAGTTAGGATTTTTCTCAGATATCTAAGAAATAATATTAGCACATTGTTTTAAGGTTTTGTGTAAACCTCTTGGTTTTACCCTAATTTTATGACGACAGTCTTCAATTGGGCATGATTAGCGGACAGGTCCGAACCGATCACCACAGTAACATATTGTACATATACACGGCTTCATATGTGTAGAAATATTGAAAATTGGAAGGCACATTTTATTTCACTATTCACCATACAAAAAGGGATATCTCCCTTTGGTGCTTGAGTTACTATTTTATCATATAAAAAATAATCTAAAAATTACGATTAAGTAATGAAGATTTCAGTGCTAATAGAAATGCATTTCCGAGATTAGGTATTGGATTTATCTGACAAGCATTGACTGGTCGAGATGTCAATAGATTTGCTCAGGCAACAAACCTGCAGTGAAGCATGCAAAGGGAGTATTTGAGGTTTGTCAAGTCAATATTAATGCTTTAAGATGATTTGATTCTTAGCTCAATAATAAAATGATCAATGTATTATTAATTTATATACATTAATTTGTATTGATTTAAAAAAAAGAAAACACTAATTCTGAATTTTCCTTTGGAATAAAATGAGAATTTATAATTTATTTGCACAATGTACAAGTAGTTTAAGTATTGTAATTAATCCTAGTTCTTGTTTATTAGCGACATGATAAACAAGTTCAATATACTTACAGTTTGTCAAATAATTTTAAGAACTAAGCTTTCTATATCAGAGATGCAATAAATTTTATGGTATTGATTTTCTTTTGAAGAAAATTAAATTACGTTCCTTAAAAAAATTAAGAAACTTAGGCTTTACGAGATATAAAGAGGGGTTGAGGAGTCAAGATTTTTTAAGGTATCAAAAAAATGTAAGGAGTTAATTTTCAATGAAGACACCAAGAAACTGTAAAGAGTTAAGTTTCTTTGAAGGGATCAGGAAACTGTGAGGCCATGTTTTATTACATGTTAAACTAGCTTATTCCTAATATGGGAAATTCGCTAAAAGATCTATTTACACTATTTCAGAGTAATCATTGTATAATTTCCATTCAATCGCCAGCTTATCGTAGGCAGAATTCGAAAAACATGTTATAGTTTCAATACACAATTAACAACAAGACAGGAGTCAAACTTATTAAAAAAAATATATCAATACATTTAAGACGACTTAATATTTCCAAAACAAATATTATATACACTGTGTATAAATACATGCATCACTTTATACAAGTAACAATAGAATATGAAGAAAATTCCCACAAAATCCAAATCCAAAAAATCCCACTGCGCTAAAAATTTTACTTACGTAAAGCTAGAGACTTCTAAGAGTTTGGGGGTTTTCTTACCTGGAAAAACAAATAAATTACATTAGAGTGATTATATTTTCAAGATATTTGTATCAAATCTGAAAACATCATTAAAATGGAATTATCAACATTTTTTTTTTATCAGTAAATTATAGTTACACCACATTCATGGTCTATATTTTTACATAAGATGTTTTATAATTGCTATAAATTGAATGAATCACCTATAATTCATAATTTAAAAAAAATGAAAATTAAATAAAGAAAAGATGATTTTTACAGGTTACAGGCTGTTATTTTGTTTAGTCTTACCATCTAGAAAAAAGTATCCAAACTATGAAATAGTTTTTTTTATTAACCCTAAAAATTGTGGCAATCAGCTTGTTAGGGGTATCTCACAATGTAATTAGAAAAAGTTTATGTTATTTTGTTTGCGGTAAAATCTTAAATGTGTTTAACTAACCTAGTAGTTAGAGTCTCAAACTTTGGTGCGAGACGTAGCCTACATACTCAATCCTTGGCTTATGTAAAATATTTTAGATTATATTTCTTTTTTTTATTTTGAACCGCTATTTTTTGTGATTTTTTTTTTTATGCAGCTAGCGCATATATCACATAATATAAACATAGTTAATTTAACAAATGTAATTTTACTATACTATAATTAATATCTATTCTCCAAAAAAGTATCAAAGAATTCTAAGAGGCAATGTCGCAAGCCTCCTTCCAGTCATAGACCTTCCTATTGTGGAAGGAATCAGGTGTTCAATGCCTTCACAATACACAAAAGTCGATCCACCGCGGTATTAATGGATGGCATTGTAGGTATGCTAATTGATCAGCTGATTGAAACTGTCGGCACTACCCACGGCAGCATCAGCGCGAAGGCATCGACCTGCAAGGCGACTTCGCCCACCGACACATCGCCACGGCCGCTCTGATTGAGCTTTGATTTCTAATTTAGAGCTGTGCATGAGGTTGGTTTGAATTACTATTGTCCAATTACACTGTACACTGTGGAAATGGGTGGTCCTTTTTGTCATGAATCAAAGGGATTTTAAAATGTAAAAGTAATTTTAAAATGGTTATTTGTGATACGAAGTTGCTTTAATGTTATTGTTTGTGGTAATTTTTACATTCTTTCTTTTTATTGTAATTAATCGTAATGATTATTTTAAAATTTGCTATTTTAATATAAGTAATGACGCCATTTGATGTATACCATGTGTTAACATCCAATTTATTAATGAATAAAGATATTTTCCATTCAATTCAACAAACACACTGAAAACCCAACAAAAATAACATAAACCGAAGAATCCATCATGGTTGTGCTTTAAGTATCCCATACACCGGGAATTATATGCAACATGAGCCATAATGTGGAAACAAACGATTCCATAAAAAGGAGGTAAAACAAGCCCAAAGGAGGAACATCCAGGCACAGACTGTCACCGGTTGTTTTGACAAAGAATTTATTACGAAGCGCCAGCGACATGACGGTTCATGACAAGTTATAGCAGAACATTACGCTGGCAATAACTGACGGCTGATAATTCACTGACTGGGTTCTTACTATGAAACTTGTCCACTTAAGTGAAACTGTTGGGTAAACATTTTCATTGATACGTCTTAGACAATTATATCTCTATTGTAGAACATATTCAGGGGAGCAAGCTGGTCTGCTGGTCTAGGAGAGCGCGAGACATAGGTACCTGAGGTCCCGGGTTCAGATCCCGCCAATCGACAAAGGATTTTATCTAAGTGGTAATGTTGCAACCCCTAGTTCTAGCCTGAAGTAATGTGAAATACAATTCCGTGCTCTTACCTGTGTCCAAGGAAAAAAAACATTGTGGCACATTTTAACAAAAGGATTCATGTAAAATACAGTATACTCCCTCTTATCCGGACTAGTGGGGACCAAGGACAGTCCAGATAACGGTTTGTCTGGATAAACCAAAGTCCCAAAAAAACTCGTTAAAACGGGCTATTTATATGCATACTGTATTCGACCTAAATTTAAGAGAGCATTGTATTTAGACTGGGGGGAGCGAGCTGGCGTAGTGGCTAGAGCGCGGGACTTCAGTCCCTGAGGTCCCGGGTTCGATCCCCGCCAAGTCACCAATGGATTTTATCTAAGTGATAATGCCGCAACCCCTAGGTCTAGCCTGAAGTAATGTGAAAAACAATCCCAGGCTCGTGCCTAGCGTCCTAGGAAAAAAAAAAAAAAAAAAAAAAAATTGTATTTAGACTCGTGATTACTGGTGTCAAAGCTTTCCCACGAGAACTGAACAGTCGTTTCAGTACCGCCCACTTCCTGCCGAAATTGTCTGGTTAAACCGATGTACTAATAAAAATTGGCCGGTTAAGGAGATGTCATCTTTGCAGAGTGTAGTCCGGTTAAACCGATGACCGGTTTAAAGGTGGCCAGATAAGAGGGAGTCTACTGAGGTGTGGATTGAGTGAGGTGCCTTGTGTAACTTTGTTACTAAAGAGGATCCACTTTTTCTCTAACCAGAATTATTTAAAGCGCAATGATCAAGGATGGCTTGATCCAGTTCCTAACAACCCACAAGTTAGCAGTTTTTTTAGTTAGTAGTTTTTTGTGCTATTTGTTAGCTTCTAATTTTGACCAGGAATGAAACGGTCAGATTTTTAAGCAAGTACTGTAAACCCTTACCACCCAGCTGTATAAAAGTCCCAAAATATTTTTTGATTTTGAATGTGTTAATGTCTAGTATTAATTTTTATTAGTATCAAGGATTGTTTTAAATACCTTGAAATGTCAAATATTTTGGTCTTCTTATCTTTGGGATTCAAAATAAAGTCTAAAATAAAAGAAATAGAAAACTTAACCTTCACACAATTAAATCCAATGATTTAAGTAAAGGTTTTGTAAATAGCCTACTGATAAAAATAAACAATCCACCATCAGGGGGGGAGAGTCATGAAAAAGTGATCTTAAAAAAATTAATTAATTTAATAAGAGATAAATCCGTTAATTAATGCAGTAAATGCAATGTGGTTAGAACAACTAAAATGATTGCCTTAAGATACAAGAATATTATATTGTACCTGAAGTTGGTTTTGATACAAGCAATACTTTACAATACATTATTCTGGAAGAAATTATTTAAGCATTAAATCAATGGAAAAAAACATTGACTTTAACTTTGACTTGCTACTGTGCAAAAGTACTTCCAAATTCGCCCCACTTGTTTCTGAATGCTTTTATAATATCTATTGTACAATTTTAAATTCCTAATGAGGGTTCATTTGATTGTCAGATTTACTGACAATCAACACTGTGGACCGATGCTTCTAGGTGTCGAGATTGCTTCGGCAAAAACCTCAAACAAACCCAACACAAAAACCAACTTTCTTCACATTGTGTCAGGTAAGCATTGACAGGAAGCTAGTATACAGTCTAGGTGTGGCTCAATGAATGTTGTCAATGACATTGCAAGGAGTGTCGTGTAGGAAGCATACCTCCGTCTCACTCATTAGACATTGACATTGCACGGGAGTTATAAATACCCGACGTGTAATACAGCAGGCACTTGTCATTGGATCATGGTCTTTAGATAAATTCTTACAAGTAGTCTGTTAATGATTTATCTGAATAGTGAAAACAAAAGCTTTATTTGGCTCCATCAGTTGGAATTGTCTGAACAGTTTTAGAACTGAAGTCTTTTTAACCTACTGTGTATAAATGGTCCAATACAACTTATTATAACTGTATAGAGTTAATTGTTATATGGTGTGATACAATAATATAATAGAAATAAAAGAGTTAATATTTCAAATGTGGGATATGTTATTTTGTATTTAGTTTTGCTGGGATAAGAAAGTAAATTTGAATTTAAAAAAAATAAGCACAAACAGTTTTTGCTATGCACGGCTCTTTAAAACAGTTTTAAGGAAAAATGTGTCAAATACATGCAGTTGAAATTTAAAACCTATATTATATCTTTTAATGGCAACTAGGAGAAATCCATCAAAATCGACGGTTACTTTCAAGGCTTATGATGATTGTTCATCTAACTGGGATAAAGAGAGAGAAATTATCAAAGTTTTGAACATTTAGCTTAGTTTAAAGAACATGAAATAAGTGTAAAAACAATATATTGACTATTGCGTAAGTTAAAAAATATGGTTAATTATTCAATGGATAAAATATTTCCAGTACTTTATCGGAGTTCTTATTAATATGTTAACTGGTTTCATCTCCTTTTTGAAGAGCCTTATTAGAAGATGCTATTAAAATCATATCGGTGGATATTTTCTAGATCTTCCTCCATTTCATCAGTGTCAGGCAGATTAAATCTATGTTTTTATTTGAAAAAATGTCTGTTTGTTAAGAAGGCTCTTTCTCAGTTCAAAGAGAGGTCTACCTTTAAGCTAATTAAAAAATCAATAAATAATTTCTCTGTATAAGGAAGAGTGTCTAAATTGAACTTCAAATTTAAGTCAAACTAGATTTTTTCCGCTTATAGTTTAAAAGAAATTTAAAAGTGCTTACGAGATCAAATAAATCAAACTCACAAAAACTTTCCCCCTTTAATTGGACACATGAGTCTAAGAGGAGTTTTTCCAGTAAAACCAAACAAAAAACTATCTGATCCTTTAATGCAGATAATTAATTTGTGTAGGATGAATCCCTTACGTAGAGTCTTACAAACAATTTGCAATGCTACAAGTGGGTGAGCAAATTACAGTCTATTGCTTGCTATAAAAGATCAGTCACTCGATATCAAATTATAAGCCATTATCGCCTACCATAATCTTGTAATCCCTGAGGCGAACTGTATGTTAATAGTTGATATGTGTATCAATCGAGTCATACTTGTGGGCGTTCTTACATAGTAAGAGCCTCCAGGAGGTGGTCCCATTATGATTGTTTTAATAACAGAGTAATCTCTCAGGATGTGAATAAGCAAGACTGACACTAAGAAAATAGATCCGACATTGTGTTTAAATTGTGTAATGCCCATATAAAAATTTATCTTTCTTTATAGTAAATAGTTTACAGGTTTCTCATACAAACCGGTATGTATTCAATGAGACGTCAAGGTTGTTTAGTAATTAAAAAAATCTTAATAGGTATTTAACAGAGAATTAGATTTTTAACTATGTAAAAATTATTATTTTGAGCTTTTTAATAATTCATCTCCTCAATACACGATACATTTTCCTCCTGTCAATCTATGGGGGGTTCTTAATTTAATCAAGGGATGTCAATAACCCTACATCCATTTTTTTAGATATTAATTTTACATGATTTCATTTTATCATTGATTCAACTTAATTTTACTCAAAACTGTCAAAAGTTTTCCACAGTAGAATTAATTAACTTTGTAAACATTTAGAATATCTAACGAAAATAATGCAAACTACCTAGTAATAAATTTATAATAATAACTGTGTTCAATTGTTATACAAATTCTAAACACAAAAGGTACCTAAGTAAAATAATTACCGCAGATTTACCTAAGACTGTTAAATTTGTTAAATTTGCATTACCAGTTCCTATTCAAATATGATCTCCTTAATACACTCATTTGAGATATATTATTGACTTTTCAATTTTAAACCTTCTTTTGAGATCCACACAACCAACTAAACATTTGTAATCAAGTTTCTAGTCCAACAACGACAACGTTCCACAAACAGTTGACCAGTCTCGGTTCTTGATACATTAGCATATCTGTAATTAAGTGAGGTTAGGTTTGTAGTGTCCAGGTGCATTGTGGGTATGCTAAACAGCTGATTGGATCAGCTGAGACTTGCCTAGAGTCAAACACCATTAGTCACTGACAGGTTTACTGATAAACAACTGCTGAAGAAGTTTGTAATTGGAACACTACAGACATTCTTTAGGTTGTGTTCATATAATAAAAATCTAGGAGAGTTAGCGTAGCGAACGAGCTAACCTGAAGGCAAGTGAGCGGAGCGAACGAGCTCCAACCTAAAGGTGAGTGAGCGTAGCGAACGAACTTCAACCAGGACGTGATTGAGCCATGCGAATGAGCTCACTTGTGAAGTTAAACGGGGCAAAGCCCGCGGGTACAGCTAGTATAATAAAAATCTAGGACACTGTCACCATAAATGAAACATACTACTAATAGATTTACCACCCCTTAGGACTTAGGAGCCATCTGAATACAAAATTGTTAGGTTAGAATGTTAGATGCAGTTCTTTCTTGTCATTTAACCAATTTAAAAATCAATTCAACTAAACAAAGCTAATGATTAATAAACTAATGCATGACCTGTGACAAGATAAAAAAATCAATGTGGACAATTGTGCACTCAAACTTTACTAAGATTAAACACCCTTAAAACATGGTTTCAACTTTTACTATTGGATGAGAAGTCTAATTGCACTATTCAAAGCAAACAAAAGTACTACGGCAGATTTTAAAACTTCACTTTAACTGGAAGCATAATTAGGCTTTATAATAAGAAGTATTTTTCAAATCATTTGTAACAAAAATAACATGTTTTTGAGAGTAGTAGACCACTAAGAAATCCCAAGCTAAGATGACAAGACTCAGTTGGAATAGATCTCATGTCAAACCAGACTGACAGTTATTGAATTGACCTCAGTTTATAAAAAGGCAAAGAAGTCTATCAGAAGTAGAAAAATGAAGAAATCCATTGATAAAATTCATTTATCTCAACTTTATTGGACCTGTCCCACAACAAGGTTGTACTATAAGTTAACAAATAACATAAAGGTTAAAAACACTTTTTAGTACAAAATTTATATTTTAACTAAAAAAAATTTATTTCAGTCAAGATGTGCAAAATCAATGCTATTTATAAGAAGAAAGAGAAAACAAGAATCTTGTGGAAGCACAGCAGGATCAGTAAATAAGATGAATATTCCATCAGTGATTCAATATTCTCTCACAACAAGCGCTAGTAGCTGTCTTGAAGGATTATACCGAAGAAAAGCCGGCAGAGAAAAATCAAATTAACCTGTCTCGGGCATTAGTGTGAGTGCGGCTCTAATGTCTTCACAATTAGTCCTCCGTTGAGGTCTTCTGATTGGTTTAATCTCGGATTATTTCAACGCAATAATTAAGGAAGCGCTTCACTAGTGGCTGCAGTGATTGTAAGCAATTTTAATTGGGTCATTAAAATAAATACATTGGACTTATTAAATCTTTTGCAGTTGAATTAAATTAATTCATATCGACAATGGTAAGTTAAATTAACATTTCATAAACACACATGAATAAAATACCATTTTTAAATCAATGGTTGACTATTTTAAATTAGGAACTTCACATTAACAAGATTCAGGTTATATTAAATTCCAAATATTACTGTTTATTACAATTCTAAAGAATATATTTTTATGATTTGTTAAAAGAATAATTTATTTTGAGTTTTAATTATGTCTCTTCATAATACGAGTAGTAGTTTAATCAATGAAGTAGTAACCCAGAAATCTTTCACTGTGGTAACACTCACCTATAGTAATTTAGGTTATTTTTCCTACTTTAAAGGTTCTAACTTATTATTTTTGTGGTCTTAACTTACATTCTCAGTATCTTGTAATAGAGGACACTAAATATTTAAGAACAAAAAGCCAAACTCTTAAAAAGATTGTTGATAATCCAGGGATGGCTGTAGCGCTGTAGCTGTGTAGCTGTGTGATTATGATTTTTGCAACAGAGAAGACACAGAAGATACGAGCTCATGGGATAACTGTGCGCTTTTAGCTCAGGTATGTTGAGGCAAAAATGTACTAGTATCAAGCAAGGAAGAGCCCAAACGACTATAGCCACATAGCATATTTGCACAGCAGTTATAGTGCACAGGGTCTTCCTACAGTGTGAGCACTGTAGTACATGATGGCAAGGAGGGAAAGGAGAATGGAAGGGGATAAGGAATAAAATTTTCTCTAGACATCTGGTTCTAGACATCACTTAAATGTACCATTGAATGTATCCTTTGTTTCTTACTTCTCTGTGTGTTCTCTGAAATTAGAAGGTTGCTGTTTCGATCTTGACAAAAGTCAGCGACTTTTTGATGACGTTGATGTCCAATAATTATTATGATCTCCAATAAATTATTCTGGCTAAAAATAGCTGGTCTTGGTAAGCAAAAAGGCTACACAAGGAATTTCACTTCATTCTACACTCACCCTTCATTAATATTGGGTTGATACGCCCAGAAGCATCCCCATCTCAATTAGTAATCAAAATAATAACGAAACCCGTCACTCTTGCACCAAAGTCCAAGATACTGACCACTAGATTTTAGCAAACCACCGCTAATCATAAGTGAAACATCTACCATACCGTACTTTTAAAATTTAATTACAACTTTTTTTGTCCTAGGACTCTCTAGGTACGAACCAGGGTGGTTTTTCACATTACTTCAAACAAGACCTAGAGGTTGCAGCATTATTACTTAGATGAAACCCATTGATGATTTGGCGGGATTTGAATCCCCGCTTGAAGTCCTGCGCTCTAACCACTAGACCATTTCATTCCCCAATTTAAATACAACTAAAATTGCTTTTACTTTACAACAATCATTAGATACTTGAATACAAATTTTACACAGTAAAATCCTGTGAGAAATACTCATGTAGACTCACCTTTAGGACAGTCCTGTTCATCAGTCTTGTCGCTGCATTGGTCCTCACCATCACAGACCTGGCTTTGCGGGATGCACCGAGTCAGATCACACATGAACTCGCCAGTGGCACAATCTGCAACAGCCAAACATTACGTAAGAAACAAGAAGTACCTCAGTTGTGCCATCTTTGTTTCCAAAACTAATTTTTTTAAAGTGTTTATTCACACAAATGTAGATGAAAGTAAATTCTTCCAAGCATTGTAAAAATCTTTGAACTAATGAACACTTAATTGATAATTTTTCAGCACAAATTGTTATCAATAACCAGCTAACTACAAGAAACACTCTGGAGCAAGCAATAAATGTTGTAAAGTTTTACTGCCACTGTCTATTAAAATTCAAAGAAACGCTTCTTCAAAGCTGTAATTGTGTTTTTGATGGATATTTTTATCCACTAATATTTGAAAATGATATAATACTATTGAAACAAAAAGTTTTGTTCTGTTTTAGTCCACAAACTAAAATCCTTTTTGTAGCTTGTTATATGAATTATAAACAAGATTCTTCACTTTGAACAATAAACAAACTATTTCTCAATCTAGTACACAGTTTTCCACAGTCAAACCAAGGTCTTAAAAGAGACAACCATATCTTTGAACTGATGAAAACCCGGCCAACATTTTTGACGTTTTACAACAATCCATCTTTGAGGAAATCTACAATTCAAATGAACATTGACCAGTATTTTCGTGAGTTCAACATTGCCAGCCATCTCTTGTAGACCAAAACTCAACAAACTATTTTTTTTCCTTGGCAGAGAGTGTTTGTAACTCAAAACTTAGCAAGACTTAGGCTTTCAAAGATGAACTTAGACTGTTTTATTGACAAATTTACATATTAGTCTGAAACTGAGAGCCCATCGAGTGTTCCATATAATAATAAAAATGGTTTAATTTACCTCTGTCAATATGGTCCTTGCGTAGTTTGTCACTACTGCAGTTTCGTGCTCGTGGAGCACATCTTCAGGCGAAGGTCAAAAAGTTAAAACATTTTCCTCACGTGAAGGTCGTCAATTTTTGAAAACACACCTCAATTTTTTGCCAACCATATCATTGATTCAAACCATAGTTATACCGATATACAAACAAATTTAGAAGTAATGCATACTTGTCATAAAAGTAAATATATGGACACCATCGAGTAATTTGAGATTTACCGAGCAGCTAAAGTACATCCAAACCATATTTTAAACGAACAACTCTCATTCCAGTCTAACATTATTTATAATACCGCCATTCACATCCTGGAACAAGACCAAAGAAAAGGTTCTGATAAGAGAAGTGAGGATGGAGGGGCTACCGACTACAACACACGTCAGTCATGACTTGTCTTCTACCGGCACCGAACCCCGTGTGTAACGTTTTTAATGTATTGGCCAAGTTTATAAATGTTTTTTTTTTCGTACCGTTCGTGTGTTATGTGTTTTTCGGTGTGTTTTCAAAACTTGACGACCTTCACGTGAGGAAAATGTTTTAACTTTTTTACCTTCACCTGAAGATGTGCTCCACGAGCACGAAACTGCAGTAGTGACAAACTACGCAAGGACCATATTGACAGAGGTAAATTAAACCATTATTATTGTTGCTGTATGGTCCAGAGGCTACCCATCATGAAATTCCATATAATAGTTTACTGGTGTTGACAGGACTAATAATAAAGAATATTGACTTGATGCTTCACTAACAGAGAGGTAGAACAGGTAGAATATTTAAACTGCAACACAACCTTTGTTATACTAATGATTTCACAATGATTGCTATTACTCTTTTTGACGTTTTTGAACACATCATAATATTTACAATTTATAAAACTATATCTAGGCTACTTCATCTAATATTTACAACATCTACTCCACTAGGACATACAGCTAAGTTTCAGTGTTAGTATTAAACAATATCGAAATAAGCTCACTTAAAAACTAAATTAATACTGTACAAGTGTAAAACTACCCTGAACCGTGAGGGTTTACAACTGTGAGGAGAGTTATAAGCTACTATAATACAGTAATGTACTTGGTTAAATTAGTAATGGTTTAGTAATTCAGTAAAACCCCTCGTATCCAACCTAGGATGAGATGTAGATCTCTGTGTTTGAAAAAAAGAGAACAAAGGGTCTGAAAAACCAAGTTTATTACAAATTATTGAAATTAACATATCAAAGTGATATAACAGATAATCTGGAAAAAAAGCAATTAGGTGAGTGGAAATAGAGGATAGTAAATAGAGGTAGTATATGAGAGATTCTACTATAATATTCAAAGCTTGTTTATAAAGATTACAGTGAAAAGCTGTTAGGAACTTTCATATTCTACTAAGAGTTACAAAAATTACCTCTGTTTTCAAAAACCCCATCAAATTTAAGTTTAATCTTAAAGAAATATCACCTTGGTATTTTATGTATGATCATAGCACTTAAATGTCTCAAAGACACTCCTTATTGCTACTTTTTGATCACGCAAATACCAGCAAATATACAAAAACTTAAATTAATTTCCAGGTAATTTTCTGGAAGTTTTTCTTGCTTAAAAAATTGTTCCCGATTGCTTTCAAGATCAGTGGTCAAGATCTTAACCTTTGGGTCAAGGAATCATCACACAATTTAAAAAATCCCATTAATGATTAGTGGGATTTGAACCAGAAACCTTGGGGACCGAAGTCGCCCGCTCTACCACTAGACCAGCTCGCTCACACGCTTTAGCTACTTCACTATATCCCCAACCTTAATTGTATGCAAGTACTTTAATAATTTTCCATTATGAGTCCCAAGTGTACTTTTTGAACGTTTTAAGAACTGCAGGCAACTGAGAAAAAAGATAAGTTTTGACAATGGCTTTATTTGACAATGGAGTTGCAAATAAGGGTTATAAAGTTTCAATAAGTTTATGGGCTGTATAATTAGTTGCAATAAACAAAAAATTAATGAATTCAGATGAATAGCAAATAATTTGATATTGATTTCATTTTGTTGATCACTCCACACCCCAATACCCAAGAAGAAAATTGTATCAATTAGCAACAATTGGATCTGTAGAGAGAAAGTTTTATTGGGATGTACTGGATAGTGTAATTCCTTATGACTACTAGGGCATTTCAAGGTGTTACTCTATAGTTAGATTCAACAAACTAATATTGTTTCAATGGAGCCAAGAGCGTTTGACAACAATATGGTTTGTTAAAATAAGTTTTTCAATATTCATCAGGCGCTAAGCAAAACCCACCTAATCCCCACCAATCGAAACATTCCGCTGATCTGGACGATATGCTGGGGAAAAAGTTTACTGTATTTAAACTAACAAAGCTTAGAGTTTTTAAATACAGTTCCAGCGACCGGAAATCCGAGAAATTTGTGAGTCACACATCAATTTTGATACCAGAAAAAAAGTGTATGAACTGTACGACTCTTTAGTGTGGAATCGGGAAACTTGTAATACAATCAATTGCCTATCGCTAAACATCCAATCATTAACAGCATTTCTTTGATTCTTCAAGAAATCGATTGTGGAAGATGATCCCCAGTGTTTTGGCGATCACAGAAGACAATCACGGTGAAGAAAGCTTGTTTTCTCAAAGCTAATAATTCCAGAATCTTATTTGTATTATATTCATTGATGAAGTCAAAATGACCCTATACATATTTGTAAGTTTCACTGTACAATCATGCATCCTAAACCTACCAGCCAAATCCTCACTAAATCAATCATCTCCAAAGGATATAGTTCCTCCTATGTTACTTTGTCCGCAACCAACCTTCACCAAGAGTTACGATAGATGTATTTATCTCTTTCTAATCTGCACAAATTAAATTATCTACAACAGTAATATCTACCCCCAGCACCAATTAACGTGGTAGTTGAAGACACTGAAATAGATGTACAAAAGCGTTTATATTACAGCTTAGTCTCAGAGTAGAAGAAATGGTTACTTCATAGTTGACTAAAGCGAGATTTAGGGTGTCCACATGGAGAGGGAGGGGGGAGGAGGAAGGTAAAAACACATTCAATAGTCAGATAGAAAAATATAATAAATCAGGGTGTTTACCAATTTTAGCATGAATATGGTTTAACCCTCCCAGTGTTACTTGACGAAAATTCGACAAGCAGCACACTTTGTGTAGTGTTACTTGTCGATTTTTCGACACGCAGACATCGTTTACGGCGAAGGCTCTATGACTGACTGAATCGGATTGAACTGGATCGAGTTAGGTATCGTTCTTTCCGTAATATTCTAAGCTTTCTCCAGAGGTCTGTCTCAGCGCTGTACGTTCTCTGAACCGATCGTAATTGTAGCAGACAGCTGACGTGCGTGTATTTGTAAACAGCTAGGTTACTAGGACCGATGACTGATGTGTTTTATTACGTTTATCATTGTTTTAGTGTTAAAAATCAAAAGTAGTGATTTACGTGTTGCATTATAAGAAGATTTAAGTGGTTTTGAAGTGCTGGTTGATGATCCTGAAGAAGTAGGTAGTGATATTGATGTAAATTATCAGCCAGATTCCTAGCTAAGGTTAGGCTATGCATTCTTAGCTAAACGCTATGTACTGAAATCTGTTTTTTGCCCATAACTTATTTATTTGCAAATCTACTTCCTTATATTATTATATATTTGTAATCCTCATAAAATTTAGAACAAAGTGGCTATTTTCAAATATTTATAGGCCTATAATTTATACAATTTCATTGAGCGCGAACTTATTTTTTTTTTGAAAATTTTCAAAATTATATATTTTTTTTTTTTTAATGTTCCTTATGTTTTATATATAATATTGAAGCCCATGATTTTCCAAACAAAATGGTATATAGAACATTAGAATTAACATTGTTTTAAGCTTCTCAGATCCGTTTTAATAAAACCTTGCAAATGCGCCAAAAATAGGTGGACATTAAGGCCTAAACTATGGACACTTGGAGGGTTAATGGTACTGTACTTCAATTTAATTTTATTTACACATTTCTTTGATTAAGTACCGGTACAAGTCATTGTACACAACTTTTACTCATTTCAAAGGAGTGATTATCAAACTTTTACAACTTACCAATATTTTTCTAACTTTTCTAACAATCATTATTAAGCATATCTCTAAAATCAATCTATAAATGTTCAAACTAGAAGGTATCTCTACCACTCAGTTAATGACAGAAATTATTTAATCATATTTATTTATTTAATGTACCTACTTTTAACCGGGGATTCAGACAATCTAAACTTTTATGTTATTTGTATTCCAGTGAAATAGTAATAATTGATTTTGAATAAAGAGTCCCTGAATGTTAAAATTAAACTTAGTATCAAGGACCAATTCAAAGATATCATATTCACTAGCTGTTTAATAAATTATCATCTTTTCTAAATTTAAATTCCAAATAAACCTAAGGCCCTTACTTTTTCAGAAAACTAAAAACCTCAGTCAGAATTAAATGTGAAAGATTTTAGTATTTTAAAATGCCCTACACAACCAATTCGATTAGCTCTTTTGCTAAATTCTATACAATTTAGTTAAAACTTTAGAATCCAAGTTGTTACAAACATGTCTCTGCACAGAAAGGAAGTGTGGACACCCTTTCTCAGTTAGACATCGACCACCACCGCCCAAAGACAGTATCACCAACCCTCGGTGGGGCAGTCTCGTTCGTCGTCTCCCCCAGGACAGTCAGGTTTCCCGTCGCACACCTGGGCGTCGCAGATAAAAGCTGAGCCATCTTCGCACCTGACCTTGTCATCGGCTCTACACCGGTCCACCGAGCTTCCGGTGACAGGTTGAGGCGAGAATGAACGTGTGGTAACAGCTGCCGTCACCGGTGTCGTCGCCTCTGTCGTTGTGGTAGTTATTGTCGTAGTTGTGCTGGTGGTTGATTCTGGCAAACATTATTAACAGTTTGGAAACACTTTGGAAATAGACTTGGATATAATGCTCACGTATTTGATTTGTGTTGTGTAGGTGAACGTTGTTTTCCATCAGTGTTGGAAACTTTACAGTAACTATATTTTCCTTTATTTAAACTCGAGATAATAAATAAGTTTGCTTTTGAGAGATAGGACAAAAGCTTTTGCAAGTGTTTTAGCTTATTAATTATAATATTACAACTGTAAAGAATCCAATCTTGCCACAAACATTTGAAATTACATTGGTCATATACACTTACCAAAGGTGATGGTCTTTAATTTTATTAGAATGATACTACACATATTCAAATTAAATTATAATAGGCTACTTATAATATGTTCAGTGAATTATTTATAATATGATCTAAGAATGGAGTTCAAAACACAGCGCAGTTGGCTACTCAATACAAATTGAAAAATACTAATGCCTAACATTTCAAGCAATGACATTAAAGAAAAAAAACTGTATAAATATATATTTTATCATAATTTTTTTTTATCACACTATCAAATCTACCACAACAGCAGTGATCAAACATTAAATACTTTCTTTAAGCGTACAAACTCAAAACTCAAACCAAACTGGATCTTTGGAGGAAAGCGAAATTGACGCCCCGTTAAAAACTTACGGTCTTACCAGGAATGTACGGGATGTTGACCGGAGGACATCCGGCCTCGTCAGATCCGTCCAGACATTCTGTGGAGCCGTTGCAGCGAGCGGCGTTGGAGAGGCAACGTTCACCGGAGTAGGTGTCACACTCGATGTCACCCGGTCTGCAGACAGGTGGAAGAAGCTGCGGGGGTGAGCGGGGCGGATCTGTACCATTCACAACTCAACACATGCCATAGCAAGCAAGGAAAAAAATAATAAACAGAGTGAGAGTGGTTGTTTTAGTGTTGTTTTGGGGTGTTAAAAAGAGTGTTAGTTTGAAATTGTATGACCCGAGCAGGAGTAGAGTTATTGTAACATCTCAATCCTTCAATATTTTTTTGAAATTTTTTAGAATAAGTTTTAAATGCTATTTATAGAGATAACTATATACAACTATTAGATTGATTAAAAATTAACGGGCATCTACATCAAAATGCAAAGTTTGTATGTTTTGCAGCACTTTTTTTTAAGGTATTCATTGTTGTTTTTATAATGTTTTTATAATGTTAACCAACACTTTCCATGAAACCAACAACATGGCATCGAAATGTAGATCACAGGCGAACGTAATTATGAGTTTATTGCTCACACCAAAAATGAAAATATTACAAAGATCTGAGTGAATATACTACATAATATTAACACTTTAAGATTGCCCAGGTAAATTTTAAGACTATGTACCAGAAATCCTTATAGTAACTATTAACAAGCGTTTGATTCAAATTCTATTATATTAGAATTTATTCAACTGAATTTAACTAAATTACAATATTTGCATTTAATTTGATTTACTTCTAGGATTAAGTGATCTAGTGAACTGTTTTTGTTATGACAATGGTGATATGGCATAGAATGGACCAATCCCGGAGCCCCTTTCCTTGTCTACCCCGCGTGGTGTGCCCGAGACCTCTACAAACCTCTGTGTAAACTGTGCTGTACACCTTCCTCATGGCCTCCTCACTAAGTGCACACCCATATGACTGTATTTTTTACATGGACTCTCCACGGCCTCTCCCACTACAATATGTTACTATGCTTGAATGTTTGCCACTTGGAGTGAAAACAGTGATCATAATCTCCTTAATTACAATTATTGCAGCCTAGGTAAATTAATATTGTAGACCAAAAGCCGCAACAATTTGTCAACCATCCATTTTAGGAGATCTCTTTATTTATATTTCTGTACCAAAGTCAGCTTACTGTTGTTCCTAAATTTGCATATTGGTACCAGTCAATGATTTCCGTAATTATTTTGATTCACTTAATACTTTCTATTGAGTTTTGACCCAAACAAAACGGTTATTTGTATAATTATTTTTATTGTTCAAATCAAACCCGTTAGGGCTACAGTACAAACAAAATCCTGTACTATTGATCGTAAGGTTTTAGAGGTTTATATCTAAAACAACCACTCGCAAGTACACAAATAAAATAAACATAAACTTGCATTAACTAAATACAATAATAAAAAGCTCATAGCTCAAAATATCCTTTACTGAAACAAATTTGTTTAAACCAAAAGCATGGTTTAAAACTTGTCTAAAAAAGAGTGTAGATGAAAAACCAAAATTGAAACATATCACATGACTTTTATGCAAGCAAAAACAGACATATTTTTAATACAGCTCATTATTTACAGTCATTAAAATAAAGAAAAGATAAAATATTCCCAATATCTCACAAGTATACGTTTAGGCATAGAGTAAAGTCATACAAATAAAGAGTGATATCATTCAACATAACACAAATTAACTTACCCCTGAAATCGCGGACGCTAAGCCCATCCGTGCTGACTGGGTAAGGTCCAATATTGCGGAACTGGTCGATATGTCTTCGAAACAAGTCTTCAATTTCATTCTTGTTTGTGGCTCCTTCCGATGATATGTCAAACGTTACAAAGGAATTAAAAACGTCAAATTCGCTCCTGAAAATAAGGTCATGTATTTACATTGTACTACATTGTATTACACATGATGAAAAAGGAAATATTATTTGCATATTTCTTAATCACAAAAATTTAATTCAATCTATTGTTAAAATTTGCCTTTTGTATTCAGTTCATATAACTGTAACAAACAAGTTTAAAAATATTAACTCGTTCTGCTGTTACCTGCATGTGGCATGTCGAAAGATAAAAGAATGGATACACTTGTAACAACAATCATCTGAGCTGCATATAAGCTTAGGCTTTCACCATTGACTATATACACATACACACACATACATGGTAAGAATGTAAAATTATCAAATTTCCTAATCAGAGACACAGCTTACAATTATTCCACAAATCCTGTAAAATTCTCCTCAAGCAGATGATTGCGGCAAAATAGTAATCATCTCCTGCGGTCTTGTGAAGATCATCATTGTCTTCCGCAAATGAGGCAAAATTCTTATCTTTTCCCGTGGTTATGTGGACATTATCATCATTTTTCGTGATCGTGGCATAATTCTAATCATCCCTCGCGGCCGTGTAGAAACAATTATTGTATCTCCCGAGTTCCTGTGCACATGGTAATCTTCTCCTGCAGTCGTGAAGACATCGTAATAGTCTCCCATGACTGCGGCAAAATGTTAATCATATCCCGCAGTCGTGTGGAGATCGTCATCGTCTTCCGTGATGGCGGCAATATTCTGATCATACCTCGCGTTTCTGTAGTATCATCATCTTCTGCAATCACGGAAAATTCTGATCATTCCTCATCATGGCCGTGTGTTGACATATTATTGTCTCCTACGATCACGGAAACGTAACTGTTATCGTGAGTGATTGCGGTAAATTGAAAATTCCAGGTAGAAATACAAAATTCATGCATAATTCCCGGTTAAAAATTTCACACATAATTCCCGGATTTCCCGGTCGGTGGACACCCTGATATATATGTTCCAATGGGGCTTTACTATATTAGTTGTGCCCAGGGCGCTGGCAGGGTCAAAAACGGGCCTGTATCAAACTCTAAAGAGTGGTAAGCTGTATTCAAAATTGTACAAAATAAGAGTAAGTGAGGTGGTGTACACATTATTAGTTAGTAGGTATCTGCTAGACAGCGAAGTCCTTCCTAATATTACTTTTTTAGTCTGGATGGTTAAACTTCCACAAAATGTCGTATCCCAACACCTTTTCAATGACCTCTTCTTCATCACTATTAGAATAGTTTACTCTTTTCACTGCATAAGAGGAAGGTGCTGTCTATTGTGATGGTGTGTCTAATGTTGCTACGCAGCTCAGACTGACTGCTCCGAAAGCAGACAGTCCAGGCCGCAGCAAATAGTCCGAGCTTATTAGTTATAGTACTCATACACAGCGTATCTATTGCACGTCTAGCAAACCACAGCCTAAAGACACAGGCTGATTTGCTAGCATTGCTGTTTCAAGATCAGCACCTGCTCTTATCTTATCACTGAATTCACTAATAGCTTGCCTATGTGACCTAATACCAAGTTACTCCACTGTCTTTCGGATCATTGCCCCTAACGCCAGAAGTCCATAGTGACAGGCAGCAGTGTGATAATTATAAAGTTTCGATATAATAAGTTGTGATGGCCGACTCAGTTTTTGGCGGTGAAAGAGAGAGGTTAAGACACTAAGACTTTACTTAAGGTAAAGCTGGGTTTTCCTAGGCGGGGAAGTGGAGAGCGGAGAGCGGAGAGAGGAACGCGGAGAGCGGAAAAGAGATTAACATAGTGTTCCGCTCCACTTCTAGGAAAACAGTAACATTAAATTACCTAAGACAAGTGGAGTCCGCTCTCCGCATTCCTCTCTCCGCTCTCCACTTCCGCCCCTAGGAAAACCCGGCTTAAGAGTGAATACTTACTTGTCCATATCGATCACACCAGACTTCTGTGTTCCTTCGATGTTGACTAGGAGTTCATCTATGGCTCGAGAGAACTTCTCAGAGAATTCCTTGAATTTTTCACTGTTTCTGTCGGCAAAATCTGGTGCGTACGGCTCGTGAACAGTCATCGTTACTCGGAAGAAAGCTGGATAAACAGAGCAAAGAGATTCAAAACAACTGTAAAATATCCCACCGCAGCAAAACTGCAGACTAAGCAAATTTCCGTTTGTCTGATTGGATTGTTAAGCTATGGTTCCACAGGATGCGGAATCTCCGCCGTGCGGTGCGATTTTTTCCGCTGAGGAATTAAAACGACACTGGTTTAATGGAGTTCCCGTGTGTGCGGTTCCACTGACTTGCGATTCCGCATCCCGAATTTTCGGTTCCGCATGGCGGAGAAATCATACTGGTCTGAGAGCAGTAGCAGTGCAGATTCCGCCAGCGGAGAAGAGCCATCAAGTATTGTGACCGTGCAGTTTCATTATGTCATATGCTGTAAAAAGAGTTATAGATGAACGATTATAAAGTAACACCTATAATCGCAACACTGACTTTCAACAAACTAACTGTTAAAATAAATTATTATAATACATTTAACATAAACTGTCGAAAATGGTAGACCTGACTAACAATTATCCTGAGATGTTTGGGTATCAAGTGTTAAACGGGATCTCGTGATTGAAACCCCTTAAGTTTTGTTAAATAAATAGCAAAAATAGGCCCCTTCACATATCTCACTTCGATCACGACTTTACACTAACAAAGATAAAAGATCGACAACATCATCATCAATGTCATCATATAGCATTAAAGCCAAAAGGGCTTTCCTCTTTCTATCCATATTCGTCGCTAGTTTGGACAGAACTGAATCTCCGCAATGTTATTTTCACAGTCTGTAGAACCACCCCTCTAGATTTTCGCTGCGTAATTTTCCGCTGAGAAAAATTATGCACCGCATGGCGGAGATTCCGCATCCTGTGGAACCATAGCTTCAATAAAATGTTCCTTTGACATGTCAGATGTCTTCCCTTTTTCAATAACATTAGGTTTAACGAGTACTTACGTTCACTGCTGGAAGGAAAAGAGTATTCTTGGTAAAATGTCAATTATATTGAGTGATATAAATAAATTTTCTGGTTGTGATCAAAATATATCCATAAACAAGCTAACTACAACAGATTTTACAGGTTGGTCTAGACCTAGCGATAAAATTTTTTCGGGTAGTAGAGCAACACAAGTGTGACTCAAATCTACAATTTAAAAAAATATATACCCCACACCCACTTGCAGAAACGTTATTTTGATTTTTTTTTTTAAAACCTGCACATTTACACAACATTTTAAAATTTCTGTAGTATTTTAATACATTATTATAACTTTGACACTACCATCATATTCTCCATTAAATTCTATGTAAGAATAGACAGCTTCTGGTGAGCCCAAAGCTTCAGAATTGCTATTTAAATCGATTTAGAACTAAGAAATTTTGGTTTTCACAAAAAAAAGGTTAAAAATAAGCCTACAGACAAGCTTTTTTAGAAAAATACTAGAAATTAGCAAATGGCAACAAAAACTGCTCTAAAATCATAGCTTTTAAAAGATATGATGAGGCATTGAATTTGCTTCCTTTTAAGTACAGCTATTTCAGTTATAACTGTGGAAAACATGGTTTAAGGAAAACAAAAACGCACTATAACAAACCAAAAAGACACACGTGATATTATTATTATAGAAACAGCATGAGGCTGCAACAAAATTTGTATCAAGACGAGTTCAAAACAAATTCCAAGTATTGGATTTGATAACCAAACTAAAATGCAAGTTCATTTTAATTTTTTTTTTTTTTAATGTCCTCCATTCTATCTGATGCAGGCTCTAGCTCTCTTCCGCAAAGAAATCCATGGGGTTCAGATCAGGAGATCTTGCGGGCCAGGGCACCAGACCTCCTCGGCCTATCCACGTGAGATAGTTAGCACTCAGCCAATCTCGAATGTCATTCGTAAAATGAGGAGGTGCTCCGTCTTGTTGATAAATGATATCTTGACGGAGCACAGGAATCAATCCAAAATTTGAAGCAGATCGAGTTGAAAAAATTCAAGGTACATCTCTCCACTCAATCTTCCCAAAAAAATATGGGGACCTAAGAAGCAATCACCAATCACAGCTGCCCAAACGTTTATAGTAAATCTTTTTGAAAGGAGTATTGAGAAGAGCATGGTGCTACAGTAGATTTCTGTCGCTACCTCCTGAATTCTGACATTGAACAATACCACTTTTTCAAAAAGATTTGTGGACAGATGAAGCTCTTTTTACAAAACAAGGTGTATTCAATTCCAGTGCCCTGGCCTGCAAGATCTCCTGATCTGAACCCCATGGATTTCTTTTAGGAAGAGAGCTAGAGCCTGCATCCGAGAGAATGGAGGACATTTTGAAAATAAATTAAAATGAACTTGCATTTTAGTTTGGTTATCAATCCAATACTTGGAATTTGTTTTGAACTCGTCTAGATACAAATTTTGTTGCAGCCTCATGCTGTTTCTATAATAATAAAAACTATCATGTGTGTCTTTTTGGTTTGTTATGGGGTGTTTTTGTTTTCCTTAAACCCTGTTTTCCTCAGTTTTAACTGGAATAGCTGTACTTAAAATGAAGCAAATTAAATGCCTCATCATATCTTTTAAAACCTAAGATTTTAGAGCAGTTTTTGTAGCCATTTGCTTATGTCTAGTATTTTTCTTTAAAAAGTGTCTGTAGGCTTATTTTTAACATCTTTTTGTGAAAACCAAATAATCGATTTAAATAGCAATTCTGAAGCTTTGGGCTCACCAAAAGCTGTCTATTCTTACATAGAATTTAATGGAGAATATGATGGTAGTGTCAAAGTTATAAAATTGTATGAAAATACTACAGAAATTTTAAAATTTTGTGTAAATGTACAGGTTTTTCTAAAAAAATCTAAATAATGTTTCTGCAAGTGGGTGTATGGAATATATTTTTTAAATTGTGGATTTGAGTCACACTTGTGTTGCTCTACCACCCGAAAAAAATTTTAACGCTAGGTCCAGACCACTCTGTATACTTACTCTCCATACAAATACAAGAGTATTTTATAAATACAGTTTTTTTTTTGTATTTTCTTCATATTTTGTTATACTACAACGTTTCAATCCATAAAATTATTTGTTTTTATATGCTCTATTCAACTGTATTGAAAATTGGTCATTTTTATGTTTTAATGGTAAAATCGTAGAAAACAATTTTTTGAAGACTTCAAAACCCATTTCCCATTGCCCGATCAATCGATCATGTTTATTCAAGAATTTAATCAAAGTATCCAGCCCAACAAATTCATTCCAAATTTAATCAAATCAGCCAAATCGGGATTAAATCGGTCATTTCATGACAATTTTCTTGGTTTATTGTGTTTACGGACATATTTAATAATTTTAAAGAATATTTTTTTTCAACCTCTAGGGACATCGAAATGAAAAAAATCGGTCCCAGGTCTGGGCCTTACCATGCCTCCTACTGTAGTAGCTTTTTACTATGAAAAAATTCTCCAAATACTCAATAAAACCCACTTTTTAACCTTTTCAAGCCCTACCTCTCTGATGGGGAGACAAGTTGTTACTGCCAAATTCTGGTGGTTCCGAGCTCACTGGGATCAGATCGTCATCATCAGGTTCTGGGAATCGATCTTCCGTCGGTTCTCCAGAGGAATGGTAGCCTGACGTGCCTCCGTTGTTAAAGTCGTCATCGTCCGTCGTCAGTGACGATAGGTAGTTGTTATGGTGGGTGGAGTTGAAAACATCAACGTCGTCTCTGTCTGTACTCCGCGTATCTCTCGATAACCTGAAAAGTGAATATAATTTAAGTTTTTGATAAATTTATAATTTCAGTCAATTTGGAGATGGATTAGAATTTATAGTATTCTGACATATCAGGTGAATTTTTTGAAGGTTATAAAAATGAATGTTGCATAAACGAGATGACAGATTTGTAACTGACTCGGATCAGCTGATTCTTCAGCCAGGACCATTCATTAAAAGCCCAATGATCAAGGACAGCTGGGTCTAGTTTCACACAACAAAAAAAGCTTCTGGCTCTTCTCAGGATCGAACCAGTGAATACATTTAGGTATTCTACATTCACTTAGTTTTTGGGTTTCTTTAATGCTCATTACCATGTATTATCCAAGTATACCAAGAAGCAGGTACTTAACACATTCAAGATTAAATTAATCACCTTAGGTCCCTAGTACAGCTTCTTTTTCAGTGTTAAAGGCAAATACTCATACAATAACACATTTACTACTCCTGAAATTCCTACAATATTATAAAGTGACGGTTAAAATGTACTTATGTAGTTCAAAATGTTTTAGTCATTGACATCATAGAATTTCATCCATCAATGGCACAAATAGTGAAATGGAAATTGAATAAAAACAGTACTCATTTATATTAAACTAAATTGTTATTATTTTAATGCATGTATGATCAAAAGGTAATTTTTTAGTACACAAAATTCTTTGCAACATCTTTTAACGAAAAAAAAAAATTAGATACCTAGCTTAGAGATAGAGAGTAAAGTTATTAGCTAAAGCTCAATAAAAAAAATATTTTAAAACTGGAATTGTTTAGGTTTAGATCTTTTACTAATTAGTTTTTATAATTTACTGAATCAAAAGTATTGTACATAACTGAATATGAATATAGAAAAATGTATAGAACTATGAAGCCAAATTTGTTGCTAGGATTAATGTTTCGTTCTACTTTAACTACACTAATATAACTGATAGACAGTTTATTTATTTGTCACCTAACCATCAAGTAAAGTGGTCAATAACATTGATGAAATATACGTTTGTATTAAAGCACCACAAAGTCAATGGCAATAAAAATGTTAAAGGAGCGCCTTCATTGACTATCGGCTAAACCTGCAGTGCAAGTGTGTACTAAAGCTGCGCTTCTAGGATTGTAGGCACTCAAATATTATCAAGTATGCGATTTCTTTGCTCTAATAGTCTTTTTCAATTGACCCAAGACAAAAGTATAATTTGGTGGGGAACTTTATAAATTACATCGGTTTTTGATTTGTGAAAAACTTTTATTTGGCTGGTCAATATTAATTTAGTAAAAGAATTAATTCAATTAATTATTTTTTGGATACCAGTGTTCTGCAACGGGGAAAAGTCGCAGAAGAGAAAGGCAGTTCTTCTCTTTACTGTATGAAATAGTTACACTCATGCCATTGATTTTAGAAACAAATCTGTATTATTTAGTTTTCTTTCCTTAATTCAACACCACATCAGAATAAATAACAATGAACTTATTGAAACACCTTATTGATTTTAGCTTAGGTATAGGTACCGTACTGTAAACAGTGCCACGTCTCTAGGGTCATACTCAACATTGATTAAACACAAGAACCAACTCTCCAGCTCAGTTTTATGAAATATTTTAATATGATTAATGTATAAAAACAATAAAGTTACTTTTGAAATGTTAATTTTACAAAATCTGAAAATTGCTGTTTGATTCCAAGCGTGATTAACTCTGGACCCTTATCAGGCTACATTAATTTTGTCAAGGGGCTTTCAAAAAATAATGCTATATAAAACCTAACCTCTACGCTCAATCACTTGACATTCTACGACAAAAAGACAATACTGATATCAAAAACTTGGCAATCAAAAGCACGGTTTTTTAGAGAAGTGCCCAACTATGTTGGCTGTACCAATTGATCAAAGTAAAAAATAAAATTCAACACAACATAATATAAAACCTCCTTGGTAACTTCTGATATTTTTATAAAGATTATGTTAACCTTTTAACGTTTAAAATTCAGGGAACAACTCAGTATTTTTACCAGTATTTAGTCAATTCTCAATATTCATTGAAAAAATCCCGCCCCGGTAGGCAAATCCATCTGCTAAAAAAATAGAGTAGAATATTTTTTTTTTCATTTTTAAAACCCAACTTAATGGTTTGTAAATTACAAGTGAGGTGTTTGGAAAATCATAAGAAAATCTAAAAAGTTATGTAAATCCATCATAATATAAATCGATGTTATTTAAACCAATATCACCATCGATATCACACGTGAGTCTACACTTCATTGACACATATACTGTCACCCATGGGAAGTGAAATTTACAATAACAATTATACATGAACATATCTCATTTGAGGTAAAAAAAATCGATAAATTCTTGCAAAATCAATTATGCGTCTCTGGGTTTTCCACCAAATACCATTTTGCAAAACTGCATACACTTTCACCCCTGCTTATGAAATTTCCAAGTTCATTATTAACTCTGAAGGGCAATTCAGTAGCCGAATCCCGTGTTGCTTCTGTATGATTCTGAGGCTCGTGCGACTAAACTGTGTTACCCTATGATTAGTGGACCGCACAGTCGGGCGTGCCACAGTGGGATAGGGCAGGGAACAGTGAAGAGTTACCTTGCGTGCGCCACGACACACCTCAAACCATCTACACCTACAATTAGACTAATTCGAAGTGGAAATAAGATTTAACTGTCAAACTTGTGCTACCTAGTTCCGTCGCAAAAGCAACATTTAACTTTTACGAGTTTAAGTGCAACATGTTTAAATCCTATTATTAAATTGTTTGTAACAGGTTTGCACTAAATGAGAATACAACACCTGTCTACGAAAACTATTAGCCTATTTCGTATGGTAAGATCAATACCATAAATCATAGATTCCAAACAAAATGGAACAAACCCCCATTGCTGTAAAAATTACGGTCCAAAATTTAACGCAATTTTTGTGACTGTCCCTATAAAATATAGTTACTCCACTCCTTACACATGGTAAGGGTTGTTGACAAGCTAATGGGAGAAAGTATGCGTCATATTTCTGATACTGTTTATTTTATTCTATAGCTTTACCTTACACCTAGCTACTCACGTGTTGGAATACAAAGGTTGCGAAGTTATTTCCTTCTCCGTCGTCGACGTCTCCGGCGTCGTCTCTTCCGAAGAATCTGGCCAGAACCCCCAACCATCAAACTGCCTCTTCACCCTGTCCAGCATCCTTGCTGCACTTCCCCACACACTATCACTCACTACACCGTCACTTCCACTATCACTAACACTACCACTAGCCGTCCTTCGGTGGTTCACTACCTTCCATCTGGGACCACCCGACGGTTCTTCAAAGACTAGATCTTCATCGAGGAACTGAAACAAACAAAAATACGCATGAGCGATCGGAAACGTTTAGTTTACACATGAACATAATCAAATTGAACTCTATGGCCAGGCTGATATCAAAGACAAAGTAATATGTTGAATTTCGGTCTTCGGGAGATTGGGTTATTTGCAAACCTAGTGATCTAGGAGTTTGGTATATAAAGGATGGATCATCTGCAAATCCACTCTAATGTTAAACTTTTTTGTAATACCAGTATGGTCTTGTATAGGGGTGGACTTCCGTATCTGTTGGCACAAACAACCGAATGAAAATATCAATTATTCGATTGTTTATTTTGATATATCGATCGATAGTTTCATTCGGTTGTTTGTGCCAACAGATACGGAAGTCTACCCCTGTATAGTGGCTGTATATCAGTATCGTAGTTAATATAGTTCTCCATTGAAAATCGAACACTGTTTAACATTTAGACATCTCACATGGATGAAATATAGGTACAAAGTTATATTTGGTTGGTAATAATTTAATTTTTCATTATTTTGTCCATAAGAACGCTTACAAACAATTTGAAACTTTTCACTAACATTAACCCTTTGTGATGTTGTTTGTTGCTCGATAGTAACAGATAATAAAACTATCATTTTTTTCTTTTAATACAAACAAAATGATAGTTATGAAAATGATTAAAAGAAAATGTTGTCAACCCGGCAGACGGTCTTATGACCATTGCTGTAAAGTGCTATTTTTAGTTAATTTTCTTCTTCTTATGCAAAACATTATGTTTAGTTATAAGTTGATATGTATTTATGCAGTTTATTTTTGTGTTAATAAAGCACTTTTTCATTTCATTTCAAAACTATCATTTTTAGTTACCACGCTGAATACAGTAAATACAGGAAAGGGTGAAAATAATTAACACAGTGAATATACTGAATATAGTGAACGTATAGTTCATGTTTCATTCAATATATCACGACAACATTCCCTTGAAACCCGCCATAAGAAAGATAAGCAATAGCGCTAAAAACCGTGACTTTATCGGAAGTTGTAAACAAACGAGCGTCTATGTGTTAACATACATGTTGCGAACAGCTGTTCTGCAGCTCTGGACGTTGAAATGTTTACCGTTCCACTGGTGAAACACTTTCGCTCAACTAAACCCGTACAAATAAACACCACAAGTTGCCAAAGCTGCGTCAGAACTGGCTAGCTAAACAAACTGAGGCTATTTGCAACATTGTAGACTAAATCGTGTGCAATTCCGCGGTGTGTACACGAATCGTGGAATCGTAAAGAAGGTTAAAACACAACTCCACTCCAAGGTAGTTCTAATTTAAATTAAGCCTAAATAAGATATCAATTGGGGTGCGGCTGATCGAAGGGTTATACCGTGGGCGTCCTGGAAGTTATGATGGTACCAATGGTTTTTATGATTATGAGATAACTGGAAACCGATAGTTGACAGCAGCTAAAGTTCCACATTTCCATAAAATCTCCAAATGTTTCTCAGGTTAGGAAAAACTGTATTGGTTAGGGGACTATTTCAAAAATATTTTATGTTCGTTTTCTATATCTTCACATTATACAGTATAAGGTCTAGTGGTTACAGAGTGGTTGTTCTGAACTGCAAACCCGGGTCAAACCCTGCTAACCACCATGTCTATATCACTAAACAATGTTAGTTTGTTTAGTGGTATAGTTTCGGAACTGGGAAGTTAATTTTGGCAATGACGCCGGTTTTGGCCATATAACTTGTTGTTTCTTAGTGTATTTAAGGAAAAGTGAAAAATCATAACATCTATTGTAGTTTACAAATTCCGAAGGACCTGATAAAAGTATAAATCAATCTAGCCCAGAAAGGTGTGATAATAACAGCTGTTTAGGTCATTATCTGACACGCAGGTCATGAGCAACAGCAACTGAAGTGACAAAAATGCCCAGCCAAACAGCTGATGCTAACACCATATTTATTGTGACCAGCTGTTTACAATATAATTATGACGTACTAATATTAATAGTAATCTGACGTACACAAAACTGTCGGGAAAAAGTGTCTTTCTCTCAATTTGACGAGTTTTAGCGGAATAAATTTGTTGGAAACTTCAAAGGGATACAGTTGAAAGTATTTCGACCTAACTATTTCGTGATATAGTCTTTCTAAGCTCTACAGGGAGTTTAGAAAGAACTCGTTACAACTTGACGGTAAACAAACAAATCGGTAAAAATTGTAAATGTTACATTACTGAATACGTTATGTAAAAGATAAAATTTTCATATTTTAGTTAGCCAATGACAAAGTCAACAATATTACTAAGCAAACTTCTCTTATTTACTTATCAATATTGTAAACAAAAAACGAATCCATTGAAACAAAAACTGCTTACTAAACGAACCAAACTAGCTATTAAATTCAATCAAACCCCTACACAGCGACAAGTGGATAGGTGCTTTACAATAGTACAAGGCAATACACGCCTACATAGAGTAAGAAGAGGCGGAACAATGTGGTGATCAGGATCATTATCACTCTATGGAGCCACTACACTAATCTAGCACTCCTCTAGGACTGGACCACTCGAATATTTAAAATAGTTCTCATTGGCTGTATTGTCCGATATAATCGTTGCCGATTGTGCAGCTTTGTATAATTGGTTTTAAGATTTAGTTAATTGTATTTGATTAGGTATAAACAAGTAGATAAGGAAAAATAACAACCCACTAATTCTTATTAGCCTTTTGGTTTATACTTTGTGACATTTTACGGTTTCTTTGATTTTTTGAGCAAATGTCCAAAACAAGGCCTTATTAATATCCAATATCAAACTTTGTAGATAGCCAACTGTAGCATCATTAATAGTGTGTTGGTTTAAAATCAACCCCTTGGAATCGAACCAGCAACCTTCAGATTTTAATGCGAGTATACTCACTCGGTTTTCCAGGCAATAATTGAATGTTTCATCACGCAAGGTGCTTTAACTACAACTAAACTGCATCTATTTTAAACTCTAATGCGTTAAAAATTTCTAGATTTACTCAAAGCCAAAAAAGAGCTGTTTTGAAACATTACAGTACTATTTTTTACGCAGGCCGTAAGTTACACTTTAATTTTACGACTGTGTTACTAACTCTAGTACTGTACATTTCAGTCGAATTTAAAATTAGTTTAATAACGAAGATTACATACATTTTTTCAAGATGTTACGTTTGAGAAAACAATATTCTGTTTTCTACACCCCTAGTTTCAGTAATGCTAGTTCCCAAACTCGCCGCAAGAATACACCACCTGTCAACAATGTTAATGCTGATGCACCGTTAACACTTTGAACTCCATAGTTTCAAAACCAACTAGCCAAAAGTTTGTATAGTTTGATTAAAATATCTGCGTCTATAATACCTAAAATTATTTTACATTCAACCATCTTATAAAGTCATTACGTATGAAAACAATTCTATTTGCAAAACTAACTGTCTTTTTAAAGGATAATGTAATAATAAATGTTATCTGTCGCTTATAGTTTCTTCAAATACCCAACAGTTAAGATGGCAATAGCAAATATTTGTGCAACATTTTTAATTTTACATAGTTAATTGTTTGGAACTGGATACAGCTGTCCTTGAGAATCAAGAGCTTCATAAATATTCTTGGCATAGAATCAGCTGATTTTATTAAGTAGTAAAAAACTAAAAATTATCACCTTTACCTTATCTTCGCAGGCCTATTAGTCCCCTACTGTAATCTAATGGGTCGATGCTAACTATTTTATTGTGTTAACTGTTTAAAACTCCAAGAATGCCTTAAGTCGATTTTTACAGCTTCATATTAACTTATTTTTCGTTATTTCCATAACCATAACCACACTTCACGACTATTTTACGAGTCAGAGCCCAAAATGACTTACAGGAAATATAAATACACAAAAGGATATTACTGAATGGAAATTCAAATTCGGCTGTAACTCGAGCTAACAAAGGATTTGTAATTTTGAGTTGGGCAATTCCAGAGGGGCCCCGAGCAACGAACCATTGACTCGAAATACGATTCAAAATTTGATGGTGCCCCCGGAGTATAGGCCCCCCAAATAGAGGTCAAGGGTTCATTTTTATTTTTTTGCTGTTACATCTCTATGTTAATTCCAATTTAAGACCAGCTTATGTTTGACTACAAGGTCCAAGGGAGGTATAAATGTATTAAATATCTTTAGCGAACATGATGAAAGTTCTTAAGAGTCAAAGTGTAAAGTATGTCAATATAGTACTGTAACAGTAGTTTACGCAACGATTGTGTAAAGAAAGTGTTAAAGACACAAATTTTCCCATGCTTCCATGGATACAAATTATTATAATAACTTTTGAAAACCTTACATAAAACTTTCGGACGTTCGAGGGGCGTAGCCCGAGAGAAACTCTGGGAAGTGAATAGGCCTATGACGTTCCTAGATATGCGGACAATCTTTGTGCTTAATTTTGGCTTTATCGGTTTAGAATTTTAGTCGTGGTAGCTGCACAAACAGACAGACACCAACTTAATTTTATATAGCACAGATATTTCAATTGTATTCACTCTATTGGTCACTGAGATATCAATTAAAGTTCCAAACAAAGATCGTTGCTTCTAATTTTTTGTTCCCATGCAGAATAAATTGTTTAGGTAATTTGGTATAATACGGAGGCCACCTACCATAGAGCGCTGCGGCGGCTATGTTAGGTCGGGTTATCATAAACAGAAAGTACAAAACACCGCAGCGCGCTGTAAAATATGTGGCGTCTGTATAAGACCAAAGTACCATAATTTGTTAATACAATTAAATCGAATGGTACTCTTATGCTCCTTGAAGCAACACATCTAAACAATCGTTGAGATGATGCTACTTATAATTATGTGTCCTTTCTAAAGGGGTGCATTTAAGATTAAAAAGTTAAAAGAAATCTTTTAAAGTTTTAAAAAACATAATATTCCGCACTTAAAAATTACAATTGCAAAAATAAAGTACATGCTTTGAGTCTGTACTCAGCCATTATATAACCAACAATTTACTCCTACCGATTGTAAGCGACCTGCAAGCATCAGAGATCGGATCATTCCCATGTTAAGTGATTTTCGTGTTGACAAGTTATTTAAAGGTGTTTGAGAACATCAAGGTGGGTTGACGTTGACACTGTTGGACATGTTGACTATCACATACTGTCTGATAAAGTACTTGCTCGTATCTATGAGGTGTCTGTCTGTCTAACACATCGTATCATGTGTTTGACGATATCCACGCATTCCACGACTTGAAATATTGTAACCAGCGATGAAATCTGATCGACGAAAACCGTCCGGCGAACTGGAGTGGCAAATAAAAAGTTTCCACTTAAAGTGGAGGTTTCCGTTTTGATAGTGACCAATTGACGTCAGGATTTTTGTACCAAAAGAACCAATGAATTATTTCAAAGATCAACCATGAAGTATGATAGCTGTAAAGGCTAAAACCATCAGCTGATGAACTATAGTGGCGAATACAAAAATATTATTCAAAGTGAAGATTTCTGTTGTACAGTGACCAGTTGGCCACAATTACGTCAGAACTTTTTTAACGATTGTTGAACGATTCACGTGAAATCTGACCGCTTCAAAGACGAAAATCACCGGCCCCTGAAGTAGCCGACAAAATATAGCAACAAAATATATCAACGAAAGTTTGTTGCTCCTACTAAAAGTGGTAATAAGTTTAAATTTTTTAAAATTACCAATTGGCCATTTTTTCGGAATCAGTTTTTACGACCAAATCGAAACGCGATGGTAAAACGTGTAAAAATTGGTGGACAAATAAAAGTATTAGTTTTGTTTAATTGTAAATTTAATTACACTCCAAGTTCCTTATGTTTTAGTTTTCTTCTAATTGACATTACAACTATGCCCCTTCCAATTAAAGACCAATTTATATTTATTTCTTAAGTTCATGTATTCTTTACTAGGTTTTAGTGTCAAATACATTTAACATCAATCGGTAGGTTAACTAGAGATCTAGCGGTAAGAGACCGTTAGTAAAGAGTGCCAACCGGTAAGGTTCTTGCATTCATGTTGTGGAAAACTATTTGTTAAAATTTTTCTTACGACTATTAAGGTCAAATATTATGTCGAAAAGAAACAAATGTAACCTCTACACCGTTTAAAATACAATACTATCAATAAACATTGATTCAAATCAAACTTCTCCAAAAAACAACCCCTCAAAATCAAAATTCCACTCAACGCCGCGCTCGTACGCACCATAAACAAAAACTACTCCAAAGTTGAGCTCGGGCGACGCACATGTGTGTGTAGCGCGTGTAAGGGCTCCCCCTGCTACAACCCCCTGCAATACAAGGGCTAGACTTCCTAATGGCAGATCGGCTGTAAGGTTAACGCCATTAGCACGGTCCTTCACACCAAACTTTTTTAATATCCCAGTCTCGCCGATATCGTCTTTGTTGAGCAAATCGATCGAAAAATCCACGGACATTCTGTAAAGGTATAGATTGCAGGAATTTTAATATATATATTTTTAATAAATTAGTGCATTTATCCATCAGTATGGCTAACGGAATACACATTTTTGTTTTTTTTATATAAAACATTAAAGACTTTGCCAACTTCTTCAGGGTAAATTCCTTCATTTCTATCTGAAAAAAAAAAATAGTTTTGCACATTATCATAGTGTGTTGTGGAATATTTCAAAACAAAATGTCGTGTAAAATTCTAAAAAATGTAGATAGCTGAATAGCTGAGTGCTCAATTACAGTGCTCAATTTGAGATAATGAGATTACTGGTTCAATCCTGAGAAAAGTCCAACCCAGCTTTCCTTGACCAAAAATGATCATAGCTAAAGAAACAGCTGATCTTAGTCAGCAACAAAGCTTACATCTCATTTACTCAAACTCTCATCGTTCACTCATCTTAACCTTTTAAATAAGCGTCCAGGTGTTTCAGCCGAACATCGTAAAAATCTAATCTAATTTACCCGATGTATAAGAAATGCATTCGTAAACAAGCCTTCCAACATACTTTCTAAACCCCATTAGACCCATACAAATCGCCAAGACCTCACCAGCCGGTCAGCCCCGATAACACTGGATGGGTTCAGACCGGATTTAAATCTTCAAACGGTCTATTTCGGTCCGTAAACGCCTGAGTCAGTCCGAGGCTGCCTCCCGCGCGATTGGCTCTGTAAATAAACATGATTGTTGTTGGTTGTTGAACAAACCTCTCTACATTGTTGAGACTAGTCGAAACATTGTTGCTGGCTTGCCAACGACTGATTGACCTTGCTGAGGCGGTGTTGGATGAATAATATATGATGGTAAATCTAATAGTTAGCGATTCTCAAATTTAACTTTTTCTAATAACTCTCTGAGAGCATTGACGAAATGTGTTGGTGATTTTTTTACTGATATGATACAAGTAGAATCGGAGAAAATTTAATCATCCTTGGTGGGGTGGTTATGGATTTATATGTACGTTAATATTTATTTTTATATATTGTTATCTTTATAGTTAATTAAATTGTACACATTTGGATTCTTTAGGTTAAAAGGGTTGGGGAAATGTTTATTAACCTTTCTCTATGAGTTGGGCTCTATCTTATGAGTATTAACTTCCAAATCTAGTCAAATCATCAAAGACATCTAGTTTTATTTTTTTAACATCATTTTTCATGGTAATCTATGCTCTTGGAGAAAAACAGAAAAAAAACTGTAATGCATTTAGTTAAGTGTTTCACCATTAAGAACTTTTAAGCTTAGAGCATCAAATGATACGTATATTGTTTGCAATATATATTAAGTTTACTTTTAGTGAATAAAAGACTATTTGCTCGTTTTACAAACACAATTCATCCGAAACGTTATTATAAGTATTTTAACAAATTAGAGCCGAGCAATTTATACCAAAATACTACCAACAGAACAATGCAAACTACAGTTCCACCTGTTATAAAGAATATAGCTTTATAGGCAACAGGAAATGTCTGAACAGTATTCCGCTCCGTGAAAAACACACTGTCCTGGAACAACGCAACAGTCTCCACAACTGTCAATAAAACTATAAATTTTATCACCAACGGTTTTCATACATAATCATAGGTTTTGTATATTGAAGTAGGTGTCGCAGCAATATATACTCTGTAGCCAGGTTTTCGACTCCAGGAAATAGTTGAATGAGAATTACGCTCCTAAAAAGTGTACCAAAGCCAATTTTAGTTTGCTCTTTTGCAGGTTAAAATTTTATTGCGGCCTAAAAAATGTTTTAGTCTATGTGAACACATAAGGGGCTAAATTTAAGAATATTTACCCATTAAATTTAACACGATTAAAAGTTTCCTATACAAGAATGAAAACAATATAACGCAGAACAAACACTCTGTGAAACCCTCGATAGAAATATCAGAATGTTGTCGGTTTGATCCCCAGAAAAGTCAGTATTTTTTATGTTTCCTAACTTCTCTCGGCTGTATTTAATCAGTTTCTTAATAGTCCTGTATAAAGTTAGAGCTGGTAAAGGCTACACAATACATTCGACTCAATTCTATACTCATCCCTTATTAGTATTTAGATAAAAATACACCCACTTACTTTCATCATTGATAATTATAAAATAAATGTTTTTTTCTTAAACTATAAACTTTAGTCGAACACAAAATTCAACACGTGGTGTCAATTTTTCACCCTTGTTCACAGGACTTGAAGAGTCGCCCTCAGAGTGAGGGATGGGGGCAGGATGTTGAAGTGTTTGAGGGTTCGTCCTGTACATAAGCCCTACAATGGGCCCGGCTTTGCGCTAATGTCTGACAAGCATCGTTAAAAACCAGGGCGGAATCGTTAGGCCCAGTTTGACTTGAGGGTTCAACTAAAACTCAATAAGTGCGAGAACCTTTTCGGTGTTGGTTTTGTCGAAGATATTAAATTACCAAAATTTGATGGTGGTGGTGAGAATATAATCTTGTTTAATTAAGTGATTATAATTAAATTTTTAATAATTGTTCACAACATTGTATAAGTTACTTCTCGGTGTTAGTTTTAAGATATTAAATTACCAATATTTGATTGTGGTGGTGAGTATGCATATAATCTTGTTTAATTGCGTGATTATAATTGAATTTGCAATAATTGTTCACTGCATTGTATAAGTTACAACCATACACACGACTAGTTCGGGACCATGAGTCAATGTGGTAAACGATTGTCCTTCCCATACAAGAGTAAGCTCTATTCCACAATATTGATAAATATGGTATCACAGTAAAACCTCAATAACTCGACAGTCCTAGTAACAGGGCAGGGTACACGTCTAGTTGGCTTTCTCTTACAAGTGTGTTCGACTTTTCAAGCTTTAACTGTCGAATATTCGACATTTCTTTAAAGATTGTTTACTCAATGTGTAAAAATACTCCTGTAAGTAATAAATTGATATGCAAAAGTCCGTTATGTATTAATTTACTAACACACATTAAACACTTCTATGTTAACTCGACAGCCTCTGGATCCACTAATTGTCGAGTTAGTGAGTTTTTACTGTATAAGCTGTATGTTGTTGTATTGCTTTACAATAACATTTCAACCCCTAATAAATTTAGGCTTTGCTCGAGCTATCTCATAGTCTAAGTGACTATGTTTAACATACCAATAACTTATTTCTTCCCAAAAAGACGTGGATATTATAACAGGTAATATTTCGAACTAAGTAAAACACGTGAAATTTATTATCTATTTATTTTCCTAGAGAGTAAATCAGTAGACTTATATTTTGTTGCAATAACTCAACCTAAGAATCAAAACATAAGTGGAACTTAGACATTTTCATCAAACCGTAACACTGACGGCTGGAGCGGGATGTTAAATGCCAATAATTACAAATCAAATGACATAGCGGCCAAAATAAATAACAGATATTTACTGTGGAGTAGCAAAGTAGAAACCGCAGACACCCAATCGGATCCTGCCAAGATAAGTTCAACTGACTGCTTCATAATCACAAAACGAGTTCCAATGTTCCAAACATGGTTAATCCAGTGGCTGTAACTGTTTTTTTGCGACTTCACACCTGCATTGAGTGAGGATACATTTGTATGGTAGCAACATTGAATTTACATACATTGAATTAGACTTATTACTTACTATTGTAAAATCGGAAATGTGTTTTGATGTGTGTTTTGTGTACAATTAATTGCGTTTTATGTCGAATAAATAAATTATCTAATTTTAGAGAAAATTTTAAAATATGTGCTCTTCTCTTTGACACAAGAGGATGTAAAAAAACAAACATAGTCAGTAAACAATAGTTAAATTTGCCTGACTGAAACTTATCTTAAAACTATCTTCAGCGGATCTTGTCTTAAGGGAGATACTCTCTTGGGAAGTACTGTATGTAAGTATGCTAAATTTGCATCATAGTAATTTTTACTTTCTCCCCCTATACATAGTATACGGTATGGAGAAAGTATTGTTTTCGTCAAAATTTTCGAGTTTGAGTTTTGAGTGGATATATCCATTTTGGGTCCCCCTGAACCCAAAAAAGTTGTTTTCGAAGTTATGTCTCTCTGTGGGTGTGTCTGGATGTGCACAGAGCTACAGACCACACCTGTAGTCCGATTTTGATGAAATTTATTATGTTTGTACTAATCCATAGTATCTCCAGATTTTTTTTTCATTTTTTGAAATTTTGATTTTTAATGTTGATTGAAAAAATCCATAAAATAACGGAAATAACTAATTTTCAAAAAAATGGCCCGAACGATTTAAAAAAAGTTTAGTATGTTGTATCCCTTTTAATTCTAAACAAAATGGTAGAACTCCCATTTCTGTAAAACTTACGGTTCAAAAGTTATTCTAAATTATGTTATTTTCCCATAAAAATTCCATAAATTTAGAGAAAATCGTATTTTCGAAAGAAACCGGTTTAGATTGAAATTAGTATGTGAAAATCCTTATAATTCTAAACAACATAGTGCAACCCCCATTGCTGTAAAAATTATGGTTGAAAAGTTATTGTGACTTATGTTATTTTCCCGTAAAACCCCGTTTAAAAAACGGAAAAATAGATTTTTTGAAAACAAAAAACAATTCTGATTGAAATTCTTCTACCCTTGTAATTCTAAACAAAATAGTGCATCCCTTCATTCCTGTTGAAATTACTGTTTAAAAGTTAATGAAACTTTTGTGATTTTACCTATTTAATAACATAGTTACTCATGTTAACATAGTTACACATTGCTTACCCATGATAAAGGTTGTTGACAAGCTAATGGGAGGAAGTATGTGTCAGATTGCTGATACCATTTATTACTATTTGCATAATATAATTAACCTTTTTAATAGTAGTCTAGTCACATTTTTGATCCACCTTTCGCAATTGGCGAATCTAAAAGGTTTATCTTCGAGTGTAAGATAACTGATATGGTTTACTTTGTACCAAGATAGCCTGCAATTTTACAACTTATCAATAATTAGCACTATTTGCCTGATATCTTTATATCCTATACGGTAATATTTTTTAAAGATTGTATATTGAAAAAAAATAAATTGGTAATTGAGAAGCATTAGGTTGAATTGGACACCACTGAATTGGTTGACTTTTTTTTCGTCAAATAGATCCTAATTTTGAATGATTCTTTACATACTTTTTAACCTCATTTGTAGTTAGATAGATATAAATTCAACAAATGTAAAATGAAAATAAAATTAGTATAAGAGTTGGCTCTTTTTCATAAATTTTGTTTCTATGTCTGCATATTGCATAATAAAAATTTCAAATTAATTTATTTTTTTAAAACTAATATTTATTTCCAAACAAAAGTGATTATAATCTATTGAATTACAATCGAGTCAATAATATATCTGCTCAAAGTTCAAGCCTAGCCATTAAAATCATTCAAGCCTATCACTAATCATTCAAAGGATGATTTATTGTCCTCATAGATGAGCGAAATACATTTTACCGTTAAAATAGCTACGTGCGGTTTAAGTAAATGACGTTTTGTTCTTTGCTCTCATTATCAAACCAATTTTAATTTTTAAGCGAGCTTGACCATATAAAAAACATTATACATTTCTGCTTACCTATTGCATTATAACCTAGGAGCAAAATACAGTATCTTTGAATCTACTTTAAAATAAAGATATAAGATTTTATCAACATTAGTGTACTCAAACGTCACCAATAAGAAATAGAGCTTGAGATAAAAAAATAAGAGAATTCTACTTGCACGATTCAAAATCAATAGCCATTCCCAACAATTAAAAACAAATGAACGACCTCTAGCGGTCATTCACTCCAACAATGTAAACACAATCAGCTGAGAATAGCCGCGCATTTCTCGTCAGCTGTTTACCTGGTCGTCTGCAGACAGGATCAGAGCCAGAAATATCACAACAAAGTTTGCGCAATCCGTAAGACCGCCCGGGCGCATTGCCTCCAAAACACGGTAATTTGACAGCCATTTTATTTAGACCCGGCAATTTGCCGTCCCGAAGCTGTATTTAGACCTCAAATCTTCACGGATTGTTTTAAAAGATCACCTTCGATCAACAATGTCAGTGATTCGGACGAACAATGGAATTGAATTTATTTCAGTTTACTAAAATATTTCATTAGAGCGGTATATAGTGTAAGTAAACACAGTTTGAAGTGAGTAGGTAATTGAATTTGATGTGAATAGTGAAAATGTTTAATTGTTATCTGAAATAAAATACAAATTTAATTGACGAATTAGAAATGGATAAATTTCTAAATAGCTGAAATTCAACTTACCCCGTGTTATACTTCGGTCGTATGTTTTTTATGAACACACATACTTGGAATAAATCGGTCTAGCCAAACTACTCGCAAACTGCTAGCATGCCAAAATATAATAAAACTGCACATTTTGAAACCTACATTTGTTTCAAAGTTTTTTCAGAGGGTTCCAAAACATTGTGACTAATAGACCCAATATAAAATGTTTCACTTTGAGGGGGGTTATATTATGTTGAATCAAACGAAAATCTCCGATCATGATTGAAATAACGTAGCTTCCACAACAATAACATATTGTATTTCTATACAGGTCCTTGTAAAACAAAAACCAAATCATCTACACTTCACAAAATTCGGCCAGCGTATTATAACATTTTGCAAAAGCATTTTAAAGGTTATTGAATCATGCACAGTAAAAGTTTGCCGTTCAGCAGACATTGTACCACAGCTTCACAAGTCTAATATACGGTAGATAGTAAAATAAAACAAAGATAAAAGACGGAAGTTACACAATAAAACAAGGCCCCACCTTTGCGATCGCTGCTCCTAGGATTGTTTCTGTACCTATCTAAAATAACAATTAGGTCTAGTCAATTTGCAATGCATTGATCACAAAATAGTTCTTAGTCACAACCATAATTTCCATTGCAGCATTGTACTAAATATTACGTTTAGCAATAACAATATTTTATATAAAATACCCCCGCCGCAGCAAACCTGCAGACTAAGCCAATTTCCATTTGACTGATTTGATTTACACTGAAATGTCTACTTAAAAATATAACATTTATTCCCGATTTAAATAGAATTAGTTTAACAAGTACTTAGGTTTGCTGCATCAGGGAGGGTAAAACTGTTTTTTTTTTTGTAAAATGTTAATAGTTAGTAAGAAATAAAAACGTTTTCCAAATTTGATCAAAATATGTTCATAAGCAAGCAAACTACAACAGTTTAATTATTCTCCATAAAAATAACATGGGAATTTTAAATTTAAATTTTTTTTTGAATTTTCTCCGTAACCATTAGGCGCATAATAACGCTTCAATATACTAAATTATTTGTTATTTTAAGCTCTACAAAATGGTTTGGAAAGAAATTGCTAAATTTTATGTTTTTTGGGTCAAAAATGGGAAAAACCTATTTTTATCCCATAAAACCCCCTGTAAACCCCCGTTCCCATGGTCCGATCATGCTGGATCGCGAACTCGTTCGAATAAACATAGGTTTACACGTTTGTACCAAATTTCATCAAAATTGGATCATTTTTGCTCGAGTTATCGTGCTAACGGACACACACACACACATATATATATTTATATATATATATATATGTATATATATATAAATATATATATAAATATATATATATATATATATGAATTTGACCGGATGGTGTTTTTGGCCTCTAGGGACCTCAAAACGAAAAAAAAATCGGTCCCGCGTCCAGGTCTTACCATGAGTACTACGGTAATAGCTTATTCCCTATATGGGAAATTCGCTAAAAAAAAAAAAAAAACTAGCTATGTTTTGGCAATGGTTTGACGTATTCGTTCAGATAGATGTAGAAGAAGTCTAAAAAACATAAATGAACCTAGTATATTTTGTATTTTTATTCCTTTCACCTCCAATTTCTAAAATGTTGTATACAAACTTTTTTATTCAGAAATACAAAATATTCATTACTGTTATGTGAGAGGGAGAAAATTTTCAAATTAGCTGGATAATTATGTGTATGATTAACATGTACAGTATTTGCAATACTTATATTTACAGTACTTAGTTTGTGGTTTTTACAATTATTTATTTGTTAACTGTCATTTTGATGTTGTGAGTTGTTGGTGTCCAAAGTATTGAAAGTGATAGGCCTTAAACTTACCAAAATCTACCACAAATGCTAAGTTATTTTATATTTCTTGTAATATACTATAGAGGTACATTGGAGAAATCATAAAATAATGAAATTGGACAAACAATAATAATATTTAAACATTATACTGTAATTATAATGTCTTGGGGCATGGTGAAGTATATAAATAAATAAAACAATAGTTTAGTTTTAATGTGCAATGATAAAAAATACGTTGTACCAACTATCCGTTCATTCATTGATTAAATTTATCTTTATTCGCTCACATAAAACATGAACGATAATCTCAAGAAGTCTTTCAACCAAAAGAATCGTAAACCAAAAGACAAACAGTCGAGTAGTTTAAGTGGAGATTATTTAAAAGAAGGCGCAAGAGGGGTGGCGAAAAGCTTGGCATCCTTAGCCCAAGTTATATTTGCCGTAAGGGCTTTAGTTTGTTGGGGTTGGGGGATCACTAGGTAACGTTCCGGACTAGGACGCGACGCCAGCGCTCGCGGTGGGATGTGGCGGTACTACGTGTCCGGAACCGGAAACTACATCATTAACCTCCCCTTTCACACCCCCTGCCGCTGTGTATTCTTGACACCCTAGTTAAAAAAATGATCACGATTTTTGACTTAGATGAGGGGTTCAACTGCCGGTCTCCGCTAACTTTCTGAGACCACGTCCTAACAGTTGCGGGGAGGGGGAGGGGGTTGTTCTCTGGAATCTTGAAGATGATATTTTGCCTTGCGCTATTTCGTTTACAGAGTTTAACAGGGTGTGTTAAATTAGCATTTTGCCTATTTTAACCGCATCAAATGGAATATAAATAGTAGCCTACTCATTATTCTAAGTGATGAGTGATTTATTCTTTGAATGTATGCTATTTGTTACAATCATACAGACAATAGCTGTTGAAATGGTGGTCATATTTCACTTATCTAAACATTTTAGTATTTTTATCTAAAAAGTATTACACTCTCAATTCCGAATATGCTGTTGTCTGTTATTTTAACTATTCTAGTATACTTTAAACTGTTCTACTAATAGCCTAGTTGATAACGATAAAAAGTATTACTTATACATAAAATCTTAACTTTATTTCGCAGAACACACAAAATACAATTTTTTGTATTAAAAAGGATTAATTTGGAATAGGATATCGTTGTTTAGTACAGTGAATTAAGAATACGGATCCATTAATAAACAATATGAATAAATGTGTTTCTTCCATAAAGAAGTAAATGCTTCAAACAATGTTTCAACTATTAAATACAAGTTAAATAATAATTTTTCGTAAAAGGAACGAATAATAATTTTAAACAAATTTTTAAAGTGTATGATTCATTTACAAACTGAATGAGTCACAGTTTCAAAACTTCAATCGTACAACTTCAAAATAAATAGTGAGATACTATTTATAGTGCCTCACTGTTTATTGTTATATAAACCATTAACTATTAAGATACAGACAATAATATTAAAATAGAAAATAATAAACTTTTTACCTGATCTATGTCCTGAATTGTCCAAACCGTATGGTAAATTACAAACCGTATGGTCTACGTTTAATCGAGAGTCTTGCAGTATGGACCGTCGCGTCGATAAAACTTTCTAGTGTTCATATTTTAACAATTATTCCTTCAATAATAATCATAGGGGTTTTTGTATCGCAAAACTTAAGTAATTTCACCAACGATTCCGTTCAAACGTACAAACGCAGTACGTCGTTGCAGTAGTCATTATTCTCCAACCGGTTTAACAGTTGTCAATTGGTTTATTGTCGGCTTCTTTACTACTCAACATAAATAGAAATTTCAAATTGCATCGTTATCGAGAATAAATGTTGTCAATTGCACCGATTATTAAAAACTATAAATAGCTATATCTGAACAAGTAACACCAACTAGTTTCCAAGGTGGAATAAAATTATATTTTTTATTGGTAACTGTGTTGCATTCTAATTTAAAGAACCATTACAATCAATAGAGGAAACGTGTCTATTTTCAATGGAAAAATTAGAGTTTTTAGAGCTAAGTTGTACAGTTGAGTTTTGTTTCTATAATCAATGTAGACGGTGTGAATGTTGTCTACAGTGGACTTCAATAAACACACAATTTTCTCTTGTATCTTGAACCCGTTTCGAAGAAAAGGCATAGATGAACTAATATAATCTATGACACATTAGTATTACATAGTTTAAACAACATTAATTTGCTGTTTGCCCAGTTTACCAAACCTACCTACGACTGCAGTTTATTAGTAAGGTCGCATAGAAGAGACCAACGCTTCTTTATTGAGTTCCCGGAAAGAAAGTGTTTATGTACTTTTCTATTAACGGACACGTGTAAATTCAGCGGGAACTGTCTGCCGTTGTGAAACAGCTGTCGAGATACAATGAGTATTTGTACATCCGAACTGTAAATGTTTAAAACCCCCAAGAGTTATTCACAAAATACGTACACAAAATCAGAAAATATTTGCATTCGCCCACGGTATTAGATTAGTATTTTAACAACCACAGAATTCCAAATAAGATATTACCTTACGCTGACTGATAAAATCTGGTTACGTAAAAAAAGGTACTTTGAATTTAGATAATAACGATGAATAACATTTATACCTACAACGAATTATGTCAATAAAATGAATTACATAACCTCTAACCTCTAACCGTCTTTTTATAGTTTTGGAACCATTAGTATGTTGGTGACGTTTAGGATTGTAACTAAGCTACCTACTCCGGGAAACTAGAGCAACTATTAAAACCTCTCTCTTTTCCCTGTATTCATTATGTTTTTTAGAATGCATTTAGCTCTTTAAATCTGAACTAACTCAACATTGAAATAATAAACGCTTTACTACTCGTTTTCGCAACACAGTGTTCTTTCACACTCTGAGGAGGTTTTTTGACTCGGCGAGGAATCTTTTACTGAAAGCTCCTGAAGAAAATAGCAATTTTATGTTTGCTTTGTTTAAAATGTTTAATGTTTTGGTCTCCACGCAGTTGATGAAAAAATCAAACACAGTAGAATATTTAGTTTAGCTAAGTGATATTTTATTCGATTTATGGATGTATGATAAATGCATAAAATATACAACAATAATTGGCATATCAGCTAATGTTGTGGCAAAATTGGATGTCCCATCTAAAACCACGGGCAAATAAAATGAATAAATCCCGAGTTGTAATGCAAAATTGTACAAATTGCAATGTGCCAATTGTCTTATTTACAACGCTAAAGAAATTGATTGTACAACAGGGGCTAAAGCAATTTTAAAGAATATAAACAAAATAAAAGTACCATTCTACGAAATAAATTATTTGACCACTAAACAGAAGCTCCCCTTTAACCGAAAAACTCCCTTAGCACCGAGGTGTCACTCATCCTTCCCTAAGGAGACCAGTCGCTCTTGAAATACAGTTGTTTGTTTAACTCCCACTTTTATCAGGGAGAACTTTAAAATTGCCAAAATGTTAAACTGTATGAGTTGGGGTAGGGAAGAATCAATGTGCATAAATTATTGAACAAAAACGATTAAAATATTTCCATCGTGATTTAGAGACAGAAATAAATATTTTACCAGTGTATGTGTAAAACCTTAAAGTTTCTCGTTTGTGTAAGCGTCTTTTGGCGATTCCTACTAGTGAACTTTGAAAGTATCCGATTGAAATAGTATAATTTTGAATGAAATGTATAACTTAACTTTACTTATTAGCTTCAATTGGGAAACTGTTAATTTCCCTATTATGGTAAATTATTTTCCATGGTTGAAATCGTTAGGTATTGCTGAAATCAATCAAGTTTTAAGTATTTTAACCCCTTTTGTTCCAACAGTACTCCGTAAAATATAACGTTGGTTTGTTTACATTTCTTGTACAATTAAATCCATATGATTTTGTTATGTTGACGTTGCGTAAAGATTTTTACCTGTTTTTTTAAAGTAGCCGTTTCTGTACAGTTTTTAGAATTGAAAAGTTTCTCATAACAGCAAAGTTTTACCATAGATAAAACATAGTTGTTTAACTCATAACAACACGGGTAACGGACCAATGAGGTTCAAGAATTGAGAGAGAAGAAGTAAAATTGTAATGTTAGAAACCTCAACTAATCAGCTGTTCAGGCTTAAGTTGAGCGGTGCAATTAGTGTTTGGTACGATGTTTCGTTGTATAACTGTCAGTGGCAATGAGAGGTTAGAAACTAAAACATATCCTGTCTTAGAAGTTATGAGTAGTGATTTTTTGTGATTAAAACACTGTCGTAGGTAAACTAGTGTACGCAGGTTGCGTTTAACGACACTCATAGAAGTTTTTAAGGCACTCGCCAAGGCTCGTTCCTTAAATTTTCTAATCGTGTCGTTAACACTATCTTTACGCAATCGTTGGTTAATACTATAACAATACACCTCTAAACTATAAAAAAATTTTATTATTGACCATTGATTTTAATTAAAGAAGAAGTATGATTATTTTTTATAACACCTTTGCTTTGCATGAAATAAAATATTGAATGTAGAAAATTGATCAATGCTAATCACTGTATGTACATCTTTTGCTGAAGTCAATACAAAATTTAATCCTCCTCCATCATAAACACAATTAATTTACCAAACGTCGGTCCTGTAAAGTAATTTATGAGCATCTCTGTAAGCGCAGCATAGAGCATTAGAGGGGCGGGCCTACAGTAATAGACTAATCATCTCAAGAACTAGACGTTGGACGCGCCCAAGAGTTAACGGGATAAACAGTTTGACCTCTAAACGACTTTTTCATAAGCAACGACAACACCAGTATCATACATTACTTAAGTCTTTAAGAGTGAATAAAACTTGACCTGATAGTGTGAAATATTGTTTATAATTTGAATAATGTCTTTGTCAATGACTATATTAAACGGTAATTCCATAACTTATTGTCTTTAACCACTGGAGTATAAATGCCACATGGATCATCTGCAGTATGTTCTTTGCACAATGATTCCGTACATGATAACGCCTTTCATGGTGTGCTACCATGGGCAAAACATACTCCCTTAGTAGATTTCTCATCCTTAAAGAACATCTGAAGCCAATTTTATTATTAGTTTCTGTCCGGTGCACTGTAGAGGTCGTGTTTTGTTTACAGTTTGTTTCTTGTTAATTCAGGCATTTAAAACCTCGTTTGACCAAACAATACGATCTAATAATAAACAATACCAAGCCGTAAAGCACAAACCATTAAACTAACCTTAAATTATATAAATATACAATTTTGTCGACACTAGCGATCACGAAAAAAGAGCTTCAAAATTTACAATGGGATGAGTTGGTCAAAAGTCTACTTGGGTTGGTTAGTCTATGGTGCTACTATAAAGTTATGTTTCCCTTTGTATGTTTAATTTGTAACTTAGTACGTATTTTAAGCTGACTATAAATGAAAGGTCGAGGTGACGGTACAGTGAGATGATCTGTGCAGCTTTGTTACTGATTAAGATTAGCTTATTTTCAGCCAGTACCATTGGTTGATGGCGTAATTATTAAGAACAACAGAGTCCAGTTTCAAAAAATCAAAGAGCTACTGACTTTCGTCAATGTTTATGGTGTGAAAGATTAAGTTTCAAGCTGAGTTGTAATAATGGAACGGTATTATACACGAATGTAAAATGTAAACCAAATCATTGCTAAGTTTGTTTAATGGACGTAACTATCAAACAAATTTGGACAATGTTTTAGTTAAAACTTTCTTCTCTAAGTTACCAACACAGAATATATACTGCATACAACCAAGAGTACAATAACCCAAATGCAACTTGATCCAAAACCGGAATCATCGAACCGGCCCAATTGTAAAAGTCCAAAATGATGAACGGCTGTCCAAAACGTACTCGCCCTGTGTTTTTGCACCGACCACCTTGCTGCTAAATATGGCCATAAAACACTGACGTGGACAAAATTTTCATTATATTTATGACGGGAGCCGCGGGTGGTCCGACTGACCGCCTTTTCCCGCCAAAACCGGTTGCCAAGTGCAATCATCGTTTTTGAAAATTGAAAGTACTAGAGTAATCTTTGGACTAATTTGGATGACGCAAACCTTAGCAGGCTGTGTTTTTGTTGATTGGTTAATCTGGGGGCGGGAAGAATGGCTGGTTTTGCATAACGGTTTTATATACAATCTTAACTGTTAGTCTTTAACAAGAATCAATTAGCAGGAGGAGTTTACAAAACATGAACTTGTCTCAGGCAAACCGTCCTAAAACGAGCAAGAATAGTGCACTTTGCGTTCTCAATTGGTATTTAGCGAAGATAAACTCGAACACGAAAATGCAATTGTGTTTTCTAAGTATTGAATTTCATATTTATTAATTCAATGCGGTTTTTTGATGCTGGAGTCAAACTGTAAGCATTGCAAAGGTACCACGGCTGTTATGATTGCACTTATTAGTCGTTCTTCGTTGAGAAAGAAATTATAATAAATTTCTACTCCTGAGGTAGGCTTTGGTATGATAGATAGAAATTCTTTATCAGGGTTGAATAAAAATCCTGACTAAAGAAGAAGTCTTCATTTTTCACTCACCTTCCATTTTACACACGCTTTACGTCTATAGCTGTTTTGAAGAAGTTTTGTTTTAAATTTAGTACTGTCCACTTGTATTATTTAAATGTTCACAACATTTTCATATAATGCAAGACATTCCATCATTATGTTAAAGTTTCCAGTATTTAAATGAAAATAGACGTAGTTAAATTGAGCCACATACAGAGGGTGCTTAAAAATTACTTTCTTAGGCTATATTGAATGCGCCAACATAGCCAAGTCAGACTTAGGAAGACCTTTTTGTAAGCTATAGCATCTTCTATGTTACATCAACTATATCAGTATCAGGAGCACGGAAAAGAGGTATGTACGTATAAATGCCTATGTCTGCGTATGCGTGTGCGTGTAGGCCTGTGTCTGGATGTTTACATTAGTGTGCGTGTGTGTGCATGTGCGTGTGTACCAATGTACCGTGTCCAGCCCAGATGGCCGCTATGTACACAATCACTGACCTTTTAGCGGTATCTGTACAGAGTACAGAGCTGCTGTAATTCTACACCGGTCTCCTACCCCTCGGGCACACGGCTCATAATTAACATCCATCTTGAATTTTTATTAAATATTTGGAAACTATTTTTATTTCAAATGTAAGGTTCATCTCATTTCTATGATTTCTTTTGCAGTGTTCAATGTTCAACCACATTGAACAGGCAAAAAAGATTGTTAGTATTTTGGTGTCTCGTTACTTCTGTGAGGAATTATTAGCTAGCAAAACAGCAATGCGAATAGTCCAAGTCTATACACAAATCTAGATTGTAAAGCCTTCATATTTGTCGCTTAACAGCTAAAACTACAATCAACTACTGAAATACTCCTTTTACATGGTTCTATAACAACGAAAATATCATTTTATGGTTACATCTGTTCAATTTACTTTGAGAGCATATTTAGTTTACTATTTTATTTTTGTGTTTTTACCAACTTCTACAGCTGAATACAACCTACTTGAAAATTATTGCTTGTCCAATAGTATTATATGACAGTATATTATAAGGCAGTATATCAGTAGGCTACAACACTAATCGTAATATCCTCCCTGAGAGTAAAAGAGCAATAAAATATACATTACCACACCTAAACCTCACCAACATAATTCACACATCAACATACTTTACCTATTACGTATTGGAGTATGGGTATATTTATGATACGATCATATCGATACGAATAAACTATGGTTAAGTTAAGGGTGTCAGTGGATATTTTTGTCCTCCAACTCGCCTTAAAACTTAAGTTGCTTCAATATGTTTTTGAACAAAACACAGTTAAATATTCTTTACCCTTTCCTCAAATTAAACTCTGTTTGTATACATCAAGTGTAAAAATATTTAAGTCCGCAAAAAGGCACATCTATCACAGAATGGGGACTAAAAATGCTCAAATTTCTCGTAAAACTGCGTACTTATACTGATTACTAAAGTTATTTTTACCTTCACAACAGACTACAGTATCTCTAAGCCCCATTCGACACGCGGAGATCGCAAGGTTAGTCTTGTACATGGAACGGACGGCGACAAATCACAGTTTGGCAATTGCTTATCACCTGGTTTACAGCCAGAATGTCGGTTTATTCTTACTCCGTAGTCTTTGCATTTTCTGGGTCTTCCACGTTCTTTGATTGTACCAGATTGCGCAACTGATATTCTAAACACTTGTATATTTTTTACATTCAGTGTAAGAAAAGAAACACGACATAAATAAGAGTTGAAAAGATAAAATCCGGTTGGTAAATGTTTTTTGAATGAATGCATTTTCTAGTGACCAATAAATATTTACTTTATTTATTGCCGAAGCGGGGTCAATTTTTCATTCACGATAAAAGTTAAAACCCATACAATGGATCAATTATTGTTACTGCATTTTATTCTACAGCTAGCAAAATATATTGGTTTTAAAGAACGAAAAAATCTGTAAACAATCACTGCTGGCGTTAAAGCAAGATTAGATTAATATATAAAAATATTAATAATTACAGATTCGTATTTTAAGTTACAATTTATATTAGTTGAAATGTACTTTCATTAAATCCCGTTAAATATCTTGCCTTGTTTCTTATCCACTTGCTTGAAATGTAATTAGCCACAAAACCTTTCGAGATGCGTCCCCTAAATAAAAAAAACCCCTCAACAAAAACATCAAACACAAAGTTTAATTTCTTAGCTTAAAAAGTATACTGATTTAGTGATTTAAATATAATAACCTACCAAACCTCTAAACCATTCCGATTGACATGTAATTTAAGGCTAATGCCAAGCTATATTTTTACTTCCTTCCCCTGTATAGGGAAAGTATTGTTTTTGTCAAAATATTCGAGTTTGAGTTTCGGGTGGTTGAAAAAACCAGCTGATCTAGTTAATAAAATGGCTATAATTTAATTCATCCAACACTCATATTCTTGTGTCGGCGTCGCAGAAATATATTTTCCTTAGTTTATTTCTATTCATGAAAAAATAAACTGTAACAGTAGCAAATGCTTGGAATATGAGTAAGATACAAATATACACTATAAATATACGCCACTCATGCGATTACAATGTAATTTTAGTTGTTGTTTAATTAAATGACAGCCTGAAGTAACATTGTAGTTATCGCCTACGATCTCATGTCACTTGTCTCCGAGTTCTAAAAGTGATCATCTTGAAGACGATCAGGGACTTGTGACGTCACGAGAGGTTTTCGACGATGCAAATGAGAATGAAGAGAGGCAGTAGCGGCGAGTGGGCTTAACTTCAACTTTCAACGTTCATAGCCATTCAAAATCTCTATAGAATACAAACATACAAGAATCGATAGTGGACATCAAGTATTCATTTTAATTCTTTTGTCTATTAAATATACATTACTTCATCTATGACGAAAACCATGTTATTTTGCATTTGTATGTACGTAATCATAACTGCATCATGGAGATGGTCCACTGGATAAATTTTGGACCAAAATCTTAAACCAACATATTTTTGAATGAGTTATCGATGTTAACGTACTGAATACAAAGATATTCGGCTCGCATTCAAATCAGCAAATACAAACAATTTCAAATAGTACACTTATGTAAAATTTATTACTAACAGTAATTGATATTCTGCTTTTAGAGCTCTGATTGAAACTAATTTGGATATAAATTACACAAATTGCGGTTGCAATAATTAGCCATAGCCATGTGCAAGTTCCTTAAATCTTCGATGGTTTCTTTAGAAAACGATTTTTATTGTTTGAATTTTAATTGAATCTTTTGTTTCGTTTTTTGTTCAATATAATCGGATACAATACTGAAATATGTAATGTTGAACATGAAAAAACACAAAATGCAGTTCGAAGTCGAACATAACATACGTTTTACAAAGTAACCTTCATTTTAATAACCTACTACAGATAAATAAACTCTCCTGAAACTCTGCATATACCGTAAAACCGTTAGAACCAAAAACAGAACATGAATATTGATGTTGCACCGTTTACATTGACGGACACCCAAGTAGTACAGAGACAAGAGTCATGTAAGTAGCTCCTCAGTCTGGAGTATGGAGAAGGATTCTGCCACAATACAGTCTAATGAACTACTTGACGTCACTTCGACAGCTCTTCGCGGGTTTAAACTGTCTAGGATATCTCGCCGTATCGCCACCTTGGTCATGTTTAACATCGTGAAATAATTTCTTGATTTGAGAGAATTGAAAGGTTTTACTACTGTCAAATCTTCATCCGAAAGCATCGCAACTATCCCTATCAATCTAGCGTTCCTTATCGACAATTGCCACCATGGAAATTATCGATTTATATGTCCAGAGGTTCCAATATAGTCAAATCTTTACAGAAATACACAGTAGGCCTATTCTTATTGGTGTGACTGAAACATTCACTACACAGAATAATAATCTCTTAAATATTTAGATCGGTCACACAATTTTTTTTAATAGAAACATTATTACTGAATCCTTGCCTAAATAAATCGCCCAGTTGAAGTACATATACAACTCGTGCACATGTTTATTTCTCAGATATGATCTTATAGGGTGCTATGTCACCACCTATTCCAACGAGACGCCATGGGACGAAGTCAGACCACTCCATTGACATATCGTTATCCAAACGCATTAACTTCATTGCGAAGAAGTTGTAACCACAGACAATATTATAATACTTGTCTGTGTTGTAACCATTCCTTGATTGGTAGCTAGGTCGTCATGTATATCTTAACAGCCACTTGTAGCAGACAATGTAGGTATCGCACTCCCGAGCTCCACCTTTCCTGGCGATTGAAGAACATTGCTAGCTTTTGCACTCCTAACATCAGCCCCATATCCAGTCAAAACACCTCATATCGCAAGGTTGATATTTGTAGAATATTTTACAGTAAATTTACGACCTTGGGAAGTCCTGTTACAGCACACGCTCCGTCATATCACATACAACACCAAACTAAACAATTTATCAATCTTGCGACCTCTATATTTTTAGAAGTTGCAATCTAACGGTGTGGTCTGTCGGTTGGTGATTAGACGGATCCTCTTACCCAATCCTAGGCCTGATATCACCTAGGATAGCCACAGCCTGTTATTATCCGTGAATAGAGAATGGGATGAACATTACAACACCTTCCGTGGAACAAGACATCGCGGTAATCTAGGAAGATCTTCCCATGTTGGATTCACGCTTCATCACGATCAATTTTCAATGGCTTCATCGCTTTTCGAGAAGAGATTCTATGGAAGCTGACACGTGGAGGGGAAATCAGGATTGATAGACCAATTAGTCTTGAATATAGTTATAAATTAATAATTTTGACGGAGAGTATTCATGATATAATCCAAAATACAAACACGTGAACCTAATTAAATTGCGGTGCCTCAATTTTAAGGAAGGATGTCCAAACGCTCTTCAACACATCCGATGGCTGGAAGGATATAATCAATAAGGCTGAGGCTGAATGACACTATCAATGAGCATATAAATTGTATACTCCAAAAAATTTAGTTTCCAATCCCTGAATAACCGACTGAGTCATTCAACATGAAAAGGTATTTAAACACTTGGAAAACGTCAAAACCTTAGTATCATGTACTCAAATATATTGAACGATATGGTTAACAAACAAAAAATTATGGTAAACCTTATTCTCGTCACTATATTTATGTATCAGGGGTATGATTTATTGTAACAAAAAAAAAAAACAATAAATTCTCTTAACATAAGATTGGTCCTAACCTGTCCCAATGTTAGACTGCGGTTAAAAACGTTGGATTACTGATTCTAGATGGATTATTTCGACCCCCTCCCCATTATTATTTTTGTGCACAAATTGTATACTTTCAAATTACCAGTAACAACAACTCTACTCCCTCCAACACTTTCAAACTTGACCCAATTTGCTAGATCATTCAACCATTTTTGTTATATTTTTTCAAGTCAAGATTCGTTATGTTGACATCAGCATCCTTCTTGAGCACTGGTGGCAAATTTACGATTGGTTGGGAAAAGAATTTAAGTTTAGTGACTATTAACGGTATTTAACCAAAAACTAAGGTCTGTTACGTTAACTTCAGACATCAGGCGATCAGCTGTTAGTATATCCATAAATTTCACGACGTTTCAAATGAGTCAACATTAACTAACACCTGACACCTGACATTGATTGAGCCATACTTCTATCGTTTCTACCCGCAGAATCACGGACTCTGGCGACAAGCCAGTCCAATTTGTCATACAAATCTAAACACCTCCAACTCCAAACATGACACATTTCCTAACGATAATTAGACCGGACCATTGGTGCTTTGAACATCTTCTCTTGGCTACAAGCGTCGTCTGTGGTCTCTGTTGTGATGTCTGAGGAACGAACAAGAGATGATGTCACCATCGTCTAAATGTAGATGGCACAGTTTTGTCTCTTCTGCACAAAGGCTTTATGATCTTTGATCTGTAAACAATCTTCTGGAATTGGAGAGGCGGTTTAGCTGTTTAATCTTTTCTCATAATTCCAACTCAATTTTCTTTGATGTTTCAGGAAGATTGGGATCAACTGCGGCCGTATGGAAATTTACAACTCTGTAAAACTCCGCTTCAATACAATTCGTCAATTTTGAACAGATTCCTTATACCCCTGGTATTTTTTGATAGCACAAACCAACAGTTAACGCTGAAAATCTGTTTACAACTAATAAAAAAAGTTACAGTTTTTATTGGTTCTAAACAAAGACACGAGGAAATTATTAAAATTTAGTCGACTTGTAGACTAAAAGGAATTCATTTCATGCATTCACTTTGTAACAAATTTTTGGCTTATTTTTTAATACAAGTGTCTCAGTAATTTTGAAATTTTTTAGGACATCTATTACAGACTAAATGCTGCAGTTGATAAGGGTGTTAAATATTGTAAACTTTGTTTTACAGTATCATTTCAAAGAAACTAATAAAGTTACGTTTACTATCTTGTTTTCGATCAATTATTTATAAAGTCCATCTACTTTTTCTCAATTAATAATAGTATCTTGACTACTTACAGTTTGTCGAAAGTGAAAGAACCATGAAGATTTAAATATTTTACCTGCAAACAAAACAAAATCATTAATTTACTCTACAATCGTACAATAAATAAACTAATGAATAAAAATAAATATATCTTAATGTAGTGCATAGAAAGGTAACTGTACAATATCTACTGTAATGAACGAATAATTTAGGCTGCAATAACCTGACTAGAAAATACACTGACCCAATGTACAAATAATTGTTCACCGGTAGAGTAAAACGTATTCCAATTTAAACACTAGTTTTTATAGAAGCTTAATAGTTAACGAATCGCTCTACGGACGTATAAATGTCCACATGAGGAAATGAACTGCTAAACACAGCATTTACTGGCCTCCGTATAAAGCATTTGAATGTATAATGCGGCGTTTAGTTGGGTTTACGATTTTTTTTATACCCCACAAATTAAAACCGTCCACTGTTTACAGCTCTTGATCATGTGTGCGTATCAGGTTAAAGAGTTGTACTTTTAATCCACCATGTCATTTAAGGACTAATCACGCTTAAACTTCAGCACTGGTTGAACAATTTCGTGTTCTTAAAGGCGTTCCAGCCATCTAGGCGTCCACGATGTTCATGACTACAATCATAGACAAAAGAATCTACAATTGTTGGTTCGTAGTTAAAGCCTGGTTATAATTTATTAGTGATAAATTAATCCAAAATGTTAATATTTTGAAGGACTAACATTTTTTAATATTTCAAAAGTTAAAATACGTTATTGTGTTGGCAGAGTAATACCTTATACGATCGTACCCAATACCAACACTAGGTTAACAATTTTAGAAGGTAAATCATGAAGGTGTACGAAATATTTTTTTCTGAGTAAATTATCTTTTAAGATTGGTGAGGTAAACTAGCTCATGTCGAAAATGTTTATTTTAGGCTCTGGTGGTTAAAAGTGATATTAAAATGTCAGGTCTATCCTTACATAGTACATACTTCTAAAACCAATTTACGTAGCATTTCGGGGATCTGCCAATAACATGTTCAACAAATTGGCTACTAGAGTCTCGCCTCAACACTGACCTGCCCAACCTGTTAACTGTCAGCTGTCAACGCAGGGGCAGATCAAAGGGGAGAAAAACACAGGTTGTGGTCAGTCAAGCCAGACATAAACATCAGCTGTGCTGTGACGTCACGCCAAACAGCAGACGACAGTTCCAGTGAAATGGCGCCCAACTTGGGCAATATGCTCGATTTGTTATTAAGTTTTTTTTACACAGTACAGTATCGATATTTCATTGTTGGGCCCACACAAACTTGATGAAAAAAGCTTCAACTGTTTCATTCTAACACCTTTAAACTATAAACTGCAGAAAAACAATTCGAAATATTATCACCAACAAATTACCCGTACGAAAAAAGATCGATACATCGTCCAGAAGAAATAAATACAGCGATCCAATTTGATTATGAAGCCAAGTTTAGCGTCTACGAGATGCCAAAGGGACGCGCCAGCTGGGTCACTGGCGCATTCCACTCTTTACTATCACCGCTGTGTTATCACGTGGTTTTTACATTTAAACAAATTTCATTAATTTTTTAACTAATTTTATGGATGTTAAATTTTAAAAAATGTGATCCTTTCCTTTCTAACATTGTTGATTTGTATATCCACAAATGAGAAACAAACACTTCAAAATGTTGGGTTAAACCCCCACGTTTTAAAGCTCAAACGGATTTTTTTTACAAATTACTGACTTTTGTCCAGATTGCGAAGGCATTTAATTGCCTAATCAGCTGAGTACGGTTGTTAAGGTTGAGTTGATTTGTTCCTTCAAATGTGAAGGAAGCTGGTTCGATGCTAAGCAGGATCAGTTTTGGCCCAGATGCAATCCACTACCATGTTTAAAATCATGGGTATGTAGTTAAAAGTCGTCGTTAGAATGAAACTATACCAGGGCTAGGACCATTCTCTCACATAAAAACTGGCAAACTTATTACTTAAAATATACCATAGCGTGGTATAAAAACAAAAAAATCAAATGAAAAAAGGAAAAATTAGTAGTTGACCCCACAATAGTATGTTCGATATGTAATAATTAAGTGCAAAAAATATTATTAATTGGGATAATCAACCTATACACTTGACATCAGCGACTCTACAGGTGGTTCTAAGATCTTCCAAGGAAGAACCAACCACGTTGGCGTCCAGCGAGCTGTAATTAGAAATCGTAATGTTGAAAAGTTTAAGACTTTACTCCCACAAATGTCAACATAAACTACGTTTTATAGCGCGGGAGTGACGAGAAGGATTGGTTACGCACGGACGTAGGGACACCTACACCGCAATACGAGGAACACCTCCGTGTGTACTGTGTGGATATTGTACATCAGATGTATATGTATGAAATACAATCAATAGCTATACATGGATGTTAGCAAATTCTGGAATATCATAAAACTTCGTTGTTACTGATATTGAACATTATCTGGGGATTGGAAAACATCCCTGCCTTTTTTCTCGGAAACCCAACTATTCGTATCACCGATTGAAACGAATTCATTTTCATTATTCTTTTCCAGAAGAAAGCCCTGTTTAAATGTTATAGTTGTCTGCGACGGTCTGGTTGTGTTTAGACGTTAGGCCATATGTTAGTTTACTGTAGACACAGAGATTTCTCTGCGCAGTAGATTAGTTTATGGTAATGCCAATTCAAGTAACATTTACAGTGTGTACCTTAAAACACATTGAAAAGATCACAAATTCAAACTGACATCTTTACAAATGTTTCTGTGTAAATAATACTCAAGATCGACACTTTTGGTTTTGCAAAACAAATGTCTGGCAACCAAAATAAACTAACATAATCTAACTAGCGTGGAACACTGTAATTTAACTCAACCCACTTCTTAAAAAAACTCTTAACCATCACAAAAACCCAGAGCGATTATAAATAAAACTATCCCCATTATCTTTATCACATTTAAATGTCTCAAAATAAACAACAAAAATATAAATCCTACAGAACCATAGCTGCCAACAACTCCCCAGGTGCGCTGAGCTGGCGTGTCGCCCGAGTATCCCAAATATGACAACGCCTGGTCGTTTATTGGTTGGGAGAGACAACGACGAACAAACGGAGACGTCACAGCTGTTTATCGTTCAATTATAATGAAAATAACTTTCGGTTAAAATACTGCGGCAATCTTATATCAGGCATGAAATTTTAGAGGGTGGATTCTGTAGAAAAATATGTATATGTGGAAAATGCAACTCAGTTATGGATTATTATCTTTGAGCTGTGTCATGTGTTATCTTGTGACAATATCTTAAAGTGTTAGAGGGAATGATGTTACATTGAAGAACTATAATTTCTTTTAACCATGGGACTCTTTGATGCACTAAGTTTACCTCAGCAAATCTCGTTAACATCTAGTACAATTTCTCCCCCTTTGGAAGCTCTTACAAATAGATACCCACTTTTTATGAGTGGTTAGGTACTGTAATCAACAGCTGGAATCTCACGGTAAAATAAGTGTTTTGTGATCAATTTCAACGTCAGTAGCCTTAGTAATCTATTACAGTACAATAAACACTGTTTACATAAAAAGGTCCAGAGTTTTAACCTTAAAACTTTTATGAATCAGCCGAAGACCCTCAATCAGACCCAAACCCACCCCTCTCGCACCTTAGTTAAGGTTAAGGTTGTGGTTAAGGTTAAGACCTTAACCAGTTAAATTATTCAAAAGAATTGTACACCTAAACGATAAAGTGAACTGGACAATATGACCAACTATTTATTTAATCTTTCACAATATAAATAATTTAATTTACTATACATATTATATTATTCCTAAAGCTTCTTAAAATTGTTTAACTATCCATGCATCTTAATTGATCAAACTCGGTTGTAAAACCTCTGTATTTGCAATAAACTATCATCTTTCTTAAAATCTCCGAAAAAGATTTCGATGTGAGAAAACCCCCAGATTTTCAATAAAAACTCCAAATAGAAACCTGTCACAAAAGCTCTTTGATACCTGCCTAATCTCATTTAAACATCGTAGGTTTACGAAACCGTGGCTGGCTCGGTGGTGACAGGACCCACACAGAAGTGACGCTACCCAACCGGGCATATCTCGCATCAAAGCCGGTCTGTATGTGACAAATGGAACATCCGAAAGACAGGCGTGTTCACAGACGCGCTGTCTCACCGTGGGTTCACAGTGGTACCACAACATTACGTGTTTAAAAATGTGATTATTTTGAGGTTACTACTTGAAAAAAAAAATAGGATACTGGTGAAGACACTTCAATTATATAGGGTAAGGTCAAGTTTGAAGAGGTTGGATTAGCTACTGTGTAGATAAGAGCGCAATCAACATATACTTGTTGAAAAATAAAACATTGTATTGGCTATCGAGTGTAAATTGTATGAGATCGGTAAACAATATTGTAGTGGACCTTAATTTGAGCTTTGAAGAATAAAAAACATGTTTTTAACAACTAGTTCAGATATGACAAACTTGCAAGAATGTATTTTTATTAGGCATTACTCTGGTGTGGAGTAAATCTGTATATTCCCATTACATAGAAGATAACTTTGTTACCATACCAATATGAACCATTGATTGATTTAACCGACAAACAACCATACTAAACCATAGAAACAACTCACATAAAATTCAATCTGAACTCTTAAATAACGTATTGTGATCTACTTTTTTCACAGATATTGCAACAATGACATACCGCTAAAAACTATTGAAATAGGTTGAATAAATATAATGTTTCCAGCCACAAAAACTCAAGTCTAGTGCTAGTTTACGTCGCGTAAGGTAATGAAAAATAACATAGAATATTGCTATACCATCACTTGATGTGTTAACTAGCAAACATAACGTTAACATCGTAAGATGATGCACAAAAATAGCAAATATAGCGTAAATATTAGCAAATTATGTCGAAAACAGCATTTTAACGTTACCAGAAGTTGATGGATTGAATACCACCACTGCTTGATAATTTGGCTTTTGATAAAATATAAGAGGGAAGCTACTGATCTTAGTGAGTAACATTACTACACTGATCAAATCTTACTTGATTTTCACACAACTAACATTCATACACTTATTACATATTACATATTGGTATTGATATCTTGAAACTAATCATGATGAAAATAATGAGGGAAAGTATCATCAGTTCTTTGATAAGTATTGACTTACGGCTTGCAATACCAGTTTTTCACCCGTTCATTGTTGCTCACAAATACTCAATTCTGGCAAGAGATTTCTCACAGCTATTCTTGAACGAAACGCAAGCTCCGTTACACATTGGTAGCCTGTCACATACGTTACATTGACGCGTGCGTGTAATGCGTATTGTGTATAGCTGTGTGTGTGTGTGTGTTCTGTAGGTTATAAATGGCGGTGATATCGCTTATTGTTTGCTCTCGTCTTACGCACGTCTATTCGTAGAGGCACGCCTTCGCACTTAGCACGTACCAACACTAACACACAGACACGGTGTACCGCACACTACAGGAAGTCAGAGATGGATATCAAATATTGATGAGTGACTCAGAATCTAAGAAGTAACAAAGTCATCGATATTTGTAGTACAGTATCCACGTGGAATAATGGTATACGTCTTCAGTGGGAGAAACAAAATATTGTGTGAACCTTTCGATTGTAACTAGTTGGTTTGGAACATGCAGATAGCTCAGGATGTAACATTTTTTTTAAGTGGCGGATAAGATGGTAAAATATGTAAATCCTTAATCCCTTAATACAGTGGCATACTTTGTTTTCGTATTAACAAGTATGAATGCAGTGTCAGATGAGTATTTATTTATTGGATGGTCCGTTTTGTCCGTTTAGTTTGTTGTACTGTTATGACTAAGATCAGCTGTTTCTTTGGGCAGGTACATCGAGAAGCCCAATGATGGACAGCTTTGTCCAGTTTTCAATCCATTAAAAAACTGCTGACCTCTCACGATTGAAGAGGTAACAATACAGTAAACACCTACATATACCAAACACAGAAACATGTTGCTCAGAAGGCCCATAAAGATAGTAAAACCATACGGAGCTAAAAGTTGGATATTACCTCGATATTACGATATTCGACATCACGCTTCGTGGACCTAGAATCATTCACTTTGACTAGAACAAGTAGACTTTTCTGTTCAGCTGATACATGAAGATGATACATCTATAACGGAGCACGTTTTATCAGCACTAGAACTAATATTGATCGTTGAATTTTTAATCTCAGTAGGGATCATGAGGTAAGATCACTTTCTCAGATGGTAAGTCAATTTACCACATAAATGACCTACAATTAGCTCTTACAAGACAAGGGGATCTATATCGGATGCACAACTCTTTGTCAAAGCCAAAGCCAAAGCTACCGTGGAGCTCCTAGGGAGCGTAGCTGGTCTAGTGGTAGAAAACGGAGTTTCGGTCCTCAAAATCACGAGTTCAAATCCCGCCGGTCACCAAGTGGTTTTATCCACAAGATAAAGGCGCGGCCCTCTTGGCCTGACCTGAACTATTGAGTAAACTATTCCGGACAAGGGCCTGCGTCCTAGGATGTGACATGTAAAGAGCAAAATAACAAAAAGAACTCACATTGTGTCTACTATAGAGTGTAATAAGCCTTACGTTTCGCTGAGTATCGTACCACTTGTTCGTATCTGTCTCACCTATTATCTCTATCTAATCTCCACACAACCTTCAATGTCAGATTTGAAGGTTTAATTTGGTGCTTTATTGTTGAGAGCGAACTAAATCAGCTTTACAATTCCAATTCATCATTACAGAGCGATTTCTTCTTGGACGATGATTCATGAAAGTACCCACGAGTTAGAGTTATAATGATGATGCTCTATTTTGTATGAGAATAGTTGTAAAATGATTACTACATATATTTTTTTTTTCATTTACAATCTGTTAATCTATGAAAATTAGAAAAATGAGTAAATATTATGAAATACAACAAGTAACGTTCGGAAAGTAACCCATTCGGAGTATTTGGTGTAAAAAGAATTCTTTTAATTTAAAAAGTTGGTAACGCCGTTTCTCTTTAATCCATCTCAAAACCACTTTTGTTAGTAAAATAAGAACAAATTAACTACACACAACCATACGAACATACAGGGGGAAAAGGTGTTTGTTTTATTTCAATGTTTGGTCGACTGTAATTACAGTCGACCAAACATTTTACAGTATAGTTAACTATACTGTAAAATTATCACGAACGTTGCTAAAGAGTTATATATATGTAAAAAACAATGACAAAGATTTTTACTTATTTCACTTTTAAAAATATACAAATATTATATATCAGATATTTAATATAGCTTCAGATTGGGCAACAAGTGAAATTTAACTTAATTTTCCAAATTATTAGGGTTTTAAAATTATTAGAAACTAAAACCACTACACAAAAAAATAATTAAAAGTAAAGCACATCAACAAATTGCATACAACAAATCTTCCAACAGTGACACAATAACCATAACCTCAATAGCACATTCAAAACAAACCACAAATAATATCAGCCGGAATACGTAAATCTCCACCAAACCCGAAAAGCCAAATCCGCGCAGGGCGGCACGAACTCAAATAAATAAAGGGAGAAGGGACAAAATATGCAGCAAGTATATAAAGACAGGCGGTGATCCGGGATGGGACCAAATCCCGGGATATATGGCGCGAAAATGGCGGCTGAATAAAACATGTGACGTTATGTTTACATCTTGAGGTCAGCTGACTTATCAGTGGCAGTCAATGCACTTTACGTTAACTGCAGAGTGCACTGATAAGAACCAGACTGCATGGCGTATCGTCTTATCAGTTTATCTGCACTCGATGTGCATATAACCATTTAACGTATGCAACGCGTTCGAGTTGGTGGTTGGAATCGGTAGTTAGGAAACCGGTTAAACGGGGAGAAGCAATGTCGCAAGCATTGTAGGTTATTTGCCATTGAATCCGTTGACGTTTAGTGCTCATTGAAATGCCGTGGAATGATGCTTCAAGTGTTTTGCGAACGTCTATAAAGTCTGGTAGGTGTATATTTATATTTCGTATTAATCTTTATATTTTGGTGTAAATTTTCCTCTATGTCCTATGGTAAGTCTCCTTATTCTGTCAATTGGCATTTTTGATCTCAGGAGCAGAATTAGATCAGTATAAAGGGTTAATAGTTACTTATTTACGCTATGCAGATTGTTTATAAAAGAATACAGTTGTGTCGGAAAATAAGCTTAAATTTGAATCAATTCATATTGGAGATCAAGATAGCAATGGGTGAGGTGAGGTAGGAAACATTTAAAACTCTACCTTATTTGAGTAGAAATAGAATCATGCTCTAAATAAACACTGTAACAGCTTAGATGGTTTAGTTTTTGAACCACTAGTCATTTTAAATTGTTGAACCTTTATTTCTTCAAACTGAATAACGCGAAAACAAACTTTCAGTGTGAAAATCAATATCTGATTTTGGTTTGAATAATCTTGTAGATTTTCTCTTCTAAGCTCTTATTGCTTTGAACGCATAGTTTCTTTATGAATTATCAATTACACAATGTGAAGTACAATACAAATTAATAATGAAACGTTCGTAGTATTTTATCCCTTCCAAACACCTACACATTTAGTTTTTTTCTAAAGTAGAGTTCTTTTATTGTCTTCACAATAGGTACTTTCCCCCCAGTTACTTTAATTATGTAGCCTACTTGGCTACTAGTGAGATAACGTTTTCGTTTATTTAAAATGTTGTTTAATATCATTATTTTATATTTGGAACATAATACTAAAGTTAATTGTATGAAAGTGTCCTAAATTCACCTCGTATAAACAAGTGTTTTCACGTTTTATTATAAACTAATACCAGTATAAATAGCTTAATACTCCCACGTATAACGAGGGAAAACATGTGCCCACAATTTGTGTATATACTATTACCTACCAATCTGGCTAATCAAATCACAACCACTGACCATATATCCACTACGAACATTGTTTTAATTTATTTAATAAGTATATCAACCATCGATAAAGATTTAATTTATTCAATCTCCGTTTCGAGCAGATTTGAGTGCAGTAGCCGTGAAGCCCCGGGGGCAGCAGTAGTTTGGGGGGGGGGGGGCGATGATGAACCAATTCTTACACGATACCCCCTCGGGCGGCAAACCTAGTGAACACCTACACAGATGTTTTATAGTATAATCGTTAAAACGGAGAGTTATTGAAAATTGTATATTTTATCTCTTGGAACTAAAGTGATTCTTTCCACCTTATCGCATTTACTTAAAATCACTATTTAAAGTAATGTAAGCTGTTAAAGGAAAAACATTCCAGAAAACCCCCCTATAGGTATAGGTTTACTCAGTGAGTACTGAGCCTCTAATATAAAAAATACAGCAAACGAAAATCCATATCCCTCTAAAACTAAAAATGCAGCACTGAAGAATATACTTTTTTACTAAGCATCCAAATACAATTTTATTTGTTATGTTAGTATGCGTTTAGACAAAAATATAGATCGTGAGTATTTCCATAATCTTTGTGAGTCGCCTGTAATGCTTCGCAATTGCTCGAATTCGAGCAACAGGTGCACTAGTAGTTATTAATTTTGTTAAAAAAAGTTTTTATAAAACCTATAAAATTTGGTTTTTAACACACTTTTGAATATTCAGATAAGTCTAGATTAGACCCCCTAAACACATGTTGCGAAACTACACTCAACATATGTCTCTTTTGTATATATCTAGTCTCAGTTTGCTATTTCTGCTCGTCCGTATCATAAAAGAGATCATCAACTGCTACTCAAATAGAATAATGTTGACATTTATCAAGTTTGTAGCAGTGTTTTCCTGATTTATTACTTCTTCAGTTGGCATAACTGTTTCCTTTAGTTAACAACTAAAGTATCCATGGAAAAAACTTCAAAAACTGTCAGAGAGTAATTAATTAATCCAATGATAAATGTATTGGTTAGTTAATTTGTGTAGTTTTTAATGTTCTGATGCTTTAAATTTCCAACCCAAATTCAATTAATTGGGACATTCATATCGGTTGAATGCTCGTTCTATTCTTTTAAAAGAGATTTTAACTGGGTTTTGCAACGTTTTACTCGTGTTTCTCTTGTAATATATTGAAAAAGCTTCTACCTAAGCAGAAGTTTGCAGTTGTACTTTCGCAGTTGTAGTCATATTCTTGGAATATGTTCTTAGATTCTACAATTGTATTATTCATTGTTAACGGTTTATGTATAGTCTAGTTAAAATAATATTATCTAGATTTATTACACACGGAATTTTCTTATTTTCAAACTATTTTCCAACCAATTAATTATGAAAACACAGTTCGCCAGATGAATGCAAAAAATTATTAATAATAAACAATTTTAAAATTAAAAATAAGCCAAGTTTGCAAAAATGTGTTCACTACAAAGTAGGAACTGTGAAGACTGTTTTAAAACCGTGATAAAAATAACAAGATGGTGATTTTTAAAATGAATATTTTAAGACATGTCAAGGGTGCACTGGCAGCTGACTAGTGTTTGTGCATGATTCGCTTTTGTTTTTGTTTTGTATGTGCTTATTAAAGAAAAAGAGCATGCAATTAAAATTATTTTAAACATTTTTCTACATCCGAAATACATTTTCATCAATTATTTTAAAACCAACAATACAAACACAAATAAACATTGACCTGTAGTAAACACCACAACAGCACGTGGGGTAGCTACACCGGAAGTACTTGTTACCTCCGACACGAGGGGGGGGAGGGTGAGGGAGGGGTAACAGGCTCTAAGTGCAGTTTGCGATCTAATTTCAGAGGCGGTGGAGGGCGAAAGTTTCCCCGCCAAGTTTCCCGCCTTTTTTCCACACGCCAGCTGTGTGCGATATTTGGTAGAAAAAGTGTCAAGATGGGTCGCCGGTGTCAAAGTGAGATTAATGACTTTGTCGAGACCTTCACAACTCTTCCCCCCCCCCTCACCACTCACACTAACATCGATCAACAAAAATCACAAAAACTCATAAAATAACAGGAAAATAAGATTTAAAAACGGACCGAACGACAAAGTTCAAAGGTTTTTTCAATGTATGATTTTACCCATAATATACCAAAGTTGCTGCCTGCTTCCCCATAATAAGGGTTGTTACCAAGATAAAGGGAGAAAGTGTGTGTCGAATTGCTAATGCCGTTTATTTTTTATTGTATAGGAAAATATCACAAATACAATTCAATCCCATCAATTTGTCGGTCCTTATCCAATCGCAAGGAGTAAACGATTACTCAACCAAGTGGTTAAAAATTTGGATACAAATTCAGTCAAGAAATGATCTATAAAATGAACGTTTTCTTATGTATTCCCTCATAATAATGGACAGGTTATGATTATAATCATGTGGTTGTATACCTCACCTCGCCCAATAGACAAGTGTTTTTCGCTTCCCAAATAGACTAACCTATGGTTTAAGGTTGACTCTAACAACCAGGTCACGGCATTGTAACACAACTATAACTCATTGTAAGTTGTGGGAATCAAACCAGAGTTTTCAACCACCGAACCATAGTTGCACCTTCTTCATCACAGAATATAACTACGGAGGAATGTAAAAATTTCTTTAAAACTAATGTAAACCGCATTCGATTAACTCTAACTTATATACTCGAATAAACATGTTGTTGGAAAAAATAAAACCCTAGAATTTATAATTAGGCTACCACATTAAATTTACAACCAAAGATTAGAGTAGGCCAGTAGGTATGGGAGGCGATTCATAAAACAATCCAAATTAAAATAGTCTGACTTCCAAATATATCAAACTTAACGTAGACCCTTGGCTGTGTTTTTTAATGTACCATTAACAAAACAATCAGTGGACCTTGACAACACGCACTTGTCAAAACAAACATTTTATTGAACATGTGAACAAGTCTAATTCAACGACCTAACAATACAGTTATTACTAAACTAAACCCTACAAAATGTTTCATAATGGAGTTTGTTTCATTACGTTCCTTTGCTGTAACCAAATAGCAGAATCGTTTCAATACAGTAACTCATTATAAGCAAAATATCATAAAGCAATAATGGTAAAATATAGTTGGGTGATACGACAAGCATGATGATTTTAGGACTTTAGGTTGTTCACTGTGTATATTTTATGCAATAAACTAGGCCGGTGACAATCCAGGAACGCTCAATATACTGTTTACAACTTGAGTCTCGGCCAAACATATAAACGGCCAAATGGCTAAACGGCCAGATGGGGAACCAAATAAGAAACGGGTCCAGAAATCTGTCGACATGTCTCATTCTAACCTTACGTTTATCACCGATAAAACATTTTTTTCTTTGTAATCTTTTTTGAACTAGCTGAAAACATTGTACAGACATTTTTCTGCCCGGTATAAACAGAAATCCATATACTATTCTGTATTTATATTATCCTGTTAAGATAGATACAGAGAAGTGTATATACATTAGCAATATATATAACACATGACTCTTATATGGTGGTTATAGTTATTGATGGGATGGAAAAATATTTACAAAACATATTTTAGCTATCACATACTGTATGTGATAACTAATTTGCCATACATCAATGAATGCCTAGTGTGACAAAAAATATAGTTAATCACACGGGCCAAAATTTTCTCAAATTTTATAACCTCGACTTAAAAACTCCTAATTGGTCGTCAAACTCGAGCTCGTGTAAAAAAAATATATTTTAGTCCCTCCCTAGATGAAATAGACTATTGTTCAATATAATAGTTCAGCTACATTTGTCAGACATTAGACTTTCCTTTAAATTATCTTGACGAAAATATCACAAACTCTTATATTTTTGATAAATGTGCTACTGGAATTTTCACTTTCAATTTTAACATTTCCTATACCCCTAAATCACACACATTCAACCAATAAAACCAAAATATTCCTAAAACAACGTCAAAAAATCAGCAGATGATTCATGAAAGTACCCACGAGTTAGAGTTATAATGATGATGCTCTATTTTGTATGAGAATAGTTGTAAAATGATTACTACATATATTTTTTTTTTCATTTACAATCTGTTAATCTATGAAAATTAGAAAAATGAGTAAATATTATGAAATACAACAAGTAACGTTCGGAAAGTAACCCATTCGGAGTATTTGGTGTAAAAAGAATTCTTTTAATTTAAAAAGTTGGTAACGCCGTTTCTCTTTAATCCATCTCAAAACCACTTTTGTTAGTAAAATAAGAACAAATTAACTACACACAACCATACGAACATACAGGGGGAAAAGGTGTTTGTTTTATTTCAATGTTTGGTCGACTGTAATTACAGTCGACCAAACATTTTACAGTATAGTTAACTATACTGTAAAATTATCACGAACGTTGCTAAAGAGTTATATATATGTAAAAAACAATGACAAAGATTTTTACTTATTTCACTTTTAAAAATATACAAATATTATATATCAGATATTTAATATAGCTTCAGATTGGGCAACAAGTGAAATTTAACTTAATTTTCCAAATTATTAGGGTTTTAAAATTATTAGAAACTAAAACCACTACACAAAAAAATAATTAAAAGTAAAGCACATCAACAAATTGCATACAACAAATCTTCCAACAGTGACACAATAACCATAACCTCAATAGCACATTCAAAACAAACCACAAATAATATCAGCCGGAATACGTAAATCTCCACCAAACCCGAAAAGCCAAATCCGCGCAGGGCGGCACGAACTCAAATAAATAAAGGGAGAAGGGACAAAATATGCAGCAAGTATATAAAGACAGGCGGTGATCCGGGATGGGACCAAATCCCGGGATATATGGCGCGAAAATGGCGGCTGAATAAAACATGTGACGTTATGTTTACATCTTGAGGTCAGCTGACTTATCAGTGGCAGTCAATGCACTTTACGTTAACTGCAGAGTGCACTGATAAGAACCAGACTGCATGGCGTATCGTCTTATCAGTTTATCTGCACTCGATGTGCATATAACCATTTAACGTATGCAACGCGTTCGAGTTGGTGGTTGGAATCGGTAGTTAGGAAACCGGTTAAACGGGGAGAAGCAATGTCGCAAGCATTGTAGGTTATTTGCCATTGAATCCGTTGACGTTTAGTGCTCATTGAAATGCCGTGGAATGATGCTTCAAGTGTTTTGCGAACGTCTATAAAGTCTGGTAGGTGTATATTTATATTTCGTATTAATCTTTATATTTTGGTGTAAATTTTCCTCTATGTCCTATGGTAAGTCTCCTTATTCTGTCAATTGGCATTTTTGATCTCAGGAGCAGAATTAGATCAGTATAAAGGGTTAATAGTTACTTATTTACGCTATGCAGATTGTTTATAAAAGAATACAGTTGTGTCGGAAAATAAGCTTAAATTTGAATCAATTCATATTGGAGATCAAGATAGCAATGGGTGAGGTGAGGTAGGAAACATTTAAAACTCTACCTTATTTGAGTAGAAATAGAATCATGCTCTAAATAAACACTGTAACAGCTTAGATGGTTTAGTTTTTGAACCACTAGTCATTTTAAATTGTTGAACCTTTATTTCTTCAAACTGAATAACGCGAAAACAAACTTTCAGTGTGAAAATCAATATCTGATTTTGGTTTGAATAATCTTGTAGATTTTCTCTTCTAAGCTCTTATTGCTTTGAACGCATAGTTTCTTTATGAATTATCAATTACACAATGTGAAGTACAATACAAATTAATAATGAAACGTTCGTAGTATTTTATCCCTTCCAAACACCTACACATTTAGTTTTTTTCTAAAGTAGAGTTCTTTTATTGTCTTCACAATAGGTACTTTCCCCCCAGTTACTTTAATTATGTAGCCTACTTGGCTACTAGTGAGATAACGTTTTCGTTTATTTAAAATGTTGTTTAATATCATTATTTTATATTTGGAACATAATACTAAAGTTAATTGTATGAAAGTGTCCTAAATTCACCTCGTATAAACAAGTGTTTTCACGTTTTATTATAAACTAATACCAGTATAAATAGCTTAATACTCCCACGTATAACGAGGGAAAACATGTGCCCACAATTTGTGTATATACTATTACCTACCAATCTGGCTAATCAAATCACAACCACTGACCATATATCCACTACGAACATTGTTTTAATTTATTTAATAAGTATATCAACCATCGATAAAGATTTAATTTATTCAATCTCCGTTTCGAGCAGATTTGAGTGCAGTAGCCGTGAAGCCCCGGGGGCAGCAGTAGTTTGGGGGGGGGGGGGCGATGATGAACCAATTCTTACACGATACCCCCTCGGGCGGCAAACCTAGTGAACACCTACACAGATGTTTTATAGTATAATCGTTAAAACGGAGAGTTATTGAAAATTGTATATTTTATCTCTTGGAACTAAAGTGATTCTTTCCACCTTATCGCATTTACTTAAAATCACTATTTAAAGTAATGTAAGCTGTTAAAGGAAAAACATTCCAGAAAACCCCCCTATAGGTATAGGTTTACTCAGTGAGTACTGAGCCTCTAATATAAAAAATACAGCAAACGAAAATCCATATCCCTCTAAAACTAAAAATGCAGCACTGAAGAATATACTTTTTTACTAAGCATCCAAATACAATTTTATTTGTTATGTTAGTATGCGTTTAGACAAAAATATAGATCGTGAGTATTTCCATAATCTTTGTGAGTCGCCTGTAATGCTTCGCAATTGCTCGAATTCGAGCAACAGGTGCACTAGTAGTTATTAATTTTGTTAAAAAAAGTTTTTATAAAACCTATAAAATTTGGTTTTTAACACACTTTTGAATATTCAGATAAGTCTAGATTAGACCCCCTAAACACATGTTGCGAAACTACACTCAACATATGTCTCTTTTGTATATATCTAGTCTCAGTTTGCTATTTCTGCTCGTCCGTATCATAAAAGAGATCATCAACTGCTACTCAAATAGAATAATGTTGACATTTATCAAGTTTGTAGCAGTGTTTTCCTGATTTATTACTTCTTCAGTTGGCATAACTGTTTCCTTTAGTTAACAACTAAAGTATCCATGGAAAAAACTTCAAAAACTGTCAGAGAGTAATTAATTAATCCAATGATAAATGTATTGGTTAGTTAATTTGTGTAGTTTTTAATGTTCTGATGCTTTAAATTTCCAACCCAAATTCAATTAATTGGGACATTCATATCGGTTGAATGCTCGTTCTATTCTTTTAAAAGAGATTTTAACTGGGTTTTGCAACGTTTTACTCGTGTTTCTCTTGTAATATATTGAAAAAGCTTCTACCTAAGCAGAAGTTTGCAGTTGTACTTTCGCAGTTGTAGTCATATTCTTGGAATATGTTCTTAGATTCTACAATTGTATTATTCATTGTTAACGGTTTATGTATAGTCTAGTTAAAATAATATTATCTAGATTTATTACACACGGAATTTTCTTATTTTCAAACTATTTTCCAACCAATTAATTATGAAAACACAGTTCGCCAGATGAATGCAAAAAATTATTAATAATAAACAATTTTAAAATTAAAAATAAGCCAAGTTTGCAAAAATGTGTTCACTACAAAGTAGGAACTGTGAAGACTGTTTTAAAACCGTGATAAAAATAACAAGATGGTGATTTTTAAAATGAATATTTTAAGACATATCAAGGGTGCACTGGCAGCTGACTAGTGTTTGTGCATGATTCGCTTTTGTTTTTGTTTTGTATGTGCTTATTAAAGAAAAAGAGCATGCAATTAAAATTATTTTAAACATTTTTCTACATCCGAAATACATTTTCATCAATTATTTTAAAACCAACAATACAAACACAAATAAACATTGACCTGTAGTAAACACCACAACAGCACGTGGGGTAGCTACACCGGAAGTACTTGTTACCTCCGACACGAGGGGGGGGAGGGTGAGGGAGGGGTAACAGGCTCTAAGTGCAGTTTGCGATCTAATTTCAGAGGCGGTGGAGGGCGAAAGTTTTCCCGCCAAGTTTCCCGCCTTTTTCTAGTCAACAGCTGTGTGCGATATTTGGTAGAAAAAGTGTCAAGATCGGTCGCCGGTGTCAAAGTGAGATTAATGACTTTGTCGAGACCTTCACAACTCTACTCCCCCTCCCCCCCCCCCCCCCACCAACACTAACATCGATCAACAAAAATCACAAAAACCCATAAAATAACGGGAAAATAAGATTTAAAAACACAGACCGAATAATGTGCTTTAAAATTTAGAATGTAATCGTCCTTTTAACTTCAAACAAAACGGTACCGCTCCATATACTGTAAAAAATACGGTTAAAAAATGGCAACATTTGTGATTTTACCCATAAAATACCACAGCTGCTGTCTGCTTCCCCATAATAAAGGTTGTTACCAAGATTAAGGGAGAAAGTGTATGTCAAATTGATAATGTCGTTTATTTTTTATTGTAAAGAAAAATATCATAAATCATATTCCTTATCCAATCGTAAGGAGTGAACGATTACACAACCAAGTGGTTGATTAGAAAATTGAATAGTCAGTTAAGTAATCTATAAAATGGACGTTTTCTTATGAATTCCCTCATATACATATTAATGGACAAATTATGATTATAATCACGTGGTTTAATACCCCAACTGATAGACAGGTTTTTTTCGTTTTCCAGATAGACTACCTGGTTGGTTGGCTCTGTCACGGCATTGTAACGTAAAGTCAAGTTGCGAGACTCAAACCAGGGTTTTCAACCACAGAACCTTAGCTGAACTTTCTTCATCACAGAATTTAACTACGGGGGATGTAAACATTTTCTTGAAAAGTTATGTAAACCGCATTTGATTAACTGTAACTTATATACTCGAATAAAAAAATGTTTTGTTGAAATAAATTAAACCACAAGTTAGATCTACTTAACAATTTAATGTGGTTATTCTAAAAAGAGTCGTCTCTATTTATAATTACATTAATTTACAACCAAAGATTAGAGTAGGCCAATAGATATGGGTTTCGATTCAGAAAACAATCCATATTAAATAGTGACTTCCAAACATATAAAACTTAACTTAAGACTCTTGGCTGTGTGTTTTAATGTACCATTAACAAAACAATCAGTTGACCTTGACAGCACGCAACTGTCAAATCAAACATTTTATTGAACATATGAACAAGTCTTAATTCCACGAACTAACAATAAAGTTATTACAAAACTAAACCCTACAAAATGTGTTTTAATGGAGTTTGTTTCATTAGGTTCCTCTGCTGTAACCAAATAGCAGAATCGTTTTAATAACTCGTTATAAGCAAAATATCATAAAGCACTAACGGTCAAATATAGTTGGGTTATATGACAAGGATGATGATTTTAGGACTTTAGGTTGTTCATGGTAGTTTTACTGTGTCTATTTTACGCAATAAACTAGGCCGGTGACAATCCAGGAACGCTTAATATACTGTTTACAACTAGAGTCTCGGCCAAACATATAAACGGCCAAATGGCTAAACGGCCAGATGGGGAACCAAATAAGAAACGGGTCCAGAAATCTGTCGACACATGTCTCATTCTAACCTTACGTTTATCACAGATATTTTTTTTCTTTTACAGATATGTAATCCCTTTTTAAACTAGATGAAAACATTGTACAGACAATTTTCTGCCCGGTATAAACAGAAATCCATATACTATTCTGTATTTATATTATCCTGTTAAGATAGATACAGAGAAGTGTATATACATTAGCAATATATAGAACACATGACTCTTATATGGTGGTTATAGTTATTGATGGGATGGAGAAATATTTGCAAAACATATTTTAGTTATCACATACTGTATGTGATAACTAATTTGCCAAACATCAATGAATACATAGTGTGACAAAAAATATAGTTAATCACATGGGCCAAAATTTTCTCAAATTTTCTAACCCCGACTTAAAAATCCTAATTGGTCGTCAAATTCGAGCTCGTGTCGAAATAAAAATAAATATTTTAGTCCCTCCCTAGATGAAATAGGCTATTGATAAATACAATAGTGCAGCTAGAATTTCAGACATTAGATGTTCCTTTAATTATTTTGACGAAAATATCACAAACTCTTATATTTTAAAACGTTTTTATTAGGTCGCTTTCTTGTCCGCTACAAATTTTGCAACCGATTTTATACTAACTTCCCGATGAACTAGGGACTTGAAACTTGAAACATATCTCACAAATGGAAGACAATGCAATATTATACCATTTAATTTTCATATTTCCCTTGGGCTACGCCCCATGGGCTTGTTTTTATTAAATCGATTTCTTGCAAAATTTGATACTTCCCGATGAGCTAGAGACTTGAAATTTGAAACATAGCTCACAAATGGATGTCATTGCAATATTATATCATTTAATTTTCATATTTCCTTTCGGGCTACGCCCCATGGGCTTGTTTTTATTAGCTCGCTTTCCTACAAATTTTGATATCAATTTTAAACGACGTTCCCGATAAGCTAGAGACTTGAAATTTGAAACATAGCTCACAAATGCATGACAATGCAATATTATATCATTTAGTTTTCATATTTCCCTTGGGCTACGCCCCATGGGCCTCCAAATTTTTCATGTTTACATTTTGAAAGAATGTAAATATAACAACTAATTTAAGTCAGCTGTAAATACTTAAATTTGACAGTTCGAAGAGCAGAGGTTAAGAGGTACAGGTTATGCTCCCAAGAGATTCTTTATACAAACAAACATTTCAAAATAAAGATAAACAATCTGATTGCAGGTATCAAGGTGTTTGTAAATAATGTCAATTTTTGTTTATTTAGTATTCTATAAAGTAAACAATAACTATTTCGAGTGAATGCATTGCAGAGAAATTCCATAACAAACTATAGTTAAATTATTATATATTGTGAGTTTTCGGATTAACGAACTGTAAACATGTAATATTATAAATTATTTGTGAATATTGCATGATAACTCATATTATGGTCAAGGAGACAGTCACCCAACGCAAGCGACGCCTAGAGAAGGAAAAGAAAAAAAGACTAGTTAAGCTTCAACAGGAATCGGAGGTTTGTAAATCGGCAAGACTACTATGTCAGCGTCAGGCCTATTGTTATGATTTTCCAAACATGTGCCTTCTTGAGTTTGCCATGACTTTTGAACCATTTTATTAAAAAAAGTGGGAGATTGTGAAGAAAGCATAGATGCAGAAGAAGACGGTCAACAAATAAAACGAAGACTCATCAAACTGCAAAACAATACGAAAATGGTAATAAGAAATGTCTCAGCTGTTGTAAGAGTGCCATTCTTTCAAATGCAGACAGATCCTGAAAATTACTTCTACAGTCTGCTGGTACAATATGTACCATTTTACTCTGAGAATGAGTTAATTGATGAGCATAACAATGCACGCGAGTCTTTTATTGATCGAGAAGATCAATTGAGAGAAACAATTGAGAGAAACTGGCTGGGTAGCTGAGTAGTTATAGTGCTCGCCTACTAATCAAAAGGTCGCCGGTTCGATCCTGAGAACAGTCTGTAGCTTTTTGATGGTTCGAAACTGGACCCAGCTGTTCCTGATCATTGGGCTTTAAATAAATGATCCTGGCTAATGAAACAGCTGATCTTAGTCAGTAACAAAGCTACACAGATCATATCACACCATTCTACACTCATCCTTCACTCATATTTGGGTTAAAATACGCACCTAAGTGGCGTCCCCATCTTAATGATTGATAATTGATACCTTGAAATCGTGCCAGAGACAGACAACTTGAAACTGCATTCAATCAGGCACATGCTTTCAATCTTCTTGAAAGTCCAGAAGAAAATGTTGAGGCAGAACTTGAAGATGAAGTTACCGAAAGAGCTATGACAAATGAGCAGTTCCAGAATGTGTGTTCTGCAATGAATTTACAACAGCGAGATATATCTAACACCAATACTCACAGTATCCAGACCCAATTGAATGGAAACCCAAATCGCATCAGAATGTTTGTCACCGGAGGTGCTGGAGTTGGTAAAACATTCACATTCAATGTGCTAAAAGAACAGGTCAATCGTTGCTATGGCAAGAAAGCAGTTAACGTTGGCGCATTGACTGGTGTTGCGGCTAGACTTATTGGCGGAACTACGCTGCACACATTATTTAAATTACCAGTTGAAAAAGATGGAAAAATGGTACAACATTTGTCACCACTCACTGGTAACTATTTGAAGATCCTTCGAAGTCAGTGGAAGGATATCAAATTCCTGTCCATCGATGAGATTTCCATGGTCCCATACGAAATGTTGTGCATGATCGACTCTAGGTTGCGACAAATGAAGAAGGAGGAAAGTGAACCATTCGGTGGCATCAACGTTATGTTTTTTGGAGATTTGTTTCAGTTGCCACCTATCAGAGGAGCTCAAGCACTCCACCAGCCTACGAGATTTATTCCAGCAACTCATTTGTGGAGACTTCTAAGCCTTTTGGAATTGACTGAGAACATGCGACAACAAGGTGACACGACGTTTGCTGATCTTTGCTCTACGCATTGGTGAGTTGAATGCCTCACATTTTGCTCTATTGATGTCGAAATCTTTGACAGAGGTATCTGGCGATTTTGATTTAGATAGAGCAATCCGCATATACCCAACTCGTGCACAAGTTGATGCTCACAACACAGCTGTCCTTGAAAAATATAGATCCAAAGGAGAGCGAATTTTTAAAATTCGAGCTCAGGATGTGCTAGTGAATGCGACTAGAAATGCCGACAAGGTAAACATGGACAACATCGTGTCAGGTGATATCAACAAGACTGGAGGACTGCAAAAGGAGTTGGAAATTTTCAAAGGAGCGAGAGTGATGCTTCGCTCAAATATTAACTTAGAGCAAGGGCTTGTGAATGGTGCAATAGGAACAATCACTGACATTGTTTGGCCTTTATTCCGTCGAGATCAGATGTACGATACTGACATTCCATCGGTTCGCATTGACTTTGGGCAGAGATGGAATCCATTTGATAAAGACAAAATCGATACAGTTTCCGGCACTCCGAAACTATGGAACAGTTGAGCGAACACAGATCCCAATAATACTATGCTGGGCCTGCACAGTGCACAGTCCATAAAATGCAAGGCTGTACTGTGGATCAGGCAGTTGTATACCTCGGGTCTGCACTATTTGCCAAAGGACAGGCATTTGTCGCACTACACATTAAAACTAAAAAGTATAACTAAAAGTATAAAAAGTAAAACTTTTTTAAACAAAACGTTTTTAAACGCCCTAAAAAGTAGAAAATAATTTACAAATAATTTATAAATATGTTGAGAGAGTATAAATACTTGTACGATTTAAAACAAAAAACGTTAGGTGCATGCAATTAATTGATAATAATACATTAGTTCAGTAGGTGAAGGTAAACTATCTATTGCATGCACCCCACGTTTTTCGTTTTAAATCGTACAAGTATTTATACTCTCTCAACATATTTATAAATTATTTGTAAATTATTTTCTACTTTTTAGGGCGTTTAAAAACGTTTTGTTTAAAAAAGTTTTTTTATTTATAAATTATTTGATAAATGTGCTACTGGAATTTTCACTTTCAATTCTAACATTTCCTATACCCCTAAATCACACGCAGTCAACCAATAAAACAAAAAAATTCCTTAAACAACGTCAAAAAATCACACTCTCACACATCTGGTAAACAAATACGAAATCTCCCACGAACACCAAGGACAATCATTTATTACGGCCGTACACGTGGTTTCGGCAAGATCGTGCGTACCAACAGCTGTTCGATGACGTCACTCCCTCCAGGCTGCGATCAGCTGAGCGGCGGTTTCGGCGGGTAATCAATCGAGGGTTATTATGCAGATGATATGGGACGTGGGTAGACCGCTACTCCTACACCTCACTACTGGATGTAGGATTGCTGGGTCGCGGAGGTGGTCTTTCGTCTCCGAATAGAGAATCTTCCTTGACTGAGAGTAGTAAAACGTTTCCGGGTGTTCAAGAGTCTGTCCCGTTATGTCGTCTGCGAAGATTTGTGGACATTTTGAAGTTTGTCATTTGAATACACGATTTTAGATCGAAAACGTACGAATAACTTATATTTTGAGTTATCTTACATGAAAATAAAACTACACCTACTACATCTACAGCTTAGCTTGTCCAATAGACTTTGGATACTGCACGTAGACTTTTCACTCTATTGTAAAAGTCTAAGCTTGTTTTCATGCTCAGCTGATGTTGATATAGGGAAAAATGTATATACTTCAGATTTTTCTCATTTTTCCAATTTGAATTTTTTGTTATAAAAGCAGGTCTGGGATGGGCAGATGCTAGAAATATATCGTTCTATTTGTTGTAAACATTTTAAAGTTATGAAAATAAGAAATTACCTATGCCAATGGGCTGAAAAATTCGATAGAAACTTAACTATAGGCTATGGTCAAGTGAAACTACTATCAAATTTTTCAGTCACAAACAAAATATATTTAATTTGTCATCAGATGATCCATAAGGATGATGAATATATAATGGAGCACGTTTCTTTAGTTCATAATTAATTAATCTTATATTCACGAAGAGAAACATTAGGTTTATAAAATAACATGCATTGAAATTTTTTGCCACGCCTAAATTCTGTGTAATAAATGAACTATACTTTTAATTTGGAGACAAGACCCTTGAATTTTCCAATTTAAATATTTACCTTCCCATGTCCATTGTGATTTGAATCGTATGTTGTACTAACCTGCAACAACACAAAAGAATTACAAAACAGGTTTAAGGGAATTCATAAAAATTATTGAAAACAAAAAGGTTCAGATCAACATACCGAAAAAAAAACAGTTTGGTCATGCGGAGCAACTGTACAAAATCCACGGCAATTCGGTATTGCAAAAAGTACAAAATTACAGACTGACATACACTATATAAAAATTACACAAAGAGTTGTCTAGCCTATATTTGCCAATACATTCTTCACCACAAACAACATTCAAGTTGATCTACAATAATGCAAGAAAACCACACAAGACTTCCAGGTCGAAAAAAATCCCAAGTAATAACTGTTGCATTCTCCCATGATAAACTGTTCGCCATAACAAAGACCCCATAAAGAAGACTTCACTTCTTGTGGGAGACCCCATACATCACGTGACTCACAATACAGCCCCTGTGGGGGAGGGGGGGGGGAGAAAGCCGCAGTGTTGGGCCCTGATAGGTGATAAATCCATCAAGAGATCGTGCAACAGGACTATCTGAGACACGGGTCACTGGCTAGCCTCTGGCTCTGATCTACGCTGCGATGATTGCTTAATTGTTTCGGAAAATATGGTCTGTTATCTCAGAAAGTAACAATGCTTCAGATAACTTAAATTGTTTCGGAAAATATGGTCTGTTATCTCAGAAAGTAACGATGCTTCAGAGAACTTATATACTTTTTTATTCCAAAAGAGCGATGTAAGAAAAAATTATAGTATGTCTCTTTAGTCTGGAGCAAAAACGGTTGTACTCAATACATGCTCGTAGTTAAGATAGGAGAGGTTTTTATCAATCATAACTACTCATGCTTTGAGGTTATATTATTCTTTTTGTTACTGAGCTATTATATTTTTCAATATTTTAACTATAGGTATTCGAAAAGTATTTTAAACCTCCAAACACAATAAGGTATTGAAGAAAACTACCTCACCAGAACCATTACCATGACTCCTGTTCTACAGTAAGTAGTAGAGAATCTTGTCCTACTAAGTATAATGGTCGCAAACCTTGTCACCCTGTTTGGACACCTTGATTGAATACATTGATTTTTTTTATTTGACACCAATATTAATGGCTACTTAGTTTTTTTTTTTTTTTTTAAGAGGTTGGCGGATTCTTTTAACCTTGCATTTACCCGTCCACATAGACTACAGTTCTATGCGTGGAACGTATCCAGCAAAGTAAGGGGTGAGCCGGTACAGTACAGAGGTGAACTGTACTGATAACAGTCCGCGACGCTACCGACTGAGCCACCGACTCACCGACCAAGTTCATTTGTGAACCCTTTATTTAGTCAACCTATCAGTATAATTAGTTTGCTTGTAATCTATTTCTACTGGGACCGCCTCTTTCTTGTTAGTCCATCTTAAGGTATCAGGATTCTCTACACCAATCATATATTGAACACTTCCATTAAATTACAAATTTAGTCATCTAATCTTGTGGTCAACACTATATTTGTCACTTACTTCCTTGCGTGTCACACCTTCACATCTTATAGGCTATAGCCCGGATCGTTTTTCACGTCACTTAGGCTAGGCATAGAGGTGTTGCATTATCATAAAATACATTGGTAATTGGTGGAATTTACCTCGAGAACTAAGTCCCGTTCTCTACCCCTAGACAAACTGGCCCCCTCTCCGTTGGGTATGATTGATGTAAATTTAGACACCAACTCCTTAAGACACCCAAGAGTCACAGAGGGTGACAAGGGTGACAGTGGACAACTAAGTCCACAAAGAAACGCGACGAAACTTTAAGAACGAACAACAAATCAGACGATTGCCCAAGAGTTTTAAGACCAAACTAGACACCCAGTTTCCTAGACACCCAAAAAACAGACAGTCTAAACATCCACTTCTCTAGACACCCACTCTACACACGTAACGCACCTCTGTCGCAACTCCCGCCGTACTTGGTATTCTCGTCACTCTCTTGCCAATGTTTATACAGATATTGATGGCCTTCCGTCCGCCGCTGCGTCAGAAGGTTCTGAAGGATTGGCGGAATATTGATATCGCGAACATCTTCCGGACCCCGACAGTTCCACACAATGGCGTTCTGCCTTCGCAACCGTGTGTGGGTAACGGTTATTTGTTGCTGTCCTGAGATAATGTCTCTTAAACTGGCGAGAGGATTATGACAATCATAATAAATTTAGAAATGAAATATTTGTGATTGTCTACAAGTTTTCACAATGAAGAGGGTTTGTTGATCAATTACTTGTATAGGACGTGTCTCTTCAAACATGATTTAAGAGTTGCTTAAAGAGATAAATATAGTAAAGATTGACTATTTACAGATATTGTTCAACTAGGTACCTTTGAAACCCCGAAAACAATTATACTTTTTATATTTCATTTTTTGCTTGGAGTTGTCCGTTTTATGTTCTAATAAATGTGCAATGTTTATTCCCAACTGAAAACGACATCAGATTCTACATACCGAAATTTGTTATAAGTGATTGAAGATACTAAAAAATATTGAGTTAGAGGCTCTGTTAGTAGCCCAACGGGAACAGGCTACACGTCCAAAAAAACAAGGCAGTAATGTCGTGGGTTCGCATTCTAGTATATACTGCCACAAAGATTCGTGAGAACGGCTTTTTCTTTTATGTGACTCACTCCTTGTTTTGCTCTAAACTTCCCAAGCACATGCCAGAGGCCTATGTGGACGAGCACATGCAAGGTGAAAAAATACCGCCAAACTTTTTTTACTGAAAACCACATTTAAAAAAATTTCCATAATTTCTATCGAGATTAAAATTCTACTTCTTAACAAAAAAATTTACGTAGAAACATTTCAACATACAAATTTGACACTCCCAAAACCCACTATCCAACCCTTGTCTCGTCAATCAGTATCCATAGTTGGATATTGATATTCAGCCTCGGTTGACACACTCAGCACTGTTGACGTTAGTCGCTGAGTCGCTGAGTCGTTGAGTCGCTGAGCCCTCGCTGATAGGCTATTTGTCAGTGGTAATTCCCTCATTGGGATGCCGCGCGTCTCCGTTGATACGTCTTCATTATGTGGTAATGTTCTGGCGGGACGAGGGGATACTTTGCGCGGCAAATTATATAATTATGGACAGCTTGTACGCGATTGAGGCCGATGTTCCAACATTTTTAGTTCACTGGTCTCTTGAATCTTTGAAGTCCTATATTCCATAATACGATTAGACTTAATACGTTGAGTAAATTATGTAGAGGTTCTATATCTGAATAAATGTTTGTAATAAATTGTTTATTTTATTAGGACTAATAAACACATAATAAATTAATACTGTATGAGGAAACAAAATGGTCCTGTTCATTTTCTATACTTGTTCAATAAAAAACAACTTATTTTGTAGTCTTTATTGCTAATTACATCTATTTTTCAATATGAATTATTCAAACAACTAAAACATACTTCCAAATAATTTTTTTGGGCCCATCTAAAGGAGGTCCGATTTGGAAATATTTTTAAAATATTAAAACCACACGTTTTTGTAAGATGTATAATAATTTCAGAGGTAATTAAAATTCTGAAACCTAACACGTTCTAATATATTTTTTATATTTTTTATTGCATTTATTTATTGTTTTGTTTTATCAACAAATAAATTTGAAAAAAAAAAAATTTAAAAGCCTCCCAAAGGACAAACAAACGACAAGTGCTAGTACTACGCTAGAAATGGCCATGACCAAAGACATTCAAGCTGATTTTGGTATGTAACTAAGAGGTATCAATTAATTTCTCCATCTTCGTCGTAATCAACAATTGTCACTTAACAAGATCTGTATACTCAACTAAAAGTGATTTCACAGGATGCAAAAGTTATCTCGCCGCAAGCACACAATATGATGAATGATCACATGAGTCATGTGAGAGATTGATTCATATGTTGATTCATGTTTTTATGGCAAATGTTCTAAGTTTTGAAATTATTGATTCATTTGGTTATTACATTTTTTCCACTGTGTACAATTTTAACGTTTAATTTTGAATTCACAGATTTCGTAAAGAAAACTTTCCATCAGCCCTCTTAGCCTATTACTTAATTCCTGTCACTAACTATTAAAGCATTTGTTCAGCTATGAGCTACTTCATGCTATGATCTGCTGAAGACAACTTTTAACACGTTTCATATCAATAATACTTGAGTTTATTCATGTCTTGTTCCTTGCTATCAAATATATTAAGACAAATTAGTTCGATTTTTTACTACTGTGCTTCTCCTCGTGTATAACAACCACAAAGATTAACGTATACACTGTAAAATGTAACTTTTACAAAGTAAAAGAGAAAATTAAGTAAATATCAATATAATCAAGCGTTATCGGGAGTGAAATACGTTTAACAGCTGTTATTAGCAGTACAGTATGCATATTAGCATATTAGTTAACCTTTTAACAATATACATGTTAATTTGTCTATTGAGACTGTCACTCTTTAAGTGGCGTTTTCGGATAAACAGGCCTAATTTGATTGGACATACTCGTCTAAAAACCCGCCAATAAATTAACTGAAAAACAATTGCTGTTAGAAACTATTGGAAATAATTTATTTCAAAACAAATTTTGCCAACGATAATTCGTGCTTGTACCTTTTAAAATGTGACATTATCTGCGCAACGCTATGTTATTAAAACTATCTGTAAAATCATCCACGATAAAAAACGATCTCACATACACAATTTGAAACAGGATAACATTATACAGTAATAATCCTAGGATACTTCCTATAGTTCCTAATGTTTCTACGAATATGTCAAACATTTTACCGGCACATTCAAGGCCAGGATTCAGACATCTTATACCAAAAACCACTATAAAACAAATTAAAACCTATATACTCAAAATGAACTGTAATTTACACAACATCACCCACTCGACCCCCATGAGTCATTCTCGGCCCTAATGTCCAGACAGACAATTTATTTAGTCCACAATTAGCGGCGAGGAAGTAGTCAATTTAACACATGTTATGGGGCGACACGTACCATAATGGCCGTGTAGATGTGAAGATGGTTAAACAGCGGCTAATAATCGCCCCACTATAGTGGGGGAAGTTTAAAGAAGATTACCAGGATCTACCAATGGCCGTGACCGGAAATATTCACCGCGAATTGGAGTTGCAAAATCACAATTGACCTTGTTACTATATTGGGTACTCAATTATTGGCTATATCGAAGAACACTTAAGTTTGAGATGACCTTATTTTCGAATTGATTAGTCGAGGGAGTTATTTGGAACTTAGGAAGTAATGTTCACTTAAGTGACATATCCTTTATTGTTTTCCAGCTAGTTGGAACTTAAGCCAAGTATTGACACACATATCTTTATTTTTTTTTAATTTGGCATCATTGGTGGGATTTGTACCCGGGGTTTTAAGGCAGAAACCCTTTGCTCTAACGGCTGGCCCAGCTGCACATCCCCGAAATGCTCCTCATCAAAGAACAGTTCTTTACTTGGCCCTGCATGTGGCATAGCGGGATACAAAACAATAAAATCTTCGTCATATGGGCACTTATTTAACACGACTGCTTGTTTTATTTATAAAACTCCCACGAAGATTTTCAGCCGATTCTGATGACTTAACGCATAGTTTGAATGGTTAGACGTGTCTAATAAATTTGAGTTGGCGAATTTGACGAATCAATATCTTATGTCAGCATTGAGAAAACCAGCTTAGATGTTTTCCGATTTCAAGTCTATCTGACACATTTAAACAAAAAATTATAATCTTGCTCAGTTAAAAAAAATTCTAAATTCGAGATCCTGTTGGTAAGCTTTCTATAGACACGAATATCTATGACAAGTTGGTTTGTTGTAGCTATAATTTTTGAAGAAGCGACTAGTGCGTTGACGACTTTGTTCATCATCATAAAAGGTCAAAGTCGTTGCTGATGCAAAACTTTTAAGATTCCACTTTACCATCAGATTGTAACTACGAGCGCACAAAATTAACGGCTGTATTTTCGTTCTTCGACAGTTTAAATTGTATTGTAAAATATTTGACTAGCAGTTTAATGTGTATCGTCTTATCGCATACAGTATACTAAAAGTAATGCAGTTTACTTTCAGTATTCTAGATTTTTTAATTTTATCGCAGAAAAAAAATCACATCACAGAACATCTAGTAATCTAAATATATAAAAGGCAAAGCCCTCACTGACTCACTGACTGACTCACTCACTCATCACTAATTCTCTTACTTCCCATTTACCTAGGAAGCTGAAATTTGGTACACTGATTCTTTAGGCATTAAATAGGAAAACTAAGTAGTTTTGATTCTGATCGGACTCTCGGGCTCCGCCCCAGTGGCTCTGGAGTTTCCCATGTTAACCTTATGAGTACTCATATTTAAATGGAATTAATGAATCTTAACAGCTGTTTCAATTAAACAAGTTGGTTCTGTTCTGATGTTCAATAGCATTAAAGGTACAAGGATTACCAACAGGGTGCAGCACTAATATTTTTTTAAATTTATGACAACAGCTAATTTGCAACCCAAAGGTGAGTGAGCGTAGCGAACGAGCTAACCTGAAGGCAAGTGAACGCAGCGAACGAGCCCCAACGTAAAGGTGAGTGAGCGTAGCGAACGAACTTCAACCAGGGCGTGCGAACGAGCTCACTTATGAAGTTAAACGGGGCAAAGCCCGAGGGTACAGCTAGTAGCCTATATAAGTAAAATAGAATATATAAGTAAAATTGGAAAGGTTTTGTAAATAGAACATAAATTTAGATCTGTAGTAGAATCAAAAACAGTGACAATAAAAAATAAATATCATAAAATAACTTAAGAGAATCCAAAACAATTCTAACAGCAGATGAGAAGATATTCGTTGTTTTGGCAATTCGTATGAAAGAAGGTATGTTAAAACGTAGTCAAGTAAAACACGCATGAATTTAAACCTGAGGTAAATTGCATCTTCTTTAGGGGAGGAGGAGGGGATTATTCCATAATCTGTATTATGATTTCAACATTAAAAAATATATTTTTGTGTCCATCTATGCCATGAGCACTTAAAGCCATTTTTTTCAAGAAACTGATTCAATACCTGGTCTTGCTATCTCGTTTCCTTTTGTTTTATTCGCTAATAAAATCGCAATAATCATGAATTATTCTTACAATGAATCGAAGCAGCAATTTGGTGGCGAGCGACCACATATTTGAAGGCGAGAACTATAACATTCCCTCAGCTTCCTACATAGAAACCGTCTTGACAAATTGACATTCTCCACTAAACCGATCCTGCAAGTAGTCCATTCTTGACCTAGAATATCTCGTATGCATGATAAATCACCGAAGCATTTATCAATTGAGATTCATCTGGTAACGTCATTAAATTAGACCGATGGCATCAAGATACCGCTGGAGGCAGGCTTTGTAAACCTGTCCATCAGAGATTGATACTACCATTACCTGGGGCGGGCGACCTAATGGTCTCCGAGATAGCACCTGGTACACTCAGCACCGGGAACCGAGAACCGAGTGGTCTAGGCACCTAGGACGGTGGCTACCTCGGCTAATCATTAGTCTACGATTGTCTTTTATCTCTTCAACGCCTAATTAGTCGGTGAAAGAGCCCAAGTGGGTGTTGATATGCAATAAGAAATCGACCATAATGGATCCCAGATGCATTTCCATCTAGGGTTTCTCCTAGATAGCGCCACTCCAGAACGGGTTATTTGTAAATAGTGGGACCACCTGATGCTCTTCAGCGAGTGTATAAGCATTGTCTACATGGTATGTAGTCAATGGTATACGTCATGTTTTGCTTATAAAATAGATATTTGAGATAAGCGTATGAGTTGTAAAAACCTCTTCATTTTATTCATATGTCAAAAATTCCGATAAACTACCTTCAGATTCATATGGGAGAAGTCTACATCTCTTTACACTACATATATCCAAGAACAATCCTCATTTGCGATGTCTTCATAGAGAACTCTTGCTGTATCCATGTTTTATCCATAAATGGCATTTGAGTATTATTTTCGTACCTTCCTCCGTACCTTATTGATCCATCATCATCTTGCTTTTTTTCCAGCCCAAGAAAGTAAGATGCATTCCTACTATTTTAAATTCTTGTTTCAAGTCTTTCATGAAGTCTTCCAGCATTTCAGGACCCGTTGATGCGACCGGCCCATCGTGTACATAGGGTGCACGATGTCATATTTGACGCAGTTGAATCTAAAACTACAAAAAAGATCAGATTTCTTTAAGTGTAACTCTCTACATGCTGGGAGACGTAACGAGACTTTTAGGAAGGTAACAATTTTTAATTGTTTAATTACAGAAGAAAGACCAACTGCTAGTGATATTTCAACACGGTTGGGCACATGCAAAGATTGTGAATATTGGGATTTATTTATCTATAAGAATATTGCACCAAAATGCCCAGTACAAGTTTCACTGTTCTTTTAGTCCTGCTGGATTCAATTGAAACAAGCTGGGGAAGTTTCATAAAACGGATTTCCCTGCTGAGGCATGCAACAATAAATAATGCAGATAGCCACTACAGTACTTAAAACACCTGAGACCTTCCTTCTGACTTATGTTCCTAAAAAAGGAAGACTTCGGTGAAAGAGGGACGAGTCCGTTTTCTCAGCATATCCATAACCATAAATATTTCAAAGGGTGTTTGGACCACTTGGCATTAAAACGTTTATTATGTTTTTCATTCTAAATGCTATTGGTGTAGACATAAACAAAAGAAAGCTGCTATAAAACATACGATTTTGTCTGCAAACGTGCTAATGCACTTTAAATTATCAATCCTCAGGCAGAACTTCGACTACAGCCTTACTCATTTCTGTTGCGTCATGTCTTCTCAAACACACTCTGGGCAACTCGCCAACTCCTTCACACAGAGGAGGATGCGTAATAAACTTGATGTTGTAAAGGTCCCAGGATTGCGGCTATCTTGACAACTCATCTACACATCTGGACCAGCGACTTTGTGGTAAATCACAAGTCATGCATTCGTCAAAACCGGTAAGCATCCAGTTGAAATCTTTAAGTATTTACTTCAAACACGATTCCTGTTATTGACTCTTGAAAAAAACATCAGCCAGTTTTCTGATAGCATTGACTCTGGTCTTTGGTTATGGTATTAAGTAACTAGCAGTGGCTAACAAATAGATTGTGATATTGAAATAGTTTAAAATTTTATTTAATAATTACGAACAAAGAGTAAATGACATTACCTACGTAAGCAGGACACGGGACATCCAGCTCTATTATAACTGTCTTCATTTAATCCAAAACGATGATAATTCTAAGAAAGTGTGTTTAATCCATGAAGACAACAAATAACCAATAAATATAAAAAAAAACTCACCACACAGCAAGAAAATTGAGAAGAAGGATAAGCAAACTGCCATCAGACGCTACTAATAACTAATAATATTACACCCTAATACATATTTTACATTCCATTCTTTTTTTTATAAAATTAGACATAAATCAAATATTCTTCGGATCAATTATAATTACCTGAGACGTTAAAAATACATTGGTGAAGGATACAACTAATTCTCGATATCCAATCAAAACGCTATATTTACACGATACTCCCCAATGACGTCATGAAACATGCGCATATGACCTTTTTGTCTATGATATGACTAACTGTGAAGCTTTTTAGACCAGTGTTACACACGATGTTTCGAGAACAGCTGTTTCACCTGTACTCCGGACAGTTTGCGGTTGACCACATTTGCTACTGGGATGTCGTATAAGATTGGAAGTTCCAGAGACCCTCGCCAAGAGAAAGTGAGGAGGCACAGCACTTATTGTATAATATAAGTTCATCACTTCATTGCCACAGACGCACACCAAATTGACTTTAAGTTGGTTTAAATAGAATTTATATGCCATCATAAGACCGATTACCATCGTAGTACTAGCAGCCAGCAGACTAAGAGAATTTAAGAAGGAATATCATCTTTTTATCCTAACCGGTTCAAAATTACAGGAATTTTTCACCTATGTGACCTTAATCCACAGCTAATAAAAACAAAAATTCTTAGGGAAAACTTCGTGTGTGATACAACAAAAAGAATCACATGCGATTGAAAAATGTTACTAAGATATCAATACTTTAACTCTTTCTATGATAAGGTGGTGGAAAACGTACGTTTTTTACGTTTTTAATCACTTTGAAATACTTTAATACTTTTAATAGTTTTCAAATAAATTGCAATACAGTAGCCAATAGACGTTATTTTAGATGTGAATAACTAAATCATTGACTTTTAAAACTGAATCATTGGTAAACGGATATTTTAGATGTTAATCAAGTTGAAAAGCAAAACAAAGCCAAGTTCGGAGTGCAAAACCATTTGCAATTTCCTTCCCATGATAGGATCGGGGTGGTATACGAACACATCCAATAGATTATGTACACGTTTGATCTAATTTGAAATAATAACATTAAGAGTACATCCGGCAATGTCATTCCCAAACCCCAGTTCGAGGTACTGTACAAGAATAACTACTACATGCCGTATCTTTTACACAAAAGGGATTGATGTCGTTAAATCATTTTCAGTTTACACGAATTAAAATAAAACAGACTGATACGAATAAAAACATACATTTGTAAATTGGGCAGGTGGATAGGCAAATCAACCAAAATCTGGAAAATGTTCACCAAAACTCTTTTGGAGGGTAGTAAGCTCTGGACCATACTGGACCATTTCGAGCCCACCTATGGTAAAGTAAATCTCTATTTCAATCAAAATCCCATCTTATAACATGGTAAATTAGTCAGGTTATTTACGTAAAAAGTTTCCCTAACCATTTTCAAAAATAACATTGTTCCTAAACGCCCAAGATGCTACAATCTCGTAAGGAAGACACGAAAGTAGTTGATATGCTGTCCCTTCTCGCACCATTAGTTTCTAGAATGACACTCATCGCATAATATTAGGGATACTTTCTCCCTCAGCCCCGAGGATGCAGGTTTGCGGTAGCGAAATTATGAATGATTGCCAAATCCGTCTAAATAAACTACTACTATGCAAGTGAAACTTTAACGTAAGTTAATAGGCTACTATGCTACCACTGATTTCTTCTGTACGAAACAGAGCTTATAAAATAGATCGCACGAAAAATGTTGGTTATATGTTATACTGTAACAGATTATTGCAATTCCTGCTAAACTCCATATAAATATAACAAACTTTGCACAATTCTCATCAGGCCGTTTCCAAACATTCTACAGTTCTATAAGCCTCTTCCTCCATTAATTATTGTTTTCAAACCTACCTTTAAAAGCCTATAAAATTAGCATACGAATCGTTAACTAACTTAAATAGACAATTCAAGTGTCCAACAAAATTACTATCGTTAGTTAGATTAACTATTCAGATCAACAGAGTGAATTCGAATGAACTTTTTGTGAGTCGCAAGACGTAACGTGTATTTCATTTGAAAACTAAGGTCTCAAAAACTATTTCCCCATAAGAATTTAATGAGGTTTTTTTATACGACCCAACTTTTCATAACCCTAGCATCCATGTAGTCATACTGGATAACGATTTAATACATTTTGAATGTTTTCCCATCCTCGTAGGATTGAAATTGAGTCATTCGATCCACACAGCTCAATATACGTTTTAACAATGAAAATATCCTAATTTAACTGAAAAGATAGCACGAACAATGACTTCAAGATATAGACAATCTGAGGCGGTGAGTAAGCTACCAGGGTCAAGTGGTATAATTGTGGTGACACAGTCCATACATCATTGTTAACTCACTGTTAACTGTGATACAGACAATGTTGTATCACATGTGACGCTGCTTAAGTACTGTACATCTAGGCTATCTATGTATCGGTAGAAAAGGCCACTAGAGATCGCGTTATATACCTGATATAGACTTTTCTATTATATATGAAAATTTGTATTCTATTTGAAAATATCCACAGTCCAAAAAATTGCAATTAATAGTTTGTTTCGCCATAATTGTGGAGAGCAAGAATGCAGAATATTTAGGCATCTGTCAAATCAGACTTTTAAGTCTCTTGCAAACACGATTGAATCTGACTAAAAATTGAAATATGAATATTTAAAAGAGTTATGGTATATTAAAGTAAGAAAATATTGACAGACTAAAACGTTCTATATCAATTATAAATAAATAATTATTGGTCATTTTTTTATATTTGTCTTCTTCAGAATAAAGACACAGAAAACTGTAAGATATTAATCAATTATTACATTTTTGTACTATCCTAGCTATACGAAACAGGTCCCAAATTACCGTAATAATAGTTGAAAACTCATACCGCAGTTGAAGGTGGCAAAGTGAAGGTAAATACTTTAAGGAATTGAATTAAAATTAATGACTTTAAGCTTTACTTAGAAAATATGAATGATGTTGAAAGTTACTTCACTCTCTGCCAACTTTACTTTCCTCAAAAATCCTAAGTCATCCAAAACCTATTGAAACTACTAACATTGTAAATACCACTTTTGTCTAAGGAGATAACGACACTAACTACACATTATATTCCTATGTTATTTTTTAAACTCGGTTTTAGAATGAAATTGCACATTTTAATCAAACCAAAAGAGTGCAATGATTACAATTACTGATTTCTTTCGGATAAGCCAACTTTTAAACAATTTCGAGCTCAAACCCCCACAATTGTAAGTTGTAGAATCTTCTATGTTGGACTAACTATACAGACAAAGATTTTTGGGAAATTATGGTTTGTGGATTATAAATCAACTTTGTGAGTAGCCAATTCAACTGAGCTTAATTGTTTTGATATAATTTGCAACAGCTGTTCCATGTAGGTGTATCAGCCTACAAAAGATCTGTGAGTAGTACCTGGTCCGACTACTCACAAACTCAACATACAATCATTTCCATCATCCGTTAGTCAAACACAGGTATCAGCTGATGTCGGCACCTACAGACCGGTTGGCGGTTTGGCGGGAAAGGTCACACAGGAGCACATCAGCTGATCAGGTGTTCAGGTGGTAATGAGCACATGCAGCTGGGATTGAACCCGTGACCTACTGAGAGTCATGTTACATCATCGCTGCATGACTGGGCGATGAGATGGCCTCTGGAGTCTTCTGGAGAAACGGTACGATGATAGAGGAATCAAACAGCATGAGTAGCGAAATTAAGATAAAGCTTCCGTGATAGCATAGAGTACTGACGTGTATCACTACTCTTAGTGCTGATAGATCAAAAGGTGTATGTATACACACTGTTACGATGTATATACACACATCGTATGTTATGATTGTGTAGAGCGGTAACTTCATTCTTATATGAAGACGTCTCCGTCCATCCTAATTAAGTCACTCATCAAAGCCTCTTCATAAGATTAATAATACACAACCCAGTATGATTGAGTCACAAAATATGTCACAAACTCCTTCAGACCACTCGAGCTATACCAACAAACAACAACAACCACGGATGATATAGCACCTCTTCTTCACACCATCCTTTATCTCTTCTTTATCCTTGATATCCAGAATCTGCTTTTACACTTTCACAATGTTGGATGTTCAGTAGTCAGTCAATATTACTCATCTCGCTCCAAATTGTACCACTAACAAATCTGAATACTTAATCTGTAGGATCGTTTGGATTGGTTGACCACATGTTCAGCCTTGAGATGAAAATAGGCGATGATTGTACCGTAGTAATAAATTAACTTACAAACATAAATATATGTGTTGTGGTGGAGTTAGAAAGTGCGTTATTGCTGCAAGTAAAAAAGTTTACTCAAGGAATCTCTCCAACCATGGGTTTTTATGTTTCAAATGAAAAATTAAAAAAAACTTATTTTAAACAAACTTTAAAATCCCATGACACCTATCTTGCTCGTTCACGTACTCATTCAAGTTTATTCAGTACAACACATTTATCAATTAAATGAAATTTATTCAATTTAATTATCACCATTATTGATCGAGTTATCGCGTTCACGGTCATAAAAGGTATCTATGAATCAGCGAATAGTGTTTCGATATCTGTGTACATCAAAATGAAAAATGAATCGGTCCCGAGTCTAGGTCTTACTTCACCATCTACAATACTTTTTCACCATAGGAGAAATTTGTTTTTAAAAATCGTTAAATTAAACATAAACAATCTGCATTTTATTAGCTGACGTGTCTGTGAAAGGAGAGAGCGAATTCAGCATTGGTTGATGATGCGTGTGTAAATTTTATAACGGCTGATTAGTACTGTCTATGTGACTAAAACGTTACTTGCATTGCATTTGCATTATAAGCCATTGTTTGAGCAATAATGCATTGCATTACTAAAATGAGCTCAGTTACGAAATGCTGTTTCTTGCCGAATGCACTAAATAACGAAATAAGTTCTAAGTGCAGTTCTAAGTGACGAATAAATTCTTAGTATAAATGTATAACACATTAGTTACGTTTTTACCTTTACATGTTCAATTGTTCATTGAGACTTGAAACGTCTGGGTTACTAACCTGCAAAAAAGAAACAAATTAGACAATAATTTTTTATGAAACTTCCCACCCATCGATTAGATCGTCGTTCTTTGGGTCGGTTGCAGATATTAATTCGTAAAAAAGTTCCAACAAATGGTTACACCTTTTGAATGATTGTATTCCGTTATACATTTTCTCTGGTTAACAAATAAAATTAGCGAGGTTTGTGATCATAAGGCTTGAGCGTGGATGTCAGACTACGAATTAGGATTTTGCCTTCCATTGCAGCCACGATTTAATTGATCAGTTTTGGTAATTTTAGTATTCATACAATCCACTTTTGATTTTGGCTGGTGCTACATCTCAACCTATTGTAAAATTTCGCATGTATGTTTCATGTTGGTGGACAGTAAAGATAATCTAATTGGTAAGGGATTATGAAAATGTATAGAAGTACCTACACATCCTACACCCAGGTTTAGTATAGAAATAAATGCAGTTTAATTTAGCCACCAACCGAGCACACTTATGTAAATTATCAATTTTTGTTACGTCAATTGTTTAAAACCGACTTATTGACAACTATAGCGTCGTTACCATCATAGTAACAACAATTTAGGGACAAGAAAAATAGATAGTTTACAGTAACTCTTTTAGTGGATCATTCAACGCGGTTGATGTGAATAAGTATTTTGCTGTAGTTCTATATATATGGAGTGTAAACTTCAGTACACAATGTCAAAGTATCGATTAAAAAGTAGTAGGCCTCTTCTTTAATCTATTGTCAAAGGGACTACGCAAAGGACCAAGGCCGATGGGAAATAGTGAATGTAAGACGTCAACCTCTTTTTCTTAAACTGAATACAAATACACAGATTTAATTTAAAAAATTCGTCCAAAGTATAGAGGAATTTCTTTGGTCCACTTCATTCACAGGTTTGTTATTAGACATAGACACGTGTATGTAATGAATGACACCGAAGCTACGCTGGAATGCCAACAACCCACGTGTCTAGACCAGACCAGGGCCAGACGAGACGTCCTCACCTTATACGTACACCGGACCTGCCACGCTGCCAGCCTCCCAGCCCAGGCACCCGTGGAGGTTCAACTCGGAGTAAGCGGGTTTGTAAGGACAATGACTACACACATACTATCAATGGTAGGGACCATTGTGATACATAATCAATGCCAGTTGTATTTAGATGTTACTGATAAAAGTACTAAATCCAAATCCAGGCATAGAATGTAATAGAATTGCAATTATAAGCATTCAGCACACTTCTTACTTATTTAGGCAAAGTTAGATATAAGGTAAGAATTTACAAAATCCTTGAGATAATGAGCAATCAAATCATTTGTGTCAGGTAAAAGTGAAAACCCTCATATTCATACCATCGGTCTCAAAATGTTTGTTTACATTTACTTTTTCCCCAAGATTGAATGGGAGATTGAATGGAAGATTGAATGGAATGAAGACTGATGGATAAAGTACCTGCACCTTTTTGGTGGCGTTTGGCCGCCTCCTTATATAAAAAAATCTAGTTGGCTTCTGACATTGATTTTAATCGAATAAGACTTTTGACATAGTGCACCAACAAAATAAAAATAAAACAAGAAACCACACCTGTTTTCTAAGTCGATCTTCACCTTCAACCCACTAGGTGGTCGTTCTCTACGATCGAATAACTTGAGTCGTGCAAGTAGTTTAAACCGTGTATGTTAACCGGTCAGTAGTAAATACGCAAATGAACTTGCAAATCTAATGAGGGCGATTTAAATAGCGCTAAACCAGTATGGAAATGCTATGACATCGGGATTTTCTTCTTGTTTTACCATGAAAGAAAGTTTTGGGATTTTAATCGAGATTATTAAAATTTGTTATGATGACATCATAGCCGACAAATATAATATCATTTGCTGCTTGAATATTATTTAATTTGAATTGGGGTTACCGTTGCACTTAAAAACTTTAAAGTTTCCTCTACAGGTTTATAGTATTTTTGTTATATCAATATGATTTTTTTAATAGAATGGTCCAATCCATGCTCGAGTTGAAGTAATAGTAGGTTGCTTTCTGGATGTTTAAGATACCAATCGTACATGGTTTGACATTTTATTAGAGCGTTACTTTAATTTGACACTTGGTTAAGCTTTTTAACTCATATTGTCAAATAATACTAACTGCAAAAATACCTTGATGGCGTATCAAGGAGGAAAACCAGTTTATCAGAGTTTAAAATTTGAGCATACTCAACAAAGATTTACATTTAAAAATATTAAAGAAGTAATAATATTGTTTTTTTTTTTCCAAAGACGAGGGTGAATTGAACAACAAGGTTTAACTTTATCACTATTCGTAAATTTCTATTATGACATCTTCCAAAAAAATACTATGAAAATTGTAGGTCAATATTGTTGAATAAAAAATTGGTCCTAATATATCGCGAACTGATGATAAAGCCTATAAAGGGCAACTTAAAATATGAAAAATATATATGACAAACTAAAATCATTTTGTACATTTATTTACGTTCTTTCATTGCTATTTAACTATTTAACAACCAACTGTATGTTTAGCCACACGTACACCGATTGAAGTGAAGATTTGTGTTTTAATGTTCACGAGACAGTTGCGCTCTATTATGCTAACTAGTTCGTAAGAAACTCGCAAATAAACTTTGCAAGTCTAATGTGTGACTATAACAATAGTAGACCTTCAAATTAGAGCTAGGCCAGAACCAGCTGTGCTTAGGCTTGATGTTTGTTAAACAATGGTTTTATGGTTAGAGTAATCATGTAACAGCTCCGGAACGAATTCGGTACTCTTTTATTATGTAAGACAGTGCTAATTCAGTTGCACGACTGTAATTTGATCACTTTAGACATCACAATACTGCAACTTCACTTGTTTATTTACTTTGATTTATTTAAACGTTTACTATAAAAAGCCAAAAATCAATTAGATTTATAAAATCACTCAATCACTCCTTGTTGACTTAAACACTTCGCCTAAACAATTGGTTTGATTTGAAACTATTGCTACTTATTTTCTAACTTAAGCCTATCTTTTATGAAACACACTCACAATTTCTTAAAGATAAGATCAGTTCTAAAAGACTCAACTCAGTCTTGAAAGAAAAGAATATTTTCTAAGCCACCGAGAAATTGCATACGTGCTGAAAATATTCTTTATCGCCTTCGTACAATATAAAAATAAAGAAACGAATCTTTCTTAAGTAGTTTGACACCACTGTGCAACTACTGTACCTATTTTAACAGTTTAACACTTAAAATCTGGACTTTTATGCCTAAAATTGAAGCTAAAATATCATCTAAATTGTCTTAAATCGTTACACTCTCTTTGGATAGACTATTCCGACAGTTCCCCTTTGAGTAACAATAAATCCAACAAGAATTCAAACATGAGCTATTTCGTGATGAGAAACCTACAATGGTCAAATTTAGGGATAATTCAAAGATTTCCACAAATACATCCACACTTCTGCAACCATTTCAACAATTTGACACCGCTTTTGGATAGGGAAACATTGATGCAAGAACATAATCTTCATGGGCTCCAAAACTTAACCCTTTTTTGGAAGAAACTGTTGCGACTTTTCCCCCTTTAGGTTACCCAATCCACTAAGGACTCCGCCACGCGAGGTGACGTCGGTGTAGGGTGTCCAGGAGGTAGCGGATGTTGACCGAGGCGAGAAGTTCCTGGAACTAAAGTCAGCAGTGTTCACGCCGCCGCACACGGTCCGCTACATAGGGAGCTAACCATTTGTACTGGACAATTGTACTGGTGAATGAGTTAAATTTGCGTAAGATATATGAATATAACTACCAGGACTGTATGAGAAGGTCTGCGTATCTTTGAATACGGGGGAGTAGTATATACCTCATGTTAAAGTTGTAGCCAAGGAACGGACTGAAAATGAACGTTACTCAAACTTTACAATTGGTTTAATACAGGGTGTCCACAAAGATTAGTACAATTTAATACGTTTTTTTATAGCCATACTGTTAATTTTCAACGCACTATGTTCTACCATTGTTTGTTGTATCGGCTACATAATAAAGTTTAGCTTTACTCATATTTATGCCGAATTTGTTCATCCAAATAGGTATTTTGATTTAAAATAGAAAATGTAGACTAGCAGATTTAATGGATGAGGTTGGCATACTGGGTACATAGTTTTTTTTGACATCACTCTGTTTTCTCCTTATTTGATGAACAAAAGACTATGCCTACCTATTTGTCAAAAACCTCTGAGTTAACGAGCTAGAATCGACAAATTCTTTCACATTGTCTTCTTCAATTCATCAACTGATATGCTTTGTCTTGTAGTCTATGCCCCTTATTTACCCTATGATTAAGTTAAAACCTATTATAAGGGGCGCGGCGATGTCGGGAAAAGAAGGAAGTTAATTTGTTTGTCAACCTCATCTCTTTTATCTGAAAGTCGACAATTCAAATGTAAGGTCATAATATTTATTCAGATGACCAAACTTGCCAACAATTGCGTTTACAACTACACTGTGGTGTATCCGAAACAACTAACACAGGATCATACGTAAAATAAATTACAATATGGCTTAGGTATGAAGTTGTGCTAATCTCTTGTGGACCCCGTATATATAAAAACCCTAAATCAGGGATAAAATTAAAGTTTATCTCAAAAGCATTCGTTGCGACCATGAAATTCAATCACTAAACACAACTTATAAAATCGCTTAAACCCCATGAGAGAGATTGGATTTGTTAGGTGTGAAGTTTGTTTAACACCCACAGCTAGGTCGGATCATTTATCAAATGAGAGCAATCTTGACCAAATGATGGCTCTAGGTCGGTAATGCAGGGTATAAGTCGCCGGATGACCGGGTATCTGTGTTATTGGAGACATTCCCCTGGTATTAGATTCCCACCGGGTTATTCCCCAATCATATACTAACACCTCCACTTCACTGTCTGTCTGATTGATAAACGATTCGTGTCTGGACTAGAAGATATTTTGAGGGCCCCCTATTGAGAGTGAAATTGCACTGGGACGTACTATAATTTGATACAAAACAAAACTATCTTCACTATTATCAACAACAATGTCATTTTAATCGATAAAAAGTGTTTTTTTTTTTAAAGATCACAGCTATTGAAATAGCACAAAAACATACTAACAACACGAATAACAAGCTTAAAAAGAATAATAACCCTCCAAAAAGACAGCAAAGGTACTTCAGTATCAATAAAAAGGTCAACGATACAATCCTGAGAAAAGTCAGTAGCGTTTTCATGGTTCAAAGTTGAACCTAGCCGTCTTATATAGGTCATTGGGTAGTTAATCAGGAATCTGGCTCAATAAAGAGAAGGTATTAGTCAGTAAAAACTACACAAGACATCTCGCCCCATTCTACATTAAACCTCTCTCATATTTGGGATAAAATATGCCAAGTTGCTTCTCTATCTCAATTGTTAATGATAGTGTAACAACGGTTATAAAAATACCCAGCTTCCTGGAACGGGAAGAAACCTGCACATAAGCTTTCAACGATTTGCAAATTATGACGGCAATTTATCTTTACATCCGGGAAGTAATATTTTACATTACCAATATAATCCTACAACAAGTTGCTGCCCACCACATACCAGACCCGGCAAGCTTCAGACTACAGTACTACTAGCTCATCTCTCCAACAGCGTACAAGAAAATCCCGTCATGTCTCAGCAAAAAGAGGATTGACCTACTGTCTGCATAAAAATCTTACTTTAAATTTACGTTTGGCAACAGTGACCGACTGGGGCTGAAGACATATCCTATACACAAGGTGAATATGCCTTTTTAACACCCTCATGTATGAAAGTATAAAAGTGTGATAGTATGAAAGTTCGAGGAATTTCGCACGGAGCATAAAGGACCATCACATTTTGTCTAACTATTGGAAAGTATATACTTGATCCAAGCAGCTTTATGCATGTAATAAGGCTTTCTTCAAGTAGACACAGCCATTCAATATCCTCCCACGTGAATAACACAAGTTTTTTGAGGATATTCAGCACAACACATTCAGTACCTTGAGCTATTTTGACGGTAGTGATTGGAAAGCCTATTCCTGACACCACAAACAGTCTATTGCCTCCCTCCTGTATTTTAAGCATACGCCAATAATATCCTACCACTTTAACCCACAAGTTAAGGTTACACTCACAGCCCAAAGTACTCTGAAGTTATTTTGCCCGTAGTGAATGGAGAGCCTATTCCTGATGCCACAAAGAGCCTATTGCCTCCCTCCTGTAATTTAAGCATACGTCAATAATATACTACCACTTTAACCCACATGGCACAGCCCAAAGTACTCTGAAGTTATTTCGTCTTTAACGATTGGAGAGCCTATTCTTGATGCCACAAAGAGCCTATTGCCTCCCTCCTGTATTTTAAGCATACGTCAATAATATACTACCACTTTAACCCACATGGCACAGCCCAAAGTACTCTGAAGTTATTTCGTCTTTAACGATTGGAGAGCCTATTCTTGATGCCACAAAGAGCCTATTGCCTCCCTCCTGTATTTTAAGCATACGTCAATAATATACTACCACTTTAACCCACATGGCACAGCCCAAAGTACTCTGAAGTTATTTCGTCTTTAACGATTGGAGAGCCTATTCTTGATGCCACAAAGAGCCTATTGCCTCCCTCCTGTAATTTAAGCATACGTCAATAATATACTACCACTTTAACCCACATGGCACAGCCCAAAGTACTCTGAAGTTATTTCGTCTTTAACGATTGGAGAGCCTATTCTTGATGCCACAAAGAGCCTATTGCCTCTCTCCTGTATTTTAAGCATACGCCCATAATATCCTACCACTTTAACCCACAAGTTAAGGATACACTCACAGCCCAAAGTACTCTCAAGTTATTTTGCCCGTAGTGATTGGAGAGCCTATTCCTGATGCCACAAAGAGCCTATTGACTATTCCCCGCGACGGAGCCAATATTCCACGGCCACGCACGTGTTGCGCCCGCGACACGCTTTGCTTTGTTTGCGGCGCATACAAACATTTTACTGCCACTTAGGCCGCTTATAAAGCAAGAGCTACGTCTTAAGACTTTATGTCGGCTGCGCATATTTATACACTGAACACACATGAGAGAGTAGGTCAAAGTGTGGTTAATGAAATGAGCTACTGGAGGAAGTACAGAGTGTTTCCAAATAGTCCTTTCGGTCTTTAGGTTTTGAGTTATTTTGGGTCTTTAAATCAAACTTACAGCATTGGCTTTTGACTAGCACTAATCATTATTCAATACTGTCATTTAACTCCTGACCCCAACCCATGTTCATCGTCATCGTCATTCGTTATTGGGTACAAATCAAGACAAAACGCAAGTGCTCCATTTTTACAACACTGGAATGGATCAAAATGTTTAGCTAAGCAGAATGATTTTCTAATCTCTATGAACACCCCAAATGTAAGAGACACAATAACAAGAGCTGCCACCTGCTCAATGAAGTTTTTTTAATCGCTCACTTTTTTATGATGGGGATGCTTGAGCCCTTAGTAGGGCAAAAAATCGTTTATATTGGTGTTTCTTTTGATATATTGTTTTCTGTCACTGACTACTGCCAATGAATACACAAACTATAGTTTGTGTATTCATTGCTACTGCTTACACGTCAATGGCTTTGTTATCATTTTGTCGTCGTAAACGAGTGGTTATTGTGCCTGCCTTAAAATCTGAAGGTCGATAGTTCGATTCCAAGCAAGATCGTTACTGGACAAAGATGCCATATTTGTCATTGGGCTATCAATTAATGATGCTATCTAACAAAAAGTCGACGTTAGATAGTAACAAGACCAGGGTTTGGACAGTTCCCTTTCAAAACGTAAAAATGCCATTGCGTAGATGGCTTACCGGTACTTTTATGAATTTTATTAAGCACTTTAACCTATATATCCATTGTGACCTTATGTCTTTAAGCGGATAAATATCAAAAATCATTTCAAACCTTATTCAAAAACCATAAGTTATACAATGGTTTAGTTTTGTTCGAACGAATTCACGTAAAATTAACCAATCCTACCTAAAGATTTTAAGTATTCTTATCTTATATGGAACTTCTTTTCGAGGAGGTAATTATCTCCCATGAAAGGTGTATTTGAAGAAAAGTTGCTTTAGTAAGTCCAAGGTATCCCGACATTCAAAGCACGGAAAACTAATGCAGAAGCAACTGAAGTATTCCTTACTTAGCGCTCTGTCAACAAAGTTGTTAAAATATCCCGAAAAACGAGCCAAAACAACTGGCGTCAGCCCAAAACCGAGATTTCCACGTCCGCACTATTTCACGAGTCGCGCCCATTCTGAAGTCACCGCCGAAAATACGACCAACGCGCTGTCATAAAAGTATGAATCATCAAGGGACAAGTTCATTTCACAAACATAATGGCTGTCGTGGACGTGCTGTTATTAATATTAATAAAAAGTGCCAGACAGCTGGCATGGGAGTCAATGGCAAGGCCACACATTTGGCAAAGAAATGGCAGACTTGGCAATTCAGTGGCATACTACGGCGAGGCATGCCAGAATTTGCGGATGAAAGGAATGCAGGGAATCCAACTAAACATGGTTTTGTAAGAGATTATAAATGTTTAGTGTCTGCAAAATATATTCTAGAAAATGATGGAAGACGTCTGCGGCAAACGCTGCATCTCTAGTGTATTTCTCAGATTAGCACACTTCCTTACATTCCTTACGTCTCAATGCATTGGCAACAGAACAAAGCCTAAATTAATTTAAAATTTGAAGTGATACATTATATGAAAATAAATAGTTATTTGTGTAACTAGTGGTGAAAGTGGCACTTTGCTGCACACGAGAGCAATGTTTACGCACGAGCCGCAGGCGAGTGTGGAATGATCTCGAGTGCAGCAAAGGCCTTTTTCACTCGTGTTACACATTATATTTTTCCTACAGTCACTATAAAGCATATAAATAATTAGTCTTTCAAACACTATGCAACACGTTTTTAGGTTCAGCTGGCAACACAAATGGTGGCCTAGAGAAAGTAGTACCCGCGGTCCATATCACTCCGCTATTTTTCCTCGGCAAGAAATGTGCTCCGCGTTTTGAGAATATAGTTCCGTATGTTTTTGTAATTTGAAGTGGTTTCCGCGCCTAAAAAAAACTGCTTAAAAGGTATTTTCTTGTTTATTAAGATCGTAGGAAGGAAACGACATCTGTGACATCTGTGTCCTGTAACGATCTTGTAAGGATCGACAAGAATGATAACTCCATAAAACAAAATGTAATCTGAAAACAGTTTAAATACTAGTTTGTACACAAGAAGATCATTGCCCTAGACACTCTGGGAGTGGCACCGCTAGAGTAGGAGGGCAGGTGATAAGCGTGACGTGACCTTGACCTGTCTGATAAGGTTACGTCATGTCTCGGCCGACACATACCACATGCCACGGCAATGGTGCCGCTTGTGGGATTTATATCCCGACAATGGGATATTTTTGTGTTCGCAGGGAACGTTATTAATTACTAAACACACCCCGTCTAAACGATTTCCTAGCATAGATACCCAATTTCTTAGTTAGGACGGTGAAGAATGTGTGTATACTAAGCTGAACATGAGAGTGGCTACTGAGTGATGTGTATTTTGTAGCTTAGTTAGTGACTTAGAGCAGATGTTTCTTAGCCATAACAATTTATTGAAATTGGATACCCGATGATCAAGGATAGCTGAGTCAATCCTTTGTTCCTGTTCTCCCTAATGATCTTATTTCACCAAAGAAGCTACTAACTATGAGTTTTAATATAGGTATATTTAAACTAAAAACACTGCTGCTATCCACAACTGCAAACGTACCCGCATCATATTCTGTGTATAATTTTGAGAATATTAATCTTGTATTTGGTACTTGGTTCAATCCTAAAAAAAAATATTGCTGAAATGAAACATGTTCTTGAGCGTTTGGCTTTCAATAGTCATGGCAAAAAAACAGCTGGTCTGAAACAGAACTACACAAAGCACCTCACTCCATTCTGTACTCCCAGGTTCAAAACAAACCCTAATTTGTGATTACAAAAATACCCCCGCTGCAGCAAACCTGCAGACTAAGCGAATTTCAACTTGTCTGATTACATTTTAACCAAAATATTTCCATAAATAAAACATAAGTTATATATTTCCAATTAAAATAACATTAGATTTAACGAGTGCTTAGGTTTGCTGCTACGGGGAAGGTAAAAAGTGTTTTTTGACAATATGTTCAAAATCAATATGTTCAATTGATTGAAATAACAAAATTGGAATGTTTCAAAAATGGGAAAGTATATAGGATGAAATAAATAAATTTACCAAATTTTATCAACATTATATCCATAAACAAGTAAATTACAACTGTTTTCATTTTCTCCATAAGAATAACATGGGAATTTTAAATTACACTTTTTTTGAATTTTCTCCGTGACCGTTAGGCATACAACAGCGCTTCAATATACTGAATTATATCTTTTTTTAAGCTCTACAAAATGGTTGAGAAAGAAAATACAAAATATTTTGTTTTTAGGTTAAAAAATGGGAAAACCCCATTTTTACCCATAAAAACCCCCCATAAACCCCTGTTCTCATGGTCCGATTATGCTGGTTCGCGAACTCGTTCGAATAAATGTAGGTTTGTACCAAATTTCATCAAAATCGGATCATTTTTGCTCGAGTTATCGCGCTAACGGACACATATATAAATATATATTATATGAATTTGAACGGATGGTGTTTTTGGCCTCTGGGGACCTCAAAACGAAAAAGTAAATCGGTCCCGGGTCTAGGTCTTACCATGAGACCTACGGTAAAAGTGACATCAACAAAACTATACACAACTTTCATCTGAAAACGTTGTCTTACAAGTTTTTCCGTTATGTGCCAGATCGGCGCACGTCTCTCAACAGATGTTGCACGTATGTTGTGATTCAGACCCAGACTTACACTGGCTTCCAAAAATAAACTCTTCATAACAACGTTGTCACTATAGTCAGTTAATTGAAATACTGTTATCTAAAACACCACGTTTGTTTGTAACATTCGACTCATAACACTTATTTACAATGTTACAATGTTACGTGACGGGTTAAGGTTTTGGTTTGGAAACGCAAGTTTATTCCGCACCAACCCATCAACTGTATTGTGTTTGATCTATATAAGATCAGCATTTCAGCTGTTTGTCCGATTAGAAATACTTATTCCGTCTATAGAATCATCAATAGACCACGGTCAGAACTTATTATTTTTTTCGGATATTTTTTCGGAGATAAGCAATATTTTCGGACTAGTTCTGCATCGAATCACCACCTGTAGATTCATGAAGGAGTGGTGCTCTGTTACGACATCCAGGAACAATGTCGTCCCCAGACAATGAACACATTACACATAACACATCGTAGAAACTGGTGGGCGACGGCTAAGTTTAGGTCACACAGCACAGGCGAAACACAAACTTACAAGCACCAAACTGTTCTATACATTGTATTGTTCTGTTATTCAACCTTAATTTTCGAAAAACTTTTCATCGAGTATTTTTATAGTAAAAAATCTGGCACATACGCATCTCATGGTTTTATAGTCAATCACTACACGATATATGTAAATGAATTGAATAGTTAACGTCTCCATTAGTCAGCATAAAGTCAGAAAATACTAGAAATTTTAGAGGTAAAATAGATTTCCCTACAGATTCTCCCTAAAAATTGGAAATAAATCTGGCAACTTTAAGGGAATATTTTATTATAAATCTAATGGCTAATCCAGGCTAATGGATATTAGTTCAGTCTGCAGCTTTGCTGTGGCGGGCGTATATATTTTAATTCCCATGTTATTCTAACGATAAAAAGAAAACCGTTGTAGTTTGCTTTTTTATGAAGATATTTTGATTAAATTTTGCACATTTATTTACTTCATTCTTTACTATAATTTGGCCAAAAACACGTTTTACCTTCCCCATAGCAGCAAACCGAATTAATCATTAAATTTAATATTATTTTAATCGGAAATAAATATATCTCGTTAAGTAAAAATGCAATCAGACGAATTTAAATTTGCTTAGTCTGCAAGTTTGCTGCAATAGGGACATTTTCATAAATCGTGGACATTATTTTTTAAACATCAGCCTTTTAAATTTTAACCACTTAAAAGAGTGAATAAAACTCAAATAGTATACTTAATCTGTTATTTGATTCTGTACTAGGAGCTTAAAGTTGTGTGTACTTTAAATTATTAAATTATTGATTGTTTTTGGTAAATATTGTATAGCATAGACAACAATATTTATAAAAATATTTCGTAAAATTATTTACCATTTTACGCATTGAGCTATTCAATGAAAATCCATTGTTAAAATACTTTTGTCGAATCCATAGCAACGAGTTCACTTCAACTTTAATATTTTGAAGGAAACGTTTCAATTGTGTACGTTGAATTCATAATAATAATAATTTAACTGCACAAACAGATACAGCACATAAGGAATAATAAAAGAAGACAAAGAAGAAGACAAAGAACTCCCACAAAGAAGAAGAGTTTAAGAGGAAAGAAGAGGAAGTCCAGGAGACTAGACGCACCTCGAAGTTAGGCAAAATATGGAAAGGATCATTACATTTATTTTGTGAGTCAAACATTTTAACAGCAATTTAGTTATTGTAAGGTATAATTTATGTGGTAGTCCTAATATAATACATCAATGTTTGTTATTGAGATAAAAACAAACTAGGTTCACTTTACAAAGAAACTCTGATAGCTCGAATTACCTGATAGGCTATATGTTGAAATTATCTTCTCAAATGGTACAGGTAATATTAACAGTAAGCAAACATCAAACGCTGTTATTTCAATTCATGACTCAATCTAAAATAAAAATCGTTTCTATTAAGAATGATATCTCAGCTACATCAGCCATATTGATATCAACCATCCAAGACATTTACTGCTGCAAAAACTTTCTAAATGGACATCATAATGGGGGTTACTTTAAAAAAAAATTAATGCTTGTGACACTTTTTCCAGTTACAGTATTTTAACCCTTCGGCCAACTGCGAAATATGATTTTTTTTCAATAATAGGTCATATATAAAGCATGATTTTTGCAGCACACAGATGGCACATAAATAACACCAACTTTAACTATGGAATAGCTCGTTTAAGGGCCACTATTCATATGTAACTAAATGTATTAGGTATAATTTCTCATAAGCCTATATTTTCAACATTTCGGTTTTCAAGGAATAAAAATCACATATTTCGCACATATTTCGCGTGGTCTCAAGGGTACGAATGTTGTGATATACAAACGGCTTAAAGGAAACAGAGGCTTGCAACTGAGGGATTAAACTCTTCGGTGGAATCTTATTACCATTCCCATTGGTCAATATTAGCTGCTAATTCTAACCAACGTGTCAAAATCTTTATATTAGGTTCTTTATTAGGCGTGATATAACAACAATAATAATCTTTCCAGTGATCACCCCTTCATTGTCGCGGGGGCTGCCAGTGCTGTACTTGGCCTATTCTATTTCGTCTGGGGGAGACGCCCCCCTCCCCCACCAGTCCAGCCAACTGTTGAACCCCAAGAATCAAATGCGAGTGAACGTAAGTACTTTTTTTATGTAAAAAATGTTTTGTAAACCACCTTTGCTTATACTCTGAATATCCTTGAAAGATGAAAATGTACACAATGAAAGTTTGAAATATTGCTTACGCGTAGTCAAGGGTTGCTTAGTTACGTAGTTTATATGTCAATCTCAAGGATTTGAATTCATGAAAGTGAAAATAATTGAGCAATCCAACAAAGCTGATAGGGAAGTGTTTATTAGATGGTGGTCAACTAAACCTGCAAGCTTCCGCTAATTGATCATCCTAGAATAAAAGCAAGGGAGCGTATCTTGGTCAAAATATTTGACTTTACATACTTCACGCTTGTTACCTAATTATTCAGGTGTCTTTAAAACAGCTTTTAATAAGATTTTTTGGTAAAAATACTAGACGGAATTGTTGTTCAAAGAAAAAATTTACCTTTATATTTACGTTATATTTGTTTTTTTTTTCAGTGGACAACGTACCTCGACTCCAGCGTATTGGGGTTTTCTAGTGATTGGAATCTGGCCTACTACTGGACTACAAAATTTCATCGTATTTGTGTTTGTGTTATTTCTTATGATTGGGACCTGGCCTACTACTGGACTACAAAATTTCATCGTATTTGTGTTTGTGTTATTTCTTGTGATTGTGACCTAGTCTACTACTGGACTACAAAATTTCATCGTATTTGTGTTTGTGTTGTTATATTTGGATTTATGTTATACAAAAACTATTGTTCAATAAAGCTTTTTCATATAAGCCAGTTCTTCTTAATTATAAATGACAAATGTCAATGTGTGAGCTTCACAGTTAGTTGATAACCTTCTAGTCCATGCAATGTTTCTGGTATGAAAATAAATAAAAATTACCTCTGCCACAGCAAACCTGCAGACTAAGCGAATGTTCATTTGCTTGGTTTAATGTTCTCAAAAATGTTTTTCCCTTTTAATGTCCGATTCATTGTGTATTTAAATGACAGTTTATTTTTAGCCTACGCTTGTGACATTAAAAAAATGTATATAGAGATGGTTGATATTGAGAAAATTGATAAACAAACTAATCGGATTTTAGCACCTCGAAGAAACATTTTGTAGTTTTTACGTAAGCTAGGATATGAATTAAACGTTAAGCAAAACACATTTGAATTTGGTCTTATTTCGAATCGTAGTTTCGCACTAGATGCCCGTGTCGGCGTTGCGTCGTGTTCAATGTAGGTATCGAATGTTGTATCTGTAGACGCTGAGCGAGCGTTATCGGACACCACCTTACTGACCACTTCCTGTGTCACCGATCAGGGAATATTCCGCTCAATGAATGACCATTCACAAATATTCAACTTCATTCAACTGGCTAGGTAGCTGAATGGTTAATGCTAGCCTAGCTATCAAAAGGTTACCGAATCGATTTCTGAGAAAAGTCAGTTGCTTTTTGATGGTTCGAAACTGGACCCAGCTGTTCATGATCATTGGGCTTTAAACTGATCTTAATCAGAAACAAAGCTACAAAGATCACCTCACTCCATTCTCCACTCACTCCTCACTCATAATACACTTCTAGGTGGCGTCTCCATCCCAATTTATTTTTATAATAATAATAATAACTCATTTCCCCAACCTACTCCAATCAGGGAATATTCCACTCAATGTAAGACCATTCACAAATCTTCACCATCAGGTAACTCATTCATAACTCCATGTCTCGCTTACGATTTAGGGAATCATCTACTCGATGAATGAACATTCACTTACGAATTTTAAGCTTCATTCTAATCATACACTATTCTCATTTTTTCCTATCCTCTCTGATGCTTCATTCAACAAAATCGTATGGTTGCCAAGCTGACTTCATAATGTCCTCTCTGATCAAAGCTTATATCTCGCAATTCATTACCATTTACGAATGTTCAACTTGGTTTTTGCAAAAGCGTTCTAATGACCACAGCACGTTTCCACAATAAATCACGATTAAATAAATAGCTCTCTAAAGTGTATGCTCTAAACCAATGTTGTAACAAACCTGTTTGCTGGTTTTGATTTATTACCTTATGAAACAATTTTAGAGTTTAGTTAATTGACTTTTACAATCAATCGCTCAACTCATCGGGTAAAACCTGACTAGTCCGGTTAATGCTAAGATCGTCAAACATATATTCATCTGTAAAACAATATAGAATACGTTTGAAATACGTGAGCATCAATGTGATATGTTAACAGAACCCCCCTCTCTCCTGATTACAGAAATTAAACCCCTAAAACCTTCACCAATATTTTAAGTGTACAAATATGTAAGATGAATTTTATACTATGATTTTTGATTCGTTACTAATAAATTCGAAGAACCTTCAGACACCGGAAAACACAATAAGATATACTCCGGTTTCCACAGAATATGAGAAACCTATGTGCGACGCCATGTTAAAAGTTTGAAGGCGAACGTCGTCCCTGCTTAGCGTCTTTCCCAATAACTCGAAGATTGGGTTGCAGTCAACTCATATCTCCGTCACTTCACTACTTCATTTACTTTGTTAACATGCCCGTATCTGTGCAGACATGTTTGGAACATGTTTTGTATACATTTTACTCAATGGTTGCATACGCGAGTCGTATAACAATTATGTATCATTATTCTTTTGTGATTTTTCATGGGGTTTCCGTTTATGGATATGTCTTTTCCTAAGGAAATATCTTTTATACTTTATAAGCGAATTTACAACTTAATGGTGGGTTCCGAACCACTAGTAGTTAAACACATTCGTTTTATAAACGGATTAGAACTCAAGTCACTTTGAAAGGGAGGTCCATCTAGACGTGTTCTATAATGACTACATTATACAATATCAACTGATATTGTGCACACTTAACAATATGAACGCGATATCACTATGATATCACCATTGCTGACGCTGCCTTATCACAATCAAACATGACGTGTTATTCATTCATATCACTTTGTACTTGCTTTCCGATCCTTATATGGGAATGAAATAGCGACGGGGAACAATTATTTTGAATTAAGATGTATTTATACGGCTCCTATAGTAACTCTCTTGGAAACTGTTCAACGAGTAGTTATGTAGGCTACTTATATGGTTGTTGTATAGTTTTGCTTGATTAGTTAATTTATTATAATCTTTAACGTGTTTTATTGCAAGTATTCGTATAGCATGGTTTTTCCTTTGATAATGAAAAACACATTTTCCCATCAAAAATGATTTGAAAACTGATTGAAAGCAGCACACTTTGTTCAGAGCTCAATTAAAAAGTTTTTTTATTCTAAAACTAGTGAAAATTTTAAACTAGAAATCATTCTATAGTCAAAGATGACACGGTGAAATATCCACCATTCCCAAAACCCAGTTCAATTCTAAACACACTATAGAAACCATAATCTTCTACAAAACGCCTCTAATCTCTCTCCAATTCCAACCCACACAGCAAGCGATGCTCCATAAGTAGCATCGGTGACTTATCGACGGCCGATCAAAGGGACTACCAGCTGATGAATATTAAACCGAGCTGCGTGTACCGTACAGCTGATTTATGTAAATACAACTATCGGCGTAAACAAATCAGCTGACGAAACGTGAGAAACCGGTCCACACCGGTGAGTCAGTGCCCGTATATGGCCGAGAAAGTGCGGTTACATGGTTATGTCTCGCCTGCCGCAGCAGCACAGCTGTATGCAGATCTGCTAGCCCAGCTGATTATAAGTTGCACGCTCAATCGCTAAATGATCATTGGCCAACTGGGGCGAAGCGAATGGTGCGTCTGATGATGGTCGTGAGCGGTTTTCAAGTTAGAGTGGGAGATAATGTGGACGTTTGCTACCCACATTACCTAATCTCGGTGTAGTGACTCAAATTGACTCTCAAACGTTTAGGAACATTTTGGTTAACCTAGAGTTATAAACTTGTTACTATCTAATGTCGACCAAGCTTGGGATCAAACCAATAATCTCCAGATTTTACAGTTAACACTACAAACACCCGGCCACTCCCAAAGAAATATGTTAAACATTAAATACATGTGATCTTTAGCAACTATGCAATAAATTAAATGAAAAACTGACTCTGCTGATTTTTCTAACAGCATAAGACATGGCTAGCCTTCATTCTGTGCTTTTATTTAGCTAAGTCTAGAAACCAAAACACAACCCCAGCCCTGTGACGAGTAACGCGACCAAACGGTATCTGACTGATGTTATCAGAGCTTAACAATGTTGCAACCTCTACAGTAAATACCATTATCTTATCAGTCAGGGTGAACGGCACCGTGTGTGGAACTGTGACTTCCAACCGCGACCTCCAGGTGAAACATGTTACCGGTTACCGTTACAACAAGAGCAACTTAAAGTTGATTTCATCGTCGACGTGTTTTACGATCTGTAAACTCCCTTGGTTCTACTTCTAAGTTCACCTTGAAGGACAAGTGATTAGCTTAATTACTAATTAACCTTAGCTTAATTACTCCAATATCTATAGAAGCTTCTTTTAGGATACGGACGTTTTCCCTCAATAATTACCCAACCACGATTTTAAAGATGTCTTAGGATAGAGAATCTGACCCCAGAGACTCGTCTTCGGGTGAGAGGGAACCCAGAGGGAAAGAAGATTGGTACACGAATCTAGAAACACCTAGGAACGCAAAACCTGAAAACAGCATTGTTCGAGACAGTAATTGATGTAAAAACAAATCGTGAATATTTTACTTAAATTGTTATTATTGAAAACGCCTCATTTAACATTTGACATTAATTGATCTAGTGTTGATAGATACTGTAAACCCCAAAGCACACAATAATATATTTTTACGTCAATGTAACTTAAATTATGCATTTTTGATTAAATATTTGACCAAACTTAACAGAATAGTGCACAAAACTTTGTTAAAACCCCAACCGATTTCCCCTTCAATCTTAAATCGAAAACAAATCTCACAACAAAGGGTTAACTGACACACTTGTGTTCTATTCTCGGGTTTTAACGCGTTTCCTGAGCAGTTCTATTGTTAAGTTTAGTAGTCTATCTTACAGCAGTTCAATGGCCTAACCCACAACACTATCAACAGAAACAAAAGGAAGGTTCATTTTATGGTTATTCAAAGCGTGCGTCTTTGAACAACCGATTCATGACTTATCGCCAGAGTTTATGCTTTGTCGGTTGTAGATTCTTACTTTTACAACCACTGCTATTTACGTCTTGAATTACCGTGATATGTCACATACACCATGAAGATATGGGAAAAGCGAATCCTAGGAGAGTTGTAAAAATGTTGATTTTTGCAGGACACGTCCTCAAAAAAGGAAGATTATTTGCCAAAGATAATTCCTACGCAGGCCAGAAGACTTATTCAACTCCTGGGCTCTTGTACATTGGGTAGATTTTGGGGTAGGATGGTGGGACTCGTTGTTAAAATACATAAGACAACCGAGAAGAAGAGCTGAAGACGTCCGGTGGCAAAGTTTTGGAAAGGAAAATACCTTTTTAACATCTGGCGTACCACGGACTCTGTCAGTAAACAAAATACTTAATTTAACAACGTTAAGGTTTGGACTTTAATTTAAAGGACTTTTATTCAATTAATAATTATAAAAGCCAGAGTTTTCTATCTTAAATTTTTACCTTTGCACGATCACTGTGTCTCAAATAGTTTGTGTTACCAACCTGCAAAAAAGAAAAGAATAACAAAACGTGTTTGAGAAAATTATGAAAAATATGTATAACATGTTTTATGAAAATCGTAAAAACTCCTAGTTCTTATTCAGCATTTTTCTACTTAAAAACATGGTGTTATGGAGTCTCGATTTGGAGTCAACACTGATTTAACTGTCAATTAAAACACCAATGTATACCCCATGCAGTGGTGGAGTTTCCACTCAAAGCCTCCACTACTTAATCAGTGTTAATTCAAATCCAATAATTTGGGACTCCAGAGTTAAAAACTGGCAATAACTGTAGATTTGGGGATTCTACACTAGAAGTATTTACTGAAATACATTCAACTTCAAAATATTCACACTGTGGAATCATCACTACCAGATAAACATACAGATTTTAACTCAATTACTTCCACAGTACCTGAAACTCCGCATTCAAATCAAAAGGATTACTAGTAAGTTGTCCAATTAAAATTGAAAGTCTACAAGGATTCACTTGTGCGTCTTATATCCTTCATAAGTTTTTTGGTTTCTACACCACAGAGTGTAGGCCTACAACTCAACTACCGGTTGTATTTCGGGACCTGTTGCTCTGGCCCATCTCCAAACTTCAACTCCATAACTCCTGGAGCCCTGAGCTACGATACATTGATTGCGGCTTGTGTTTGCTTGTAGATACAACTCCAACAGAACGTTGGGCTTGTAACTATAATAGAGGCTAGATGTGACAATAGCCGATTTTTCACTAGTCCAGAAACAGCTGACAAAACGTCCCACACGATCCAAACAAAGCTATCATTCGTCTAAAATCACGGTGGCATAGATTTGGTTTTGGCAGGACCACGCAATATCCATTTTGCTGGCTTTGTTATGGATTTTTAAGAATCAGCTTAATTCAGTCCTAGGCAGCAATGTAGCTGAAATCGCCCAAATACATTTCTAAAGCGTATACCTACATAAAAAATGTAACTGTATTAAAATAGAAGACTGTTTTAAAATATCGTGTTGAGTGGTGTGAATTCCTTAAATCCTCCTGAATCTCCTTGAAGTTAGTTTCAAAGGTAATTGTATAGTTTGTAGTAGAAGACGTTGGCTAATAAAGAGAAAGTAAGCCCCTAAGTGAGTATCTTTTTACTAGAAAAATGGACGAATCAACTGCCAATGTATCATGAAGTTAAATAATTTTAAAACTTTTCGACGTGCGATGGATAGCATAATAATGCGATTGTATCGTGTGTTTCGAATTCATAAATTTAAAAATTCGAGATTATAATACTCTCAACGATGAATCCAAACTATCAAAAGTAACTAAATTGAGGATAACAAAAATGTAAGCGAAAATTGTTTAAAATCAATTCATTATATACATGATGAGGGAATAATTTCCTCCAAGGTTCTCATGATAGATATTACAAAACATATAAAATACTTAAACGTAAATACAAAAAATAAATCAAAATTATCCTTCAGAGAATTTTGTTACTTAATATTGTGCACGTTGAAAATATTACATTAAAATGAGGACTCGAACCGATAGAAGAGCAATGTTCTCCAAACAATTTAACAATATACAAAATAAATACGTCCTACAAAATATATTGAAAATTCAGCAATATATTCTTAAATTCAAAGAAAACAATCTCGCGAGGCAGAACCTGATGGGAACCAACACGTTGTCGGCGCCGCGGGCGTTAACAGCTGATTGTTAATATCAGTCCAATACGGGCTAAACTGTTCTAATGTGGTATGTAACAATTTGGGCTCGTGTGAAATTACCCTCATTGAGGCACATTAGCAGAGGGGGGTGCCCACTGGTCCGAAATTGGAAATTAAATGAAGCGTCTTCGAGGTTGTAGCTGATTAGTAAGTCATCTTGGAAGAAGACGATTACAATGAGTGGAGTAGGTAAGATTTTAAAACTTAAGATGGTGAATCCGTAGTTAAATGTTCCATTAAAATTTTAGAAATCAATTTTAATGTAGCAACTTTGTGCAAGCTAATTTTTGCAACCCCGTTTATCAAGCTCAACCATTAAGGTGTCAACGTTTCAATGTCCGGTTTATGACAAGAATATACATAAATATGGACGGCACTAAAACAGAGTATATAACAACTCGTACTGAATTCGTAGATTAAATACAGCATTGCCTTACAGATTTTCATTTTATGGATCAGCTGAACACGACGTTTAGGAATGCTTCTTTACACGATTACTAGAAAAAAGTCGACTAAAGACAGGACCAGGATTCGGACCGATCCGATTAACGTAAATGCCAAGGATATAAAAAGAAAAAAAACAAAAAAAGATATTTGGCTTCGAACCTATAAACTTCCTGAACAACAACTTCAAGTCCTGCACCCATCTAAACCTCTTACACATCAATATTACAACAGTTAACCACAAATAAAAAAGCTGTGTTTTTACTTCCTGGCAGATCGAAAATTGCACTGCATCTCGTAGTCTTTGAAGGGCCACACAGGGCTTTTATCTCGCATTGAAAAGAAGATTAAAACAGTTTAGTGAATGGCACGCCCTTGCGGTATCTCGTACCCCCTTCAGCCCCCCTTCACCCCCCATTTTACAAAGACACCTTTGAATCGATCACCTTAATTAGCCGCGTCTTCACACAGGCGGATTTTACTTTGTAATGCGCTCGCAACCTCTGTGCCAAACTTCTTTCAATCTCTTTGTTCAGGTCGAGTACGTCAGGTTGTGTGAACCCTTGGTGATTGTTGTCTTGTTTGTTGTCTGTTGTTTGCCAATAGCGCGTTGCCTTCACTAGCTTTTGACGTTTCACACACGTCAGGTTTCCCAAAGTCGAGTTTGATAATTTTGGATTTTTAAAGGTGTGGTGAGTTCATTTTTGCAGGTTGAACAATATTCTGATCAGTTTCGTGAAAGGGAAATTTAAAGCGTGTGCGTTGTGTGATCCAGTTAGTTCAGTTACTATAATAATCAATTATGTAAAATGTCTGCAATTTTTTTTTAATAACATAAACTGACCACAATCAATGAAGTTCAAACAAATGTGTAATTTAGCACAGTATTAAGTTATGTAAATCAAGTAAAATCTAAAATACTCAGAGGATCATTTTTAGGTGTGTTACATTAGTTGTCTACCTCGTTGCGAGATTGACAGGTTCAATCCCTGTCATACTTAAAAATACTGAATTTGATCAGTTTAAACCAATTTTCCCGCCTGATTGATTAGACATAAGTACAGGGTGTCCCGGAACTCTCTACCAATATTTTAGGGCATTGATCCTGGGTAAGAAACGTACCTAAATATCATATTTAAATTGTCCGGAAGTCCTTAGTTACTTACACAGCCGCCATTTTGTTTTTTCAGTTATTATTTTTTTTCTAAAGAATGGTTAAACATACGAAATGGAAACTTCGCACAAACATTTATGACAACTAGACAAAGCTGCAAAAAAATTATGAAGATTTTTCAAATTCATAAAACAAAATGGCGGCCATTTAAAACTTACTTTCTCAAATAACTCAAAAACCATTGATTTTACAAAAATTTTAAATGACCGCCATTTTGTTTTATGAATTTGAAAAATCTTCATAATTTTTTCGCAGCTTTGTCTAGTTGTCTTAAATGTTTGTGCAAAGTTTCCATTTCGTATGTTTAACCATTCTTTAGAAAAAAAATAATAACTGAAAAAACAAAATGGCGGCTGTGTGAGTAACTAAGGACTTCCGGACAGTTTAAATATGATATTTAGTTATGTTTCTTACCCAGGAGCAATGCCCTAAAATATTGGTAGAGAGTTCCGGGACACCCTGTATATGTTGTATTATGGCACTTCGTAATTTAAAGTGCTAACCGTAAATCAGAAACAACTTCCATTAATCATCTTGTCTAAATTAAAATTTCTATATATATAGGCTAATTAATATTTGATATATTTAAGTAGTGTAGACCTATTACAGTCTACAAAATAACATAAAAATCACAAAAAACCCTATTTATTTATTTATTTATTTAAAACCACAGATATTGAAGAATTGATAGATCACTTTTTCGCTTAGAGAACTTAAACATGCATCAGTGCTTCCAAAACTTAACGTACTCATCACAACCCCCTTTTACGCTTCAACATGATATTACTTTCGGTTTTTATTCGGAGGTAAACAAAACATCCATAACACGCATCTTAATGGTTTGTCGGTGTTTTGGATACGTTTGTTTACGGTGTAAACATCATAGAGGCGATAGGAAGGATTCCCACGCAGTGGAGTGAAAGGGAACAAGTCCCGGTCGCTAGGTGTATTGATGGCAGTCATCAAGTGGCATTTAACATGTGTGTAGGCCGTAATTTAAATGATATTGGATGATGACTTTGGATTGATGTAAAAGCAATTAAGAGATATGTATTCACATTAGTGAGACACACTTTCATACCGTAGTGTTTATAAACAAAAATTATAATATAAGTTTCAGTAACAAGTGCAATTTTACTCTTTTGATTTTTAAATATGATGGTTGGCTATAATTTAAAGTCTGAAAATTGGTTTGAAATTTGCACGTTCAATAATCGTAACAAGCTAGTCAATTAATCGTTTGTAATAAAGGTTAAAGCTAATTTAAATTAATGTGTATACTACAGGTATAACAGGAGGTGGACTTCCAGTTAATTATCTGTTCAAGTTCCTTGTAGAAGCTAATGACTGTTTTAAACAAGGGAAGAAGATACCATGTGGATCTTAGGGTCTGTTTAACAATCGATATTTAAACCTTAAATGGCTGTATTCACTGGACAAATTAACATAAATTCGATCAAATACGAGTTAAGCCAAATTAACAGAACAATTCAAATTCAACAGAAAATGCCCAGGTGGACTTCCAATTAAATATCTGTTCAAGTCTCTTATGGAAGCTAATGGATTTTTTAAACAAGGGAAGAAGAGACCTTGTGGTTCTATCTTAGGAACTGTTCAAAAATCCCAATTTAAACCTCAAATGAGTGTTTAAAATTGATATAAACTCCAAAAATTAATATTAAAGTCAAATGAGCAGAACAATTCAAATTCAACAGAAAACGCCCTCGTATTCTTCTGGCCCTTAAAGAAATCTCCTTTCGGTAAAATCTGTTTGGTGTTCGGCTTAACTTCTCCAGACTTTTCCCTTTCCATAAAACTACCAGTGGTAGATGTAGCTTCTAACGTTGCATTCATAAAAGAACTGTTAACGTCCCCTATTTACATCATTTCACCTTTTAAGATGCAAATCATCTTCAGTATACAACTTAAAATCATCGGATGTCTATTTGAGGAGGGTGGTTTCTAAAACTCACCTATGAGGCATAATTTTTGAACTTCATGGGAAGACGCACAAATTGAAACAAACTTCAAGAGACTGGGTAAATACAATCATAATCACGTAGCTAAAATAAATTGTCGATTGGTGGGATTTGAATCCATATCTCAGAGGCAAAAACCCATGATCCAAACACTAGACTATCCGAGAATTTCTATCTCTATAAATCTATTTTATAACTGTACGTTTATGCGAAGTATGTGTGTTTTTTTAACGGTTCGTGGGATATTTTATTGTGAGGTTATTGTAAAATTAAGATAATTAATTTGGGAAGTTATGTACACTAAAATTGGTCCATGGATATTCTTCTCCCTGTAATCTCGATGAAAAAAAAATGTTCTCTTCCACGACGAAAGTTACATGGCGCCTAACTTATCAACACTAGTTTCAGTTTCAAGCTGTGTTTCTTTATTTCTCAAGTCTCGACCTCTTATCGGAGAGGTCGCTGGTTCGCTCCCCGCCACCGAACAAATTTATGACTGATAAATTATGTTATCAGCCAATTCACACTAATGAATGGAGCAATTACTGAGTCACCGTGGCTGAAATGTCGTCACCGAGCTTTTTATGTGCTTCTCAGCAAAATATAAATAAACAACACACATGACTTGTACTTCTGTAGCTCTTTATTATCTCTCCATTCCCAGGTTCAAGTTAAACATGGACCAAGTTTGTTACAATTTATTTAAGTACCTAAACCCTTTATTTTGACAAAACAGTTCGAGTATAGGCAATTAAAGGAAATTTTAAAGCAAACTACTTTTTGCCTGAAGGTACAGAATAATGACGAAATGAACCCAATATATTAGGATGATGTTATTCCAGTGGTAAAGAGTATAAGTTAAAGGTGGCTGGGCCACATTCTACGCAGATGTGAGAGAGATGGTAAACAAGTAATAAGAGGTACTCCGGAGGCAGGAGACCATTGGGAAGACCATGGATTCGATGGATTGATGAAGTTACAAATGACCCAAGGAGTATGGAAGCAGACCTGGAGCTGACAGAGGACATAGGATCCTGCAGGCAAATAGTTGGCGAGGCCAAAGACCGCCTTGGTTTTCAATGGCCAAAGGAGTAAGAGTATGTTATTCCAAGCAATTTCAGAAAGGTTAGTACAATAAATTAAAAAAATATCCAAATTTAAGGAGGAAGAAGAGTATCTGGTATATTCAAGTTTTTATGACATTGAAAGCTCCCTGATAGCTCAATTAGAGCCAAGTACATAGCACCTAGGGTATTATACCTGACCTGTACAATTCCTTCTCTCAAAGGCCCACGGATGGAAGAATCATGTAGTGTGTTACTATCCTTGGCTACTCGATTGGTTACTTATTTTCAAATATCTATTCCTTGGCATTTCAACTGTTGGTTATTATTTCAGTAGCTAATTTATGAATGTCGTATCTCCATTACTTCTATAAAAAGATGTTTCCGTCAATAAATAAACAAATGCACGCAGTTACTGATTACTTTGAATTGATTGCAGGTTCAAGAAAGGAGTCAATGACAGTAAAACAGCGGCGTGACGACATGCTGCTGAGGGCAACGCCTACATAGCTAAGAAACGGTGGGCGCCAGACGGGACAACACATGGCTCATGGCTCGTGGCAGGGCTCATGATATGGCTGGTCAACAACAAGATTGTTCTAAAGATGATGAATGACAACATCACGTTTTCGCCAAAACCGTATGTTGAATTTGAGAGTATGGATCAAAATGGGATAGCAATGGCAACAAATATTTAGTATATTGGATAGTAATGTGCTAAAACACATTAAACAACTACAGTAATCTTGATGTGTTTTAACCACTTGCGTAATGGTTTGACTAAGTTATTGGTTTTTTTATGGAGTGATGTCTATAATACAGTGAAATTTCTTCTTGTCCAAAAGACCTCCTATGTTTTCTACGTCGATCCAGAGCAAAAGAGGTATTTGAAATACCATCTCACGATATTGATATATAGGTAAACCAATCCAATGACCTTTCAGGATTTGAACCTCAGTCTCTATGACAAAAGGTCTACATATCGTATTGGGAAGTTTCGTCGGTCGGAGAACACATTGAAAGACCTCAACAACCTGCGCAATTGATTTCGCGAATTGTGTCGGAATTCCATCGCTTCCGATAGTTAGAAATTGTGATCATGGATTACGGATGAGACTAAATTAGTCAACTGAAAACTGTGTTCGCATAAAACTAAAACAGATTCTTGCCTAGAAAATTATTCATACACGCAAGTTTCAAACTGGTAACCTTAGTTGAAGGAGTCAGCCCATACATTGTCAGCGACAATGAATAGATTTACTAGGCGTCTGTGAGTCATACAGCCGACACGATTGGCATATTTATGAAGATTTAACAGACACAGACGGCGGCGACACTCAGACGTATCAACTATAGCAACTCATTCAGCTGATTAACTAAAGACGCACAACCATAGACACTAAAAATAGCAAGAGGCTTCAATTAGCTGTTACATCATAGTGAAGCGTAGTCAATGTTGTATTTTGAAGTGTACAAGTTTTCCAAAGTCTTTCGGCCATGGCATTACAAGAATAGTAAAAAAAATTGTAAAACATTCTTTTAAGGCCATTATTAAATTAGTTTAGATGTTTTTATTGAGCCTCCGAGTTTTACCCAATAGTTTTGAGTGTACACCCTGTTTTGTTTTTGTTTTATTGATTTGTACTTGTTTAGCTTTAGTGTTTTTCTGTAAACCAGTTTTCAACTGAGAAGCGCGTTGACAGATTTATGTCAAAAAGGCGAACAAACACTACAAATAAATACAATTTAAAATCAATGCACGAATGTCTAAACTTTTATTTAGGCTAATAGAATTCCAGCAACTGTCCTAATGAAATTAAACCGAGATGATATTGTAAAAAAATTACTAAAAAGAATACAAAACCTCCAGATTGGTATGTAAAATGTAAACTTAAACTATAATTGTATTAATTAATTGTCTTTTTAATTTAAAATAGTGAGTGATTTTCAGCAACAGCCTCTGAGATTCTTCGATTTATATTAACAAAAAACTTTTAAATACACCCCAGTTTCAGTAACAAAATCCAAGGGACCAAATATAAATTTGACAATAGCGCACTCCTGAGAGGCTCTTTCTCGAACGACTAGCTTACCCGTCGTGGCTTTGCTCACAAAAATCTAAGTTAAACATATGTGAATACTTCTGTTACTAATGCAATAATATAATACAAAATATCTGGATAGCTGAATGGATATAGTGCTTGCCTTACAATCTCAAGGTTGCCCATTCGATCCTGAGAAAGTTCAGTAGTCAGTACGTTTTTTAAGGTTCGAAACTAGGCCCAGCTATCCCTGATTCTCGCGAACAAATTCTCGCGGCCAAGGAAACAGCTGATTTTAGTCAGTAACAAAGCTTCACAGATCTTCTCACTTCATTTTACACTCACCTTTAATCTATTTCCATCTCAAAATACGCACCTACTTGTGCGTCGCAGTATTAATGATTATAATGTTAATGTGAAATGGGCCACAGGTGGGTTACGTCATAGACAAAAAGAAATATAGACTGTCAGCCGTGCTGCGGTTGCCATGGTTACCATAGGTTCTGGTACACACCGTTGGGATCTCCGTGTAGTTACGTAGCACGTACGCCATAACTTCATGGCGCTCCCAGTGGTGTGCGCCAGAACCTATGGTAACCGCAGCACAGCTGACGGTCTATATTTAATTCTTTCTAATTCTTTTTAATTCTTTTTGTCTATGGTTACGTAGATTGGTTGTCTACTTGAGTAGGCCTATACCTTCAAAGTCATTGCCGAAAGTTAGCTCTCAATGATGCATTTCTCAGAAAAACAATCCACAGTTATAAAAACAACTAGGTAATCGTGCGAATAAGCAGAAGTTCGGAAGTGATTGTGAAGCCGCATTTAGCGATGACGTTCAGCATCCGGCGCCATTGATAACCTTTGTCGTTGAACCGTGCTGGGAATCAGCTGTTGTGGCGACAGCTTCACTGGGTGTCGGCAATTGAATATCGGCACAACACACAAACATCACTTCTCAGAAGGTAAAGCGAGTGGTTTGGACCCAGACGTAAAGAAAGTCATTCAACGTCATTCAAATGTGCTTGACGGGTTGTATATAGTATAGCAATAGCCTTCCGTATTAGTGTAAAACATTATAGGTGCGAAAAGGTTCTCTAGAGCTAGATCCAAGACTTGAATTCCTATAAACAGACCAAATCTACGGATAAGGTACTGAATGGCGGCCTCTTTTTTAACTGCCCCTGTGTGGATCGTCGATGTACTTTGTGATGTAGTATAATAAGAGCAAGATAAAGGCAGCGCTCTTTGATGGTGTTTAGTGTGTTCCATAGTATAGTATAGAACAGTGTGCGACCCATATATCCCATATATATAAGTATTCTAATCTTAACTTCAATAAAACTGATATTGTAATTTAAAAAATATAACTACAAACATTGTGTTTATTACTTAATAAAACAAAAATACTGCTAGATAGGTATTGAGTGGTTATGTACGGATTTCTTTTTATTGTTTACTAGCTGTACCTGTGATTTGCAACGGAAAGAGGACTTAAAAGAGAAGCATTTTTACATTTGTTCAACTTAAACTATTTGATGCAAAACTATAATATTACAATTTGTTGTAAATATCATCAAGAACCAACATCTTGTCACAAAATTCATTGATCGATAATGGTAAAACCAAATCAATCCAGCTCTAAGTGAAGTCCAAGACGCATGTTTCGTTGTGATCGCATTACAATGTTTATAGACGTAACAACAACAGTACACTAGGGGGGGTAGTGGGGGGGGAGGTAACGTCTGAAGGCATCGGTCAAGACGACGAAGCCCTTCAGGTCAACTTGTAATCGAATGTTTCACAGGTGAGATCCTACCTTCCCTCCAATATTGCAAACATTCCCGCCATACAGGGCAGAGAAATACTAGCACAGACACCAGTAGATTACTCTATTCCTGTCCCGGGCTGTTTCCTCCCCTACCCCTGAATGTCTTCCTATAAACGTTGCTATTTATATTCCCTATTTATAGTGTTAAACGTGTATGTTTCTTACTTTAATATGTTATCTGTATTCCAAAGCCAAAGGTTCCATATTTGAAATTTATACAGTTATTTTAAACCCTACTACTTTTCTTTTTATACAAGTATCCAAATTTTAAAATCTTACATATTTTGCCTTGCAGTTATACTATTATTTCACAACACAAATTTTATCCCCAATGTTATCCAATTATTCCTCCCTTTTGCTATTAACATCCTACAACCTACAACGTTTGATGCAAAAATATCCTTTATATTGTATTCTTGCCCCTGACTAGGCAGACAATTAAAATTGAACCCTTAATAAAGACGTACGGTAAATAAATCATAATTTTCAAACCAGATTAACCAATAAATGCGAAATGTGATCGTTTAAATTAAATCACACTAATCCAAGAGTTGATTTGCATTAAAAGCAAAACGAAATAAACATATACTTTCGAATTTCGGATACTAAGGTAGACCTCCCATCTACATCAGTTAACCTCGCAATCAAACTTATCAATTAATCACTCAACAGTATTTTACAATGAGACTCTTGCAGTAGTACGTAGTACTAGCTCAAAGTTACAAATTTAAATTGTATACTTCAACTGTAACATGGAGATGGAATTATTGGAACGTCTAAGTGTATCCACGGCCAAAGACCAACGTTACAAAACCTATCAAAAAGGCTGGCCCACTAAAGTGGTCCTAGCCCATTAATCTAGGTATAAATACCCCAGAACATATGGTCCGAGTGACGCTAGCTGAGTAACGATCAAGTGTTGAAATGTTTGACAGCCTCCATCATAGCTGGAGTAAACAGCAAAAACACTGTTTATAACAGCTGTTAACGCCCATCGAGGGCAAATATGCTCCAACTCCAACTTTTAATCGTTCCCATAAAAAGAACCGTTAAAACTTGGCAGAGAAACACAAGACCTCTTGTTCTTTCGTTTTGCTTAAACAAAAGTACCCCCATGAAAATGGTTCTGTAATAAATAAATGATGCAATGATGTAGAATTGTTTAAATGGTTTTAAAAATATCTGTTATAATATTAATCCTACCATTTTATTCTCCATAAATTTCAGCGAATTTCTCTAAATCGATAGACTATAATATCGTGGCTATTTGGCTATTACAGAAGGTGGCACGGTGAGACCTACACAAGCAACCAATTTTTTAAATGGGGAATAGATATGTCTTGTTAATGGAAATGTTTTTGTAATACAATCACACAACTTGAAATTCGTTTTTTTCACGTCCTGTTTAAATGTCCATTCTGCAGACGTATTGCCAAATACTATTCCTATTCACAAATACTATAGTTGACATAAGTGTCTTTGAAATGTATAGTAATGTAATGATAACTTATTTGATCCTGCTGTCAAGATTATTAGACTAAGAACATTTACTAAAACTCAGCTTGTTGAAGCTAACCTGCAGTCTAACCCAGTACTTTATTACACAATTTAAACAACATAATGAACCAAAATTCAAGGAAATGTTTCAAAATTAATCCATCTCAATACACCCAATTCAAAACCACCGAATCTAAAACCCATTACATTTACATCCTCCCACTTCGAATTCAATTGACCTCTCACCTCGGAATCGTAAGTCAAGACCGTTTAACGCATTACAAACGATCGAGAAGATCAAATTCAGGTCAAACCCGTCGTAATTTGTCGTGAGCAATCGAAACTGACGATAAGAGGCGTCGGAGATATAACACACGACAATACAGACTTCAGACAACACTGACTTGCTTCATTGCCAAAATTGTACAGATTAGTATGAAGTGTTGAGATAAGGATGTGATATTGTAGACATTGAGTGAAGTGAAGATAGAATATACATTCAACAGAATTAAAGAGTGTATTGCAAAAAATATAACACTTAGCTATTTCTTCTATCTTGGGTACAATTTCATTTCGGTCAGGTTAGGTGTGGAAAATAGTACAATATATACTCATATAAAAAGAAGGTGATGTATGCTATGTGTATTTGTTTTGTTCCGAATGGACGCAAAAACAATTTTACACAAAGGTAAATCAACTATAAGGCAAACAAATAGGATTATTTATATCCTTAAAAACAAAAGATGGATTATATGTATAATGATCCTTTATATGCATCAAAATAAGGTAAATCGTCAACACATTGCAAAAAAATATCATTAAACTTTATAAATAATCCTGTAAATACTTTAAATGCACGAATAGAACCTGTGATATGAGATAGGGAAAGTATCATAATATTCATCTTTGCTGCGTTGAAACTGTAATTCAACAAGGGCCAGTATCTTATTCATCTTTGCTGCGTTGAAACTGTAATTCAACAGACTTTATGATAAATAAGAACAAGTATTGTTTAAATCTCACGTCTTATTTAATTTTTACCCCTATGGTTGTATGATAAAATAATATGATATTTCATAACAATCAAATATCCATGAAAAATATCTCATAAAAAATAAAAATTGTATATAATTATTAACATACATTTATGTGACTTCTAATTAATTATACCTTTGCTAACCTCGTATACAACACACTTATCACATACAACCCCAATGTTTCGTATAAACGTGTATGACTTATAAATGAATTATAAAATTAAATAACACAGACAGCTGGAGCGTATGCAGCCCTTGCAGTTGAGATATTTATAGCACCACGCCATCCCTAGGGTCGTCCCTAAGGGAGGTTCTAATCGTGTAAAGTATCGAACTTTACTTGTGTTTTTTTTTTTTCAAATACACAACCTTTAAGCAACCCTTTATACGCGTTTCCGAATAAAATTCAACAACCTAACTTTTATGTCTAATATAATTAATTATTCCTAGTAAGAAATTAGGGAATATCTTACTGCAGTAAATTTGTAATTTACTTTTTTGAGGCTAGGTAAAATTATTAAATTAAATGTAAACTAAAATCACGAATTTCTTGAGTTCTACAGAATCTTTAACTGAATGTGAAAATAATTTGCATTAATGCAATCTAGGGGTTTTTTCCAAAATACAAGGTTATAGAAAATCATAGTAAGTATGCAAATAAAAGGCTATATTTTTTCTCACTAACCGCTTAAAAAAAAATTCGTGTATTGCCATCCAATTTTTGAATATTTTAAAAAAATCTAATAATTGCATCAGATTTTAAATAATTGTATGGAAATAACGACTCATCGCCAGAGTTCTGTTATACATGGAACATGGTTGAATAATGTGAAATCACCAACACGATTTTTTATTAAATTAATCTTTGGTTACAAGTTTTATTTTCTCACAGTTATTGCATTTTTATCCGCCATCCTATCTAAGGGAGATCATAAATGTGAGTTTGTAATGTTCAATGCACTCGTTGCATTCGCGGTAGTTTTATTGCACCTGAGGTCAATTTCTTACAAACTCTTCTATAAACTCGGGACAGAACCAATCAGACAAAACTTTATTAGTAAAATACATATTATTCTCTTCGATATCTTTAATACTTTTAATACTTTTTAATGAAATGGTGACCATACAAGTAGGTATTTTAAGCCAAGTATGAATGGAGATGAGTGTAGGATGAGTGGCGCGATCTTGTATCCATGGAACATACTTTAAACATGAAGTTAATCTTCCTCGGAATACAAATACAATATTCTCAAATCACTAGGAGCAGGGCCTCGCTAAGCATATGCTAAAGTTCGTTTCTAATTAGTTCTTGGGTGCCTCCAAGTCAAAAGTACCCATCTATAAGACCCCCTGGGGCTCAGACGGCCTGTTTATGGCCAATAAACCCGCCAATGACGAGTTGGCGTTCTGCCCTGGACTCGCGGCTGGTACACATGCTTCTGGACGATGGCGCGCCAGAAAGTGATGATAAAGTGATAATTTCAATAACTTCAACATTTTAATTTAAAAGATAGCTAAGTAGCTAAAAGTTTATAGTGCTCGCCGGACAATCAAAGAGTCGTATATATCCTGAGAAAATTCAGCAACTTTTTGATGGATTAAAACTGGACCTTAAGCAAGCTTTGAATTAAACAATGGTTCTGGATTAATCAATAGCTGTACAAAAAATGACGGATAATTTCACTCCAATCAGCTTTATCAAGTTTTCGTTCTAGTTTGGCATGATTAAGACGATAGTGTATAAAAATGAACACAGTATTTTACAGCAACACATTTGGTTGAATTTAAGTATTTTTCTTGTTCTAAAACTGGTTACAGGATGGATATTGAATCTCTAATTCACTCTTCTCTACATTCAACTCAAAGATATAACTCCCTACACATCTGTAGGTTAGCCTCGGATAGTTTAGCCTAGGATGACACTGACACAGCAGTAGGTAAAGTAGTTCCTTGAAATTTTGAATAGTAATAATGGGTGCGTCTCAAGGTCCATAGACTCATCCTAGTCCTGGCCACGGCTGAGCTCTTCACAATCAACCTAGTCAAATTCAATATGACATTTGTTGGAATTTTTCTTTCTAGGCCAATAAAGTGTTGCAAAGTTTAAAATAGTGAATAATTCATATATTGATGATTTAATAGCTGGAATTTTTATGTTGTTTAAACACATTATTCTTCGTAAGAAAGGAGCACACTGGTTATATTATTTATCTAGGAGTCAATGGGATGTAAATAAAAGCATCATAAACAAATTGGTTAACCTTATAAAATAATTCAAATTCCTGTTTTCGTGTGGAAAACAACCAGATGTGATATAAAAGCCAGAGAGATTGAGGCAAATATTTAGATTTATCAGCATATTCCAAAAGCAAGGGTCAATGATATTCTTGATATCGTCTCAATATCCATTCCCTGTTTACCATAAAAGTGCATTTCTCGATTATTACAAAGTAACAAATGCAACTAAAAGGATTGGCTGAGATTTTTCGACAGAGTAATAACATTTCCGTGAGTTCTGTTGGTGAATTACACCACAGAATAATCATATAACATGTATATCTCTTTACTCTGTGTATACGTAGTAAGTATCGTACGATTGCATTTCGAAATGTTAAAACTTCGTCTGATTAATAAACGAAATTAAAATATCTTCAACAAAGATTAAGTAAAACTTCAATTTTAGCATTGCATTTCTAAGTACTACGAGCATTAAACTATAAAAATACTTCCAAAATGCACAATATATTACATGTCAAAATTAATTGCAACAAATTTTTGTCACAACGACTTCTTCAGTTTCTCATAGTCGGTTACGATCATTCCCCCTTTAAATTTATTGTCTCGATACCGATTTCCTAGGGGGGAAAATACCCAAGAGTAATAGAGAGTGAAAAATTAATTGTTCACGTATCTAAAATCCTGATACCATCCAAATTAGCATAGTTCCCTTCATAATCTAGACATGGGATGACCTGAATCCGCCATGTGGGTGAACCAATGAGAACGACCGATAAGATGTAACATTCCCAGTCTGCAATGCTGGGTTTGGAAGCTGTAACATTCTGGTGATAAGGTTGATAACAGACAGACTTTTTATCACTTCGTGGTGTAACTTTCACACACCGTCCTACCTAGGAGATACCACAGGAAAGCTTCGTACAAACTTGTAATGTAGCTGTGGTGCAACAATTCAGAATATGTATCATTCAATTCAGTCAATGATTTCCCTTTGTAATCTTACCCTGGTGGATTGCCCAGCTTCATAAAGAAGAAAATCTCAACGAATTGGCGACTTGAATTTAGTTTTAAAAAGGGAGAAATTATTTTTACTTGAAGGCAAACCAACCCATTTTCATTGTACAGACGGTTTGTTTTACAATGAATATTCACATTAATATGATATATGAATATGATCAATGATAAATATGATCAATATGAATATTCATATTGTGATTCAGTATTTTTTTAGTAGTCGAGGAAGCAACGAGAGATTTTTTCCATGCGTTCGCCGACAAGGGAGAATCCTAAAAGTACGCGATTTCAGTTTTTTTTCGAGTTCGCTTTAAGATCACGGTTATTTCAATTTAAGCAAAGCCAACGGCACACACTCTCCATGAATATCAACATTTACTAAACAAAGCTCTACAAGTCGTTTAATTTTGGAAAAAATGTGTGCTTCACTCTGGAAAAAGTCTTGGGAAACTCCTCAAAGAAGTGCGCATGCAAAGTTGACTAAATTGTTGTTTAATTAGCGATCTACTAGAGTAATTAGGTCATTGATAAGTTGTTAAATTCGACATACTCGAGTAGTATTTAGAGTAGTAAAAATCTCTGTGGGGTGTAGGCCAACATCTTCTGCGTGATATTCAAAATCAACTTGAATCTTTGAAATAAAATAGCTCTACAATATCAAACAACTAATTAATCGTGTCACAGTACACTAATACACCACAGCAATAGTAGCGACAGCTGCCAACTTCGTAACCCTTTTATCGACACTCTTCTTATCATCAGCACGTTCTGCGTTTTATGCAACTTGACCTCAGCAGTGAAATGACTCATCTGATGCAGCAACTGTACTGACTTGGTCGAATGCAAGTCATCTTGCGTTGGAAAACTATATTGAAACTGATACGTTGGTTCAACATTGAATGCATGCTTTTGCCATCTAAATCGAGTGGTAGTTGTTGCAGAGGTAACGTTGGCTCGCGTCACGATTATAGTTTCTATATGAACTTTACTATACGCAGTTGCTATATGTTACACCGTGATAAAATACAATAACACGATGAGAAGAGCAAAAACGATATTGAAACAATATTGTAACTAGTGTAAATGATTCTGAAGATAACGAAAGTATTTGCCCAAGTTTACGCTTAACACCCCAGTACAAATAACGATCTCACCACACACAAAAAACTACAAAAAACTGAAATCTCGGTACACTCCAGTCCAAATGCTGCTGGAATCTCGCGCTAGAAACCCCTATACACACCATACACTATTTCACGAAATAGTAAAAACGAAAATATCGTTTTATCAGTCTCAGTAGGAATTACAATCTCGCTGGACACCCATCAAAAACCATCTTGGTCTCGCTAGACACCCTAGTAAAAACCGCGACCTTCCGTATACACCCCTTTAAAACTTATCACTCAATAGACACCCACGTAAAATGCACATACTCGAGATATTGTTACACAACAGATTAACGTAATAAGTCTCCCCTCTATACATATTTCTTCTATGATGAGCTACAAAATAGATAAAATGAAAGTCGTACCTCAGCGTGTGACGGTGTTTGCAGCAGCGCCAGGGCTAGACACCCCAGCAGCACCAGGCGTCCAGCAGCCATCTCTAGTCACAGACACTGCTACTGTCGATCAGTCATGCTGCAACAGACAAATCAGTCAGTTATAAAATAAAATAACACGAGGAAGATGGAATTCAAGTAAACAAGTATAATTCAAAATCAGATAAAGCAGTTGGAGAAAAGAATCTTACATAGAGTGAGGAGTGTCAGCATGGAATGTGAAAAGTCAAAATCATGAAGAAGAAAGTAAACACAAAATACCCCCGCCGCAGCAAACCTGCAGACTAAGCGAATTTCCATTTGACTGATTGGATTTACACTGAAACTGAAATGTCTACTTAAAAATATAACATTTATTCCCGATTTAAATAGAATTAGTTTAACAAGTACTTAGGTTTGCTGCATCAGGGAGGGTAAAACTGTTTTTTTTTTTGTAAAATGTTAATAGTTAGTAAGAAATAAAAACATTTTCCAAATTTGATCAAAATATGTTCATAAACAAGCAAACTACAACAGTTTACTCATTCTCCATAAGAATAACATGGGAATTTTAAATTTAAAATTTTTTGGAATTTTCTCCGTAACCATTAGGCGCATAATAACGCTTTAATATACTAAATTATTTGTTTTTTGAAGCTCTACAAAATGGTTTGGAAATTAATTGCTAAATTTTATGTTCTTTGGGTCAAAATTGGGAAAAACCTATTTTTACCCCGTAAAACCCCCCGTAAACACCCGATCCCATGGTCCGATCATGCTGGATCGCGAACTCGTTCGAATAGACGTAGGTTTACACGTTTGTACCAAATTTCATCAAAATCGGATCATTTTTGCTCGAGTTATCGTGCTGACGGACACATATATATATATATATCTCTTCTAATATATAAAATTCTCGTGTCACAGTGTTTGTCTGCAAACTCCTCCGGAACGAATTCACCGATCGTTATGAAATTTGGTGTGTAAATTCTGTAGGTATGCGAATCGGACGTAAACTATTTCCCGTTTCGAAATTCTTAAAAGGGCTCCGCCCCAGTGGCTCTGGAGTTTCCCATGTTAACCTTATGAGAAATCGAATTAATGAATCTTAACAGCTGTTTCAATTAAACAAGTTGGTTCTGTTCTATGATGTTCAATAGCATTAAAGTTACAAGGATTACCAACAGGGTGCAGCACTATTATTTCTTTTACATTTATGACAACAGCTAATTTGCAACCAAAAGGTGAGTGAGCGTAGCGAACGAACTTCAACCTGGAGGCGAGTTAGCGTAGCGAACGAGCTAACCTGAAGGCAAGTGAGCGCAGCGAACGAGCTCCAACCTAAAGGTGAGTGAGCGTAGCGAACGAGCTCCAACCCAAAGGTGAGTGAGCGTAGCGAACGAACTTCAACCTGGAGGCGAGTTAGCGTAGCGAACGAGCTCACCTGAAGGCAAGTGAGCGCAGCGAACGAGCTCCAACCTAAAGGTGAGTGAGCGTAGCGAACGAGCTCTAACCCAAAGGTGAGTGAGCGTAGCGAACGAACTTCAACCAGGACGTGATTGAGCGATGCGAACGAGATCATCTTGAAAATTAAACGTAACGGTACTTTCTTTCCATCGGTCTGTCTTAGGGGAAACCTATAACTTAGGCGATACGAAGTTCGCCGGGTCAGCTAGTATATATATATAAACCGTATATTATTTTCTTGCATTTTTAGGGCTACTAATATAATAAAATTAAAACATATATAACAAAGTACCCTTTTAGTAATTATTTTATTTTTCATGACGACATGTTTCGGAACTAAGTCCATTGTCAAGTCATTTTTACCATAACCTCATTCTTTAAACTAACAAAATTAAAAATATAATCATATGTAAAAATAATAAAATATGTTAACTAAATCTTAATACATTTTGGTATTAATTTTTTTTCATTATACTATATGAATGTTTTTCTTTCTTTCCTTAGTTTTTCAATTTTATCGTAGATAGGTTGGTTTAATTTTGGAATCATTGTGTTGAGTATGTTGTTGGGGTCCTTTTTGTTGTGTATATAAATATTTAGCTCTTCTTTCACATTAAGTTTCTCACGTTCTTTTTCAAATTCTAAAATAGTTAGATTGTCTTTCATGTTTTTATAACTGTGGTCTGTGTTCATTATATGGTCGGCGAAGTTCGACTTCATTGATGTCTGATTTTTTGATTTCAATGCTTGTAGATGTTCCTTGAATCTTGTTTTAAAAGTTCGAGATGTTTGACCTATATAATACTTGCTACAGTCACTACAGTTTATCTTATAGATTCCTGATTTGTTGTACTTTTCGTCTTCATTATCTTCTGTGTGTTTGATTTTTTTATTGATTAATTGGAAAATATTGTTCTTAGTTCTGTAACTTACCCTTATATCCGAATTTTTAAACGTATTTCTTACTGCTTTAGTCATATATTTGTTATAAGGTATACATATATATTTCTTTTTCTCTTCATTTTCCGTTGTTTTATTTTGCTTTTGTAATTTGTTTTTCAATTTATTCTTTATCATATTGTCTATCATTTTTGCCCTGTAGCCATTTTTCTCTGCTAAGTATTTAATGGTATTTTTCTCTTTTTTGAAATTTTCTTTATTCAAGGGAATATTAATAAGTCTGTGGATAAGTGAATGGAAAGTAGCGATTTTATGACTCCAAGGATGATTAGAATAGTATGGAATAATGATGTCTGTGGTCGTAGGTTTTCTAAATATGTTAAATGTATGTCTGTTGTTATTTTTTGAGATTGTAATATCTAGAAAATTTATTTGTTCTTTTTGAACCTCTCCTGTAAATTGTATTTTTGGAGATAGGTTATTAATATATTTTAGTAGATTATTAGCTTCATTTTCATTTCCTTTGAATAAACAAATTATATCGTCTACATATCTGTACCAGTATTGGATTTTATCTTTAAATGGGTTACAATCATTCATTATTTTGGTAGTTTCCATTTCTTTCATGAATATATCTGCCATTATTCCAGATAGAGGGGAACCCATTGGTACACCATCTTCTTGCAAATAGAAAGAGGAATTGTAGCTGAAATAGTTTTGTTTCAGTGTCAATTGTGTAAGCTGAATAATATCTTCAATTTCTTTTTTGTTTAATATATTTTTCCCAAAAAAAACCGTATATATATATATATATATATATATATATATGAATTTGAACGGATGGTGTTTTTGGCCTCTAGGGACCTCAAAACGAAAAAAAAATCGGTCCCGCGTCCAGGTCTTACCATGAGTACTACGGTAATAGCTTATTCCCTATATGGGAAATTCGCTAAAATAGGATTCAAAGACAGAAAGAGACAATATCGGAAAAGGAAATAATTATAGAAAGAAGGGAGTACTACTTCCCTATATTTTACATGAAATCTTAAGAGGAAATCAACGTTGATAGAAGAAACACAGGAGGAAGAGTAAACAACTTTGCTAGAAGAATGACTGGAAAATGAAATGTTTACTTTGGCTAGAGGAAACACTGGAAAAAGGAATGTTAACACTGGAGAGAGGAAACGTCAGAAATAAGAGTTGACTCTATAAAGAAGAAAGTCGACATTAGAAGATGATATTATAAGGGAAGATATAGGGAGAGGAATCTGTTAAAGACAGAAAAATGTTTATGTTAACTCTACTAAACTAGTATGAGCACTAAACTAATAATTTGATAGCCTGCTATATAAAGCATTAATAACTTATCTCAAATGCTTCAGGAATATACTACTCTCTTGGTACCGTTATTGGTTAAGGGAAGTAGCCTTTAGACACAACTCTTTTTTTATGAACCCACTTAGTTTTAATGCAAAAAATATACCTACTTAGTTGATTTCAAAGCAATAATCTACACCTACTTAATTAAACCACGATGTATAACAAAAAGTCCTATTGATATAATATTTCTTGCACTTACAAACCCACATAAAATAAATTATCCGCAACAGCCCATGACGCAATCGCTCAAACAATCCAATTCGCAGACTCTGACACCCAAGGAAATAGACAACTAAAGTTACGACCACTAAACTCAAATTAACTTTTAACCGACCAAACCTTGGGGCCAATTATCACAATGAGTTGTGACTATTTAAAACTTCTCATCAGACCACCGAAAAGGCAATAAACTAAGTAGGCCGTGAATATAAAAGAGGAGGACATCACCGCTAAATGTGTCCCAAACTGGGGCGGTGACGTCAACAACGTAACTCATCTGATCTGGTACAATGGGAGCCGGGGCCTACGTGGACGTCTAGCTTTCACAACACCTAAGGCAAATAAGGCAAAAGTTGCGTGCATGTCTGAAGACTTATGAAACGATCGATCATATTTAATATTTCAAATAGGATTAGATAAAGATATTGGGTATGTTTAGCCAAAGAAAAACGCGATTCTGAATAGTGCAAGTAGACCTCACGGTCGAAAGGGCCGATCTAAAACATAAACGTTACTTTCAATTTAGAGGTTTACAAACAGAAAACACCAGTGAAAAGTCAATGGTTCACTGATGGTAGATAGATCTTTTTGGTTTAAATTATTTTGAATTTGTTACCTTCTACATAGGTCTTAACCTGATAAGAACCACTTCTCAATCTTGTCTCCTGCTGATACATAAGGATGATAAGTACAAGGAATCTATATATTAATAGGCAAGCATGTTTCTATAAAACATTTTTTCTCAGCTCGTGTAAGGAAAATCTACGCATATTGTTAGAAAGATATTTTCCTGTAGATGTGCAGAATCCGTTTAAAAATTAAAATAGGTTCAAAAATAAGCAAAAAGATGAATTTAAAATAAAAAAATTAACATGGGCCTTATGGGTTGCTATGCTGGTGACAAAATAAAAACGAAACAGAAACAGAAATCCAAACAAATGAAAGAAATTCCAATCACATGTTTTATTTACATCGTAGGGTGAAAATAAAGAAGTCTTAACATTACATATTTTTGGTCGAGTTTTCGACCACTGGACGACCTCTAGTAATGCTAAACCTACAATTTAAAAAACCTATTACTTGTTTTAACTTATTTTTCGTACTTAAAAAAATCCACTATTTTGAATTTTTTTGGGGGCGGGGGTTAAAATAGGAAAGTGTAACTTTTTGAAGTTTTCTGGTTGGTTTTGGGCCAAGACCTATAATCGTGCCAAATTTCAGGTCCCTAGCTCTTCTAGAAGTATGTTAGAATTTGTATACCTGATCAGTGAGTGAGTGAGTCAGTGAGTTACACATGCGGCTGTATATTTAATTAGATAAAACAAAACGAGATTTTTGTAAACCTTCGCTCTTTTGTAGTACTACTGTGCAGAGAAATAGACCATTCATTTCAAAACTAGCCATAAAAAAACAAAGAAAAACATTAACGTACTGAAACGTAAAGTTGCCTTCCAACACATACAATGACTAACTTCATACTTTACAATAGGATGAGTAGTCTACTTGCAGTATAAAAATATAACGGTTTATAGGAAAATTAATTCCAAAAATTTTCCAAGAGAGAATTATTTTGAAAATTAGTAAAACCAAATACGTCAAGTATCGAGATATTTCGAGTTGAATTAAAGATATTGTGTCACGATGTACAGTTACGTACAAAGGACATTTACTCTAAAGAAATTCTCTTGACAAAGCTTAAAAAAACTCTGGAATTTTCTTCCTCGGCCACAATGTCTACGACCCCAGCAAGAAGCGGCCTGAATTATAACACTGAGGGTATAAACTATGCTCAGGATTATATATGACGTAAGGCTTAGTGGATCAGGACAACTCACTGTTACTCCACAAGACTTACACGAGTTATGAGTTCACAAGAGACTGTTGTTGGAGTAAATCAAATGTATTGTTGGAGAAATGTTACTGAGATTTAAACCCTTAGGTTAGCGGCTTTAAGGACTATCTTGTTGGATTAGAGTAGTAATTTATGTAGTAGAAGAATAAAAGTCATGAACTGTCAGTGTGGAAAATCGTAAATTAATCTTGAATAAACTATGTGTGGTCATGTTCCGTACGTTCTAGATATACGAGTCTAACATCAAGTAAGCTGAAAACTCCTCTTGATACCCACCAACATTAAACACACATTTGTTTGCGATTTGTATATGCTAACACCACTATTTGAAGGTTCGGGCCCACCAAAATCTACAGATTCAACCATAAACTAAAAATATATAGATAAACAGTGGACATTATTATCATTATCATTATGAGATGGGGACGCCACCAGCTGCGTATTTTAACCCAAACACGAGTGAAGGATGAGTGTAGAATGTGAGAATATATATGTAGCTTTATATTCATTGCTTTTTTACTGACTAAGATCACCTGTTTCATCAGTCAGAGTCTTATTTAAAACCCAAAGACCGGGGACAGCAGGGTCCAGTTTCGTACCTTAAACAAGCTACTGACTCTCAGGATCGAACCGGTGACCTTTTGATTATTTGATAGGTTTGCCAGCATATGATATCATAGACAAATCTCCCGAGAGTCGAGAGTTCGACATATCTAAATCTGTAAGGAACCCCGACTATGATCTAGTAAAGACAATTTAAGTTAATTGTGGTTGTATAGTATGCATTTTTTTTGGGGGGGGGGGGTGTTTAAGCACCATACATTGACTAAATCCTATCACGGTAGACTCTTGTCTTCAATTCAGAAATGTGTGCTAGCCAGAGGACTCCACAATCCAATTGCTGTTGTCAAACATGTCTGTTCATTCATTATGTCTAAGCTGGCTTTATAAAAACACTATGGATACTATTTCGCGTTATTTTTCAGGTTGTTGATAATGTTTTGCTTGTGCTTCAATTAACTTGCCTTGATCCCCTTTAGATTTTTCTTCAACCAAGTAACCCCAATAATGCCATCAACAAATCTTATACATTTTCCGATTCAATAACATGTAGGAAAATAAAATAGATTGACCACGGACGTGAAACGAACTGAACGTTGCACAAAACATACTGTACACTACATGAAACAAATTTTACACAAACTGAAACAAACTGGATACGACTTGAAACAAACTGTAATTACTAATACACCCCATGACAAATACGGTATGCAGTGTTCTTTCCAGCCAAGTATTGTCGGAGTATGTCGATCAGATAGTCGCGTTCCTGTCCCTCTATTCGCTCTCACGGCATCACGCTAGTCTGAATGCACAAATGCACCGCGCCCGTCCAAATATGTGTGTGAACACCATACTGTGCCTGGTTTACAAAAAATATACGTTTAGAAGTACCATTTAATTCTAACACTCATCTCCATCCATACTTGGCTTAAAATACCTAGTTTATATGGTCGCCATTTCATCGAAAAGTAGGCTATTAAAAATTATAAAGTATTAAAGTATTTCTCAAAATCTTTGTTTCATCCGCATATGTGTGAGAACAGTCAACTTTATGAATTGTTCAAGTTTCGATGATTCCGCTTTGAATCTTTGATGGCGACCTTAAAACAGCGTAGTTGTAGACTTGACGTGCTGCATTAACGCATAATAACACTCGTTGACGTAAATTAAAAGTTGGATCGTATAAGTAAACCTACGTATATTTGAGTAAGCCCAGTCCGAATTACAGATATGTGTTCCCATTTAAAAATTAATTTGTAAGTGGGTATTATAATACCACAAAACAGGTATAATACATCAAAGAAACAAACCATCAACCCACCTTTATTAAAATTAACTTTAACAATAAGAACGCAAAAAGTAGCTTTGTAAAATCAAAGAAGCTAAATTAATGAATTGGTTTTTGATAAAAAGGTTTTTACAACTGTCGAATGATAGTTTATAACCACTCGATAACAGTTTTTAAGATTAGCTCGAATCGATAGCCTTTTTAAATCAAAACACTTCGATGGTTTTGGCGTCAATCGTGATTGGAAAGAAATCAATTTTTATCTTAGAGAGAGACTATAGGCACAGAACTCTGTGGAGCCGGGTGAACGGCCGTTCGGAATCCCAGACGATGAGGAACATAACCTCAAAATACCGCCACTTGAACAGCTGATCACGCCGGTGTGATTAGCTGCTGCAATCAGCTGGTTAGTGGTTACAGACAGGCTTCCGGATACCGCGGAAAATCTCGTACTATATGAAGTATGCCGTGGTTGATTATGCATTTATAGTGACAACAAAAAGTTATCAGAAAGCACTCATTAAAATGACACAAAGGCTGATATGTTTTGTTATAAAATTATACAAACGATTGTATTGTAAAAGTATTACATAACGCCAGATGGATAAAAAGAGTTTTTTTCTATTAGGGTTTACATAGTTTTATCCTCCTCGCCCTGGTTTAGAATGTTGTAAACGAAAACATTAAGTAGAAAATACGTTTTTACCCTAAAAATGCCACTAACTAGGTACTGCCTGGAATAATGATAATAATTTTGAACAAACTAACATTGTATTGTGCAACAAAAAGTGTTGACTTAATTAGATCGATTTTCTAATAACATTAACCATTCACTTGGAACCAGTTTGATCCTTTCTCTGTACTCTTAGTCAATTATTAGAATAAAACAGTTTAGCTGCATCGACCATGTTTCTCTTGACTCAAATAAAAAATAATCATAACTTAATTCTTTTAAGTTATGATTATTTAGTACCAGATGCACCTCTAAACCTTTAACATTATTGTTTGAAATGAAAGGCACAAAGACAAATATAACTTCACAGTTTTGTACTGACGTATTTTAGCCGAACTTATAGGAACGGCTTAGGAAACTATTACTATTAGAATAATACAGCCGGACTTAGTTACGATAAGTATTTTTTCTTGCAATTGACATATCTAAGGCAAGTTAAAACTTGTTTATTTTTCTTTTAGTTTGAACTACCTAAAGCTTTAGAGGTGGTTTAGAGGCGCATCCACCGAAGGGTTATGTCCGTCGCAGCGGGTGCCAAAATCAAGAATGTTGTATTTTAAATATTAATAGTCCTCCCTGATTCTGAAATTGTGTAGTTTAAAACCGAATGTCCCTGATTCAACCGACTGGGTGATATAGCCATTATTATTTTTTATTTAAAAATCTGTCTTTTAAAGGAGACTTTTAAAATCTGAAAGTGCATTAATTATTTATGTCTTATTTATCTAAATGGCGAGACGTTTTCTAAAAAGTTCAAATGGGCTTCAGTTCTACAAGTGTACGGAATATGAACATTAATTTAAAATTTAAGACTATTTACTATATTCTTCCCTGGTGTTTTTTACTAGATAAATAATTAGTTTTTAAGATCTATTTGTTTGTAAAATGTTATAGCTTAATACAAACTAGAAGGAACCATTTAATAGAAAAATATTTGTATATAAAAATATAAAATATAAAATTGTAAGTATATATTAAATAAGCTAAATAAATAAAATTGTTTGCTGGATGTAGAATAATTGCACACAAAACATGAAATGATTCACTCGTTTTGTACAAAGTAAAAATCCCATATTTAACTACTATGACCCTTGGAGAACTTAAGATAAGCGACTAGGCCTTTTGAATAAAATGAAAGTGATAAACTATGTAAATAGCTTTAATTAGTAGCCAACACCTTAATTATTATTCACTTCTACTTTTAAATACTCACTACTTATATTTTACTTTTTACTACTTCTTATTATCACTTACTGACACTATTTGTTACCTACTGTATTTGATACTACATACTTACTGAAACTGTGAAGCTTTGTAGCTATCTTTTACTACAACTTGTTATAACTTCATGTTATTTCAATACTTGTTACTGTAACTACTTAACTATAAATTGTTAATGTGAGTATTCTTTATAAACCGAAACGACACGAGAAGTGTGCATAAAAAATGGATCGAATATGTTAGAGAGAAATTCGAACTGTACACACCTACAAATGCGAAACGCTACTTACTGGACCAAACATTAGTTTATCTCATTTGAAACCCGTACAAGAATCTGCAGAAGAATGTGATGAGAAGACTGAATCTCTGTATGTAGGCCTACACCAGCACTATCGCGTACTACAGGTTCATGGTTCAGCCCACGCAGATCTGGCATTGATAATTATAGTGTTAAAAACCCCTCCACAGGACAATGATGTTTCTTGTTTAGACTTTGAGGTAAATACTTTGAAAGGCGTCGAAAACTCTTTTGTTGCTTAATTCAGTTCCCTAATAACTCGAAAAATGTGTAGCTTCATTTAATGTAGGGAAATTATTGAAGGCAATGTTAGCAATTTATTAACTAAATAACTGGTATTCGTAAATTGTAAATTTTTATATCTTAACACATATTCCTTGTCAAGTAATGTTAAAGTAGAAAACGTTAAAATATTTTGAATATTTTGAAAAACGAGCTTGAGAAGCCGATAAAGTGTAAAAGAAACTAATTGGATAATCTTTTTGCAATACAAATCGACTAAGTGAAGAATAAGATGCGAGAGAGTACAAAAAATCCAAAATATGTTAGCACCATCCATAACATTAATAGAATATACCAGGGTAATTTTTTGGTTTATTAACAACAAAATATAAGAACATTGACTACGGTACATTGAATGAATTAATCTGTTCACATAGCACATAGCAATAGCAAAAATATATCGTTTGCAAATTTTTTTTGAAGACATTGACATAGACCACGCCCTTGTCTTCTTAATAAATTCTTATAACTAAAACACGATTTTTTTATAGAAAGATTGATACGTTAACTGAGACAAAAGAAAATTAATTTTTTTCATTTGTTTTCACCTTCCACGAATAATAACATTGCTTGAAATAGAAAGACGAAATGTTCTCAAGTTCGTATTTGATAATCGGTTAATTAATTGAAGTATTTATTTAAGATTCAGTCTCTAACATTATAGTGTGAACTACGAAAAGAGGGTTTAAAATGTCATCTTGCAAACAGCAGTAAATGCTTACTAAAGTTATAGCTGTTGGAGCAAAGGACTTAACAACTTTTACAATGCTTTCAGAATGTATAGAATGAACAAGCTGTATGCTTCATTTGATGTCACGAATAGCATTTCAAATCAATGTTTATTTGGTCGATGAACGAAAATTAAAACTTGACACAAAAGTAATTAAAACTTTGAAAAATTGCACAATAGCTCTGGAAGGTACTGTCAGACGAACTACGGGGATAATAACACTTAATTCCAAAAAAAGGTAAAATATTCCCAATTTCTTAATTCTAATAAAAAAAAATCAAAATACCGTACTGTTATTGAAGTTTTGTTCAAAAAATATATTCAAAATGGGAACAAAACAAAAAAAAATTAAATGTATATATACTCAATGCTAAAAAGTACAGTAGGCCTACTTTTATATTTTCATCCACTAACTGCTGACGCTTAAAATTTATGTAGAACTTTGCTATTCTAATTTATTAATTTCATATATTAATCTTAATTTCAAAAACTTCATATATTTACGTTTTTACAGATTAAAAGTCTAAAATTTTAAATTATTGCAAAATGCCGATTATGTGAAGAATTATCAGTTGAAATCAAAATAAGTTTAGTTTTGTATGTTCAATCTAATTATATCCTTAGTTTGGGTTTATAAACATTTTACATTGAAACCTGGGTGTTGAGAAAATAGTTGAAAACTTAAAAACGTCATTGTACACTTTCGACCAACTGCAGACGAAATCCAAACCGCGTTTTGAATCTGTCACAAAAACGCCGTCGCAAAAAATCCCCACATACCTAAAATTCCTTATCCATAACAAACCTCAAAACCAAAACCCCACTGAAATCCTTAACAGTCAACCCGGTTGGTAAAAGTTTAAGTGTAAAAAATTCAAAACATGTTTAAAACTAGAAAATATTCTGTTAACTCACCTTTTCCCAGAAAACTAACCTATAAAACGTATTGGAACGCGCACACTTCACGCCGCGAACCGCTCACACACTCAGCTCAAACACTCGTCTTTTTGTGGAACAAAGACCGAAGACCCCGGCACATGTGATCGGGTAGGCGGAATCCCCGTTCAGAGTCTAGCGTCTCGCGCTCTTCTGGCGGCGCCGAGGGTGCTGCTATCGTACGGCGGTCGACGGAACTACCAGCGCCGCGACGACACTAGCGCACCATACGGCGCGTGGCGCAAACACTGCATTGTTGTGGCGATTGTTGCTACAGTCGCCCAGCGAGTTTGAAAGTCGTGTTGAACAACCACACAGTACTGCGAGTGTGTATTTTGTTGCATTTGGTGAAATATGAAGGTTGTTGTTTTGTGTTTTGGCATGTTTTGAAGTTGACTAAATATTACTGCCTCGCTAAAAAGTGAACTTAACCCTTTTGGCTAAAGAAAATAAAACAGAAGTCAAAGAGTCAAACACCTGTTTCAAAATTAAATTGTTGATAACCAAAATAAATTAGGAGACATTGACATTGTAATCATTGTAGAATTATGATAAGTGCGAGTAGATTTTTCCTCCTATAAAATCCTTATAATAATGCTCGATAATATCATTAAGTAACAAAAAAATAATCGACAACAATTTTAGCCTTTACAAATATAGTATGGATCAAACTACCAATTCAATTACAGCATTGTTAAGCAATAATTTTTGGTTGTGTAAAGTGGGGGTGAAAAAATTATTTTTAGAATTTAGACAAAATGTATTTCCCCCCCTCTCAAATTCCCATAATGAAGATGATAAATATAAACCCTAAGTCTGGGATGAAACAACCATATTTAGCCTATTTAACTATACAGTTCTTGCTTGAAAAAGTTACAATTTAAGACCATTTGGGAAAAAGTGGTTCTGAACCACTTAAAAACAAAGATGTAACAATAGATATTCCAGAAAAAAAGAATCGTACAAAAATTAATTATATCTTTTAAAATCTTTGTTCCACCCTTCAAAAACCCGTTCCCACATGATTCATCGCTGTAATTTAATTTCTAAAAGCCTCAACTAACCCTGAACCGTAAAGCAGCTGTGAGAACTGGATTATGGCGACTTGGACATCGTAAAACAGTCTCCGGATACTTAAAAACTTTGATGGTAGCCTAACACAAGAGTACAATGGTTAGTTCTGACTCGCAGCATCTAAATCTTAGCGTCATAAAGTTGTCAAGCTTTGCGTCACAAGGGCTTACGTCAGATCTGGCTCTAGCTTCATGATATTTCAAGTGTAAGAAAAGCTGTATTTTGTTGTTTTCATACAACTTCCGTCATTCTTTTGGTATTGCTTTGAGAAGTCTATTGCCATTTAATATTTAATTTAATGCCTAATTTAGGCAGTGCTCGATTTGTAAAAAATGAGGTTCCGGAACTGTAACCTATTTAACGTGATCAGTACCTATTTTTGTACCTACCTATTTATGCCAATATTTTTATGTACTTAGGAGAGGTACTGGGACGCATTTCCGCTGCAAATCAAGCCCTGTCATTAGATAATATTTCCTCCTATCTAGAAACAATAAAGTGGTTGGACATTTTGAAGGTTAGATGTAGAGTATCTTGATACCTTCATTATCTTGATACCTTAAAGCCTTGGAATTTTCAATAAGGCATACCTGTCAACGGTGATGAGTATTTGTGAGACAAATCTTGGAATCAAAGACAAATTTGAATTTTTGTTGTTTATATTTTACAATTTGTTCAGTAGGTCTAATTCATATGTTTAATTTTGTGTTGTATTAGATATTTCATTTTATTACAGTCATATTTAGTTTAATTTAGGCAATATTTAGTACACCAAAAAAGTGGTTGGGTATTGAAATTGTTAGCAAGTTATTTTTTATTGTGTAAATCTAGAAAGTTTTTTTTATTTGGTTATTCAATGTTCACTACGCATTTTGTGTCTATATCTCACTATAAAATACTATCTCTTATTATCTTTTGCAGATCCACATTTAACTGTTGACTATAGAGGATTTTATTGCAAGGTTTTTCACTAAATTCTTTTGAGCAAAACTACAGATGCTAGTTTAACAGTTCATTGCAATAGCTATTGGCAAAACATTTTTTTTATGAGTTAAAATTAATACCGTAGTTATATTTGGGAAAATTGTTTTTGCGAAGGTAAATTTTGTAAGTTTTTTGCTCAAACAAACCATTACCCACAAAAACGTCACTTATCGTCCCCCCCTCGATTTATCACATTTTCTTTATTAACTGCACAGTTATTATCCTCAAGCACACTAGCTATCTTATACTCTTTTAAGTTATAAGAGTTTATGTTTAAGCACTTACAGTTTTAACTTCCAACTTTTATGAAACTACAAGTTCACACACATTCCCACACAACAATCTGGCGAGATGACGCACATTTTATGATTCGCCCAATAATTCGACCCTGACCCAGGCACACATTTGGGGGGCAATTGCTTGAATTGGAGAGCCTCACCCGCGGCGCCGGGCGCCACTCAGACCCAGTTTGATCATGACACTCTGGCTCACTCCGAGGATCAATGATATTTTGATTCATTGATCATTTAAACTTGTTTAACTCACTACCCAAATGATTGGACACCGTTTGTGGTGATTCATTCCAGCAAACAAATACATTCACTAGAATGTACCTGGTTATGGAAAACCTTTGGGTAGCTGAATAAATTCTGTTTTTGACTTAAAATATGGAGGTTGCTGGTTTGATTCCAAATTAAATTGTTTTTTTGCTTTCAATGAATGATGCTATCTAACCAAAGGTTGACTTAGATGGTACAAAACCAGATGCTGGTCAAAAAATTACATTGAAAACCCCATAAATAACCATAAGATCGCTCAAAACAAGTTGTGACAAAAGTAGAAGATACTTAGCGCTATAAAAGGTACAAAAAACCTAAAACAATGTTGCTACAGTATTTTATAACCAATGAAAATTAAGAGGTTATATTCAAAATATTTACCCATTATTGAGTAACAGTAAGAGAATTTAAATTAACAATTCAATTTACATTTATGACAATGACCAAAGGTCCAAACGCTGATATTGTTACTACCTAAGTCCGCTTATTAGTAGATAGCAATAGCATCATTGAACAACTACGTGAGTATAATGTTTGCGTATTAAGCTATTAATCAGAAGGTCGCGAGTTCTATCCTGACAAAAGCCAGAAGCTTTTTGGTGGTTCAAAAATGTACCCAGTTGCATACCAGGGTGTGTGGTGCACCATTGCCCTGGGCTGCAAACAGCTTTGGTCTCAGTCAGAAAAAAGCCCTTCATCTCATTCATATAAGACTCATTCTTCATTCTTTTTCACCTCAAAATATGCACCATAAATTTTAATGAAAATAATATCTTACTAAGCCGATGTGAGAGCATCAGAATGCCAGGTTTCTTCTTGTTTTTCCATTTCATCCACAGATAAATTCCTCGTTCTTTGAGTATTTTTTGTCTTTTCATCAGAAACTAGCTTTGCCTAATGAAAACCACCTGAAATGTTATTAAAACAATATAAAGATGCAGTTTTTATACTCTCCTACAAAACAAACAATTATAGTAAGGTAGGTGCTACTTAAACCCAACAGCAGTTCATTGTATTAAATATGATACAACTTGGTAAAGGCTAAGCTTATTGAAATTATTCAGAAGTTTTCTATTCAAATTTGAATAATTTTACTAAGGTACCTAGTTAAACTATAGACTAACCAACACAAAGGCTATAACCAACTTGGTAAAGGCTAAGCTTATTGAAATTATTCAGAAGTTGTCTATTCAAATTTGAATAATTTTATTAGGGTACCTAGTTAAACTATAGACTAACCAACACAAGGTAGTACCTATGTTTTATCAATGGTTAGACCACCTCATTCAAAATAATTAAACACTAAAAAAATGTTATGTACTCACAATGAACCAGTATTTAAAGTATTTGATTGCCTGATAATACAGTTCAATCTAAAAAATCAATCATAAACTCATTTCAGTAAACACCACATTTAATCACTCACTCTAGACAAAATAACAAATCCTCCAGTTCCAGTTTCAACATGAAAGAAAATAATCAACTATAAAATCAGCTGACATAGTGTATTTCACTGCCACCTGTAAACATAATATCCCATTACAGCTTACAGGTTTGCTAACCCAAAACACTTAATTAATAAGTCATTTGGTCAATTAATAATCCATGGTAATACTATATAACATGACAATACTAAATAAGATAACTGCTGCAATAATTTACAGAAGTTATATGAACTCCTGTGTAATAATTAACATTGTTGGTTGATTTAAAATAAGACAATGTTAGTGTTAAGTAAAATTTAAATGTGATTAGTAATAAATCAGCTGTTCTGTATATCCAAATTAAAATGTTGGTGATGTTTTGTGTTTTCTACCTATCAAATAATGTCCTGTGATGCAGAATTACACAAATATTTATTTCAAATACAACATTACTTTGAGCAGGGTTAGAAACTGACCAATGATAAAACACTGTTGACCATTGTTGATTTCTTGTTGTTGATGCTTGTTAATCTTAGCGAGAAGCCATTTGGGAAGCTGTGGAACATGAATCACTGGTTTATAGGACTTCTGACATCATGGACAAAAATAATGGGCTGCTCAACCGGCCCATTTTGATGGACCACACTCACACAAGTAAATTTGGAAATGTACACATTTGCACAAAACCCCTCATTCAAAAATGGACAGTGTAAATTGTAACTAACATAAATTATTATTCACTACAGCTTGAATAAAAGAAACTTCACCAAATTACTATGAGAATAGTCAATGCTAACCAAATTAATTATACCTTTTAGTCTGTATAAAGGGATTATAAAGTAGTAATCAGCTGATTCATATTATTTTAACAAAAATAACTACTGAACAGTTTGGTTTACAGGATCAACATTAATGCTCTTTCCTGACCAATATAAGTAAGTTCTCAATATAAGAAGGTAAGTATAAAATGTCTATTGATAGTAAATATTTCAGTTATTAGTCTATTTTGGGATGAAGTGAATTTACCTTTACTACCTCTATTTTACTTCCTTTCATTTTACTTCCTTTATTTTATTGTACAAACAAGTTTTTTTTGTTCAAATATTAGGTACCTATGTTTAAAACAGACCTTAACTTAACTTACTGTGATGTTCAGCATTAGCAAGATTTAATTTGTGGCTATTGTATTTTACAGAGTAGGAAACTAAAAGAGCTGGATTGGGAGTCTCCAACATAATAATAATTAATTACTTTTAGTCTTAGCTTATATATGGTTTATCATACATTACTAAGTTTTTACCTACAAGATTGACTAAATACCTCCGTTGCAGCAAACCTGCAGATGCAGACTAAGCGAATTTCTATTTAACAGGCTGGAATTCTACTAAATTATTCCCTTAAAATTGGCAGATTTATTTCCTATTTAAATAACAATAATTTTTAAGAGTACCTACTTAGGTTTGCTGCCACAAGGAAGGTATTAAAGTTTTTTTTTATAAAAATGTTGATAGCTTAGAATAAAATAAACAACATTGACAAAATTTATCAAAATATATCCATAAACAAGCAAACTACAAAAGTGTTTTTATTCTCCATAAGAATATGAGCGATAGGGGACGTAATCCAATGTTGTTAAGCTTTTCTGGCAATAAATCATGAGAGACCATACCAAAGAAGACTCCAGACACAGATGCTACTTTGTCTTAATGCCTTCATAACCCTATTGATTAATGAAAACATTGTATTGACAGTAGACCCACCTGCTTGGGGCACTAAAGTTTTTTTGCGGTTTATTAAAAAAAAGTTAACAACTTATTAAAAATGTCTTTTCAATCACTTTGGAAAATGTCAAAGTTATTAAAATAGGTTGAAAATTATTTAGATCTTGAACAAACTGCCTTTTTTGTGTAGGTACTGGCTTTACAATAGGTAGATAATTTTATTGCGTCTGGAAAACTCTCGTTTGAAAGGAGTGGTTGATGATAGGTCCTAATAATCAAAAGGATATACAAAAAATCCACAACAGGACTTCAGAAGCTTTGATGACACACTATCACAGCCTACCAATAGTTTTTTTTCAAGGACTTGATTATTCCTACTACCTCCTTCCTGCTTACGGGTGTTGGTACACGTTTGTACCAAATTTCATCAAAGTCGGTTCAATTCTGCTAGAGTTATCGTGCTAATGGACATATATAATGAATTTGAAGAGAGGGTGTTTTTGGCCTTTGGGGACCTCAAAACGAAAAAGAAAATCGGTCCCGGGTCTAGGTCTTACCATGAGACCTACGGCAATAGGCTATCTTAGGCCTATTCATTCCCTTTATGGGAAATTTGCTAATATCATCAATAAATGTACATTGGTACAAGGTTTATTTTCAAAGGTAGGCTACACTATTTTAGAATCCTAATTTACACTCATTCTCATGTGAGAATCGATTCCAGGTTCCAGACATAGCCTACAAGGTGGGAAAACTAGTTGAAATAATTGTCATAACATTGAATTGTTGCCACAACAAACTCACATCCTTTTAACCCTAATCTAATTTTGATCTGGGTTAATGTGTGAGAAAGTTAACAAACTGCTAATCAATTTTTCTCATTTGCTGATTCTATTCCACTGCCTCCTCTTTCCGTTTCCTTCCACAAGTGTGAGTACACTAAAAAATAAAAATATTCTTTTTCTTTCCAGCCCAGCAATGGCACACACCTCACATGGCAAGCACGATGATGATGTTACCAAGACGTTTCTGAGTGCACTGAGCACTACTCGGGAGATCCGACAACCCATCGAGGTGCGAGAAGGTCGTAAACCACTGCCCAGAACTGCAGATGAGTACGAGATTGTCTACAACCCCGAGACTGATAAGGACCATCCTTACGAGAAGTGGAGGCGTAATCCTATTCTCAGTAAGTATAGTCAATTTACAAAAGTTGACAAATTTTCTATGATAACAATTTCAGGATGATGTATAAATTTAGTTTGGTTAAAGAAATAAGTTACAAATATCCCTGCCGCAGCAAGCCTGCAGACTAAGCGAATTTCCATTTGAAGACTGATTGGATTTACACTGAAATGTCTACTTAAAAATATAACATTTATTCCATATTTAAATAGAATTAGTTTAACAAGTACCTACTTAGGTTTGCTGCATCAAGGAGGGTAAAACTGTTTTTTTTTTATGTTAATAGTTAGTAAGAAATAAAAACATTTTCCAAATTTGATCAAAATATGTTCATAAACAAGCAAACTACAACAGTTTACTTACTCTCCATAAGAATAACATGGGAATTTTAAATTTACTATTTTTTGGAATTTTCTCTGTAACCATTAGGCGCATAACAACGCTTCAATATACTAAATTATTTGTTTTTTTTAAGCTCTACAAAATGGTTTGGAAAGAAATTGCTAAATTTTATGTTTTTTGGGCCAAAATGGGAAAAACCTATTTTTACCCCATAAAACCCCCCTAAACCCCCGTTTCCATGGTCCAATCATGCTGGATTGCGAACTCGTTTGAATGACATATATATATAATACATTTTCAACACACATATACATTTGTAATACATTTGTTTATATATATACAGTAGAGTCCCGCAAACTCGGCGTAATGTGGACTGGAAGGGTGCCGAGTTTGTGAAATGCCAGGTTATCGGGAACTAGGGTTAAAAATAAGAACAATACAATTTTTATAACTTTTAGCTGCCTTATTTATTTATATTTATATTACAAGTCAGTATCAAGTCATCAGATATAGTACAACAAATCCTTGGTACGAGTTGCGAATGATTTGACTTCAGCCCATGTTTAACTCGGACTAAAAAAATCACTAATTTTCTGAGCCAGGTGATGGCCGAGTTATCCAGACTGCCGGGTTGTCAAGTGCCGAGTTTGCGGGACTCTACTGTATATATATATATATACAGGGTACAAAAAAGTCTGGAAACGGCTTAATATCTTTTTAACTAAATCCGTTAGAAAATTCAAACCTTTCACATCAACTTACATGTATGAAAACTACTTTTTCCAAGGATTAACATTTTTTTACCTCTACCAGGGGACGACCCATGAGGAGTATGTACATAATCTTTAATGTAAGCATAGGTTGATATGCACATCATTTTAAAGTGCAAGTCAAGTGGAGTTCATTGCCGGAAACCGCGTCTCAAAAGGTTTATCCGTTACAAAATAGCGGCTGTCAAAAGTTATTGTGGAATATACCTGCACAGGCCTTAGTATTGGTAAATACTCGTATTAAACATTAGGTTGAGAGCTGACATTGTATTTTTAAGTCAACTAGCTCATAGACTAATACTATTCAATCTTAAAAACAAATTTAACCAGGTTTTGGATTTCCCGGCTAATGTTGTCTATGAGTATTTACCAATAGTAAGACCTCTGCAGGTGTATTCTGCAAGAACTTTGGACTGCCGCCATTTTGTAACGCATGAACCTTTTTTGACGCGGTTTCCGGCAATGGACTCCACTTGACTTGCACTTTAAAATGACGTGCATATCAACCTATGCTTACATTAAAGATTATGTACCTACTCCTCATGGGCCGTCCCCTGGCAAAGGTCAAAAAGTGGTAATGCTTGAAAACATCAGTTTTCATACGTATAAGTTGATGTGAAAAGTTTGGATTTTATAACGAATTTAGTTAAAAAGATATCAAACCGTTTCCAGACATTTTTGTCACCCTGTATATATATATATGAATTTGAACCGATGGTGTTTATGGCCTCTAGGGACCTCAAAACAAAACAAAAATCGGTCCCGCGTCCAGGTCTTACCATGAGTACCTACTACGGTAATAGCTTATTCCCTATATGGGAAATTTGCTAAAAAGACATTAAGTAGGGTAGTTTTACTACCATAAGTAAGTAGGGAATTACTACCAGTCAACTTTTTATATAGTCTACTGGAAATCCTGTTATCCAATAACTCCCCAATCCCAAATTAAGCTATTTAAATGCTAGAAGATGATCTAACAATGTTCTTGAATCTTTACTGCAGGACTTAGATAAATTACTACTACATTTACATGTGAACAAAACCTCTGAATGAAATGTTTTCACAACACTCATTTTGAGGTGGAAAACGGTTGACCAGTGGACTTATGAAATATTTCTCTTCAGTTGAAGAGAAAAGTTAAAGTTTAAACAGTTTTAGTGTTATATAAATATTGTTAGCTTGAGTTTCTTGTTTTTTAGAAACTGTTCATACAAAAACTGATGATAGTATAATTTTGACGTTTTTTGATGTGCAAACAATTGATGAAGGGAAGGAAATTAGCAGAAGATTAGAGGGTAGTTTATGGAGTGGATTGTTCCCATTTTATTGTAACTTACAACTAAATCAATACCTACTTCAATTTATAAAAATCAATCACACTATTTACATCCAATAAAAAACTCACACACAAAAATAAAAACTCTTACAATCAACTGTAAAATAAGAAAAGTAATAAGCAAGATGTAATAAATAAAAAAGTTATAGGAAAGGTAGCCGAAATAGGAAATTGGTGCTGTACCTATGACTAAAGAAAATTTTAAATGATAAAAATAATAAAACAAGTTGATGTTCTGCAGGATGCCTCGTGACCCGAGAGATAGCCAGATACCTAGACAGGAGGACTTTCATCACTGTGTCTGTCCGGGAGGCGATCATATACTGCATCTTCCTCATACTGATCACTATCAGTGAGTAATATCAACTATGTAGATCTATCATCACAATTGATCACGTAAAGAAAATGTTCATCCATCTTTTATTTATTTATGGTTTTCCAACAAAACAAAACGTTTTATTTGCAAATGCTCACTAGTCTACCAGAATGATTAAGTTATAACCAGAGTTAAAAGACCATAATTATCAAACTGTTTAATTAATTATAATTCTAAAACCAAAATATTTACTGTTTATTTGCACAAAAAAACTCTTTTACTACCGATAAGTAGGCCTATTAAGTTGTCAATATAGTATTAGTATGAAATACAGGGAACAGTATTTAGTTGAAGGTTCAGTGACAAAGAATTTAATGAAAACTGCAATAAGATAGAAGTAATGGAACTAAATAAAGAAAAAGTTTATAGGCTGGTTGTTATATTATTTTTGCACTAGTAAAAGTGTAACTGAAGGTTGCAGTGTGAAGAATAACCCATAATTGTTTCTCAAAATTTCACATTTTAGGAAACAAAAGGCCACTGCAATTGTTTTATTTATTCAAAACATCAGTTTCCGATACTACTTTACCAAACAGATGCATTTTAACGACATTCCAATCTTCAGTAACCGATATCAAAATGTGTTTGTTTTCAGTCACGTTTGGCTCGACGCCACTGGACATGTTTTATTTCTCTCAAGCGATGGCGACTCTTTACACTAAACAGAAGTTCCCGGTGGAGATGTCTCGTGATGAGGATCCAATATCAATCGACTTTTACCAAATCAACACTCTTGAACATATTTGGTTTGTAAGTGTCAGTCAGATTCTATTGCGTATGCACAATAACAATTGTTGAGAGTTCTGAGGCGTTAAAGATTAATTTTCATTTTTATTTTTTACAACGCAGGATTAAGTCTTTGAGTTGAAACTACAAATCATGTAAAAAAATATATACACTAAGAACATTGACATATCAATTAATTAACCACTCAGAATTATGACTTTGTTTGTTTTAGTATCAGAACGCCATCCTTGATAAATTATTTCATAGCTTCTGGTACACCAAACCAGACCCGTACGCAAGTCCTGAGAACACGCAAGAGTATTTTTACGAGAACAAACTTATAGGTTCACCTCAGATAAGGCAGGTGAGTAAACATCTTTTTGCCCCACTTTACAGTTAGTTAGCAGCCAGTTTCTGTACACATTTCAGACTAGAAAAAGAAAGTTGTTGTTTACAGAAAGGGTTTTAACCCTCCAAGTGTCCATAGTTTAGGCCTTAATGTCCACCTATTTTTGGCGCATTTGCAAGGTTTTATTAAAACGGATCTGAGAAGCTTAAAACAATGTTAATTCTAATGTTCTATATACCATTTTGTTTGGAAAATCATGGGCTTCAATATTATATATAAAACATAAGGAACATTTAAAAAAAAAAAAAATTTTTTAGGTAAAAAAAATATAATTTCGAAAATTTTAAAAAAAAAAATAAGTTCGCGCTCAATGAAATTGTATAAATTATAGGCCTATAAATATTTGAAAATAGCCACTTTGTTCTAAATTTTATGAGGATTACAAATATATAATAATATAAGGAAGTAGATTTGCAAATAAATAAGTTATGGGCAAAAAACTGATTTCAGTACATAGCGTTTAGCTAAGAATGCATAGCCTAACCATAGCTAGGAATCTGCCTGATAATTTACATCAATATCACTACCCACTTCTTCAGGATCATCAACCAGCACTTCAAAACCACTTAAATCTTCTTATAATGCACCACGTATATCACTACTTTTGATTTTTAACACTAAAACAATGATAAACGTAATAAAACACATCAGTCATCGGTCCGAGGGTAACCTAGCTGTTTACAAATACACGCACGTCAGCAGCGTCAGCTGTCTGCTACAATATTTTCGGAACTAAAATGAATAGCGCTTAGAGACAGACCTCTGCAGAAAGCTTAGAATATTACGGAAAGAACGATACCTAACTCGATCCAGTTCAATCCGATTCAGTCAGTCATAGAGCCTTCGCCGTAAACGATGTCTGCGTGTCGAAAAATCGACAAGTAACACTACACAAAGTGTGCTGCTTGTCGAATTTTCGTCAAGTAACACTGGGAGGGTTAAGATAGTTTTTGTGAAATTTACTGGTCAGTTTTGCAATACGCTGATACTGATACCTCCCCCAACACACAACATTTCTACCTCCCCCGCACATAGACTCTTCCACTGCTACAATGCAGATATTTTGTTAGTCCGAATCACTTTGACTGACGAGTGACGATCACCATTGCGGAGAGTATTGTACTGATTTATAAGGTAATGTATCATGGAAGATGCATTACAATCTAGATATTATTATAAAATTTCACATGAATTTATAGTTAAGTTGAAAGATCTAAAATTTGAACTAAAATATTGATTTGAATATTTTAATCGAAGGGAGACTAACTTAAGATTAATATATTTTAAACTGAGCATGTTAGAAAGAATGCTTATTTTGTCAGCAAACAAATATTGTAATACTTGTTACAGATAAGAGTAAAAAACTCTACTTGTAGCACAGTGGATGCCATGAAACACATGATACAAACATGTTACGGACCATATACAGAGGCCAATGAAGAAAAGGGCCAAATCGGACTTATAACTTCAGCTACGGCAAAACAGAAGTAAATATTCATTAATTAAAATGTCAAAGAAGTCTGGATATAGAAGTTTGCATATTGAAAGTTGAAACGTTTTCTTGGAAAATTAGAAAGCTTTTGTAGTTGAGTTTGTTATGTATTGGTAAAAGGTAGAGCCCTGACTAAATTGTCAAATAAGATTCCTTATATGCATCTACATTTTGTGTTCACATTTCTTTGTAATCTCAGTACATTAGGAATAATGTTTGTTAATGGAAATACCATTTTGCTTTATGCATTACTTGTATTACACATCATATCTGATACAACTATGAAGAGATTCTACAAGTGGTTTTGCAATTTCAATTCTACTGACAGCATATCTTTGTCACAGCTTGGAATGGAACTCGCCGGACAAGACAGGTTCAATGTCTATCTCCGGATCGCTAGCCACCTACAGTGGAGGCGGTTACGTCGCGATTCTCTCTCGGCACGGTGACGACGCCACGCAGTTGCTGCTACAACTAAAGAGTCTCAAGTGGTACGACCGAGCGACTCGCGCGTTGTTCATAGAGTTCACCATCTACAATGGCAACGTCAACTTGTTTTGTATTTTTAAGTAAGGATGTTTACAGTGTGTTTATCTATTATATCCAATATTTGATTTCCAGAATTTTTAGTGTACCAGAACTGAAATCTAGTGGGAGCTTGATACTCAACCTACTTTCTTCCACGGTCAATCTAATTACCTTTAATCCATTTGTATCTGGTCCACAGTTTGTATGTGATGCGCTATGGGTCTGAGAGATAATTGCACCCCTCCCTTCTTTCTGTGGGTGCACTTTTTTCTCACAGCGGTGGCATTTTTTCTTTCTCGCGCCCAACAAACTTAAGTTCTCTTCATTGGTAATAAATCTCGCTAAAATGAAACTAAAGCAATTGAACAAATGAAGCATAAGTACTTGTTTGAGCATTTTTCAAGAAATAGTTTATAACTTTAAAAATGTCTCCTTAGAGATAGAAGATCCAGAACTTCTCCCGCTCAGCTGTGTTTGCTTTCAAATTGGGCTTTAATTGTACCTACAAAAACTGTTGTGTACTTGACAATTATGCAATCGGCTGAAGAACCAGGACTGAAGTCAGGATTATTATGTCATTTATAGAGATGTTGCAGACACTCTTCATCACTGATTCAATTATAAACAAAATTTCCAGAAGATGATACAGTTTACTTCTGAAATGCTATTCGCTTAGTCTAGATAAGCTTTTATAAATTCAGTTTAATGCTTGTACACTCTGTTCTCAGGCTCATTTTTGAAATGCCTCCAACCGGGGGTGTTATCCCCAATCATTGGAATTATGTACAAAAGCTGATTCGCTATAATGATTCCTACGATTTCTTCGTTCTTGGATGTGAAGTAGTGTTTACAATATTTTTCTTATTCTTCACCCTTCAAAAACTACTGGAAATCAAAACACTCAAGAGTAAGGTTTTCCGAACATTTTGGAACTACATCGACCTGATGGTTCTTATTGTAAGTGTATACTTTTATAACTACGGAGAGTAAATAAAAATATGTCCAATAACACTTGAAACATAAATACTGCTTTAGCAAAATGGCAAATTAAAAGATATATGGTAGTGATGATCGAATTTGATTGGACACTCCAATCATCATCAGACCCAATAGGCAAATGACTGGTCTCTTGAAGACTACATGAATGACACATCTGACCATCAAAGATGGTTTGACAATTTAATTAGGTAATTTAAAAAAAGTTATAACATTTATTTCATAATACAAATAATTTCCTAAACTACAGTTTTTTTTTTCTAATTCAGAATGAGTGTCGGGTATAAATTAAATTAAATGTGTCAACTAAGTACTAAGTTGTACTTAATCAACTGATGAAAAATACATACGTTTATTAAACAGGAAAATATTAATATTTTGGGATGTAAATTGAATTACATTGAATTTTTTGGATGTAAATAATTTAGGAGAAACTTACAGAATTTATATATTTTCCAGATGTGCTACATGACTTTGATTTTCAACATATTGCTGTATGTTTCTGTAAATGATCAACTTCCAAAATTGGTGGATCCTTTGAATGAGAAGAACTACGTCAGCTTTGATTTCCTATGTAACATGCACATTCTCTACAGCTATTCCTTCGCTATTCTCCTTGCCTTTGCTTTCTTGAGACTTCTCAAGTATCTCAACATTGTCCACGCCATGTACCAACTACAGTCCATGATCTCAAGGGTAAGTTCTTGTGTTGTTTACACACTAGAATATAAAACTTCCTGTAGGCCAATAAGAGATAATGAAATTGTTTTGAAGTTCTTTTTCAGTTTTATATTGAATCTGACCAGTTTTACACATGCATTGACTGTTTTGTTTCAGGCAATGCGAGACATTTTGAGCTTTTCCATCCTCTTTTTCTACCTTTACTTTGTTTTTGCCATGGTCGGTCTGTTTTTGTTTGGAAGTAAGGTAAGCTAAATGTCTAAAGAAATAATATACAGTTCAGAAGGTTACGTAAAACTAATAAAATATTAGATTTAATTAACAAAATGTTAGTGTTTCCATTATTTATTTACCACATTGTGTTAGATTACTGGCATATTCACAAACACTTTTGAGTGTTTTGACCGCTTTCCCTAAAAGCATTTGTGAAACATGCTTCTGGAGGGGATACTAACAAAAAAGTCCATATTCCATTGTAGAAATAACTTGTAACCTCTCAAATGGTATGAAGAGCAGGAACTCCTGCTGAAAACCATATCCACATTGACCACAAAAGACTACTTAAATTTTGTAGTTTGTAACCTGGTATGAGTATATTTTTTTTGTTTATAAGCAATCGTTACGATATAGTGTAAGCTATGCTATGCTTTATCCAAAACCAATAATTAAAATTAAAAACTTTTACTCATAAGGCAGAGGGATCGGTGGTCTGGGGTGGAACCACTTCGTAGAAAGTATACTGCAAATCCAGAAAAAAGCTATAAAAACGCTAGCTGACCTTAGTCCTACAAAAGCTGCAGGGAAGCTTATAGATCACTGAAAATCATGACTGTGATATCACTATGACATCCTTGAGGTGAGAGGAGAAGATATACAATCCTCCAACACTCAAAGAGCTACAGACTACCTTCTCCCGGGTCATCATGAGACAAAAGATTGTCAATAGCCTGCCCAACCACTTGAAGATCATAAGAAATCAAGACCTGAAAAGAGACTTGAAGAGAATGGGTCAATCATACAACTCACTAAAGGAATTCTGCGGTTAAAACTTTTAAGCCGGATGAAAAATTTAAATTTACAGTCTGTGTATTTTTATCCTATTGCATTTCTTAGTGAAATTATTTTATTGATGGATTGATAAAAATGTATGTATATATATTTTTTTTTGTTTGCTCTGCAGTTGGAGGACTACAAGACATTTCCCTTGGCAGTGTTTTCACTGCTGCGTTCCTCTGTCGGAGACTTCAACTACGCAAACCTGGTGCAAGCAGACCCATTCATTGGTCCACTCTTCTTCTTTACTTTCATTTTCTTCTGTACATTCATTTTGGTGGTAAGTGTTAATGTGTAGATATGACATTAACAAACGAACAAACATTCCTGAATCAGCACTTGCATACAGCTACTACATAGCTGGTACAGCTACTTAACATACATCATTCATTCAATTTAACAAATAAATAAGCCGCAATATTTGCGTTTAGTCTTTTGACCCGTCAAATATTTAAATTAATCTATTCCTCCACAGAACATCTTCCTTGCCATCCTAGTGTCCAGATATGAGGAGGTGAGAAGCGAGGTTCGTATTGGAGGAGCGAAAACGTTCATCGGAGAGATGTTGAAGCTCTGGTTTCTCCGGCTTCTTGAGCGCATGGAGTGTCACTGGCTACGCTCACAGATTGAGCGCAAGCAGTTTGAAAAGAAAATCAGATCACCCACAGAGGCCATACGTCACTATTTGCGACAGTGAGTTATTTGGATTTAGTGTTTAAGTTTTATGTCAACGTTTTTATCATTGCAGCTATGAAAGTAAGTAAATAAAGTCACAGACTTTTGTTACAGTGGAACCTCGGTAAGAAGGGCAATGATAAAAATTGCCATTTTAAAATAGCCTTGTTTGAATAATTACATGTTATTGCAAACCTTAGTAAGTAGACCTTGATATTTGATCTTCCCCATGAGACTTGTTATCAAGGTTATACTGTACAGATTGAGTTGTTAAGAATGTATAATTGGAATAATTAGGGATATTGCATACTTTGTGTGAAAACTGGGTCCAGTCTAAAAGGATGGATTAAGTTTGCTTGGAGTTGAATGGTTTGAAAGCTAATTGCTCAATACTTTGGTTGAATCGGTTTTACCCAACTTCTGATTCGAAGGATGTTTAAGACAAACGCATTACTGTACCAAAACACATTAACTGGTTGACATTAATTTTTCAGGGCTGGTTACTCTGAACTAGAAATCGAGCTGTTTTTCAAGAAATATGATATCACTGACTCAAAAATTGCTGCAATAGATGAGGATAGGATCAGCTTCAGATCAGGTTAGCTTCATCAACCTAAATGATTATATTAGATGTTTTATTTAGTCTTCCTCCTGGGAGTCTTTCAAGGGTTAAAACAAATCCTAGAAGGTACCTGACATACTGTTAGGGTATATAGAATGAATCTTCCATACGGATAGTGTGGAAGCTACTTTATGTTGTCTTAGCACTAAAGTGGGTAGATGTAGCATTTAGGGCGAAATTAGGGAATGACAGACAATCTACCACAGCTACATAGCCATGGTGTGAAGCGACAGACTGTGAATTGCACAGCCCATTTTCTCTCTACAGTAGACTCCCTCCTATCCGAACTCTTTGGGACCGAGGCCAGTCCTGATAACGGTTTTTCCGGTTAAACCGACGTCCCCAAAAACTTGTTAAAACGGACCATTTAAATGCATACTGTATACAGTATTTGACTTCAATTTTAGGAGAGCATTGTATTTACACACGTGATCACTGGTTTCAAATCTTTCCCACGAGAACAGTCGTTTTAAGTACCACCCACTTCCTGCCGATCTAGTCCGGTTATTCCGATGTGCTGATAAAAATTGTCTGGTTAAAGAGATGTCATTTCTGCCGAGTGTAGTCCGGTTAAACCGATGTCCGGTTAAAAGGTGTCCGGATAAGAGGGAGTCTACTGTAATTACTTTTCCTGGTGGATTGCCAGTTAAACTGAACTCTAACAACATTGTCTTAGATTTAGCTTTGTGAAGGGCAGGTCTTTATTTTTGTTGTAGTTTAAAAAAATCCAAGTATTCTAGATTGGACCGAAAGTCTTTAACGGCTTGAATTTTTTGGTGGCTGACTGAAGAAGTCTTATCACGATATAGCATATCAACTTTTTGTAACTATTAAAAAGTTTGGATGCCAATGTTATTAGAATAGAAACTAATTTAATTTCTCAAATATCATTCTTACATTGGCATGCAATGCACCAATTGGGGGAGGTAAAAATGACCACTTTCCCTGAGATTTTTTGGGATTTCCCTGGGATTACTATACTGGGACACAACAAGATCTGGTCTTTGTCGTGTCTTGACAATAAAAGACAAAATTTCATTTTTGTTGTAATATGAAATCTTTAACGTATAAAGAGACTTGACTATATAGTCAAGTCTCTTGTTGCCCAAACAATCATTATCAACCCATAGATGAGGATAAAGAATCAGTGCACATACCATAATCAAGGTGAAATGACCTCTTTTTTAAAAGATTGTGCTTGTTTTTTATTTACACACTATTTATTAATTTTATGTTATCAGGTGAAAGAGAAGCTCCACCTCCCCTGTCTCAAAAGGACATGTAAGTATTACAATTTTTAATTAATAAAGTCCCTAAACAACCAACTGCTCACCGTGTATAATGTGGGTAAACATAAGAAATGCATTTTTTTAATCTATGTCAATATGTGTTTGTAAAATTTCCTTATTGCTTACAAAATTAATACGGTTTGGTTTTAAAGAATTTAAATATTACTAGGAAAGAAAACATCTGTAAATTGTTAGTTATGGGTAACTTTCCCCCATGAAAATTGAATAAACTGCATATAAATATACCATGACACATTTTTACATACTTCTTGTCGTGCATAAATATTTTTTGAGGATTTATGCAATTGAAAGAATACGTATAGACTTTCTTATTACAGAGTAGTTATGTTAACAGTTTTATTTTTTGTTGCATTTTTAGATTGCGCTACATAGTCATACAGAAGCTGGAGTACTTGGAAAACCACTATCAAGCTGCTAGTAAGCTGATTGACGAGTTCCTCAACAAACTAACAAAGTTTGAGAAGAAACAGTAACTTTTAACATTAAGTTTGTGAAGATTTTTCCAATTTTGTATGTTGATTTTTTAATTTGAATTTGTTATGACTGTTTTATTTGTTAAAATAAAGATAATTTTGTTATTTGGAAATTTTGTATATACTTTAGTTCCTTGAATTTATAGGTTCAAGTATGAGAGAGAAACTAGTGTTTAATAGTGGATTAAATTATAGGCTAAGCTTAAAAAACTCTACTACCTTGGAATAAAACATGCTTTTTGGGACAGCTCAAGCTATAGGTTTGCAAATAAATACATGAATAACTGACTACAGTATTTTGATTAAAAATTACTTTATTATCATTTAGCTATGTTACATGAGTATGATAGAGAATACTGCCAACAAACATAAACAAAGTGGTAGAATTGACTCTTAAAAAAATACAAAATAAGGAGTTGATAATGAAAGAGCAACAACTCCGGAGAAAAACAAAGAGTTTCTGCTAAAGGGTAACACCTCTGTAGCTTGGTGAAGTCCCCTGTCTTCTTAAAATCTGTGTCTGAGATCCTATATGATGGCATAGTTTAAGTAGTTCATACTTTAAAACAAAATTTGCATGCATTTTGGTTATGTTGCTAGCTTAGGAGTGTTTTGGACCTTGGTTAGAAAGAGACACAGATTCAATGCACAACACATCCACAAAAATCTGAGCCTTTGAACCACTTTCCCTGGAAAACTTGTGGGATTCTTCCTCGGGCGTAGACACTAATACAAACAAATGTTCAGGCCAAACAACAAGGCTGCGTTAAAGGTGTTTTTACTGTTAAAATATAGAGTAGCGAGAGCTGGTTTAGTGGTTAGAGTGCGGGACTTTGATCCCTATGAGGTCCCGGGTTCAAATCCCACCAAATCACCAATGGATTTTATCTAAGTGATAATGCCGCAACCCCTATGTCTAGCCTGAAGTAATGTGAAAAACAATCCCAGGCTCGGACCTAGCGTTCTAGGAAAAAACTGCTAAAATATATATTTTTAAACATTTTAGTTATTTTGTATACACCTCAAGATATTTATGACAAAGGCTCAGATGTTTCTCTACAAATCTTGCCTCTAGATATACAGAGTGACAATTAAGTCTTTAGGACGAGTAGGACGACTTTATAACTTTAAAACAAACAAGAATGAGATATCACAACCAAATTTGGCATGCCATTCCTGGTAATATTAAGCTAGGCTACTTTCTGTTGGTGATCAGATGTCACCTCTGGGGGATGTCCATTATATGGAGTAAGTTGAAGGTATCTTTGAAGGTAATATGGAGTATCTTAAAGGTAAGCATAAGTTGGTATGTACATACAATTAAAGGTCTTAATTGTTGAACTAAAAGCATTGCTGCAAACCTGACCTCAAATGGACAACCGAGTCAAAAATGGCAGCCGTTCAATCTACTGTCATAGTTTGCTTGTTTTGGGATTATTTTGATCAAATTTGACAAATATGTTGATTACCTATACTAAGCTATTAACATTTTAATATAATACACACTTTATTACCTTCCCTGTAGCAGTAAACCCATGTAAGCAATATTAAGCATTAAAATTAATGTTGTTCAATCTTACTAATATTATAAATCTGAATAGAAAATAAATATGAAATTTTGAAGGTAATCATTTAGTGAAAATCTAACGTGGTAAATGAATATTCGGTTAGTCTACAGGTTTGCTGCAGTGGGTTTTTTTTCTTTTATCCTCTCTAATGAATACAAAATAATAAAAACAGCTGGTTATTAATTTGTTTCCCTATGTCATTTTAAAAATCATAATAATGGTTTTATTTGTTTCATAGGTTCATGTTTTGTAGCACTAATAACTTAAGTACATTTTATAAAATAGGGTTTTCTGAATATATTGTCATTCAAACATCATTGGTAAAGTAACTATGTTTTTAGTTTGTTTGTTCAAGAATATTATCCTCTAAAAAGGTAATTTCTGAATTATAAATATAATTATAAATCTTTTAATTTTAGATTTTTGGGTTCAGTGTGTAGGTTAACACAATGTGCTTTAAACAAAAGTTTTTAACAATCCGAAGACTGCTAGTCGTGAAATGTTTTGATCAATGTTTTTAGTGTTTGCAACAAAAATTTGTTTTTTCATTTTCTATTTGTAAACTAAAGACTTACAGCATTTTTAAAAGTCACTTGTATTTACGTTACATAGTTCACCACAAAATGTTTAAGACTTTTAGTTGGTAAAATTGGTTGTCAACATATATTTGGAATATTTTTTTATAAACATGGCTTTTGTATTAACATTTAAAACCCCATAAAGATAACTTTCAACTATGCAAGCTAAATTCAACAGAAAGTGGTACTAGGTACTGTGTAATATAACCTTGCGTACAATCTTATCATTATTATCCTAGTTGTAGGGTTTACGCGTATTGTTATTGTAGTAAATTGTAAGCCAATTGACACATCTTTGGCATGAAAAAAAAACGCTACAGGCCTTATAACTCCTAAATCAATTAAGTTTTGGTCTTGGGTGAATAGAATCATGGGTTACAAAGACATTGGTGGGCCTCCCTTCTGCAACATAACCAATTTTAATTAAAGTAGGTGAAAATGAGTTTTAAAGATTTTGGTCAGAACATTACAGCAAAACTAATTTAAAATACCCCCGATGCAGCAAACCTTTCAGACCGAGTGAATTTTGATTTGTCTGATTGGATTTTAACCCAAATATATTTCCATGAACAAGTCATATTTCCCCATCAAGATAAATTTAGATTTAACGAGTTCTTTTGTTAGTGAGGGTAAAAAGTGTGTTTTGGTCTATTGTTAATAATATATGATGAAATAAATAAATCAAATTTGGAAATGTACCATCACTAAACGTTCTGGGATAGCCAGTCTGTCAAAATACAATGTGGAACCTGCTTGGATTCTGGTTTGAAAATACCCCCACCTGTCCTTGTTTTACATACCGGTACCTAATAATTATCATATATATTCTAATATTGTAATCACAAAAACTTAAGGTAATGTTTTCAAACTATATACAGATTCTACATCGACCATGTCTAATACACTTGATGACAACGCTAAGAAAGCCTCCAATGATCAGGGAGGGCATAAAGATAGCCAACGAAGAGACTCGGTGACCCAGTCATTCCTACATTCCTTGGGAACTTCTCGGGAGATTGGCCGACCCATTAAAGTTGAAGAGGGTTTCAAGCCTAGGACCAAAACTTCAGATGACTATGAGATCCTCTACGATCCAGAGATTGACAAGAATCATCCGTTGGATAAATGGAGGCGAAATGTCTACCTCAGTAAGTCCAGTCTAAGCGGGCAACTTTTGTTTTTTAAGGAGGATCTGTCTAAAGTCTGTATGTCTGAAAGTTAAAGAGCAATGAATATCAAACCCTTTAAGAAGAAAAATGCTTATGGAGAATAGTCATACTGGAATTTTGTCGCCGAAATGAGATCATGCAGCTGCGCTACTCTATCTCTCATTCGTTGTCTCACTCTCTCTCACACAGTTAGCTGACTTGGCCTCGCACTCACCATAGTCTACCCAGCGGCCGCTGCGAGAACTATCCGAAATTCAAATATTCCTAGACTGAATTTTTTACAAAGGCATTGCGCTTCTTAAAGGGTTTGTATTCATTGTTAAGGAGTTATTCCATAAATTGAGTCAACAGAACACACTCTTGAACCGAACCACCGTACCACCAATGATGGCAGTCAACAGTGATTTATTGGTTTAGGAGAAGAATGCCGAAAGTTTCAGGTAGACATATAGTTGCTAAGGGAGCACGTCTCTACAAAAAGTGAAGATATCGCAAAAGAATTCTCAATTAAATAATCTATTAGTTGGGACTAGGCAATGCAGTCTTGTATATTATCATTTAAAAATATCATACCAAAGTTATAATAGCCTCTAAAAGCTGTCCGCAAATTAAGATTTTCATTAAGCTGCCATTGCAACCAAGGCAGCTATAAAAAATCTAAAACTAATGTAATATCTAGATAAAATGTGTGCATTAACTTATTTTTACCAAAGTCCTCAGAAGATCATGTTTTCAGGATGTATGCTCAGCCGTGAGATTGCCAGGTATCTGGACAGACAAACTTTCATCACTGTTTCAACGAGGGAGGCACTCTTATACGGCATTTTTCTTATATTACTAATTGTCAGTAAGTATAAGAGATTGACTTCACTGTTTAAAATACTGTAGGCCTACTATAGTTTAATCTTAATGGTTATCAATAGTTTTATAATATTTGATTGATTGTAATGGTTTTAAATCAAAATAATCTCTTCCTGCAAACTACAAATTTCAGGGGAGTGTTTTGATTTTGCAGAACACTTAAGCCAAGGCCATAGACGCCTCCGGTAACTTGAAATACATTAGAGACAATAGTAACCTGCCTCCTAACCTGGATGATCTACTGGCTTCCTGTAAATGCAGCTTTTCAGCTGGAAAAAAACTTACATTTCATATAATTTTGGTTTACCGTACTGCATCACTTAAAAAAATAATTTAAATTTTGGCACAGCGCAGATACAGGAAAAGCCAAGATATTGGAACGATGGTATAATCAGAATTTTATAAAATGGTTGATGTTAAGAAACAAATAAAAGTTTTACCAGGGTGGACTTATTGTAAGCATAAAAACTGTTTAAAACCTTCAAAAAATTATTTTAAAACTGTTTGAACATTAGAGTAGGAAGTCAATTTTAATAAAGTGGTTTACCTTATGGTTGCCAGGTTCTTGAAAAATGTAGACTTCTTGCTCGATGCACTTTTTGCCACAAGTGTGGCATCTTCAGGAGCAAAGTTTATCACATTACTTAACACAAACACTATCTTACTATTTGTAATTGAATTATTTACATTCTCGGTCGGACGACACGGCGTAGGTATAATCGTAATACGGTACTTATATATAGAATAAGTATTGCAACCATAAGGTAAACCAATTTATTAACGTTATTCTTGAAACTGTGAATAATACACAATTAATTTTTAAAAGTTACACAATTGAATTACTTGAAATTTTCTATTATACTTCCCCATCCATTGTAAATTATTCATACCCCATAAGGATTGAAACAATTTAAAAGATCTTAGCTCATTATAGCCTGTTTTTTAGTCACTTTTGGATCGTTTTCCTTGGAAAAGTTTTATCTCAATGAAGCGATGGTTTCAAGATATACAGAACTTGCTTTTGAAATTGAAGATTTGGAGGATGTAGATGATGATTCAGCTCCTTTGGGGATAAGTTTCTACCAAATAAACACTCTAGAACATGTATGGTTTGTAAGTATCTATTATTATAATACCAGGACTAATCTTTATTTGTCCTTAGAAGACATTTGTGTCTTGTCAGGTTGTACAAGTCATTCAAGAGTCTTTTTTTGTAAGTTTTATGCTACTAAGGTGTTTTGTTGTCTTTTCCAAATCTGTTATCAATTTTTCAATGGGATAATGGCAACTGAGTCCAATTTCAACACACTTTTGATTGTAGGCTACTGGCAACCTTTACATTTTAAGGAGAACCCTGATAACTCGGTTAAAATTATAAAATAATTATGAATTGAACACAATTATTATATGTATAAACAATAATAAATGTGCTTTAAAAGAGAAGTACTTGTCTCTACCCACAGATGTTATAACTCCCTCTATTTCTTTCTCCCATTTAATTATCATTCTCAGTCGGATCAAGAGTGAATCGAGCTTCAAGTTTGCCATACATGTTATTATAATTTTAACACCTCTTGAAAAGCGAACATATTTTAGTAGAGTTTATGTTTTCATCTATTGTCTTTTTCAGTACCAGAGCCACATTGCTGAAAATCTTATTTACAGACCATTTTGGTATACCCAAGATCGTTTATATGAAAACAAGTTGATGGGTCAACCTCAGATCAGACAGGTAGGTAGAACGGTGTTTTTGGTCATCACATCATCTGTCTTTGACTATGCGATTATGTCGGCTAAAAAGTTGAATGCCCTTTTGGGACAAACTTGTTGATTTAAGAGTTGATTGTTTAGTTTAGTTTCTAAAGAAATATATTCTTAAATAAAGGAAAACAAGTTATGAACCCTATCCTCCCAAAATGTCCAAAAATCCATCTATATAAGACCCCATTGAAGACTGGAAGAATAAAAATGGTCTCAAATACTCTAGGTTACTCAGAAATATATTTTTTGCCCATCCCAGGTTTAAGAACTTGAACTATTTTGAACTACCTTTTATGCTGTTGACTAGCTGTACCCGCGGGCTTTGCCCCGTTTAACTTCATAAGTTTTTGCATGGCTTAATCACGTCCTGGTGGAAGTTTGTTCGCTCACGTGCCCTCAGGTTAGCTCGTTCGCTACGCTAACTCGCCTCCAGGTTGAAGTTCGTTCGCTACGCTCACTCACCTTTTGGTTGCAAATTAGCTGTTGTTATAAATAAACAAATCAAATCAAATCAAATCAGTTTATTTCCACAATATATACAAATTTACAATTTTTCAAAAAAATAAAATAAAAATATATATAGCCCTGAAGCATTATACAGTAATTGTTAACGTAAATTATTTCTAGTAAAATTAATTTATAAGTTATAAAAGTAAAAACTTAAATACTAGTTGAGTGTTTGCTCCGGCTTGAATAATAACTAATTTAATATATAATGGAAATGAGTCTACATAGACCTCAGTGGTCTGTGCGTAGACTCGAGTTGCTAAAAATTATATATGTATTTTTTGAGCTAATTTGCAATTGAAGAAAAAGTTTAAAATTAAATAAAAATGTACTAAGTGCTATGGGAACCTGTAAAAATAAAAATAAGCTTAAAGATTATATAAAAAATTGGAGTAAATATTAATTAAAATTTTTAATAACAGAATTGTTTAAAGTGGAAGCCAATAAATAAAACGGAAAAGAATTTTGTTGGTTGCAAGAGTTTGCAGAGGGGGTCCGTTTAGTGCTGTCAGACAGTGGCAGGTCGCCTGTTATCAGTAGTGATAAGACCCTCGGCCTCTTCATCGCTGATATCCAATAACCATCTATTAACTCGATTTTTGAATACACCTAATGTAGGAGAATGAAATAACTGAGTTGCTTTATACATAGTGGAATAATTTCGGAACAAAATATGTGCTATGTAGAAACAATTTGTTTTTGAAAAGGATTTGTGCTGCTGAATAGTAGAAATTCCAATTCTATTTGCATATCTTGTATTATGTGTGTGGGTTATGGAAGTAAAAATTGAATTGAAGTTTTTAAATATAAAAATTAGAAGATCTTTGATAAACAATTTTGCAATGGGGAATATTCCAGTTTCATGAAATAGTAAATCTGAGGGGTATCTTTTACACTTTTTGAAACCAGCTTTTAGGATAGACTTTTGAACCAGAATCAGACCTGTGAGATGTGAACTGTACGCCCCTCCCCAAGCTAATATTCCATAAGACAAAACCGACTGTACATATGCAAAATATGTTGATTTAATTTCTTTAAAACTGAGAACATCACTTAACTGTCTAAATGCAAATATAAGTTTTCTAGTTTTATTTTGCAAGAAATTAATATGCTCTATCCATTTCATATGTGAGTCAAAAATTATTCCTAAATATTTATATGAGTTAACCCTCTCTAAGGTATCACACGAACAACTGTTATTGAATTGGTTGAGACAACTGTGCAAGATCAAATTGGTTAGGTTATAGTCAGCTGTTGACGCGAGAGAAATAGGCATGAATTTTGTTTTGGAAACATTAAGAGATAGTACATTTTGGTCGAGCCATTTTTTTACTAATTTGAGATCTGATTGAGCTTTACTCTTCACACCTTCCCATGTCTTATCCTTAACATAAATCAATGTGTCATCTGCAAAAAGAAACATTTTTCCGAAAATTGGTAATTTAGAAATATTATTTATATATATTAGGAATAAAATAGGCCCAAGGGTACTCCCCTGAATCACCCCATAGTCAACAGGCACCTCATTGCTATTGACTCCATCTATGTATACGAATTGTCGCCTATCTCTGAGGTAGCTTTCGAACCATGAGAGAGCGTTCCCTCTTACACCTATAGCAGATAATTTTGAAATTAGATGCTTTCTGTCTACACTATCAAAAGCTTTTTTGAGATCTAAAAAAATTAATACTGAGCGCAAATTTTCGGATAGAGCACTAAAAATTTCTTTGTTGATATGAAAAAGAACATCTGTAACATTTTTATCTTTTCTGAACCCATATTGACAGTCTGCTAGGATCTGATTCTGGTTCAAGTAATCCACCATTTGTTCCTTAACTATTTTTTCAAGCACCTTAGAGAATGCACTCAATAAAGATATTGGTCTGAAATTATTTTTGTCTTTGTGGGAGTTTGATTTGTATAAAGGAAAAACTTTTGCCAATTTAAACTTGTCCGGAAATATTCCACTAGCCAAACTTAAGTTTATGATATGCAATAATGGTTTAGAGAGTGAATTTACATTTTCTTTGAGAACATCAGCCGAGACACCATCAAAACCGGGGGCAGACCCACCACGTAACGAGTAGACATGCCTGATAACGTCGAGTTCAGTCACTGTCTGGAGTGTAAACACAGTGTCCTGCCTGTAATCTGCGTCGTTGATGATCGGCGGACCGCTGCTATTTATTGAACTGGCAAGGTTATATCCAACAGAAGCGAAAAACGTGTTAAAATCATCAGCTACAATCTTTCTTACATCAGGAGTGATGTTGGATACGTTTGGAAGATATTTCTGAACTGAGAAGGGGTCTTTTTTATTTGATCGCCCCGCCAGCTCGTTCACAACCATCCAAAAGCGTTTGGGGTTGTTTTGATATTGGTTTAATTTTGACCTGTAGTATACTCGCTTAGAACTTTTAATACCACTGGAAATTTGATGTCTTAAATCACGATATTCTTTATTTAAAGTAGCATTAAACGGCTGTTTTTTAATTTTCTTACTAGTTTTATCTCTTTCCCTAATTAGTTTAATCAAATCATTTGTGATCCATGGCTTTAATTTTTTGAACCTCGATGATTTCTTAACAGATTTTTTAGAACTATCTATGGTTTCATCCATGATTTGTAAAAAACGAGATGCACAAGAGTTAATGTCAAGATCGATAAAAAAGTTGCTCCAGTCTATTTGCGCAAGATTACAGGACAGTAGTGTATGATCGATAATGCGTGTAGAAGTATCCAAAGTAACTGACGGTGTATTGGTTGGAAAAGTAATAGTCATGCCTGTGCTGAAATGGTCTGTAACGTGTGTGTGTAATGTTGCTGATTGTACATTTTTCATGTCGTTGTAACGTATGAACATGTGATCAATGCAAGTTTGGCTATTGTTCGTAATTCTTGTTGGTTTGTCTATACATTGAATGAGACCAGCACCTAACAAACAGTTTAAGTAACTGTCGTTTAAAGAATTAATACTCAACAAATCAAAATTTATATCTCCAGTTAAAATAATCATCAAATCTTTGCTCAAATGGTTAAGATAATTTTCTAAATCGTTTATAAATAATTTAGCATCTGAATCAAAAGTACGGTATAGTGCTAACAGACAAAATTTGTTATTGTGTAAGTTGAAATTGAGTTGTATTCCATAAAGGTCAGCAAATGAGATCTGTGATGCAGTTACTGATAGTCGATTGTTGAAGTAAACAATAACACCGTCGGCTCTATTTCGTCTGTTATCAGTGAGTACATAGTCAAATCCGTCAATCGTCTGTCCCCCTACCCCCTCCTGCAACCAACATTCTGTCAACACAATAATATCCATCTTGGGAATTTCATTTAAATAAATTAAAAATTCATCAAAGTTTTTGGAATAGCTTCTGATGTTTGTGCTTATGACTTTCAATTCGTCATCACCATTATTGTGTGAGAAAAAATTTTTAATTTCAGAAATTGATTTTAGCTCTAAACAATTGTTGTGGAAAAACAAAGAGTTGTCACCATCCGCATTCATCTAGCAGTCTACGCACAAACCACCTGCCCGGCCGGCAATTGTTGATTGTTGAGCCTACTGCTGTTCAATTGTTACATAATAAAGTGTAGTTACTAATAATTCTAAAATAATACTAAAAAGTTCTTACTAAATCTAAATTTAAATGAAATTTCTTAGGAAATTCTGATTTCAACTATTGCATTTTGCTGCGGTACATAATAATAAAAGAACTTACTATTATTAGTGAACAGAGAGAATTAATATTAGTTACATGAAACTGATAAAAATAATTAAAAAATGGAAAATTTATTACTAACAAAATTGTATGTGCCCATCTTCAAACATATTACTTTAAAACCTATATCTATTTATAAACATACTATCAAAAGATGTCTAAAAATTGAACACATTCATACATTTTAATTTAAACACATTATCTTGGAGTTGTGATATTTTAAGATTAAAACAAAATAGGTAAAATCTTTTAAGTAATATAAAATGGTCTGCTTATCGTTATTAGAAAATTTAAAAGGTAATCTATTTCTTAATTATAATTTATTTATAAACAAAAATAATAGTGCTGCACCCTAGTTGGAAATCCTTGTAACTTTAATGCTATTGAACATCATAGAACAGAACCAACTTGTTTAATTGAAACAGCTGTTAAGATTCATTAATTCCTTTTAAATATGAAAAATCATAAGGTTAACATGGGAATCTCCAGAGCCACTGGAAAGCCCGATCAGAATAAAAACTACTTAGTTTTCCTATTTAATGCCCAAAGAATTGGTGTACCGAATTTCAGCCTCCTAGGTAAATGGGAAGTGGGAGAATTAGTGATGAGTGAGTGAGTGAGTCAGTGAGGGCTTTGCCTTTTATATATTTAGATTACCTGTGTTCTTGACTCAAACATTTAAAGGAAATCTAAAAAATTCAGATCCACTAGCACCAGCACAAAAAATACTAATTAACAGTTAGTTTATTTTTTTCAGCTATTATCACTTAAAATTAAAGAAAAATGATTAACTACTTTGTTTTAGTGAGATAAATTATGTGGTTACATTTTAGTTGAGAACAAAGAATTGTTCTTGTGAAGTGCATGGCTATTCGATTATAAATTCTACCATGGCTTGCTACATGCCGTACTCCGAGAGCAATGAGGAAACCGATAACATGGGTTTGGATTCACAACCAACGACAGAACGGCTAGCTCTAGTGTGAGTTGTGAGTTAAGTACGTAACTACAGTCGGGACCACGAGAGTCTGCAGTTGAGGGAGGAGTCTATTTACCACGTGACTTCGAAGGAGCAAATGAGGACAGTTAGGTGTTGCCAATCTAATAATACCAGCTGATTTGAAAATACTGTTTAGTATTTTAATTAGTGTCTTCAACAGGCGATATGGCAACCGTGCACTAGCCTTGTCTTGTGATTGGCTACCACCAACTGCAGACTCTCGTGGTCCCGACTTTAAGTATGACATAACCAAGACATTATTGCACTATGAATATATAGTTGTCATAAGTTAAGTTGTAGATGAGTGAAAATTTAAAAATGTACGTTTTTAGGAAAACCACTTTTAAAATTTTTTGTTCCGTTTTTTGAAACTTTTTTTATTTTTGTTATTTCATTGACATTTGAAGTTTCATAAAATGTCCATGGTAACGCAATATCTTTGGTGATTTTTTATTAATAGAGCATCTTTGATGGAAAGACACAAAATTTTGTCACGACCATCACGGACATAAAACTGAATATTAATAGTTAATATTATTTTTATAACTATATTTTGCTATAAATTAATTTACTTTTATGGCCATTATACAATAAACAGCTCACTAAGCTGTTGGTATATTTGGTCTTTCTAGAAAAAAATAAAATACCCCCGCCCAGCAAACCTGCAGACTAAGCGAATTTCCATTTGACTGATTGGATTTACACTGAAATGTCTACTTAAAAATATAACACTTATTCCCGATTTAAATAGAATTAGTTTTAACAAGTACTTAGGTTTGCTGCATCAGGGAGGGTAAAACTGTTTTGTTTTTTTTTGTAAAATGTTAATAGTTAGTAAGAAATAAAAACATTTTCCAAATTTGATCAAAATATGTTCATAAACAAGCAAACTACAGCAGTTTACTTATTCTCCATAAGAATAACATGGGAATTTTAAATTAACAATTTTTTGGAATTTTCTCCGTAACCATTAGGCGCATAACAGCGCTTCAATATACTAAATTATTTGTTTTTTTAAGCTTTACAAAATGGTTTGGAAAGAAATTGTTAAATTTTATGTTTTTTGGGTCAAAATTGGGAAAAACCTATTTTTACCCCATAAAACCCCCCGTAAACCCCCGTTCCCATGGTCCGATCATGCTGGATCGCGAACTCGTTCGAATAAACGTAGGTTTACACGTTTGTACCAAATTTCATCAAAATCTGATCATTTTTGCTCGAGTTATCGTGCTAACGGACACATATATATATATATATATATATATATAAATATATAAATATATAAATATATAAATATATATATATATATATGAATTTGAACGGATGGTGATTTTGGCCTCTAGGGACCACAAAACGAAAAAAAAATCGGTCCCGCGTACAGGTCTCACCATGAGTACTACGGTAATAGCTTATTCCCTATATGGGAAATTCGCTAAAACTCAAAAAATTGAAAAAAACCAATAAAATATTTTGAAGTTTGTATAACTCCGAAAAAACTTACCTGAGACCCGAAAAATCGTAATGTATTTATAGAGGTGTGCTGCTTTTGTGTATAAAACATTAAAATATGATGATATTTTAATTTTTGAAATTTTTATGATAGAAATCATAAACGCGATGGTCAGGGACAAGTGGTACGGTCGTGAATTGTCTGGAATAATATAAATATTTCTAAACAATCCTTCAATTATATTGTTAGTTATAATAAAAATATGTGTTTCAATTGAATTAAACTGTTCAATTTAGAATGATATTTAAGTTATTGTCACGACCAAACACAGTATAATCCATAAGGTTGGATTGGTCGTGAAAAAATCCGCGGTGGTCGTGAAACTTTGGTCGTGACATTACGTGTTATTTGGCTCTGTTCTGGCGGTAGCCCTGCACCTCATGTTCGAGGATACAAAGTGGACTTCTAGGTGAATGTAGCAATTGAAATATCATATCAACAAAAATTAACACCGCGTCTACTTCATCAAATGACTACGTACGGTCATGGACACTCAAAAATTACAAAAAACACAAACTTACCTTTATTAATCTTGTAACTACTTCTTTCAACACAAAACAACTGGCACAAAAAACTTGACGTACACCCCGAACTAGTCTCTAAAACGAACTGACGCAATCGACGCCAGGCTTGCCACTGTCGTGCTCCAAAGTTGAAATTTTTTCCCAAATGGTCGTGACGCCAAATCGAGGGACAGACTTATTTTGTTATGGTTGTCAGTTTGCAATGACAATAAAATTATAATATGCTCCTTTTTTGTAAGTTTAATAACTATTGATGGCATAAAAATATGGCTTTATATATTTCGGCATGAATAATTTTTCTAAAAACAGCGTGAAAGTTGGAAAATGTACCCTAGGGACACGTCATGGTCGTGAATTTCGAGACTTTAAAAATACAAAAAAAATACCTAGAACCTATTTAAAACCAAATAAATGTGTGTAACATGTTGCCCCCGTACCAAAAAATATTAAAACACATAATAATAAAGTACAAATCCAGTAACTACGAAGTAAAAGACCAGGGACATGAAAACGTACGTTTTTAAATTTTCACTCAGTTGTGTTTTAAATAATAACAATGCTATAAAACAGGTGACATCGTCAATACATGTTTCTGGTTATACATTGACAGAGAGTTATATTCGTAACAAAAACCAACTTTATTACAGTTTTAAAATGAATTGAAAGAACATTTTATAATATGTATTGTACGACACTTTAAACCGATATTTAGGTGAATCCCTTTTACATCATTTTAAAATTCAGACAAACCTGTTTAGAGAACTACAACTCATTTAAGGGTTTTCTTTATTGCTTAACACAATGTTTACCTTTAAAAAAGTTGATGATTTTTTCACTAGCTTGAGAAGGTGTCTATAGGACACTAAAAGCCAATTATTCATTCCGATGTAGGAGTGCAAAGTGTAGGGGAAATAATCTAGGTTGGACTGAATTGTTGATATAAACTCTTAAAAACTAATCAGTAATCGGATATGAACAAATTACATTCTAAATTAACCCTTTCAAATTTTCTTTCATGGAGATGTTTTTAGTATTACATACAGTAATAGATTAAACTAGGTGAACCCGCGCGAATTCGCACGAATAATAAATTAGGATATTATAGCAACGTCGTTAGAAGTTGCGTCGTTGTATCGACGTTGGTCTTGAGCTCGATCGTTGGCTTTATGCATTCTAAGTTCTTTTTGCTGTTCAGTAGGAGTATTTTGCAGGACGGAGCTCATCATGCTGAAAACTTGCGCGTATAGATCAATATCAACCAAATGTTGTGTCAAAATGTGCATGAGTTCAGTGCTGCAAGAGCCATTAGCTTTGTTTAGAATTCTTTCTTGAACAGCGGTTTCGACGTCGTAGATATAAATTTGGGCATATGTGGGATGCTCCCCTTCTGACGGTTGAAAGGTGCCAATTGAGTGATAAATTGTGTCGTGCACCTTATACATGAAAGGCCCTCCACCGTTATGTTTTTTAATTTTAGCTCGAGTGCTGACCATTGCGAGCGCAGAGTTGTATGATCTAATGTTTTCTTTGTAGTTTCTGCTCAAATGATTTGCTCCATTAAGTAGGCTCTGGATATAATAGCTTTCTCGGTATGGTGGTAGATTCACTTTTCCTTTATGGCAGCAGGATGAAAATCCTTTGCCTCGTCCTCTTTGTTCTTCTTTAAAATGTAACACACCACATTTCTGACATTTTAATGCCATCTCGCCAAGTGAATGCAGCTGAATTCTCATATTTGTCAGTGTAATTTTGTAAGTACACGTTGCCACTAACTGTTCCAGCTCCTCGTCTGGGGTCCTTATACGTTTTGCATTGCTTGAGTATTTGCACCGTGTCCGACCGGCAATATTTCTTTGTCGTCTGGTCCTTGGCATGTTTAAACAAAAATAAAATGTAAAACATTTCTCCCGTCGTGTCCTATAGGTAATATTCCTTTGCCGAGTTTCTAATTATTAAAAAAAAACATGCAAACTGTTTACATTTCAAAACCAAACAAAACAGCTGGGATTTTTTAAACTTATAGGCTATATTGACATCTGTTTCAGAATATAATAACATTCAAATCAATCACAATGTTATCCTTATGGAGGGAACTTTGAGGGCAGCCCACGCCCTTAAAAAGATATATTTCGAAAATCTAAAGCCAGTTTGCACATCTACACACCTAGACGAACATTTTGGTATATAATATGTGGGGTTAAATCTTAAAACAAAAAAGCCTTATTGTTCACAAAGTTTCATGTCGCGTATTAAATATATAGGGGCTATTCTCATTATTAAATTTGTATTAACACCAAGACACATTGCGAGATTGCGCTGATCTAAATTACTAATTTCTGTCAAATACACATTGTTTTTTTACCAAGTGAAACTGATGGAACGACTTATTGTGAGCTATAGCAACTGTTATGACCCATCAACTCTGTCAGCAACAAAAAATAAGGTAGAAAATAAACTTTTTGACACTACCGCATTCTGTGACTGGCTCACACACCTACATTCTTTTTTAGTAAAGAAATGACAACGGCTGATCCATATAGATGGGATATCTACTTCTGTATCTATGCTACAACAGAATGATCCATAAGGAGATTGCTAACCAATTCTTTTCTTTTTTTCTCTTTTTTTTAAAAAGAGGTTGGCGGCCTCTTTTAACCTTGCATTTGCCCGTCCACATAGACTAAGCGCCCGTGCGTGGATCGTTTACAGCAAAGCAAGGAGTGAGCCGGTACAGTACAAAGGTGAACTGTACTGATAAAATGTTATCGGCAGTGACCAGGATCCGAACCCACGACATCGCTGCCTTGGGCCCGAAGTCCGCGACGCTACCGACTGAGCCACAGACTCACTATTAAATTAATTAAATTTCAGTTTATGTACTGATTACTTTTACTCCACTTTGCAGTAACAAATGGCTCCCAGCTACTAAGACTGGTTCGTTGCCGTATGGTGGAACCTTTGCTAGATACGGTGGCGGAGGGTACGTCGCACTTCTGCAAAACGAGGACGACGCAGTGCAACTGACTGCGGCACTCAAGAGTTTCAAGTGGTACTCGAGAGCTACTCGTGCCATCTTTATCGACTTTGCCATTTACAACGGAAATGTCAACTTATTTTGTATTTTCAAGTAAGATTTGGTTAGCAATAAATATTTACTTGGGTTTGTAACAGTTTTGTGTGTGTCTAGGAAGTCATTGGGTAAATTTCCGTAAGGTAGTGTGTCAATGATTAAAGTTTTTATACTTTTTAAAAGAAAATTACACCTTTGCTTTTGATTTTGGAGTAGAAGTAAATCCAATTCAAGGGAGTGTTCTGCAGTACAGTATTACGTCAACTTCTCAAACGGGCTAACACCTCGTTTAAATAACTTCTTGATGATTGACAGTATTGTGTATGTTATTAAATTTACAGAAAGTACATAAAAACACCTATCCCTAGACACCTAACTCACAAGAAATATATATAACAGATGGTAAGAGGTAATCGATTTTGATTGGAGTGTTGAATATAAATTGACTACCACTTACCATAGTCATGGTATGTATGTATTTTGTATTTACCATCCAGTTAGTTAAAGTATAAGTGTAATATATGTTTCAATGGTGTTATTAGACATATTTTAATTAACTTTATATTTATTATTTGACTTAACAAGAATTAGTGTTGATGAAACAGATACATTTTAAGTTGTGTTATTAAAAAACCATTGATTTTTTCTATCATGTTTAAGAATTTGTTTGAAGGAGTAGGATGTGCAACACAAGTGAAGACAAAATATTTTACTAAGTAAAATGTTGTCTATTGTTTGTCTTTTATACTAAGTAGTCACCACAAGTGTGGCATCTTCAGGGTACGCTACATTTTTACAACTGTGCATAGGCTACAAGTGTTTGTGATTATTTTTTGTGTCACTAACACTAAGATAAATGTTTTTGTTTCTAAAGGTCATTTACACCAATCCTTCATAAAGTACGCCATGTACTATGTAAATTATCTGTTAACAGGCTGCTATTTGAAATACCCCCTTCGGGTGGTGTCTTACCCTCTGCCATGATCACCACAAAGAAACTGCTTCGCTACAACGATGGGTCAGACTACGTTATTCTGGCTTGTGAGATTGTCTGTATGATATTTGTGGTTTTCTACACGGTACAAAAAATATTGGAAATAAAGACTCTCCGGCTGAAATTGTTCAAGTCGTTCTGGAATTACATTGACGTGATAGTGCTGATAGTAAGTCAGTTGCGATAAGTTTACATTATTAGTTCAGTTATTCAATAAGATATTTTAGTTTTGCTGTCGGCTTGGACATTCTATTAGCATTTGTTTAACGTTGTTGTAAGGGAACAGTACAATCATAAGGTTATTTATCATCTAACATCAACCTATTGTTAAATGTCATAGTTGATTGATAACCAAATGGAAATGACAATAATTGACATTTGGTTCTAGAATCAACTCTGCTTGGGATCAAATCAGCAACCTTCAGATTTGAATGCTTTATTCTGAAGGCAATCACTGACCACATGGTTGCTCATATAATTAAATGGGTCATTAACAATGTCTCAATCGTTCATTCTGTCACTAGTTCTGTTCACTAGTCACTAACGTTAAATCTAGCAGTAGACATTATACCTATATGGATCAGCTATGGTATTACTGTATTATTACACAGAGCGACAGAGCTAAAGTTATTGGCGACTAACTGGATTTGAGCCTGGGACCTCAGAGAGCTAGAGACCAAGTACCCTGCTCTACCAACAGAGCATCTTGTTCCAGATACTGTAATGTTACCAGTAGATAGTGCTAAATGATTTGTTCAAATATTCCTTTTTTTTCTTTTTGTTTGCCTTTTACATTTAACAATTCTAAACTGTTGTTTTCAGCTACTGTGTTTCCTGTGGCTGCTGAGTTTTGTGACAAACATAGTCTTGTTCTAGGTACCAGTACCCAAATCTTGTCTTGTTCTAGATACCGGTACCCAAAAGATGACGGGAATTCTAGGGAACCTGAAATGCTGTGAACTCATCAGATGTAAAAAAATCTGTAATTACACACTAGCGAATCAAAGTTAACATTTTGTTTACAGATGAGCTACTTTACATTCATTTTCAATGTATCACTTTACATCAACATGAATAAACTACTCCCAATACTGAAGGACCCAAGCTATGAGGACAAGTACATTTCCTTCGACACTCCTTTGTACCTCCACATCCTTTTCAGTCGATCATTCGCTGTTCTCATTGCATTTGCTTTCTTGAGACTTCTGAAATATTTCAACATTGTACATTCTATCTACCGTCTTCATAGTACAGTACATAGGGTGAGTATAAATTCAAATTTTTTACATAAATATAATTATAAATCAGTTCCTTTACTTTTCAAATTGCATTGTCCCCATGGCCTTTAGCTTTAAACTACCTTTTTTGTAGACTATATTAACTGAGTATAACGTGAACCGCTGCAGTTTTGTAAGTGCATAGCCATAAATGGGGGTTATTCAAAAAGGACCAGTCCCAAAAGTAGCGGTTTGCCGTGGAGGTTTGTAAATTCTGCCGCTTGCACTTAGGAACCGCTGGCGGCGAGCGGTTCCTATATGCATTGGGTCGCATGTATTGCAGCGGCTTGCCGCGTGAAACATTGTTACAGCGGTCGGCCACAGTCCACTGCTACTGTGAATAAAAGGGCCCTTAGCATAAATTCTTTTTTCTGTAAAATTGAAAGGAATTTTTGATTGGTTTAAAATATTTTAGTTAGCATTCTGGAATTAAATATTAGATAATTTATTGAATACAGTTTGCAATATTATTAAATGTTGATTTCAGGCTCTGCCAGACATAATGAGCTATTTCATTATATTTTTCTACCTCTATTTCGTTTTTGCTTTTGTTGGATTGTTCTTATTTGGCAGTAAGGTGAGTTTAAACTTTACTATTTTTATGTTTAGTTTAAATTAAACTACTGTCCCTGTTGCTTGAATTCGAGCAATTGTTAAGTATTACAGGTGTGCTACTTTAAAATGAATAACAGTCATAATTTCTGATGACTTTAAAAGATTTGACTCAAAGATTATGGAAATACTCAAGATGTACATAACAGATTGATATAATCAACATTTCTTGTAAATATCTTATAATTTTTCATAAGCTGATCTTGTTTTTTAATGTTTTCTACAAATAGCCTAACTCATAGCCACATTAGGTTGCCCATAATAACGATTATAAATTAAAAAAAAAAATATTTCTATTCTCCTTGGTGGTATTCTATGACTTTCCTATGTTTCCATAGTTTGAAATCGGCTCTTTCAAAGATTACCAAGAAATGAAGCACAGTGTTAATTGAGTTTTCTTTTTGGTAAATCAATTTATCCTGGCTCTCTCGCTTTTTTCCATTGTAATATTTACGCCAACCCATATTTAAATAGTAAATATTTCATTTCAACCAAGTGAGTAAATGTTTGTAGCAAACTGTTAAATTAGCAAACTTATTGCCTGTTTACAATTAACATATTTTCTTCTTTTCACTCTTAATTTCTGACAACAGCTGGAGTTTCATGAACATTTTTCTTTCCCATGTTAATCTTATAGAGATATACGAAACTTTAAAGGGCCCCAGGGCCTCGCTCTCTAATTGTTTCCCTAAAAAGAAAGTTTCCTGCACAACTACACAATTAATACGCTTTTTCCAATGACACCAAAAACATGTCAATCGGTTCAGTAGTTTTGGAGGAGTAATTGTCACAAAAATCCTGCTTGCGTATTAAATAAGTATAGATTATTATGTATTCAACATTTTTTATTTACTTACTTTTTAAGCACATCATCATTTGACTATGATTTTATCATCTGTGAATGAATTCCTGATCACATACTTTTCTACTTAGTTGGAGGACTTCAAGACATTTCTGCTGGCCCTGTTTGCTCTGATGAGGTACTCCATCGCAGACTTCAAATTCGACGCTCTAGAACAGGCTGACCCAATTTTGGGACCGATCTTCTTTTTCACTTACATATTCTTCATGGTCTTCATAGTTGCAGTAAGCATTGTTCAGAAACAATCGCTTTTATTCATTGATTGTTCAGTAAGCATTGTAAAATTCATACAGAACTTGGAAACCTAAAATGTAAGAACTTATGTTTTTGAAATTCTTTAAGAATGTACTGTAATATTCTTTCTTGTTACAACCTCAGAGCCAGACGCTTTTTCAAACTAAAAATGTCAGGTGTCAGGCCAAAAAAGAATCTTTAAAAAGGCATACCTAAATTTAAAAAAAAATCTATGTAGCGGTAACATCTGTGTATACCGAATTATTCTCGGAAAACAAGTTGTGGTTTGGTTTTTTACATGGCTTTGACTAAACTGGCATGTATGCAGTGTGGTAAAATATAGAAAGTACACAGGTAGCTCTAAGCATTCAAAGTCCGAATGAAATAAATATTTATTAGTTTTATGTCGAGACTTATCGTGGGGGACCGGCTAGAATAGAAGATGAAAATTGAAGCTACTGTTCTCAGATTTGATCTAGCTCTCTTGTCTGCGAAGGGAACAAAATGGAGACCTTAATATAAAGACAACCCTCGTTACAATATTTTTAAACAACCGTTTTAACAAAACAAAAATGTAACTCACATATTTGATCTGCAGAGCATGTTTCTGGCCATCTTGGTGCCTCATTACAAAGAAGTTCTGAGTGAAGTGAGTATCGGAGGAGCTAAAACGTTCATCTCAGACATGATGCTGATCTGGCTGATGCAGCTTCTGGGTAAACTGGAATGTTCTTGGCTGCTGTCTCAGATAGAGCGAGAAGTCTACGAGGAGAAGGTCCACTCGCCTTCAGAACACGTTCGGTATTACTTGGCACAGTAAGTACTGTAGTGTCAACTATACAATCTCAACTGGCAACAGATTAGGCAAAAAGGACAGATTATGTGGAAAATTCAATTGCTGCCTGATCAATCCAAAAACTGGTATGAGTCATAGTATTCCATGTACCTATTTTAAGTAGCAAAATGACTCAAATATATATGGTTAATCTATTAGGTTAATGTGATGTTAGTCTACACGTCTAAATTAGCAAAACATGTATATTGTAGTAGTAGATTTTGCAACAATCGTGTAAAGTTAGTGTTAACAACACGAGTAGAAAACTTCTAGGAGTGTTCTTAAGACTATTTATGCGAGCTACATACACCACTTTACCTACGACCGTTTTTTACTTACTAACAATCACTACTCATAACTTCTAAAAGAGGTTGTGTTTTCACATACTTTTGCATTTCACATACTCACCACTCATCAACAACTACTAAATTTGTCTTAACAGCTGATTAGTTGAAGTTCGAAGCATTACAATTCTACTTCTTATCTCTCAATCCTTGAACCTCATTGGTCTGTTACTTGTGTTGTTATGTAAAACAATGCTGTTAAGTAAGTAAACAAAGCTGTTGTTAAGTGAATCTTTTCAACTGAACTGAACTGAAATGGCTAGTTTAAAAAACGGTAAACATGGTTTAAGGTAAACACTTTTTGGTGGCAGTGGCAAAAAGGTATCATACGCAGCTCACCCAGGAAGGTGTTACGGTACTCAGATGGAATCCTGCACTCAACAAGCTTTGCGAGGAAACTGTCATACCATGAAAACCTATTGCCCGGCCTCGTCGCGTAATATACTATTTTTGTCATGCAGCAATTATATCCATCACAATAATTAAAAAATAAACAAGTCAAAACACCATTAGTTTAGCAGTAAAACTTGACAACTTTCTAACTACTCTAGTTTGATTCCAGAGCAGGATACTCGGAGTTGGAAATTGAGCTGTTTTTCAAGAAGTATGACATTACCGACATGAAAATAGATGCTATGGATCCAACTAGAACGAACTTCAGGAAAGGCAAGTCGATTAATTAATTGTTGTTGTGTTGGTCATGGTAAGTTTGTGTTGTTGCGGACATTATCCATTAATGATTGGTGAAATTGTAGCTGAGCTTTCAGAAAGGTGGGTGAAGAGAAGAGCATGAGATACATAGTTGAAGGTTAATAATGTGTTTGGAAGCTTCAGAAAGGGATTAATAGGACAGCCTCTGCTCAGATGAAGAGTAGGGAGACAGGGAGGCTATCTGAGATTGACATGCTTGTGCCTCTGGGTCTAGGAGGATTAAACATTAAGGAGAGGACACGCTGTAGTTTCGTTGAAGCCAGCGTACTGGTGGGGTGGGGGGAGGCAGCGCTACTCTCCCGCACCCCTCTCACACTGCGTTGTATGCGTTGATGGAAGATTTGGCAACAGAAATATCAATTATCTATTTAAAAATTAGACTTCATCATGCTACGAAAATTAAAAATTTAAATTCTAACCGTAATATTAGAAACCTATTAAGAGGAAAGTCATATTTATGAACCAATAGTACGTTCAAAGGTGAGTAATTTACACAAGGATGACTTGCTTTTTAGAATTCGTTGTCCTTGTTTTTATTTTTTGTCATACTTATATTGTGTATTATTTATAATACTCTAACCAGAGCACGGGACTCCAGTTCCTGGGGTCCCGGGTTCAAATCCCGCCATACCACCAATGGCTTGTACTGTTCATAAATTAAAACTCAAATCATGAGTAGTACTGTATGTGTATTTGAACATTTTCTTAAAGAGAAATAAAATAAGTTTTAATCCTTTAAAAGAATGATAAACGCACTTTGGCGGTCAGAAGACGCGATAATTGTTGAACATTTACACTTTTTACTTGAAGTTTCTTTGGGCAAACAGATCAAATATAGTTCAATATGATATTAAAAAATCAAGAACTTGATTGCCAAGAAATTGTTTTACTTTTTATGTTTGTAATTTAATTGTAACAGCTGTTGGTGTAAAAAAAGTTAGAGCGGCTTTGCATTTTTTCTTAACTTTGGCTATTTAAAATCACCTGCCTAGCACATAAATGCCTTAAAACTAGTAAAAATGATATTAACAAATCGATAAAACTATAAAAAATGCAAATTTAAAATGTATTTCACCACCCGAATTAAATTTTTCATTTTAACCTATAATTAGTAAGATTGTTTTATAAACTGAAAAAATAAAAAAAATACTTTATTGTAATTATTTTTCTAAATACCACTTTTAAATATAGGTAAATATATATTTTTTATTTCGAGAAACTATTAAGGAACACGAATAAATTGTTAGTTTGTATAGATACATCATATTTTTTTCAAAAACGTAATTAAAGTAATCATGTTCAAAGTCCAGGCCAATTCTTTCAACTTTGATCTTCAATAATAAATAATAAATAATAGTTTTTATAGGAATTATTGACACCGTTCGATAGGAAATTTAATTTACTTTAAGAATGCCATCGGTGAATAACACAGGTGTTTTAGTTTAGCGGCAATTTTAATTCGAAACAGCGCGTGTCGCGTTTTTCTCTATCTCTCCCATGTTATAGCCGAGGCTTTTTGCCACTCTACGGCTCCGCGTGCCCCTATAGTGTTCTGCTAAAGCTGGCTTCACCGCAACATGTGTATTCCTATTCGCGTGCCCTCTCCTTAATGTTTAATCCTCCTAGCTCTGGGTAGGGACTTTCCGATACTAGCTTGCAGCCGATATTTGGTATTGACCTATTTACCACAAATATATTCAATATATAAAAGTATCGATACCGTCAGTACAGAACCAAATAGTATAAAAAAAAAACAGTTTAAACTGTAAGTGAATTCCCATAAGTAGAATTTTATTTTGCTTATTTATTTTTTCATTTTTTCATCTTCTGTCCCGTTCAAAGACTCTTGGGTTGCTGAATACATCAAGCAACATTTTTGTCACACAAAGAATAATCATTGCTCTCTATAGGCCTACAGTCGGGACCACGTAAGTTTGCAGTTGAGGGAGGAGCCTATTTACCATATGGTTTTGAATGAACCAATGAGAACCAGCTGCGGTGCTGCCAAATCTAATAATACCAGCTGAGTTGAAAATATTGCTTAGTAGTATATTTTAATTAGTGTTGTCAATGGGCGATATGGCAACGTTGCACTAGCCTGGTCTTGTGATTGGCTGCCACCAACTGCAAACTTACGTGGTCCCGACTCTAAGTTCAAAATCGGCAACCATAAAACTGTTTACAATAATTAAACTCATTTAAGTAAGTTTGTAAGAAAATCCATTTAGTTTTATGAAAAAAAAAATTGGTTTAGTGATTAAGAATTATTATTGTAATACTAACTTATTAGGTTTTGTAACTTAAAGAAGTATTGATATGAATTCATAAAATGGTCTAATTTTTTTTACAATATTAACTCAGATAAAGGAACAACAAACAATAAACAATCTGTAATAACACACGTAACGCAAGACTTGGAAACAAAACAAGACGACGGTATGCTAGGACTCCTAACCTGGGAAAAATGAATGAAATCATAAAGAGAGATTAATTGTAATATTGTTCCATTGTTTAGGAAAGATTATTACCAATTAAGCTTGTCCAAACTGAACAAAATTTATGCTATAGTGATAAAAATGACAGTAAAAATGGTAATTAAATACTTATCCCTTATAAATTTTACTAACAGCCGTTTAAACTAGGACATGCTTTATTAATTCGATACCGATACTCCAACATTTCTTTCGCTACCGCAATACCGATACCGATACTCAGAATATTAAAAGGAAAATATTGATACCTACTGTCCTGTACTCACGAGCACGTGGGAGCGAGAAGAACACAATCACAACATCACGCTATGGTATAGTGCCGCCCTATGGCCCTTCAGCAGTGCAACGGCCTAAACTTTCCCTTACGCCTGCATCCCTCGCTCCCACACTCGTGAGTACACAACAGTAGTATCGGAACTATCGGGACATCCCTACCACCGAACGATAAGATCGCCAACTCCAGAACAATCCTTTAAACAAGTCTATCCAGTTTTAAATTCCATTAATACATATGGGGACACTATATTTTTTGTATTAACATTTCATGCAATTCAATAACAGTAAATTAAAGAATTATTGGACTTGTTGCCCCAAAAAATTGTGAATCACTTATGATATTCATCTCCTTATATGGACAATGATAATGACTTCTTCCTCATATATTCCATTAAATAAAAACATTTAAGAACCGCTGAATTCATAATACTATAAGCCTACTAATCATAATACCTTCAGGCCATTACTCTTAATTTGCTAGATTTAAAGCAAATTTAAGATTTAACTTCAGCTTCATTATTTCCAGGAGAAAGGGAGGCCCCTCCACCACTGTCTCAAAAAGATATGTAAGTATTATTGAGTGCTAAAGTTCAAAACACTTTCTTCTTTAGGTATAGAATTAAAATATATACGCTACATGAGGTTGAAATCCTCCGCAATTTCCAAACCGATTTTATCCATTGACGCCTCATTGGAAAGAGCGTGTGGCATAGATTTGCAAACTGACCTTACCTTTTTTTTAAATCCCTTGGGCTATGCCTCAGTGGCTTTGAAGGTTCCCATGTTATCCTTATGAAGAACACAATTGTTTACATTTTGATCAGCTGTATAATTTAATTGCTGTTATTTATTTTTCAATTCAACAAAACGCATTGGGTACATTTACTGATTTTGTTGAAATTAAATATTTACTACTTAAATTTACATTCGTACATATTACAATGTAAAAAATCGAGAAAGCCAGGGCAATTTGATATATTTTACCAAAAAAGAAAAATGAATTGACAGGGTAGGCTACTGTATTTCTTGAGCAATCATTGAAAGAACCGATTTTTTAACCATGGAAACGTAGGAGTCATAGAACGCCACCAAGTAGAAGAAATAGAGACTTTAAAAAAACTATTTACTATCGTGGTCATCCTATATAGTGAAGAACACATACAATATGAAGATTTCCACAAACAATGAACAAGGATGTTAGCCAAAGTGTTACTATTTTCATTTATTTTGTATGAATCACGGACTTAACAGTTAACTTTATGATGATTGGCAAAGGAAAACACTCTAAGGCTGAATTAAACTGCTACGGCAAGGACATTAAATATATGTTAAATGTTTTCATAAAAGTCAAGTGATTTTAAAATAATATGACGACATCCAAGACACCTTAATAAAACTTTCACTGAAGGTTTTGCATTATTCACATTTAAGGGAAACAAAAAACCATCTGAACAACATTAGGCCTTTCAGTTCTGCATTTTTTCAGGCAAATATAACTTACGTTTTAACAGTAACTAGCCAAATTAATGCCAATTGAAGCAAATAAAATTGTGACAGAGAGGTTATTCTGAAAATCAGGCAGTTGATAAGTAATGTTAACAAAATATTATTATCGCTATAAAGAAAGTTACTGAAATTTGTAAACATACTGGCGACAACAGGTAGCACTATGCAGACTACATTATCATTGACGAAGATCAACATGGACAACCTAATGCGGCTATAAGTGGGAAAGATTTGTAGAATACACTAAAACACCAGATCAGCTATTGAAAAATGATAAAATATTTACAAGAAATGTCGATTATATGGAACTGTTAGGTACGTAATCTATGAGATGAGTCTTTTAAACTCATCGGAAATTATGACTTTTATTCGTTTTTAAATAAGCTATTTGTTTTTAAATACTGTAACTACTTTACGTCTTTGCAATTGCTCAATTTCGAGCAACATGTACACTAGTGATACTTATTCTTGTAGCCGACAGGTTAGGTTCCATTTTTTCAACAAGGCTCTAGTCCTGTAGTGTTTGTTTAGCATTAGTTCAGTTAGGCCTAGATGTTGCAGCATTAAGACTTCCTTCCATTGGTGATTGGCGGAATTTGAACCCGGGACCTCTAGGACAAAAGTCCCACGCTTTACTTTCCATATTATTAATAGGTACTTATTTATATCTCTTAAAGTGAATAAGTATGTTTGCTTTTAAACAAACAACCTGTGGTTTTGTTCACAGATTGCGCTACATTTTGATTAATAAGCTTGACTATTTGGAAGGCCAATACGGAGAAGCTAGCAAACTCCTCGACAAGTTTCTACAAAAACTTGATAGTGTTAATGTTAAATAGAGATCATCATCTTTAATTGTAATATTATAGACTTTAAATACAACTTTATTATTTAGCATATGAATGAAAATCATATTTTTTGTTTTAGCTTAGTTCAAACTTTTCAAGTTGCCATTTTAACTATCTTGTAAATAATATTGTCATCACATATATATATTACACACACATATATATTTATCACATATTGGCTTCACATAGTTGCGGCACTTGGAAAATGTAAACTTTTAAAAGAGAAAATTTTAATTTAATGTTTAAGAGATAGTAAGTAGTTTATTTATTACTAGAGGCTTAAGTGACTCTTTTCAAAACAAGTTCGACTACAATTGAAAAATGAGCAAAGGGTCAAAAAGACACTTTTGGCCTATGTGAAGAACTATATTTTTCGTTTTACTTCACTAATATAAATTAAATTAAATAAGATTGTTTAATTTATTTTCTTGTATAAATTAAACAAAATGTTTTTTATCTTTTTTTTTTTAGAGAATTTCCTTATAGGGAAGTAGTTATTACCGTAGGTCTCATGGTAAGACCTAGGCCCGGGACCGATTTACTTTTTCATTTTGATGTCCCCAGAGGCCCAAAACACCATTTGTTCAAATTTTTATATATGTATATAATCTATAGATACAGGGTGTTTCAGAATTCGTGTCGGATATTTTAGGGTATTGTTCCTGGGTAAGAAACAAATCCAAATATCATATTTAAATTGACCGGAAGTCCTTAGTTACTCACACAGTCGCCATTTTTTTCACTTATTAATTATTTTTCTAAAAAATGGTAAGAGATATGAAATTGAAACTTTGCAAAAACATTTAAGAAACCTTTACCTCTAACCTTATACAGTGAGAGTAAACGTTAAAAGTAAGTGTAAAAAGTTGGAGGAACTGACTACGTTGAATAAACAATAACATCTTCAGACAAAATAAAATCAGCTGATTAGTTTGTAAACAAGTACGTTGACTTTCACCACAGCTGATTAAAAATATCAGGGTGTTTAGTGTGAATTTTAAAAACAGTAAATAGGTGTGCAATTTTTAAGCCATCCTAATGATTGATAATTGATAAAAAAAAGACACTTTTGGGGTTATGTAATATTTTATTATTGTTTGGAATAATCTAAAATCGTTTAAAAATAACTTTCAAAGCGGACGCAATCTGTTGCATTGTTGTGGCAGACTTAGGCCGCATGCAGTTCAAATACAGTTCTAATAAATGTTACTACGGCATGCACTACATCTAACCTCCAGCGGTCACGTATTACGAAAGCTGCCATATCTCAGTTAATATTCATCCAATCTTAAAGATTAAGGTGTCAATCAATTTGTAATTAAATTATCTTAAAAAAGTTATTCTTCTACATTGTTTGTAAACCTAACGGTTTTTGAGTAATTTAAGAAACAAAATTTAAAATGGCCGCCATTTTGTTTTATGAATTTTAAAAATGTTCGTAATTTTTTTGGTAGCTTTGCCTAGTTGTCATTAATGTTCTTGCAAAGTTTCAATTTCATATCTTTTACCATTTAAAAAAAAATAATTAATAAGTGAAAAAAACAAAATAGCGGCTGTGTGGGTAACTAAGGACTTCCGGTCAATTTAAATATGATATTTGGATTTGTTTCTTACCCAGGAACAATACCCTAAAATATCCGACACGAATTCTGAAACACCCTGTATATAGAGATATATGTGTGTCCGTCCGGACGATTACTTGAGTAATTTTTGTCCAATTTTGATAAAATTTGGTTTGAAGTTTGAAGGTGTAAGGCGGGATAAACTTGAATGAGTTTGCAAACTAGTATGATGGGACCATGGGAATGGGTTTTATTGGATGAAAATGGGTTTTCTAATTTTTTACCCTTTAAACACTAAATTTGCTATGGGCCATGGAAGTAAGAGTAAGAGTAAAACACTAAATTTATCAATTTTTCTCCAGACCTTTTTAAAGAGCTTAAAAAAACAAATATCAAAGTGTTTTTGTAAATTGAATGGTTACGGAGAAAATTCAAAAAATTGTAAATTTAAAATTCCCATGTTATTCTTATGGAGAATATTGTAAAATGTTGTAGTTGGCTTGTTTAAGGATATATTTTGATCAAACTTGGCGGATTTATTTTTTCATACTAAGCTATTGATATTTTAATAAAAAACACACTTTATTAGTTTCCCGTAGCAGATAACCTAGGTACTCGAAACACAAATGTTAATTTAATAGATTAATTGAAAATCAATCCAGGCAAATGGAAATTCGCTTAGTCGGCAGGTTTGCTGCAGCAGGGGTATTTAGTTTTGCTAAGGTTTACATTAGTTTATTGTAATTAGCTTTATTACATGTAGCCTATATTGTTGATTGCGCGAAATACTAGATACTTTACTAAATTATCCTAACACTCATTCCTCACTCCTCATGGTACTAGAGTAAATCTTGTTTTGTATTGTGAAAAAAAAAATTGGAAGTGGTTTTAAATGATCATTTCTATAAAATTAGTTTCAACGTCTTTTTGCCACTGCTTCGTGCCCCTCACAAATTAATAGATTTGTAAGGTATTAAAAAGAACTACAAAAAAATTAGTCAAACAATATTTTATATTTTGCTTATAAAACTTTAAACAATAAATATTATATTCTTAATTACTATACAAACAAATTGAGGGCTTTTAGTTTGTACGAAAAAGGGTCAAATTAAGATTGTCAACTGAAAACATCATCATTATTATCCCACAACATTTATTGCCTGAAAACTGTCCTTTCATCTGAATAATATGACCCAAAGAAATTAACACTAGGGAAAAATGTCAAAACCAAAGGCTTATAGCTAGTTATCAAAACGATTCCTATTAAGACAATTACTTCATTGCCGAGACGGAACAATAAACTAACACAGTTAGCGATATTAACCAGCAATTCAGCACACTCAATACAATCTTAATACAAATGGATTACAAATCCTTTCTTTAATGAAAAAATAATCATATTTCTCACCGTTATTCAAGATTTGAATTGTGAGTGAATATGAAAAAGAAGTCTTATTTATTTGAATAAAGGATCCTAATGTACTGGTTGCTACTAGGCCTTTAACATTGACTAACAAAAAATGTATTATGCACGGTACTTTCAGTCGGTTTGTTACTATAATTATGTATAGTGTATTATTTCTTAATTCCTAATTTAACAACAATAAAGGATCAAATTTATATGATTTCCAAATGAAATTTTTGAGTATTGCTTATGCCATCACTCGCTTCAAAAAATTCCAACCACATCCATATATTTAAAGAACAATTTCAACTTAAGCAAAAAAAAATGTCAAGCTAAAAAAATTTCTGTGTTTTATTTTTATACCTGCTAATAAAAATTAAGATGCATAATTCAACTCAGACACAGACATTTATTGTATCTATGAGCACTTGAATTTTAAGGAAGCTAGCTGGATTCCCCCTAAAAAAAGATACAAATTTAAAAACCACAAGTGATGCAGATAAAACTAAAACATTAAGTTGAATCTTAAATCTTTTTTCTCTACCTTCCACAAAATTCTTTAATTTCTGAATCCAAAAACCTTTCAGCTAAGCTTGATTGTAATTTCATTTGGAAATCAACTATAGTAGAACCCTGGTTAACCTAAACCCGGGTTAACAGAGCTAAAATATAAGTAATACATTATGTAAAATGCTTTGGTAATTTCAGTTGTTTAGTTCAAATATTTTCTAACCCATTTAAAATCTGTAAATTTAAGATCTGTAGTCTATGTGGACGGGCAAATGCAAGGTTAAAAGAGGCCGCCAACCTCTTAAAAAAAAAAAAATTACTGTAGCTGAAATACAACACTGTAGGCCACACTGTACACTGTACACTGTAACACTGTAAAACACTGTATTATATAGTAGTGATGGTCAAAACCAGAAAATTTGTATCTCAAAACCTAGACGCAAACGTATTTACAAGGGTTAAGGTTACAAAATAATACAGGTAATAATAAAATTTTAAGTATGCAATCAAATTGAAAGAGGTCCACTCCTGACACTGACATAATAACATAAATATGTGACTGAAAAACCCAAAACAACATAATTTGTTATAACATTAAAATAAATTAAGCTCCTGACACCAACATAAACATGAATATTAGATTAATTAGAACATTTAATGGTCAATATTTATTTGTGTTTATTAAATATCACTATGAAACTGAGTTGTATGTTATTCCAGTTGTAGTATTTAAGATGCCTTTTGAAGTTCCGAATCAGAATACAATTTACTGTATTTATTACTGTTAATGGTGATTAGTTTGATCTCAGCTTGTGTGGAAAGTGGAAACAGTTTTAGACACAATAATAATGATGCAAAATATGTCAGCAGTTTCAAGAATTAAACTGCCAAAATCTTTAATTTCGAAACTTTTGAATCTCTAAACTCGGTGATCGAATCTCGATATTTGAGATTCGGTTTTGACACGTCACTATTATATAGGCCTAGATGACATTGTTTTTTTAATTCATTTTTTATATACACCATGGTAATACATAGGCTATTTTTAGCATATGAAGGCTTAACCGAAAAATTGGTTATCCGCAACGGCTCTCCTCCCTTTATTTCGGTTAACCGGGGTTCTACTGTATGTCTTAAAGCTACTACAAACACAATATCACAAATTAACACAAAATTGTCAAAATGGAACAATGAACGCAAATGAATCTGATTGGACAAAAACCAATCAAATGATGAACTAAATACTTTGACTCGAAGGTATCACAACCTGTAGTGGGATGATGTATCAGTCAGGTAATTTCAGGTGAGGTAGGGGAGTTACTGAGGCACTAGGGGCGACATTCCGACAGGCACGACTCCAGGGCCTGTCTCTAGGTTCTTGAGCAGCTGGGCGAGCCAGTGTTTGGTCGACTTGTCTTCCTGCAGACAAGTGGCGAAGGTCGCGTCGCGCAGCTGGTCCGGCAGACATTGTCGCAAAGCCTCTCTGGCTCTGAAAAAGTAATTGGTAACACTTAACACTTATGACTAAGCTGTGTTTAGGTATTGGGCACATCATGAATACCAAATAGTTATTTTTTAAATCATTGTGTAATTAGAAAATATGGGTTAATTAATTGATATTTTAAGGTTCCCCAGATGATCACAAAAACCGCAGGGGGCTCACGCTTGCGTGGGTTCGTGGCCTGGGCGACCACGCGGACCCTAGCTCTCCCAGAGGGGAGGTAATTGCCCGGTGTTGGAACCGGCACTTCAGGTAGACCACAAGCTATGGACGACTGGACAAGCCAGCCTCTTTGGGTTTACCCAAAGTGAGAGTACCCAGTGACATTCCCTCCATTCAGGGTGGTGGGGGTGTTCAGCTCTGCTAGTGTTGATTAAGTTCATAGATCTTTCACCTGCCTGTAGCTTGTGGTTGTGACTGAGTCCTACCTGTCGTGTACGACTGGCATTTTGTGAGGCATATCCTCGACTTTGGAAGTAGCCTCGTCCTGGGAGGTGAAATACCTAGCCCCCAGAGGGGAGGTAAATGCTCCGTGTTGGTATCGGCATTTTCAAGTTGGCCACAGACATGGACGACTGGGCATTGGGTCCCAGTGACATTCCTTTATCCAGGATGGAGGGGTGTTTAGCTCTAGGAGAGATGGAAGTACATCATAATCTCTAACCTACCTGTGTCTGTGGTTCTTTGGGCTTCGGCCTGCTTGTTGTGTGCGACCAGCATTTAGTGGGCAAATCCTCGACTTTGGAAGTAACCTTTCCTGGAGGTGAAAACGGGCAAGTACCCGCAGCTCACGGGGACACTCAAGGGCAACGTAACTTTCCGCAGTGTGAGGGCAACGGTTTGTAGGTACTTATGCAAACCAATCCAATGTCTCTGAGCACGGACGGTATGGTTATCTTGAGTGTGGGGGGTTCTTCCCGGAACCTCAATTGAGTCAAGGGTGTCGCCACCTTTGGTGGATAGGTTCATCCGGGTGGGTTCCACTTCTATACCTGCCTCCTTTTGGGAAACCCTGATGGCTTGGCAGTGATGTTGGGTCTGACGGGCAAACGAAGTAGATCGGGTGCTGGGTCCGAGCCCGCCAGGGGTATCTGGGGATCTATCGCTCTGGTTATCTCTGGTTTCCCAGCAATGGGTAAGGCCTCGATCGGGCAGCGGTGTAAATGGGAGGTTGGGGTTCCCCCCGTCAGCGTGCTGACGGTCCCCTTCCTCCTGGCTTTCGATGGCGGGTTCTGCCTGTCAGGGATTAGATAGGTCCCGAGTGTTGCTTGCACTAAATGCGTCGGGGCGCTCTATCATGGACCTCTAGGTCCCGACCTAGTGGAACCCAGGTGGAGTGACGCTTAAACAAGCAGCCGGAATCCCTGGTTAGGATCGAGGGGCAACCCTCCTTCCGAAGGGTCTGCTTCGGCAGCCGGCGAGCCTGATGACCTTAAGTCATCCGCCCATGATGTGCTAAAGGTTGATGCGTAAGCTTCGGCCTACATCATGGGGCCCGGGTATGTCCTAAAGGATAGGTACCGGGTATGCAGTCAGGGGGCTTCGGCTCTCATGACAACAAATGTAAATAAATAGATGATCACAAAACAAGAGGAGAGCTTACACTAAGGTTGTTTTTTACCCAGAATGAGAATAATCCAGTTCCATGGATTGCTGTCAATCATAACTTATAATTTTGCTATGCGTAAAATTAAAGAAAAACACATAGATTGTTTATGGTTTTTATACTGGACTGGACTCAATAGAGTTGGTCTTAGTAACCCAGATCATCCACTCAATTCCATACTCAACTTGCATTCATATTCACAATGAAATATACATTAATGAAGTGTTCTGCTGTCTCAATGTAATGTTGATGGTGATAATTTGAATTAGGCCAAATTAAACTCAAATAAACGTCCAAATGTTGTCCTTAAACCATTAAAATTAATGTTCTGCATTCATTCTACATTCAACTCCCACCAAAAACAAACTCAACCTACCGAGCATTGTCCGAGAGTCGCAGGTAACAACGAACAACATGTTTCAACAGACGAGCAGACGGGTCTTTGGCCAAAGAGAGTACCATTTTCCCCTGGAAGATTAAACAAGTTGATTAATGCAAGTTTTAAGTACAAAATGGTAATATTCCTTTGATTTTATAGTAATTCAAATGTATTAATAGTGGAAGTCTACGGTGCCGGAAAAGACGGAACAGAATTGATCCTTGAACCACAAATGGTACGGCTTGATCTTGGTAATAGATCAGTTTCATTAAGTTCTCAAGGAAGACAAAGAAAGGAGTCAGATTAGATAAACACTTCAAGGATAATGCACACAATTGCATTTAGAGAGGAAAAGGCAAAAACCATATAAAATCAATTATTTTTTAGTGTATTTTAGCTTGTAGGTAATATTTCTTCCGAATTAATGATCCTGCTTATTTTATTTTTTTTTGTAAACAAAATACAACCAACTTCAAACGCTCTAAAAAGAATGAAATATTTCAATTAAGTAAAGTTTTGTAATAGTCAAGTTCACGTATTTAAGGCGCGGCTCTATGGTGATTTTTGACACATCATACTCAAAATTTAAAAGAGGATGTCCACATTGCATGTGATTAATTATTGCCTTCTCTGCTCAAATACAAACAAAATAAATGTAGAATATTTGAGGTTTTCAACATTTTTTACCGAAACAATTAAAACACTTAAAAAACATAATGCTATATGGTACCAAATAGAAACTCTCCAGGTTATTTTGGTGGTGGAACTTGCTGATCGGTAAAAGAATCACAGAGAAATTGATGAACATACATAGAAAAACAATACTTTCTCCATATACTATGGCATGGGAGGAAGGTGAAAACATTGCCACAATCACATTGACAACCTGATCCTTTTTTTGGTACCGGTAGTGGGGAAGTCGGTTAAAAAGATGCAACTACATAGACCAAGAGCAATTGAATCTGTTATACCTGTAGGCCTAAACTCCAGGAACTATTAAATGGTTACTTACCAAAATCGTGGCAATGCGATAAAAGCGATCGAAAGTCTGGCAGATGTAAGAGAAACCATTGTCGTCCTGGAGTATCTTCTGAAGGATGAAATTAGTGAACATTAGAGGTGTGCGAGCAGCTCGATTTTGGAGCCGAGCCGAGCCTAGCCTACAGGCTTGAGAGATTGAGCCTAAAGTCGGAAAATCGAGCTCAAGCCAAGCTTCTACGATCGCGATCATAAAACACATCTGCAAAGTTCGCACCGTCAAAAAATTCACGCTTTTGCCGTGATCTCGGAAGACATGATTTTCTACGTCCAAATTTAATAAATAATATTGTGTTGATGTTTAATATTTAATATTAATTATATTAATTAATATTAATATTTAATCCCCATCCTTACAAAAAAAAAAAAAAAAAAAAAAAAAAAAACTATCCAACTTAATATAAAGGCTAGTCCAGCCCAGCGTAAACTAAATGTTCAATAAACAACCACCCATATCGTCATTCGGCAGAGCTAGCAACAGGTCTACTATTACTACTTTCCTACAACAGTCAAAGTCAACAATACGGTAAGTTGAACAAAATTAAAGTATTGAATGAATCTATCGAGTTACAGTAGTCGATTGTCAATAAGGCAGTTTTTACAACTACTGTAGTGGCAAAAATGAAGTACCTACAGTATTTATTTTCCCAAAATTAACTACACGTTTTCTAATGAGTTTACATAAACATTATTTAAATTAGTCACATTTTTTAATGAGTTTACATAAACATTCTTCAAATTAGTCAAACTATTACCTTTTGTTACAGATTAAGAGCTATAGCAATTTTAGGATAATTTTTCTGACATTCAATTCACCATAATATAGTGGAATGATGCATCTTAACTTTAAATTGTTTAATCTTAACTAAAAAAGGTTTTTGACTAGGCTTAACTTATTATTTGTACAGTAATTGCGTTTATTTATAATAGAAAAAAGCTCGGCTCGGTAAAGCTCGAGGCTCGAGAGCTTTTTTTCATAAGCTCGGCTCAGTTGAAAATCTCAGGCTCGCGCACTTCTAGTGAACATACATAGAAGAAAAAAAAACATTGCCACAAACAAATTGAGAACCTCCTCCTTTTGTTGGTAGTGGGAAAGTCGGTTAAAAAGATGCAATTACATACACCAAGAACAATTGAATCTGTTAAAACTGGCCTATACTCCAGGAACTATTAAATGGTTACTTACCAAAATCATGGCAACGTGAGAGAAGCGGTCGTAAGTCTGGCAGATGTAAGAGAGACCACTGTCGTCGAGCAGTATCTTCTGAAGGATGAAAGTTGCAACAGTCTTGGACAGTTCAGATCCTGACTCCATGATGCGGAGACAAAGGGGGATTATTTCGGTGGTCAATAGGAACGTAATCACTTCCTGCTCATCAGTCTGTAATCATTATATGTCAATTAGTACAAAGTTTAATAAAAAATATAAATTAAAAAAAATAGGATGATGACAATTTTTAGATCTTAGCCTAATTTAAAACTCAGTTAAGATTATTTTCATTTAGACGTGGTCGTAATTGACTAGTTATCTTTTCAGAAAACAATAAACACAAGCAAATATTTATCAAACCAAATAGGCTACCTTTCAAATGAAGTTAAAAAACATTTATAAAAAAATACTCCCGCCGCAGCAAACCTGCAGACTTAGCGAATTTCCATCTGCCTGATTGGATTTTAAATAAAATGTCTCCTTTAAAATATCACATTTATTCCCTATTTAAACAGAATTAGTTTAATGAGTACTTAGGTTTGCTGCAACAGGGAGGGTAAAAAAGATTTTTTTAATGTAAAATATTAAAAGGTACTGTGGTTTAGTAAGAAATTAATGTATTTTCGAAATTTGATCAAAATATGTTCATAAACAAGCAAACTACAACAGTTGACTTATTCTCCATAAGAATAACATGAGAATTTTAAAATTACAATTTTTTTTAATTTTCTCCGTAACAATTAGGCGCATAATAACGTTTCAATATACTAAATTATTTGTTTTTTTAAGCTCTACAAAATGGTTTAAAAATAAATTGTGAAATTTTGTGTTTTTAGGGTCAAAAATGGGAAAAACCTATTTTTACCCCATAAAACCCCCCATAAACCCCCGTTCCCATAGTCCGATCATGCTGGTTCGCGAACTCGTTCAAGTTTATCCCGCCTTACACCTTCAAACTAGGGATGGACGGGATTGAATTTTTAGTTCGGGACGGGACGGGACGGGATTTTTATTTCCTTCCCAATTTTCGGGACGGGACGGGACGGGATTTTTTTCTGTGCATAAAAAGAAAGTACTGTATTGCAGTTACCAAAAATGACATACGAAATCAATTTTTACCATTTGTGGCACTGATCTATAAAAACCAAAAAATTTGTAACAATTTACAGGTACCTATAGTAACTTGTGACTCACGGGTCACGGGGTGATCGTCTGTATGACTCAAGGTCACGGCGCGATCGTCGTCATGACTCACGGTCACGGCGCGATCGTCGTCATGACTCGCGGTCACGGCGCGATCGTCGGTATGACTCTGCGGTCACGGGGTTATCGTCGGTATGACTCCGCGGTCACGGCATGATAATCGGTATGACTCGCGGTCACGGCTCGATGGTCAGCATGACTCCGCGGTCACGGCGCGATCGTCGTCATAACTCGCGGTCACGGCGCGATCGTCGGTATGACTCGCGGTCACGGCGTGATCATCGGTATGACTCGCGGTCACGGCGCGATCGTCGGTATGACTCTGCGGTCACGGGGTTATCGTCGGTATGACTCCACGGTCACGGCATGATAATCGGTATGACTCGCGATCACGGCTCGATGGTCAGCATGACTCCGCGGTCACGGCGCGATCGTCGTCATAACTCGCGGTCACGGCGCGATCGTCGGTATGACTCGCGGTCACGGCGTGATCATCGGTATGACTCGCGGTCACGGCGCGATCGTCGGTATGACTCCGCGGTCACGGGGTTATCGTCGGTATGACTCGCGGTCACGGCGCGATCGTCGGTATGACTCGCGATCACGGCTCGATCGTCAGCATGACTCCGCGGTCACGGGGTTATCGTCGGTATGACTGGTGGTCACGGCGCGATCGTCGGTATGACTCGCGATCACGGCTCGATCGTTAGCATGACTCCGCGGTCACGGCGCGATCGTCGTCATGACTCGCGGTCACGGCGCGATCGTCGGTATGACTCGCGGTCACGGCGCGATCGTCGGTATGACTCGCGGTCACGGCGCGATCGTCGGTATGACTCCGCGGTCACGGGGTTATCGTCGGTATGACTCGCGGTCACGGCGCGATCGTCGGTATGACTTGCGATCACGGCTTGATCGTCAGCATGACTCCGCGGTCAATCGTCCGCGGCTTGATCGTCAGCATGACTCCGCGGTCAATCGTCCGCGGCGCGATCGTCGTCATGACTCGCGGTCACGGCGCGATCGTCGGTATGACTCGCGGTCACGGCGCGATCGTCGGTAGGACTCCGCGGTCACGGCGCGATCGTCGGTAGGACTCCGCGGTCACGGCGCGATCGTCGGTAGGACTCCGCGGTCACGGCGCGATCGTCGGTATGACTTCGTCTCCTGCGTTCGCGGACCTATCGCTCGCAATAACGGCGTTATCGGCACTCGCTAAGCGGAAAAATCGCCGACGATCGGACCAAATCCCGTCCCGAAAAATTCCCGAGTCAAATGTAATCCCGTCCCGATAATCGGGAATATTTTTTTCCCGAAAAATTCCCGAAATTTCGGGACCCGTCCATCCCTACCAAATTTTATCAAAATCGGACAAAAATTACTCAAGTTATCGTGCGGATGGACACATATATATATATATATATATATAGATATATAAAAATTTGAACGAATGGTGTTTTTGGCCTCTGGGGACATCAAAATGAAAAAGTAAATCGGTCCCGGGCTTAGGTCTTACCATGAGACCTACGGTAATAGCTACTTCCCTATAGGGAAATTCGCTAAAAAACAACAGAAAATTTTGCCACGACCATGAAAGACTTTGATGATGTTTCCGTGGCTGATCAAGATATTCTGGATTTAACAGAGAACACAGAAGATGAACAAGATGTGTTCACGGCCACAGAAAATGACTGTTTTAATCATTTTTTATACAGGTAATTTGTTAAAAAGATCTTCATTTACCTTTGATGAGGTATTTAATTAGTAATTGATATTATAAGGCCTTACCTTAAGTAGCAATCCTGTTTTTTGATCCGAAATTAATTTCCCCCCAAGATCTGAAGGTGAAAGTAATGATGATGACAAGATGTGTGAAATTAGTTATGGATGACCCAGTGTTGTGAGTTTTAATAATAGGCGTTTGGTAATTAGTGGTTTAATCCTATAGCCACAATTATAATAGAGATGTCTCGATAACATTGTAGCCTATTCCATTCTCGATGCCAATAACATTATATCAAAATATTACTGAATTTTCCGTATGAATTGGTTACACCACAACCACCACTTTTTTATCATTAGGCTAAACAAAGTAATTTTGGGGTAAGTAAGAAGTGTTTTTGTAGTAAAGAAAAAAAATTAAGCAGCAATGAAAACACTATTAACTTTAAAACACACTAAAATCACTAAATAAATCCTCAATCATTTTAGCCTCTGGATTGCTTATGTCAATTGATATTATAAGGCTTTACCTTAGCAATGCTGTTTTTTTATCCAAAATTAATTTCGGGCCCGAAGGTCCATCATCAGTCGGAATCAAGTAGACCAAATTTTTCTAAAATAGAATCCACCAGTTGGGTTTTGTAGAAAGTTTCACAACATTTAAGACAAATTAATTTCGGATCAAAAAACAGGATTGCTAAGGTAAGGCCTTATAATATCAATTAACATATAGGCCTAAGCAATCCAGAGGCTAAAATGATTGATGATTTATTTAGTGTGTTTTAAAGTTAATTGTGTTTTCATTGCTGCTTATTTTTTTTTCTTTACTACAAAAACACTTCTCACTTACCCCAAAATTACTTTGTTTAGCCTGATGATAAAAAAAGTGGTGGTTGTGGTGTAACCAATTCATACAGAAAATTAACATTTTGATATAATGTTATTGGCATCGAGAATGGAATAGGCTATACAATGTTATCGAGACATCTCTATTATAATTGTGGCTATAGGATTAAACCACTAATTACCAAAAGCCTATTATTGAAACTCACAACATTGGGTCATCCATAACTAATTTCACACATCTTGTCATCATCATTACTTTCACCTTCAGATCTTGGGCCAAAATCGGGTTAATTTTGAAATTATAGATTTTTTTGCAAATTAATTTTTATTCTACAATTAATATCTCTCCTACAACCGAACAACAAAACCAACTAACTTAATAACAACAACAACTAATAACTGGGTTGTTGAGGTCGCAAACAAAAACATACTTGCGATCATGGTAAAATTGTAAACAACTTTCACGGTCACAGCAAAATCATTAAGATACCACACAGTCGCAGCAAGATTATGAATTTTAATTTGCACAATCTTAACAGATATCGATTCTGCGGTCATAATTGAGCCGTTCCCACATCTTTTCCCAAAATGTGAATAACCCAATCCGAACTTGGCCTGAACATTAATTCTGGCCTGAACCAATATTTTAGGAAAACTGTTGGCCAATTGTACAACTTTGGGGCAATGGCTAAAATGTTAAGCATCTCTACAATTCTCTACTCACAGAAAGTAAGCTAAATAAAAAAAGATAGGCCTAAATCCAACAATTTGCTTACCTTCACTAAAGCGCCAATGACGCCCAGGCTAGTCAAGCGGAGATATTCAAATGGCCTGGTCTTGCTGACAGTGTGGAGGAAGGGATAGAGGAACAGCGGGATGTGCGCTTGCAGGAAGGCACTACGAGTCTCCGGATGAGACGCCACACATTGCAGCAAGGCGAGGGCATTGCATACTCGGTTTGACTGGTGGGCCGTTAGAGTAGCTGGGTTGATGGCTGGGTATATGTTGATGATCTCTTGTAGCAAGGCAGCTGTCGTGCCAAACGAGTGCCACAACATGGGTGCCAGGTCCGGCACCACCTCACGCTTCTTGCTGTAAAACACGGTTAAGGTGAAATATCATTACAAGCATACTGTTCACTAAAACCATCTAGCCTCACTATCATCCTCAGGCTTCTTGCTATAACTATAATTTTACATTGACTTTGGGATGCTGAAGTCGACATCCCGTCCATACTTATTTGTTATAAAACAAGAACATGGACCTCGTTGAATGAGGCACTCACCAAAAAATTTGGTAGGCTACAATTTAAATTTTATTTTATCTCCCTTGGTTCAGTTTCCTGTGATAGACTAATAGATGTCACAAGGAAGGAAAATAGCATAGTTTATTAACTTACAATAAGTTGATCTTACAGTTTGTCTAGTTTTAAATGATATGGTTTAGTAAAAATCTGTTATTTACATTAGCTCTCGGTTGCTCAATTCAACTAGCTTACTTTAATTAATCTAATGTTTGCCTACCATCACCTTCTTTGACTAGGCTATGCACAGAACAACTCTCAGCTCTCATACTTACAAGCACAACACTTTCATTATACCTACAAATTAATTTGTAAATAATAATAAAAAATACAATAATATCAACAGATGTATCCAGAACTGGTTATGAAAATATACGACACTTTATAATTTTTAATTAGGCTAATAACCCATGAAACTATATTTATTGGCTATTATTATTATGTTTTATACCATGATCTGCTTCATCGGGCTTTTAAATACAACGTAGTAGTAGAGATATCAATCCATTAAGTCCAGAGAGCCATGATTTCAGTGACCTGTGTGAGCTGATATGGACTGACTAGAGAAGTACCTAAACTATTAAGTTTACTCAAGGTAATATTGTTGATTATGCTTTTGACTCACTCTACCCATCTGTGATGAACAACGGCCAACCTCAGCTATGCTGACTGAAAGTGGGAGACTAAAATAATGTTACAACTCAATTCATCTCAGTCAACACTACCTATCTGTTGACTTGTTATATATGACTCTGTAGGTCATATATAACAAATTACAAATATTACATTATTTACAAATTTATTTACAAATTAATTTGTAGGTATAATGAAAGTGTTGTGCTTGTTAGTATGAGAGCTGAGAGTTGTTCCGTGCATAGCCTAGTCAAAGAAGGTGATGGTAGGCAAACATTAGATTTGTAATATATAAGGCTATATTACATTGCCAGAAGATTATTGAGTTCGTGTGTGTGGTTGGCTGCACTGCTGAGTGACGTCACCGACTAGGAACGATGGCACGAAGCGGAGTGGAACGGCAGTCGGAGTTAACATGCTATGTAGTAAGTTGTCCCTAGTATCGGGTTCTTTTAACTTATTAATATTGAGTAATACAGTTATTACATTTGGCGACGAAATTAAATCCGCGTGTGCGTGAAATGTCTAGTATCGGTCGGATATCGGAGTTTAATCCGTACGAAGAAGATATTAGTTCGTATTTGTTACGTTTGAAACACTTTTTCAAGGCCAACGAGGTCAAGGACGTGAAGCAGGTCTCCATCTTGATTACTGTAATAGGCCCTAAAATATTAGCCGTCCTCACCGATCTTATTTCTCCTAAGAAGATTGATGAAGAATCTTACGATAATTTGAGCAAAATCTTGGAAGATCATTATTCTCCTAAACGCCTTGTGGTCGCTGAGCGTTATACTTTTTATAGTCGATGCCAGAAACAATCTGAAAGTATTGCCGAGTTCGTAGTGGCAGTGAAGCATTTGGCTTCGACATGTGATTTTGGAACATTCTTATCGGACGCACTGAGAGACAAGTTAGTTTCGGGAATTAAAAATGAAGCAATTCGTCAAAAATTACTTTCCGAAGAAATGGATTTGAAGAAAACGTTGGCTCTTGCACTCAGGCTTGAACAGGCCGAGAAACAAACAGGTCTATTCTCGAATACAAGTGTTCAGGAAATTTCCAGGTTTCAGGTCAAGAAGAATCCACGTGTTTCCAACCGAGGTTCAAATTTTCACAGTGCGGGATCTAAATCAAATTCAAGTGATGTGAAGGGAGATATGTCTCAGATAAATAAGTGTTTTCGTTGTGGCAATCCAGAGCATAGGGCTAATAATTGCCCGTATAGTAATTACAAGTGCCATGGGTGTAAAAAGTTGGGTCATATCAGTAAGGTTTGTAGGTTCAAATCAGAAAATCCAGTGAAAAATTCCATAAAAAGTGGTAAATTTAAAATCCATCAGATGGAAGAGGAAAATAGGCCTAGGCCTAGTGGTGGTCCAGATGAAGTGGAGTTTGAAAGTTTGTCTTTGTACAGTATGAATTCTGGTGATAATGTTTCTGCCTTTAAGGTAAGCCTAGAAATAGAGAATGTATCCGTATTAATGGAAATTGATACTGGCTCGGCACTAACTGTGTGCCCTCAAGAATTGTTTAACAAATATTTCCCTCATGTACAATTGAGTACTGTAGATATCAAGTTGCTTACATATTCAGGCAATGAAGTCAATGTTATTGGACAAGCTTTAGTCAAAGTAGCCTACATGGACCAGACTTATCATTTACCTATGATAGTCGTTAAGATTGGTCGTACGAACCAGCCTATGCTTCTAGGCCGTAGTTGGCTACAACATATTGCTTTTGACTGGAAATCTATTTTTACTTGTAATTTTAATAGCCTATCAGGCAGTGTTAAATCTAAGGGTGGTGAACCTAACCTAACCCTAGGTAAGGCCGATGAGCCTAAAGTCGTTTCTGGTTTGAAACAAAAGTATGCCTCTGTGTTCAAAGGAGGTCCTGGTGAAATTAAGGATGTTGAGGCACGTATTGTGCTAAAAGAGGATGCTGTGCCAAAATTTTGTAAATATCGCCCTGTTCCTTACACGTTGCGTAAATCAGTAGAAGATGAGATTGATAGGATGATTGCTGAAGGTATTGCTTATCCCGTTACCAGCTCTCAGTGGGCTACTCCTATTGTGGTGATTCAGAAGAAAAGTGGGGTGCGACTCTGCGGGGACTTTAAAGTAACCCTTAATCAAGTGATCCAGTCGGAACACTATCCCTTGCCTCAACCGGAGGACATTTTTGCTACTCTAGCAGGTTGTAGCTGGTTTTCAGTTTTGGACTTGGAGGCAGCGTATCTCCAACTTCCTGTGGCGGAGGAGTCCCAACCACTCTTGACTCTAACTACGCACAAAGGCTTAGTGCGTTTGCGACGTCTGCCGTATGGTTTGTCTTCGGCTCCGGCTCTCTTTCAAGCGGCCATGGACAAAATTATTGGTGGCCTACCTGGGTCAGTGGCATATTTGGATGACGTACTGGTGGGTGGATCTTCGCAAGAGGAAGCGTTGTCACGCTTGGAGAGTGTTCTTCAACGTCTTCAAAGTTATGGAGTCAAGGTAAATGATTCTAAATGTAAATTCTTACAGCCGTCAGTACAGTACCTAGGCTACTGTTTGTCGTCCAAAGGGATCAGCCCGCAGGAGGGTATTTTGGAGGCGATTCGGAATGCACCCGAGCCAACTTCAAAGGAAGAGTTAAGAGCCTATGTAGGCCTTATAAATTATTATGGGAAGTTTATTTGCAATCTTTCAGACAAACTTAGCTGTTTTTACGATCTACTTCGTAAGGATGCACCGTGGGTATGGTCATCCCAATGTTCTTCTCTTTTTCAAGAAAGTAAGACATGGGTATTGTCTTCAGATGTCTTAGTTCATTACGATGTAAATAGACCATTAGTTTTGACTTGTGACGCAAGTCCACGAGGTGTTGGTGCCGTGCTTTCGCACCTAATTGATGGAGTAGAGAGGCCTATTGCCTTCGCATCGAAATCCTTGAGTGCTAGTGAAAGAAATTATTCACAGTTGCATAGAGAAGCTTTGGCTCTTGTTTTTGGAGTAAAAAAATTCCATAAATATATTTACGGTAGGAAAAATGTCGTGTTACAGACTGACCATGCTCCTTTAGTGACAATCTTTGGAAATAAGCGGGGAGTTCCCTGTGTCGCCGCTGCGCGTCTTCAACGATGGGCCCTGATCCTCTCTGCCTACAGTTTTGAAGTAAAGTACCGCCGTGGCTTGGACTTGCCACATGCGGACGCTCTTTCGAGATTACCGTTACCTGATGACGACCAATTGGAGCTGGATTCCAACTACATCTCTCATGTTTCTTCCCTGGTAGAGGCCTTTGACTGTTTCAAATTGGTGAGTGATCTCAATCCTATTACTGCTAAGGATATCGCTCGACTTACTGATACTGATCCTGTTTTGACAAAGGTCAGAGATTTCATTTGGCATGGATGGCGTGATAGTCAAGATTCTGAGCTGGTTGCTTATTTTCGAAGAAGGGATGAGTTGTCCGTAGAGAACCAGTGTGTTTTATGGGGTAGTCGAGTAGTGGTGCCAGAGAAACTGAGGAGTGCCGTTATCCAATTGCTGCATGATCAGCATCCCGGAATAAATAGGATGAAAATGTTAGCCCGAAGCTTTGTTTGGTGGCCGGGGATTGATAAAACCATTGAAGAGACTGTTCTCTCATGTCATGTGTGTCAGTGTACAAGGAATGCTGTGGCTAAGGTGCCATTATGTCAGTGGCCTAGAGCTTCAAGTAGGTGGCAGCGCATCCACGTGGATTATGCGGAAGACCCACTAACAAGACAACAAATGCTCATAGTTGTTGATAGTTTTAGCAAATGGCTAGAAGTGTTTATCATGAAATCTACTACATCGTTTAAAACCATTGAAAAACTGCGTACGCTGTTTGCGTCTTTTGGCCTACCGGAAGAATTGGTCAGTGATAATGGTCCCAATTTTGCTAGTGGGGAATTCAGAGAATTTCTGAGCAACAACGGTATTAAGTTTACGCTCTCACCTCCTTACCATCCTGCCTCGAATGGGGCTGCAGAAAGATTTGTACAGGAAGTCAAGAAGAACCTTAAAAGACAGGTTATGGCTAATGGTTCTGAGACCATTTCTTTACAACATAAATTGGATAATTTCCTCTTTGCATTTCGCAACACACCCAGTACTGTCACTGGTGTTACCCCTGCGGAATTGTTCCTTCAATGGAAACCGAGAACTAAGTTGACAATGCTTAAACCCTGTTTATTGTCAGCCATTGATAAGAAGAGGGAGGCGCAGAAGGAAGCAGCCACGTGGATTATGCGGAAGACCCACTAACAAGACAACAAATGCTCATAGTTGTTGATAGTTTTAGCAAATGGCTAGAAGTGTTTATCATGAAATCTACTACATCGTTTAAAACCATTGAAAAACTGCGTACGCTGTTTGCGTCTTTTGGCCTACCGGAAGAATTGGTCAGTGATAATGGTCCCAATTTTGCTAGTGGGGAATTCAGAGAATTTCTGAGCAACAACGGTATTAAGTTTACGCTCTCACCTCCTTACCATCCTGCCTCGAATGGGGCTGCAGAAAGATTTGTACAGGAAGTCAAGAAGAACCTTAAAAGACAGGTTATGGCTAATGGTTCTGAGACCATTTCTTTACAACATAAATTGGATAATTTCCTCTTTGCATTTCGCAACACACCCAGTACTGTCACTGGTGTTACCCCTGCGGAATTGTTCCTTCAATGGAAACCGAGAACTAAGTTGACAATGCTTAAACCCTGTTTATTGTCAGCCATTGATAAGAAGAGGGAGGCGCAGAAGGAAGCAGCCACGTGGATTATGCGGAAGACCCACTAACAAGACAACAAATGCTCATAGTTGTTGATAGTTTTAGCAAATGGCTAGAAGTGTTTATCATGAAATCTACTACATCGTTTAAAACCATTGAAAAACTGCGTACGCTGTTTGCGTCTTTTGGCCTACCGGAAGAATTGGTCAGTGATAATGGTCCCAATTTTGCTAGTGGGGAATTCAGAGAATTTCTGAGCAACAACGGTATTAAGTTTACGCTCTCACCTCCTTACCATCCTGCTTCGAATGGGGCTGCAGAAAGATTTGTACAGGAAGTCAAGAAGAACCTTAAAAGACAGGTTATGGCTAATGGTTCTGAGACCATTTCTTTACAACATAAATTGGATAATTTCCTCTTTGCATTTCGCAACACACCCAGTACTGTCACTGGTGTTACCCCTGCGGAATTGTTCCTTCAATGGAAACCGAGAACTAAGTTGACAATGCTTAAACCCTGTTTATTGTCAGCCATTGATAAGAAGAGGGAGGCGCAGAAGGAAGCAGCCGATAACCATCGGGGAAGTTTCAGATCCTTTGTGGAGGGAGAAAGGGTGCTTGTGAAGTCAGTACGGCAGGAGATCATTTCTTGGATTCCTGGGAGAATTTTGGAGCGGAAAAGTCCGTCTACTTATGTGGTGAGCGTCCTGGGAGGTAAAATACGTTTCTGCCACGCTGATCATTTGAGATCTAGTAAGTTGACTGAGGAAGAGGAAATTACAGTCAATAGGCCGGTAGTGCAATCTCCGATCAAATCCCCTGAGAACAAGTCTGCTGTGGGAATACAATCTCCGCCAGAGCGATCACCTCGTGTTATGGAAACTCGGAATACATCACCAAGACAACAACGGAGTGTAGGCCTACCAAAATCTCCAGCTACGCACACTACAGACGAGCATCCCGAAGTGCAGCCCAGCCAGCAGTGCAGCCCGCCATCACTTCGGAGATCTCAAAGGACTGTGCAAAAGCCGAAGCGGCTCGACCTTTAAGTTAAAAGGCCGAGTTAGAGAGAGAAGATTTTATGTTTATTTTATTTGAAGAAAAAAAGTTTATTTAGTATTACTGAAGTATTTTGTGAAGCTTATAAACAAACAAAAAAAATTGTAAAAGAAGAAAAAAAAAATTGTTGATTTGGCTTAGCCTAGAAGAAAAAGGTTAGGCCGTTAGAGAAGAGTTTTATTTTAAGTTTGGGCGAGTGTAATATATAAGGCTATATTACATTGCCAGAAGATTATTGAGTTCGTGTGTGTGGTTGGCTGCACTGCTGAGTGACGTCACCGACTAGGAACGATGGCACGAAGCGGAGTGGAACGGCAGTCGGAGTTAACATGCTATGTAGTAAGTTGTCCCTAGTATCGGGTTCTTTTAACTTATTAATATTGAGTAATACAGTTATTACAAGATTAATTAAAGTAAGCTAGTTGAATTGAGCAACCGAGAGCTAATGTAAATAACAGATTTTTACTAAACCATATTATTTAAAACTAGACAAACTGTAAGATCAACTTATTGTAAGTTGTTGTTATTCTATCAGGCCTACTTGATAAATCTACTCGCCTTATACTTCAATACCTACTTCATATTATTTAACGAATTCTGGTTCTGGTGTTTATATCAACATGGTAAGTTTTTATCCCTTCAAAATTTGGTAGGTACCTCACAACATCAATAGGACTGGCTCAAAATACCTGAGTTCTAGCAAAGCATTTTCTCTCGTCTCAGGGTTGGCAAGTTCAATAATCCATTGATAGACCTTCTCCCGGTCCACTGATTGTTGGGCAAGTACAGTCGGGCTCTGTTGGGAACTCATGAAGCGCTATAGTAAACAAAAATAAGTAGGCTAGGTAAGTTAGGGCTATTTATAAATCCTATTGCTATAACTTAAATAATTAGGCCTAACAATTAAAAATATTTCCTAGGCATTGAATGCCTATCTAAGGCTCGTCACACACTGCGTCCGGTATGGTTAATTCTGATCCGGTGTTTTTCGCCGGATCCGGCAAATTTCCACACACTGAATCAGGCGTTCCAGTTCCGGCGACCAGTCTATGCGAGAACAGCGGCGACTGGCCTAGAAGATTTGTGTACAGATTTGCATTGCATTGTTCTGTTTCAATAAGATTTTCCATCTCATATTTACTTAACAATGATGACATTTCTGCCTTAAAATCCTCCCAAATATTTTCCTTCATAGGCTAACTAAGTTGAGTAGTCCTTGTGGCCCAGGCCATATAGCACAGGGTAGGCCTACTCCTGTAGCACAATCAGTTTCTCTTCTAATGCCATTTTGTAACAAAACGTACTCGTAAAACGTAAACAATCACCACAAAACCCCGTCTGCTGCTACTGTCAGTGCCTACTGAGTACCCTGGTGAGTAGAAGTTGTCTGCCAGAAGCCTATCGCTTCTCATACAAAATAATTTTACCGGACCGCACCTAACAAAAGGAGGTAATACTCGTCTAATACTGGGTATTAGGCCTACACGAAAAAGGGAAAAAGAAAAATTCAACTATGACATGATTCAAATTGATGAAAACGGGGAGAAGTGACAATTTACCCTTGCTGGATGCAGTGTGGGGATTTCCATTTGAATTAATGGTTTTCAAACGGTTTCCGAATTTACCTGATTTGGCATGCCTAATCCGATGTTACCGGACCGGACGCAGTGTGACAAGTCTAAGTCGGCCAGGGGGTAGCCCTTAGTTATAGACAAATACTTACTGATAGATACTGTTCAGTGATACTGTAAGGGACCTACAGTTTATAGTGGAATCCGAAACACATTTTTCCTTGTACTACATTGACTTGATTAAGGATAAGATCATAACTAGGGCTAAGTAACTTAAGCCCTTTACATGATTGACCCAGAAAATGAACTTTACATACTTAGTAGCCTACTGTATTAGGTACTTACTCGGAACAAAAGCAAGGATTCAGGCTTACAGAATCTTAACTTAACTTAACACGTTCAGTGCTGACTACATCAAGTGCTCCAACTGGCCTACATCAATTGATGTAGGTAGTTGCGCAATTCCCACTACAATAAATAAGTTCAATATGAGCTCACCGGCCGGGAAAACCAGTCATACACTTAAATGTGTTAATTTTGTGGCCTATTTCTAACCGAAATTTCCAATTTTATGGCAACCCCCCCCCCCCCCCCATTAGGACGCAGGTTCCTATTAACTTAAGCTATGCTGATTTTCCGAATAGCCTAGGCAGTTAGCCTAATTTACCAAAAAGGCAGGGCCTGCCTATCAATGCTCATCCCTACTTCAGTGTCTTAAAAAGGGAAAAGCTTAACTTAATTTAACTTCTAGCCCTTCCCTACATTAGGCTAAATTGAGTTTAAGGTTAGGCCTAAGCCTAGTAGGTACTTATTCAAGTTAACACGTTCACTGCGGGCGTATCCGATAGGATACGGGCCGAGCGCTGTTCAGACGCTGCCGTAACTGATCGGATACGCTCGGCAATGCCTTTCGTATATCATCGTTTTTGCTCTAGCGTCGGTCGAAGGCAGACCTATTCCACATTAGCGTGTAGTGGGTGACTTGCTTTTTGTTGTGTTGTAGGTTGGTAGTAAAATTTCCCGATAAAATCCCCGTCTGGCAAACTAAAAAATCAACTTGTTGTCCCGTCTTTCTCCCTCCAATTGGCAATACGATGGGACCGGCTACGTTCCAAGCAGTGCTGCTATATGTGAGTGTTTGGCGAACTACGTCGACTCTTGTTATAAAACAGGACATCACCGCACGTTGCTATTCGTCATACCGAAATATGAGAGCCAAACACCCGTCAATTGGGTTTGTTCGACGCTGCGGGCTGCGCCGCACTGGGGCTACGCTTGCCATTTGATGGCCCGCAGCGAACGTGTTAAGAAGCCTAAATGGGTACACTTCCATATCAGTTGGCACAAACAACCGAACGAGTAGCCTAATATTGATTGTTCGATTGTTTAATTCGATATAACTTATCAATCAATATTTCCATTCGGTTGTTTGTGCCAACAGATATGGAAGTGTACCCACCTAAATTAGGCCTATGAGCTAAAATTAAAGGAACGGAACTTTAAGGTGTCCAATTAACATAGGCCTACAGAGTAAATTACTAGCCTAGGTCTATGTAGGCCTAGGATGTAAGTTAGCCTAACTTACTGTTGGTGACTTACCATTCTTTGTAGGCCTACCCTGATTCAAAATTAGTGCATGCAGCTAGGATAACAAGTTTAAGCACGGTCTAATACTGTGTATTAGGCCTACGCGAAAAAGGGAAAAGAAAAATTCAACTATGATATGATTCAAATTGATGAAAACGGGGAGAAGTGACAATTTACCCTTGCCAGAAACGTGGTCTCCACTGTAAAAATGGGTTAAGTTATAGAGTTTTATGAGCAAATATCCGAAGGATCAGGTCAAATGTTAATAAATTAGAATTCACTTTAGTCAGAAACGCGAACTATGCTTGCAGTTGCAATAGCTTTTTTCGTTCAGCTCAAACCAAACACAGCAAACAAACAGCAAACAGCAATACGCAGAGGAGATCGAGATGATGGTGATGGTGATTGGTGATGGAGCTGGAAAGGGAGAGGAAAGAGACGCTGAGAGAGCAGCAGAGAAGAGAAGAAGAAGGGGACTAGCGGTTAGCGCTAAACGGAAAGGGAACGCGAAGCGGAGAGCGACGAAGCAAGAAGCAAGAAGAAAAAGGCAAGAAGAAGAAGAAACTGAGTTGCCGGAGGCACAATTTGTTTTTCAGGATTAATTTTGCCAACAGTGTCATTTAGAGGCTTCTGATTGACTATAACGAAGGTTTAGTAATTGAAAAATTATTTTTGTTCATAGAATAAAATTATAAATGCCTCAAATTCAATTTTACATTTTTTTATTATTAAATTAAACCGTCACAACCTAACCAAACCAACCAAACGTGCTGACAATGAAAAAATCTAATGAAGGTTTATTAATCGAAAAAATAGTTCCTGTTCATAAAATAAAATTATAAATGCCTCAAATCCTAAATTAAACTATCATAACCTAACCAAACTAACCAGACTTGCTAATAATGAAAAATCAAATGAAGGTTTAACCGAAAAAAAATATTTCTGTTCATAAAATAAAACTATAAATAGGCAAAATTCAATTTCATAATGCTTTAATTATAAAATTAAACCGTCATAACCTAACCAAACCAACCAAACTACTTGTTGATAATGAAAAAAATCCAATACAAAAAAATTGTGCTGCGGGTGGGATTCGAACCCGGGTCCTTAGGATCATCAGCCCAGCACTATCCACTACACCACCGAGGCCGTTGACATCAACCGTATCGTCGCGGTAAGGATGTTCCCTCAGCCAATCAGAAGCCTCAAAATAATACTGTAGGCAACACTAATCCTGGAATAAAAATTCAGCTTACCGCAGAGCGCTGGGTTCACAACGATATGGTAGGCATTCGGTTAAATATCGAGCTTGTTTTCTACCGGATGACAGACATCGACTTTTTAGTATCGGCTCTGGCTCACCGGCTGTCTCATGGTGGAACTGGTGGAAGTAAACTATTGGTGCCTTCTGCTGCAGCTGCTCCTATAGCTCCTATGTCTGTCGTTAAACGTCGTGATGTGGTCTTGACGACGGAAGGCCATAATTTTATTCACAATATTACAGTGAGAGTGAATGCAAATAAATAAGTACAACATAATATCTATGAACCTGGCATAAAATTTGCCAATGAAAATGTTTATTGTTTATTATGCAATTACAGTAAGGCTGATAACCAGCATGATGAATATATAAGAACTTAGATTACGGAGGAATTTTAAAATTAATATTCCAGTAATATGTGCAATTAACGGCAGATAAATTACCAATTACCACCCCCCTTACTTTTAAAAGCGTTTAGATGACCTTTGCATATTTCCTCCATAATAATGCACTAGTATGCACCATGAAACTTATCAAAAGGAACAATGTTGGAATAATTCAATAACATAATTGAATCAAATATTTTCCTCTCCTTTCAGGCTAGTGCTAGTAGTTTTTGTTGTCTCTGTCCTCTCTCTTCTGTCTGTCGGTTTGGTTTTCTTTACAAAGTTTTATTTTCAATCCGTTTTACATTAAACAATTAATAAGTAAATACGATGACACGATACGATGAAAAATTGGAAAACATGAGTTAGCAGCTAAACTTGTTTGTTTACGTTTTGGTTGGTTGGTTGGCGCTATGGATGGAAGCCAATCGATTTACGATATTCGATAGTAGTTTTTTTCATACTACGACGATCGATACTTAACCGTATGCCTACAATATCGTTGTGAACCCAGCGCTATCCCCTTTTACCACCCTTTACCGTAGTATATATCACGAACACTAGAAAAATATCGGTATGGATCATAAACATAAAAAATGACGTTGTTGGCCCAAATCCTATACTAATAGCATTGAACATATAAGTATCGTTTTCGTCAAAATTTTTGAGTTTGAGTTTTGAGTGGATATATTCGTTTTGGGCCCCCCTGGACCCAAAAAAGTTGTTTTCGAAGTGATGTCTGTGTGTGTGTGTGTGTGGGTGTGTGTGTAGGTCTGGATGTGTACAGAGCTAGGGACTTCACCTGTGGTCCGATTTCAATTAAATTTGGTGTGTAGGTTCTAATCCATGGTATATCCAGGAATTTTTTCATTTATTTGAAATTTGTATTCTTAATGTTGATTTTCCCATAAAACCCCATAAAATAACGGTTAAATCGGATTTTCTGAAAAATAGCCCCAACGGTTTTGATAAAAATGTAGTATGTTGTAGCCCTTTAAATTCTGAAAAATATGGTACGACTCCCATTTCTGTAACAATTACGGTTCAAAAGTTATTGTAAATTATGTTGTTTTTCCATCAAAAAATCCCATACATTAACAAAAAAAGTTTAGAAAAAGCCGGGGTTTTTTTTTTATTTTTTTGAAATTTTGATTTTAATGGGGAAGATCCCAAAAAACCCATAAAGTAACGGGGAAACCGGATTTTCTCAAAAATGGTCCAAAAGATTTTCTTAAAAATATAGTATGTTATAATGTAGTCCTTTAAATCCTGAACAAAATTGTAAAAGTCCCATTTCCGTAAAAATATGGTTCAAAAGTTATTGTAACTTATATTATTTTCCCTTAAAAACCCATAAAATAACAACAAAAATCTGATTTTGGAGAAAAGCTAGTTTTGATCAAAATTAATATGTTATCGTCCTTATGATTCTAAACAAATAGTACTACACCTAATTGCTGTCACAATTACGGTTCAAAAGTTAAGTCAAATAAAACTTATAAACTAAAATGTGGTTATATAGTCAATGCTATAAGCTACGTCTCCTATTATGAGATTATGTCAAATGTATTAACTGAATGTTCATTATTGACATATGAAATTACAGGTACGGTAACGAACGTTTTAACATATTTAATAAGTGCCTGGTCATTTGTGTTGGCTAGTCTATGATTTTATCCAACACACGCAAAAGATGACATTTGTAACAGAAACCAAAAAACGACACTGTCTTGAAACAGGGTGTTCCGTAAGGAAGTTTCACAAATTTAGGAATATGTTTTTAACGGATAAAAATAAAACGGAAATTAAGAAATTTTTTAACGTCTCGTAAATAACATATCTATAATTTCCTATCCTAAATTGTTTGGCATTTACTTATGGGAACCCTTTGTATAAGGGAAGGTACGTTCGTAAAACAACCAATTAACCATTATAAATCACATACAACTTGGTTTTTAGATCTTCTACATTTAATTGCATTCATATTTACTTTTCTGTAGGCATATTTTAGATTATTATAAGGTAATCTACTACTACTAGTAAGCCTAATACGGTTTATATTTTAGGATTCGCATGGTGTGATTTTTAAATAGTATTTCTTATATACTTGCATTTATAATTTCTCTAGCACTTTTTGTTCCTTTTTTAAAGATTCACTGAGTATTTTTTTAAATAGTAGAATCATTTTAGGTTCTACAGCAGGAGCCAAGAAATCATATTGGTGAAAACTGATCAGCTTTACAATCTAGAGAAATATGTTTAGTTAAAGTTAAATAATTTAAAAATGATCAATACTAAATCGCTCTAGAATAGACGATCTCTTAATAGATCGCTCAACTTTCTCCTGATTGCGTTGTTTGCTTGTCGGCTTTACGCTTTAAGCCTTCACCGGTCCTCGGTGAACTTGAAGGAGGGCAAGGTCACTCTTAATTAGTCTGTGTTTGTTTAATGGTGAGTATTTTTGACGTTAGATTGAGTCTCGAGTCAGTTGTCGCAGTGATGGCCACGGAAGAACTAGAAATTGTCGAGAGCGTGTTGGGAGTCACCGAAGACAAGGGGCGCTCCGGAGTGGATTCGACTGAGGTAAGACTTGATAGGCAATTTGAAGAATATGTTTTAGGTTATTTTGAACGTTGTGTAAGAAAGTGTACGGTGATAATTATTATTTTGAGTTTAAAAAACGGTATAGTAAATAAATGTATCTATTTTCTATTACTTTTATATTTGTCAACTTCCTCGAATCCTATGTCCTCTGTTGGGAATTCTATCAATTTTCCATTTGTTGAATTTTATTTTCACTGCTTGTATTTTGTTTCATCATTATTTAGCAAACGTTACTACTATTGTTGTACTAGTGTTGTTGATATATCATTATTTTATTATATTATATCATGCAAACAATTAGAGAGAAAAGATTTTACGAATATTTTGAGAAAAACAAAAGAAAAAAAATAATCACGAGGAAATTAATTGAGTACAACGGTACAACGGTTTTATATTTCCAAGACATGAACACAGAACATCATAAACAAAACCAACAATAATCAAGAAGCACATGTTAATATTCTTAAAATTCAAAACAGTTGTTGGAGCCAGACCAAAGGCAAAAATATTTAAATGTCAAGTCATATTATGCCTTGGGACCGACTAATGTCAAGATATATTTTCAACGAATACTTAACAATAGTGATAGACTAACTACAAAACCGTTTGTGTGTTATAATTTCGAGCAATATATTTATATTTTATTATTTATAATGTTTAATGAGCAATTTTTCCAATCCAAATTTTTACATGTTCAATTTAACAGTGAACTCTTTCCATATCGCAGTTGTTTTCATTTGTAACTGCATAATCGCATTTAAAAGCTGTAAATAGTTATCAATTGTTTTGCCAAATTCCATGCTGTTTTACCCTTGGAGCCTTAATTCAGCAAAACATAGAACTTCCGTGGTAATTAATTAGAGACTTTTTGTCGCGATTTTATACCAGCTGTGATTAAATATCAGTGACAATTAGCCTGCCTTGAAATGATTCCCAAATTTAGTCTTGTTAGTGAGTGACGTAGTGAAACTCGAATTGTTAACCTAAATTAGATTAATTAGGGGAAAACTGATGGTTCAGGAAGGTTGTAACGAAAATAAATACTTGATGTATCTTTAATTTATTTATCTATTAGAAAATCAAAAAAGTTTGGGTTGACTTAAAATGCAGGGAGTGAGAGGTTTTAGTTTTTAGATCGCGAGACTCGATTTCGAAGTCCATCGGGTTCAATTCCCGCCAATTACCAATGTTTTAGCAATGTGTTAATGGTGTCAGTGGTTCGGAGCCCAATTAACAGCTGTGTCTAAGGAATGTCGGCCTTAGTCACTAACAAGACTACAAGATCGCGCCACTCATCCTACACTCATTTCCAATCATACTTGGCTTAAAATACCTACTATGTATGGTCGCCATTTCATTGAACAGTATTAACAGTATTAATTTCAGCATTTAATCCATCTAAACAACAAAAAATATGTCCCGTAGGAGAACATCCTCCATATTAGAATACTTTCTCTGTTAAAAATACATGCGAATTGTTTGAAAGCAATAAATTTAGTATTTCACACTTTTGTTGGTTACCACAATTTTAAGATTATTCTTATAGTTGTCCTCATATTTTGAATAACTCATTTGAATGTAGTTTTTTTTCCTTTCAGGATAATTTTTGGATTGACATTTGCAAATCGTTTGGGAACAAATCTTATACTGTATTGTGTTGTTTGTTCCGAATCGAGTTGAAAAATACAGTGTTGTAAAACTTTTACTGCCTAGGGTACCGCCTAGTTCCTCCTATGCTCATAGAGTGTAAACCATTAGGAATAGTTAAATCACTAAGCAGGACCAGAACAATTTTACAATAAAAAACCATCTATCGCTAACAAGTGTAAGCCTATACTTTATTATGACTTGTTTTGTACTTCGTGTGTTGTGACCATTATCATCACAATTCTGTTTTATTACTCCAGAAAATTGAAGTAAGCTAATATTTTTTTAGGTAGTGTTATTCATTATTACATCAAATTGTTATAATCAATTTGCACTATATTTTTGTTAAAGTTACGCAATCCAAAATACGCTATATGTCAACAGGTCATCTACCTCGGAATATTTATCTCTTAAATCTCAGTTGTAGATGCCTCTAACCTGCGGAATTGTGGAATTTCCCTCATCTCACAATATCACGGATTCTTTTTATCACTCAGATATCACTTACATAACTCCCATTAGCATATTCCTGCGTCATCGTGTCCTAGGTCTTCCACCTTTTGTCAGCAGACCTACGTCATCCGCCAACATGCCATACGAACACGCGAACTTGACTTTGAAAACTTGCTCAAGGTTGACTGCTTATAAAACTGCACATCATTGCATTTGGGATTTTATTGGTTTAAAATTAATTTATTAGCCTTGTACATAGGATTTTTAATATTCTTGATTTACTAAACCTGATCTTGGTCTATTACTTTTGGAACTGAATCTCCCAGCAGTCAAGATATTGCTATAAACTAGTAAATGCATGAGTAATATTTCAAATACGTTTCACGTAAAAGTTGATGTTCTTTTCAAAAACGCAGATATCCAACAAATATTTTAAAAGCTATAAGCAACTAAGACGTTTTTGAATTGCACATAAAATATTCAGCCAAAATAACCAATATAAATATGGGGTTTTGTAAGACATTTCAAAGTTGAAAGTTAGAAAATAGTGGCCAATTAAAAAAAATGAAATTCTGGCATGAAGAACACTGGAAGTCCCATTGAAATTTCCACTGAATTGTATTGTTTCTGTGAAATGTAAGTTTTATTCACGTCATGGATGCAAAAAGTGAAATGCTGTATTTTACGGACCTTCGTACACATCGACGGTAAGATTTTATAAAAAAAACATCGTAAAAAGGTAAGAGAGAAAATCATACGAGCAACACTACACTTAGTAAGTCAAATTCAAATATTTCTTCTTAATGGTAGGCTATGTTGTTTAACTTCAAAATATTTATTTGTTTATGTATAGGTTGTTATTGATTTGTTACCTACTAAGGGCACGCAATTCTGATGTCATTTCCAAATCACTTTCGCTGGTCCAAATTGTCTCGTTTCTACGAATGATCTGATAGTTATTTCCGGAATACGAAGGTCGAGGATCTGCCGGAAAGAACTTAATTTCCAACAATGTGGTTGCCAGATAGTAGTTTAGACCCACACGAGTTGAAAATTGTGGACTTTACTTTGTAATGGGGAAACCAAAGTTGCAATGTCTTGTGAATATCCTGTTTAAACCTTGGGTCCACTGTAAAAGTAAAATAAATTTAATTTAATTTAACCTAATTTAAGATCCATCAAAATATAACGATGAATGGCTTGTCCTCAATTGTTTTAACCAAAGAGTCACTACATCCTTAGGGACCGTTGACTTCGGTCCCTAAGGCCCTGGGTTCAAATCCCACCAAATCAGCAATGGATTTTATCTAAGTGATAATGCCGCAACCCCTAGGTCTAGCCTGAAGTAATGTGAAAACAATCCCAGACTCGTGTCTAGCGTCTAGGAGAACAAAAATAAAAATAAGAGTTAAGATGGAAAACCCCATCAAACGTAAACAATATTAAACTTGGTATTTTTTACGCTTTTGAAAGCTTTCACAATCAAATAGGAATCTAATTACACTATACTAAGGTGCCATTACTACCAAAATACCAAAGTCATTGACTCTGAAACGAAGCCTCAGCATCAAAAATCACCAAAATACACCAAAGATTCAAATTAAATCCATTGTTTTTGCTGAATGTTTATCTCAAATGTTATACCATAGCTGTTTGTTACATAAACAAGTTGAACCTTAGACAATAGGCCAAAACCGGACCACATCACGTGATCGTTACTTAACCCACTGGGACTGGACTCAGCAGCTTTGTGTAACAGGTTTTGAAAAATGTGGACTGAAGAATGGAGTCTGCAGGAAAACGGCGAAGGTCAGGAGACAGGTACCATTGGTCCTTGAGTTGGTTTTAGCGGTCTTTGTCCGAGTGCTGATATTCGATGTTCTATGCACTTCAACTACTTCCCCGAGGGACATCCGGTGGAACAATACAATCGGAAGTGATTGCTTAAGTGTTCCGGGTTGACAGTAAGTGCTTAGAGAGCGTGACGAATAAGGTCTTCTTTGCCGGCTGAAAAATAAATTGCTATATTTGTTCATCAGATGTTGTGCATTTTTATATCAGAAAATGTTTTGTTTTGTTATGTCTCTTTCGTATGTGTGTTAGTCTGATTTATCGTTGTCTATGGAATGGTTAATTCTCAAGTCTTTGTATATCGTGATGTCGTCGAAAGTCGTGTCCAATATGCAGTATAGATTACGTTCGTAGCTCTGCCACAAGTAGTGTTTTTGTCTTTTTATCCTTAAACATCTTCCATATCAATTTGCAATTTACTTCCACAATTTTGTATCACTTTCGAGGTTGTTGTTGGTACCGGTACGACAAATTATGTATTTTACTTGTATTTTTTCCATAAATCATCAATTAACATAGAAACGCGATCGGTCGTTTTTAACCCAATTATATGTTAACAATGAATGTAGGATTGAGTAAAATGCCTTGTGTTGTGTAGCTTTGGTACTGTACAAGACCAGCATGTCTTTAGACAGGAACATATATTAAAAACCCGAATTATTAAGGAAAACTGTGACCAATTTCGAACTGCGAAGTACCAGGAGCTTGAAATCAGCTCAAGAAGTTTGTGTAAGATTCACTTAAAACAAATAATAACATTATTAACATACTTGATGAAACATTTGGTTGTACAAAACAGAATGCTATATTTAGAATATAACCTTTCTTATTCAATTAGAATTGTTGGTATAAAGTCAGCATTTAAGAATCTCACAAAAAATGAGAAATGTCGTAAAGACAGGCGTTGACCTAGATCTACTCAAGTTTTTGTCACACAATCGAAGGTTCGGTTCAGTTGTTCTGTAGGGACAGCAGTATGTGTAGCCAACAAGGGGTTCGTGGATTCTTCGGTTATATCAGTGAAAACTATAACCACAATTAACACAATTCCACAATTAATTGCTAATTCCACAATTAACTAACCTAGCAGTTTTAATGCATGAAACAAATCTATATATTAATTTGAAACTGTTTTTCTTTGTCATAGCTAAATTGAGAGAACGGCTGGGCGTAGAAACTCGGTAGAGGTGTCTAAAGAAAGGTCTTGGTCTGTAGATGAGCCATCAAAGGAGAAACGTGGTAAATTCCCTTGGGGCTCTGCCCCAGTGGCCTTTGAATTCCCATCCCATGTTATTCTTATGGAGGAAAAACTGGGTTTTTGTCCCAGCTAATTTGAGAGAACGGCTGGGCGTATAAACTTGGTAGGGGTCTCTAAAGAAAGGTCTTGGTCTATAGATGAGCCATCAAAAGAGGAATGAGGTAAATTCCCTTGGGGCTCTGCCCCAGAGGCCTTTAAAGTTCACTCTGCAATTTTGTTTACATTTCGACCATATGGATTATTTTACACTACTTTTAATGAACCAGCTGTTAATATTAAAATTGTTTTCATAGGTCTACTACTGAAATTGTCAAAATTAAATGTTACATTATTATTTATGATTTTAAATGGATTCTCCACTGCATGGTAAGTTTTTTATAGTTTCAACAAAATGGTGAATTTATGATACGTTTTAGGCTAAACGTTTTGTTCAAAATTTATGCTTTATTGCTCTTAGAAAATTTTAAATTATGAAATAAGTGTGACATATCAATTTCAAAGGAACATATAACTATTCCTTATTGGGTTAGCTTATATATATTGTAAGGTTGGCACTTGCCTTTTTTCCTACTTTCAATCACCATTTATTTTTAAATTCAAGAAAGAACACCTGAGATTCATTTATTGGAATAAACGTTTTTGATAATCGGGTTGAAAATTGTGTCATAGATGAGTACGTTGAGGATGAGAGCTGTTTTCAAGTTTTGGAATAGACTAACTACGGAGTCTATGGTTTTGGTAAAGTAGAGGTATTTAAAAAAAAATGTGTACACAGTTTTCACTATGTACACATGTAGCTAGGTCGAACAACGCATCTAATAAACCTCACTACGTACAAACCATTCGGAAACACAACAGTGTCATCACATCTCATCGCATTTGCATAATTTGTTACCAAGGCTGGACCAGGTTATGGATTTGGTTCCGCAAATGTTCAGGATTTGTGATAAAATTTCCTACAATTATGGTTAATTCCAATCCACGAAATACATGCACACCTTAATGTGATCTATATGGCCAAGGCAAAACTACCCCACAAGTTAATGAATTATCAAGTAAGAACAGGATGATTAAATACATGGGTCGATGTGGCAAGAGAAGGAATTAAAATTGCTGAGATTGAAGTAAGAATGTTACTGCTTTCTGGAGAATCATATATTTTTATCAAACAAAAAAACTGATTTAATATGCTGATAGAATTCTGTATTTTTATGACCAAAGATGAAGATTACTTATAAATCAGGATACAATCTGAATGATTTTCCTAGAAAGTAGATGGAATTAGTGGTTAGTAATAAAATTGTCTCTTTCCGTAACATGATAGACTAAGTATATGAACTCTTATAGTGAAAGTGGCTTTGGTATGAAACAAACTCATGAACAAACAATTATAAGACTCCTAAAAAACCCTTAGGGCAACCTATAGCCGATAAAAAGGTAGGAAATATTGTGTTAAACGAATTCATCAATCACGTTTTTTAGGGAACACAATCGTCATACCTATTATTGCTTATCCTCCCTTCATTTAACTAAGATTTTAATGACTTCACTCTATCCATCGCAGTTAGCTGAATTTACATAAAACCTCAAGATTAACCGTCGATTTCGACGGGGTTCCACTAGTCTATATTAATTTGAAACAGTTTTTCTTTGTCATAGCTATTTTGAGAGAATGGCTGGGTGTAGAAACTCGGTAGAGGTGTCTAAAGAAAGGTCTTGGTCTGTAGATGAGCCATCAAAAGAGAAACATGGTGAATTCCCTTGGGGCTCTGCCCCAGTGGCCTTTAAATTCCCATCCCATGTTATTCTTATGGAGGAAAACGGGGTTTTTGTCAAAGCTAATTTGAGAGAACGGCTGGGCGTAGAAACTTGGAAGGGGTCTCTAAAGAAAGGTCAGAAAGGAAGAAAGGTCTAAGGTAGAAGGTAAGGTGGTAGGTTGGTCTGTAGATGAGCCATCAAAAGACGAATGAGGTAAATTCCCTTGGGGCTCTGCCCCAGAAGCCTTTAAAGTTGCCTCTTCAGATTTGTTTACATTACGACCATATGCATAATTATACACTACTTTTTAATGAAACAGCTGTTAATATTTAAATTGTGATTTGTTGAATTTGTCAAAATGAAGTACAGTATTTGCAATGGGTTTTTCTGATTTTAAATTGGATTTTCTTCTGCATCGTGTCATGTTTTGCAATATAATGTTCTATTCTATTACCAAATCAGTGGAAAATCCTAATATCACAGTACATCACTCTTAAAATTATTTCATTTGGAGTTAACTTATATCTATTGTATGGGTTGGTTTCTGTCATTTTAGCGAATTTCCCATATAGGGAATAAGCTATTACCGTAGTACTCATGGTAAGACCTGGACGCGGGACCGATTTTTTTTTTCGTTTTGAGGTCCCTAGAGGCCAAAAACACCATCCGTTCAAATTCATATATATATATATATATATTTATATATTTATACATTTATATATTTATATATATATATATATGTGTCCGTCAGCACGATAACTCGAGCAAAAATGATCCGATTTTGATGAAATTTGGTACAAACGTGTAAACCTACGTTTATTCGAACGAGTTCGCGATCCAGCATGATCGGACCATGGGAACGGGTGTTTACGGGGGGTTTTATGGGGTAAAAATAGGTTTTTCCCATTTTTGACCCAAAAAACTTAAAATATTGCAATTTATTTCCAAACCATTTTGTAGAGCTTAAAAAAACAAATAATTTAGTATATTGAAGCGTTATTATGCGCCTAACGGTTACGGAGAAAATTCCAAAAAATTGTAAATTTAAAATTCCCATGTTATTCTTATGGAGAATAAGTAAACTGTTGTAGTTTGCTTGTTTATGAACATGTTTTGATCAAATTTGGAAAATGTTTTTATTTCTTACTAACTATTAACATTTAAAAAAAAAAAATTTTACCCTCCCTGATGCAGCAAACCTAAGTACTTGTTAAACTAATTCTATTTAAATCGGGAATAAATGTTATATTTTTAAGTAGACATTTCAGTGTAAATCCAATCAGTCAAATGGAAATTCGCTTAGTCTGCAGGTTTGCTGCGGCGGGGGTATTTACTACTTCTTGGAGATTGTACTTAGGTGATATTCGTTGGCATATTGCATCTGTAGACGAAACTTGGGTTGGTGTAATTATTACAATGGAAAAGAGCGAGAAATCCTGGACAATTTGATATGGGCTAAAAATAAAACTGAATTAACACTGTTCTACATTTCTTGAGCAATCATTGAAATAATCGATTTGCAAACAATGGAAACATAGAAAAAGTCATAAGTTAGAACACAACCAAGTAGAAGAAATAGAAATATTTTTTTTGCATTTATAATCGTTGTCATAGACAACCTAATGCGGCTATGAGAGGGAAAAATTTGTAGAAAACACTAAAAAAAACAAGATAGGCTAAGCTTTTTGAAAAAAGATAAGATATTTACAAAGGATTTTGATTATATCTAACTGTTGTGTAGATCGTGAGTATTTCCATAATCTTTGAGTCGCCTGTAATGCTTCGCAATTGCTCGAATTAGAGCAACAGGTACACTAGTATGTAATGATAATTAATTATAATAATAATATTGATTTTAGTGGAAGAAGTTAAAGTAAGAAAAATTCACAGCTGATGTACTAGACTCCAGCTGATTCTTTTTCCCATAAAGTAGCCTACACGAAACAACACCAACCATTATTGCGAATAGTATATTTCGTTTGGGGTGTTTGGGCCCAAAGTGACTCTTTTCGAAACGAGTTTAACGACCAAGACGACGTCACATTCGGAAAAGCCAGGATCGAAAATTAGCTTGTAACCTTGGTTAAGAACTATATTTTTTGTCGTACTGTGCCATATTCTTTACACTAAATAATTCAAAAAATCTAGATTTCGTACATTGTTCAACCTTATAAGTTAGCCCTTTAAATATAGCTTCATTCTTGTTGTGTTATGTATTATATAGGCACATGGTGTTTTTGTTAATTACATGCAACACCTATTAATCAACGTAGTAATAAATTCATAGTATACATGTTGATAAAGGAACGTTTGTTACAGTGAAATGTACAATACAAAACTAATCACAAAACACATTTAAATAACGATGTCATAACAATTTGGTTAATTGGTTATTTTCTACGGCCAAACCACTAAACCAGTGGGAGAATCCAAGAATTGTAAAGATGTACAGCCAATGTCCGTATTGTGTGCCCTTGAGTAAAGCACGCCAGCATGTATCACCGCCGTTTTCGCTACAGTATTACGAAAGGGAATTTGCAATCTGACATCCTTTGGACACCATATTCTTAGCAAGAAATTCACATTAAAATTTTTTAATTACTAATCTTAAGTCAGTGAAACAATTATTTGCCACGGTAGCGGGGAATTTCCCTGCTCATTAGCGATTCATTCTGACTCAGTCTTGGAGCCTGGGACAAGGCCAACAATGGAATCAGCGATGGAATAAAACTTGGGTAAATTACACCAAAACATTGTAAGCCATGATTGTTTTTGGTCTTTGGTCATTGCGTCATCCTTTTTCATGTGGTTGAAAGGTTTCCGTAATGGTGAGTCATTCCGAAACATATTTATTTCGAGCGACTGGGTAGATTTAAAGTATGATAATGAGTTCTATTAAATTTTGTATTAACATTACTTTACTACAGAATAAACAACCATAAATCCATTGACTGTAAACTGTCTATGTGGCAGTGGCCATTATGGTTTATGTACGCTGGAAATGCAGCAATAGTATATATAGCTATATAGCAATAGTATATACTAGTGTACATGTTTCTCTAAATCGAGCAATCACAAAGAAGTAAAGGAGTTATTTTAAAACAAAAGTATATATGTAGCTCTTATAATATCCTTTTGGATTGACGGTAGACAATTTTAAGGATTAATATCTGATAACGTTTGATAGTGCTTACGACTTGTCTAAATTTATAGGTTATTTGACTAGTAATACAATGATAGTGAGTAAATAGAACATGTATTTTTAAACAATTGCTTGTCCCTGCCTTGAATAGCAAAATTTCACCTACATCAGACAAAGAAAGTACCTACCCTTGGTTAAAGGTAAAATAAGAAACCGAAGCTTGGACTAATACTCAGTTAAACGCCTTATTGCTATATAGCACATTAGTTTAAACAAACAAAATTTAATTTACTCATTAGTGTTAATAATAAATAAACCTGATCATAATGGGTGAATTTAACTTATTTATCATTGTAAATATGTTAAACTTCAATCAAGCACGATTGTATCTACATTAGTGCAACACGTAAACACTGTTCAGAATCAAGATTGATACCATATTGTGTAATGGTTTACCAGTCTATGGTGTGCGGTATGGTGTTCTATAGGGCAGCATTCTATGGTATGAAATTGCTTGTACCCGTATTTGTTCATTGAATATAGGAAAGCTAAACTATTTATTTTCAGTTTGTAGGAAATTCCTTTTTGTGTAGATTTTTTTTCCTGTTATAGGTATGCATGTTTCTTGAAAACCTTTTTTCTCAGCTCGTGTGCGTTGCAGGGAAAATATACGCATACCGAGAAAGATATTTGCCTGTAGATGTGCAGAATCCCTTTAAAATTAAAATAGGCTCAAAAATAAGCACAAAAAATGAATTTAAAATGATTAAAATGGGCCTTACGGGTTGCCATGCTGGTGACGAAATAAAATGAAACATAAACAGAAAAGCAAAACAAATCCCCAGAGCATAGAATAAATTATTTCTATCAAATTATCTAATTATTGGAAATCGGCTTCACTACTGGTATATAGCTGTAGGTGTATGAGTGGCGACTCTATATTTATTCTATGCTCTGTGAACAAATCAAAGAAATTCCAATCGCATGTTTTATTTACAGCGCGGTGTGAATAGGAAATTTGCACAATACATATTTTTTGTCGGGTTTTCGACCACGGGTGACCTCTAGTATATCATATTGTAATCAATGCTATGGTGCGGTATGGTGTTCTATGGTGTAGCATGCCCCCGTCCCGTGACGCCCCCCTACTCGTTCTCCTTGTAGGCTTTGGACCGTTCCTTCGCCAGTCTGTGGTGCGTCGATTGTCGAGGAGTGCGGAGTACAGTAGTTTGCAGCCTCTAGTAAGTACAATGGACCACTCATTATCTGGGGAGATTAGTAGATAAAAAATATGTTTACCTATGTAATATACAGAAATCATATTGGATTTAGTATTATTTATTACTTACTAAATTAACTAAAATTTAAAGTATGTACAAGGCATTTAATTTATATAGATACGAAATAGTAGTTTTCGTTACTAGTCTCTAAAGTAGGCTTTTTTGGGACGATGAAGCCTCGTCCAGAAATTCTATTAAGTCACAAAAAAGCATTTAGGACGAGTTACGAACAATATTTTTCTATGATCAGACTAGCTGATTAGTTTTTGAGATACGCTTTGACATAACCATATGATTGGAGTCAGTAAAATTATACGGACTAGTCCGCAAAAAGCTATCTTTAGGAAAACGATCCGTATGACAGCTTTTTTTGAGGCAGTATAATGTAAAAGTTCTATACAAAATAATAATTGCTGTGATAAAATTCGTAAGTCTCTTTTGAGTGAAAACTGACGGACATTTTGGACTGAATATTATAAAATGTTAATTTTTATCAGAAGCGGAGAAGCGGCAGACGATTAAATAAAAAAAAAATAAAAAATAGAGTCCTAAAACTTATTATGTTATATAATGGTTATTTTAAAGTGTAAATCTACATATTTTTTATTACTGCAATCGTACTCTTCAACGACAAGTTTATTTCATAATTATTAAAACACAGAGCTAGATAATTTGTTTTTGAAACGTTGACAAAACATTTACAATCTTTGTTAGACTCGTTATAACTGTTATTTTGACGACTCATTTATTGTTTTTCCTCAATGTTATTCGTATTTAACCTACCTATAATTAGGGCATTTTCAAATCCATGGCGTTTCTTTGTACGAATTCCATTATAACCGAATAAAGAGTATACAATAATGCGGTGCTATTATGCAAAATATTTTAGAATATTTTACAGTCTAAGTTTGGATTTTGACTTAGAAAAGTTAAGTTTCTGTAGGCCTATTATCGTTTTTTTTATGAATATGATAGTAGCACAGACGAATGTCCTTATTCTGTGATTGTAGAAATTCATTGTTTGTAGTTATGAATTAGTACAACAAATTGGTACAAAGACACATCAGATTGAAACTGTAAAAAATGTGAATAATAATCATAAAACTGTCATAAAACACAAAAAATAAGTATACATCTTACATTGTCCTCTTTCAAATTTCGGTCAGTACATTTTGAAAGGCCTGCTACGTTTTTGTTTATAGTCGTGTTAAATCAAACCTGGGATGACCATAAAGCCACCAAGAGAGAAAAGGAGAGAGTTTTTGTTCTGTACAGGATGTTACAAAATAAGAGCAAAAACTTGTATTTTGGAGGACAAGTCGCGCTGGTGTTTTTGACAAAATCTAAATACGTAATTGCGTCATATGTATTTGCATTGTTTCAATTTACAATATGTACTTTTATAGCTTCATCTTTTAACTAAACTTTTAACTTTTATTTCTGAAATAAACATTTTATTCGTCTATTATGATGAACAGCTACTTTACCTCTCATTTTTTTCATCTCGGCTGAATTGTATCACAAAGCTTTTTCAAACCTGTGGTCACATCCCGTTCAGAAAGAACTTTTGTGTTTTCATGCACACGTGACAGCTTCGTATCGAAAAAAATGTTTTGATTCTTACTTGTTTGAATACACTATTTTTGTGATGCATTTATGTATCACAACTGCGCCAGCTCTGCCAAGTGGTCATGTAGTAGTAATCACATCCAATGAAAGCTCTTGCACAAAGGTTTTTCGCGCACTTGACGTTTTATGCTAAACTGCGTTAGCTACCGTACAATCAAACTTTGCATCATAGATTAAATTCCCATATTAAAGTTGTCACCAGTTCAAAATGAAAATGAAGGTAGTTTAACTCAACCGTTAACACTGGTGTCAATTACTGACTTTTGTCTAATACTCCATATTTTTAACCACGCCATGTTTATGTTTTGGAATATTGAAGTAGACATCCCAACCAAAATGGGTCTGATGTAGCTAACGACTATTCAAATAGGACTTACCTAGTTGAATGCTTGAAGTGCTTGAAACTATTTTTTTTCTCATAGATTTGATACTGTGATAGTTTCTGTTTTGTGACCTTAACATCAGTTACGCCACATAAACTATCACAGTATCAAATCTATGAGAAAAAAATAGTTTCAAGCACTTCAAGCATTCAACTAGGTAAGTCCTATTTGAATAGTCGTTAGCTACATCAGACCCATTTATTTGGGATGTTTACTTCAATGACCCAAAAAAAGTCAAAGATTTAACTTAACGTGGCAGCTCATAACATTGAACTGGGAAGAAATGTATCCAGTATACACTGTTTATGTTTACCTTACACGTCTTAGAACGCTAGATTCTAGCACAGAACTGTTTCACATGAATTTCTCTAAGAACCCCCCCCCCCACCCCTTTAGGATCGTAGCATAATCTTATTGATAAAATACATTTGTGATTAGCGGAAATTGAATCCAAAACCTCGTGGACGGAAGTATGCGTTTCACTACCAGTTTGCTCCCAATTATGTATACACTAAGATGACTCCCTGGCCGTCATCTCTTACACAAATTGTTTCACACTTAAAAATATTTGGCTCCAGCAAGATCCGAACCTTGGACGAGCCTTCATGTCCTCCCATCCATACTAGGGAGACTCCCAATGTCGGGAGGTCGAGGTCATTAAGGAGGCGGAGCACTCCCACTTCGTCTTCTCATGATATCATCCGCACGATATCCCACTATGGGATTACCCATTTTTCAGCATTTACAAACAACTTCAGGGTTATCATTACAAAATTGCTAGGTTTGGGTGTATTGTTTACGAGACTGTAAAATTATTGTAGTTCTACCGTGTCTTTTTAGTCGAAGTTTGGAGAACAATAAGCTAGAGGGGTTTAAGTGGGAGTTTTGTAGTTGAATATAGCCTGTGCTCGTTTGTCTTTTAAATGGCTTTCAGAAATAATTAGAGATTAAAAATTCCATAACGTATATGAGTTTTGTATGTCATCTACAGTCTTAAGGGAAGATCACACATTCACAAGCTAAATCCAGTTTAGATCTGAATGCCGAACAAAAACTCCTCACCTTTTGTCAATTCAGTGGTACTGTAGTAATCTTCCCTTATTAACTTATTATATGTTTTATTCAGCTTAGCCTATTTTAAAATCTAATTAAATCATAATTTCAATTTTTATCTGTGTAATTTAATACTCGTATATATTTAATAAAAATCTCGTACATGTATAATATTACTAAATTAAAATGTTATTTCAAGTTGTAAATGTTTTTTTATTAACTAATAATCAAACTACAATACTATATTGAAAAATATACTTGATTTTTGTTATACAATTCAAGGCGCATCTTAACTTTTACAGAAGGTCGAAGGATTTCTGCCTTTCAAGCAGATTTTTTTAGGAAAATGTGGAATTTAAGACATGGAGTAGGAAGATATGGAATAAGAGACATGGGACCGAAACACGAACTCCCTCTCCTCCAAAGAGATTGTCATGTCCTATTCCATATCTTCCTACTCCATGTCTTAAATTCCACATCTTCCTAATCCGTGTCTTACAAGTTGAGCACGTTGATAAAATTAAAACTCCGCTAGTTCATACCAGGTACATATTTAGTCAATTCCTTAAACAAAGTTAGCAGTTGAAATAACTGCTTGTAAAGTTAAAATGGATATTTTTTAAATATTCACGGCAACAGAAATCAATAATGATAGATAAACTAGACTAGAACATTAACAGCTATAAACCAAGAATATAACGACAAAAAGTTACATTTAATACGTTTATTAATCGAATCACAGTAGTTTATATTTAAATATTGTGGTATATTACTCTCGTATTTATTATAATTAATCCTATTAATTTACAAGTATTATTCTGTCATTTTTCCCTAAAGTAAGGGAATTTGAATAAGTTAAAGAATTAACACTAAATTAGCAAATAAACCAATCTAAGAGTCGGAACTCCATCCCAATAGCATTGGATGATTTTACGTCACATTTATACGTACACGATTTCCTTTTTGTAGTCAATGATGGTAGTATAATTAATTGTTACCAATAGATTATAAGCTCCAAATAATTTCTTCTGTGTCCATTTCTTTTAACCGTTCCTTTCAAAGGAGGGGGCTTTGCGAAGCACGAGTAAAAGAAACGGTCATAAATGAAATAATAGAATTACACCTACCAGAGTACGTTTTAATTACAATCATAAGTCATTGACTCACCACTGCAGGCATCAATTACTACAATAGGCATAATTTCATCACAGTAACGGACCTCTGCAATACTTTGTCCCTGATTCAATTTATTATTCGAGCCAATTGTGTTATGCAACAGAACGGTAGTCTAGAGGTAGGCCTACTCTTTTGCAACAAAGATGCTGCTTATAAGCACTGGGATTTCAATAAGAAAATATTTTTTGTTTCAGCAATAACATTGTTTTTTCCTTGTTTGCTTCCAAAGAGAATTTAAATATTTTTATTGATTTATCAATTATTTAAACGGTTAAGTTCACGCTTTAGATACTTAAAACTGCAATGGCTACCGTACGAAGGTAGGTATATTAAGCTATATGAATGGAGATGAGTGTAGGATGAGTAGCGCGATCTTGTAGTCTTGTTAGTGGCTAAGGCCGACATAGATACAGCTGTTAATTAATAGCCCATGCAGCAAATGGAAACTAAGGGACCTACAGTTTATAGTGGAATCCGAACAAAATGTTGCATTATAATTAACGAATTGGTCTAATTATCACGATAGTACTGCAGATAGTCGTAGTACTCACTAGTGCGGACGTTAATCCACACCAGGGAGTATCGCATACACAGATCATGCCTATAAATATCCACAATTCGAGGCCTCCAAGTAGCTGGATTACAGAAGGACTGTAACATTCTTGACACTGGTTGACACATTATTGAATACTATTTTTTAAACGTTAAATAGTGAATAAATTACTTCCAAATTCAAATAATATTTTGATCTTCACTGTATAAACAATGTATTTTATCTATTGCCACTACGTTAGTACAAATTAATTTTAAATCTGTAGTTTGAATACTAAATACTATTTTTTTATGGATAGGTAGCCGAGTTGTTACAGTACTTGCCTTCAAATCTGATGGATTCTCTGGTTCAATCCAAAATAGGTTGATTCTTGACCCAAATTATATTTTTCGGTCCAACAATTATTGATGTTATCTAAAAGAAGGTTGACGTTAGATGCTGTGACAAGGTCAGCAATCATGCCAACCATGCTATTCTTTTACAAAAACATTAAAAACACTTATGTTAAACATATTACATGAGAAAACTTATCCAAATGAATTAGCAGTGAATGTGACACAAACAAATTTACCATAGAGTAATTTAGTGCATTTAATAGCCACTTAATATGTCCTGGAATGTATTTATCGGTTTCGGATCTCAAGTACACAAACAATATCATGTTTTGCACCTCATAACAAGACACATACAGGACAAACAAACATCGAGAACAAATGCTACTGGGGATGCTTGGAATACAAGAGCAAAACAACGTTTAATTAGAGATATTCTGTTATTTTGTCCCCTTGCCTTTCATTTAACCTTACAGCAGTTTCCATTCTGGAAATTGTACCCGAAAACATGCAATTCGCAATGCAACGCTCACAACTAACATCGTAGATAAAACATACTCCCTTAGTGTGTTGGATAGTCTACGCTAACATGTCTTCTAATAATCATTTAATTGTTAAATGTATTATGTTGTTTCCTGATAATTGTTAATTTCCTGAAATCATATGATAATACTCTTCACCTACCTTTCACTTTACACATGTTATATGGTAATTCTCTCATACAGGCCTATGACGCACTGTAAAATTATGCACAAGTTCCCCCTGTCTCTTTGACTAATAGAACCAGCCTCTCGTCATGTCCTGATAGCTCGGAGGTTGGGTGACGTTGCTCTACAAACAATGACGGGACAGATTCCTAGCTCTCCTGGTCTACTTAACTTCCGGACTTGGACTGGTGGATTTGAACACGTGATCTCATCTTTTATGTCTTTCGTCAGAGAATATTGGGACCAACACAACAATCCTAGAGGTTTCAAAATCTGAGAACTATCAGTTGATTTCTTCAGAGTGTAGATTCTGTAACAATGGAAGTAGAGCTCCTAAAAACATGATTCGATGTGATTCAGTTAAGGTAGTCTTGATTATTTTATTTGGTCAGCAACGATAGCTGAGTGGTTATATTGCTAAAATCCGGAGTCAGAAGGTATCAATCCTGAGAAAAAGTCAGTTGTAGCCGGGGGGAATTGAAGATATGGTGAAATGGGGGGACTTAGGTTAATGATTATGATGGGATATGGTGGTAATTCGGGAAATCAGGAGGGAATAAATAGGGTAATGCTAATAGGGTTGGAATAGCTGTGTCTTAAAAATGTTCCTGGCTAAGAAAACGCGGATCTTCGTGATTAGCAAAGTTACTCAGGGTATCTCACTCCACCTTCTCTCATTTTCAAATTAGAATGCCCCCATTGAAGCCATACCTAAAATAAATGTAATGCTAACGACGCATACTTTCGAGCAATATAATATAATGAAATAAAACATCAGTGTATACTTCCTTTGCAATTGTAATTTATAATTAATTTTTACAAGCATCTAGAATCACCGCTATAAACAGAAATCATATGTATATAATTGAATCTGGTTTACCGCAGGTTCTTGTACGAATCAAGCCTTACTAATATAATTAAAACCCTTCGCAAACCATATTTGCATAGGATTTTCTTTGTGTGAATAATTATTTAGACGCTTGTAATACTATATTTACATTGCTAGATATTAAGGTATCCAATTAATTACCAATTATCCTACACAATTACTTCCACTATGATTTCCTACCTCATTACTCTAGCCTTAAGCAACACCTAATCACAACCTCTGAAGAGTAGTTAGACAAATCATTAATTCAGTCATTTAGCACTACACAAATTTACACACTTGCAGCAAACCCTGCAAATTAATCAGTCATTATCACCTGCATTGCCACAGGTTATGAACTATTTTTGGATTTGACGATGTCGTCATATATTGGAAGAGGCCGTTTCCTGTGTTTGCGAAAGAAGGTTCTGGAGCTTAGGATGTTTGACTAATAGGTTGTTATGATTGTCGATTGGCTCTGTCGCTTGGCTTAAAGATTAGTAGTTCTAGTGACGGACGAGGCTTTGGATCAAGCTCTCCAACCAACTGGAATACACCATCTGTATCACAAAGGAAGGTCAGTTATCAGTTTTTGTGTATTGGTTCGAAGATAGACCTAGGGGTTAAAAATTTGAAAGTTAAAAAAACCTCAGAAACCACTTATAAGCATTGTCTTAATAAATCATTGAACATAGCAACCAACAATAAATTAATTAATTGATAATTCATCTACGAATCGGTTTTGGTGATACCAAACATTTTTAGTGAATTGGTACAAAGGTATGTGTGGAAACAGCTTTGAGAGAATAAACTGAGTTGCTGGTCTGACAAATAAAATGTTAAAACAACAATTTATGAACTCTGATTGGGTTTGTTACATTGACCATTTTTGCTAATTGTTTCGAGGATATATATAACACTTCTCGAAGAGATTAATGAACTCAAAAGATATAGTGTAGGTAGAATTGTGGAACCAAAAAGTCGATAGTACACAGTGATTCATAATATTCCCAAAAGTATTTTTAATTGTAATTTTTACAGAAAAAATATTTTCAGACAAATGAAAACCAGCTTTGAGAGATTAACTGTTCCATACGCTAGTTGGTATAAATAGAATTCATGATCAGCTAAAATGTTTGTTGTGGCATTGATTTTTTTTCTGAATTGGTCCCGAGATAGGTGACAGCTTTGGGGGGTTAAAGAACTCAGAAACAACGGAATTGAGTAGACATCCAATTTGACCTCTGCACTCGTGACAATCTATGATAGTCACGAAGAAATACTACCTTCGTCGTTCTAAATGTCAACGTTATTATTAAACAGCCAAACATATTTATTGCTTGGGAGTTTTTATTGGTTATTTTTAAATACACGACAAACTATAATCGTTTTCAGAGACTTATTTCGTATTTTTTCACTTTTATGGTATTAGGTAAATGAATCAACCTTATGGATCAGCTGAAGGCAGTTTAAAGACATGTTTCTGTCCTGCGAATGAAGAGAGAAGAGTTTTTGCTTATACTTCTTATTCATGTTGTTTTACCATCTTTAATATGACCTATTATTCGTAAAATTGTAACTTTGTTCTTGTATTTTGGGTTTACTAATCTTAATTTTAACACAATTTTTAAAACGGTTCTTTACTCTTTGTTTACAGTAACAGTAGAAAAAAATAGTTCACAAACAAATAAATGTGTCTGGTTGAAAAACTTTTTAAACCTCGGGAAAGTAACAAGAAATAAATATGTAGGCCTTGTAAACAAAAAATAGGCTTCACGTTTCAAGGGCTGTGATACACCTTAAAATTATCCATCTAATTCTAAATAAAAATATGAAACTATTTTAAATTTGCAACAAAACTATAAATTCCATACATACATTTTTTCCAAACAAGCAAACAAAGAATGGAAGATCTATGGTGTATAAAACCCTTATTAACATTAATGTTAATTGTTTATTGGTTTTTATAACTGAAATAATTCATACTTTGTTCAGCACTTAGTTTCTTATTAAATAACAAATAAATCATTGATTTGTACAAAAACTGCCAATTAAATTACACAATTCATTGCAAGACAAGTTGGTTAATTGCAACCCTTCCATTATGAATACAGAGTAGGTTTTTAGGGCGAAAGTTTCCAGAAGAACAGACTTGAAGGTTATTGCGGGGCAATGCGACAAATACCAGAATATGACTGATTAGTGTTTGTGTCCTTGTTGTGTTGTTATGCGGTAACTAACATAGTTGTTGTTGATTTGTATTCCAGATTAGAAATAGTCAAATGAATGACAGAACATACAAAGTGGCTATTATTTTTGCCACTCGTACCGAATACGTTTATATAGCAGTGTACTTGTGTGAGAGTATTTGGGGGCTGTAAGTTTTAGCTTTGACTATAGATTACAGTACCGTGAAATATGTTACATTTACAAATTAATGTTGTACCTAAAACTTATTCTTTTTAGGTAAGGTAACTAAATACAGCTAGTTCCAGTGGTGGTTCTAGGACTTCGTCTGGGGGGTGTGACCACAGAAGGGGGGTTTGGCGGTCATCTTCCTGAAATTTTCCATTTTTAAGCTGTTTTGTGACTTTTTAAAGCCATTTTCAACGTCTATAACTGTGTGTAAAAACCTCCGTTGTATTTTTATATCAAAATGTATGTTTACATTTATACAGGGTGTCCCGGAACTCTCTACCAATATTTTAGGACATTGATCCTGGGTAAGAAACGTACCTAAATATCATATTTAAATTGTCCGGAAGTCCTTAGTTACTCACACAGCCGCCATTTTGTTTTTTTAAGTTATTAATTTTTTTCTAAAGAATGGTTAAACATACGAAATGGAAACTTTGCACAAGCATTTATGACAACTAGACAAAGCTACACAAAAATTATGAAGATTTTTCAAATTCATAAAACAAAATGGCGGCCATTTAAAATTTTCTTTCTTAAATAACTAAAAAACCATTGATTTTACAAAAATTTTAAATGGCCGCCATTTTGTTTTATGAATTTGAAAAATCGTGATAATTTTTTGGTAGCTTTGTCTAGTTGTCCTTAATGTTTGTGAAAAGTTTCCATTTCGTATGTTTAACCATTCTTTAGAAAAAAATTAATAACTGAAAAAAACAAAATGGCGGCTGTGTGAGTAACTAAGGACTTCCGGACAGTTTAAATATGATATTTAGTTATGTTTCTTACCCAGAATCAATGCCCTAAAATATTGGTAGAGAGTTCCGGGACACCCTGTATTTAAAGGTCCAATGGGTAGAGGGGTTATCCCTTATAGCCCCCCCCTTTGGAACCACCACTGGCTGATTTATATTATTTGATTGTTTACTTTAAAAATAAAAACTTTGCTTATGGTACAACAATAGATGCTAAAAATCTTATTTTACAGGATTAAATTCAACCTATTTAAACGAAAATGCTTAAAATTATGTTCAAAAACATTTGAATTCAAAAGCTTAAAGCTATGTTAACTGCAAGACCCCTAAGCGCCATTTAACTGACAGATCTAAGCCAAACATTATGCACAAAAAAGGAAAAATCTACAACCTTAGGTTATTTCCAGAAATTCCATATAAAGGATAATAACACATACTATGTTGCATACAAAAAATGCATTTAACATAATCTAATGCAGCATAAAAACAATCATACAAAAAGTTACTGTAATAATATATCAATGTCTAATCAATTGAAAATGCATGGTAAATAAGACATCATTTAGTAAATTACATCACATCTAGACGGTATTTTACATAATGCCTACATAATCGCTAATGTCAATGATACCGCGATATAGATTGAGAACGAAACATGTTGAGGGCAAAACTCGTCTAGTTGTCCTTGCACACCCAGACAGCTCTTCCTGAATCAGCTGTAAACTTGACCTTCACAGCTGATCCATAAACAGCTGGGAGTGAACAAGTCGCAACCATTGTTTGCTACTTGTATCTCCAAATGTGGATAATGATCTTACAATGTAAGCAACAGTGTTGTCAACGAGTTTAACGATAGTTAGTGTATACGCGGAAGCAGGCTTTCTTGAGATGATATTCAGATAGTTGTATGCAAATATTTTAAAGTTGGTAAACTTGCACAGTACCAAAGTATATTATTTAATTGAACATAACGGTATTGGCTTTTTCGAGACAACGTTTAAAGGTAAATGTGTATGTAAATTCATCTTTGTCTTGTTATAAAGTATTTTTTTAAATGCATTTAATGCGTCCCCGTCACAGCAAACGGAATTAGACTTTTTGGGATGACAATCAAAAGAAGTGTGTTTGATAACCCTTCATTTATGTCTAGTCTTCTAGTACTAAAGTTCGTTCAGAAAATTTTGGGGGAGGTTTCACCATCCCTCTTTTTATTAGCGAATTTCCCTATAGGGAAGTAGCTATTACCGTAGGTCTCATGGTAAGACCTGGGCGCGGGACCGATTTACTTTTTCATTTTGATGTCCCCAGAGGCCAAAAACACTAATCGTTCAAATTCATATATATATATATATATATATATATATTTATATATATATTTATATATATATTTATATATATATTTATATATATATATATTTATATATGTGTCCGTTAGCGCGATAACTCGAGCAAAAATGATCCGATTTCGATGAAATTTGGTATAAACGTGTAAACCTACGTTTATTCGAACGAGTTCGCGAACCAGCATGATCGGACTATGGGAACGGGGGTTTATGGGGGGTTTTATGGGGTAAAAATGGGGTTTTCCCATTTTTGACCCTAAAAATAAAAATTTTGCAATTTCTTTTTAGACCGTTTTGTAGAGCTTAAAAAAAGAAATAATTAAGTATATTGAAGCGCTGTTGTATGCCTAACGGTCACGGAGAAAATTAAAAAATAGTGTAATTTAAAATTCCCATGTTATTCTTATGGAGAAAATGAAAATTGTTGTAGTTTACTTGTTTATGGATATATATTGATAAAATTTGGCAAATTTATTTATTTCATCCTATACTATTGACGTATAGTCAAAAAACACTTTTTACCTTCCCCGTAGCAGCAAACCTAAGCACTCGTTAAATCTAATGTTATTTAAATAGGGAATAAAAATATGTCTTATTTATGGAAATATTTGAGCAAAAATGTAATAAGACGAGTTGAAATTCGCTTAGTCTGCAGGTTTGCTGCGGCGGGGGTATTTAGGTTAACATACAGGGTGACCGTTAAGTCTTGGGGCGACTTTATAACTTTTAAACGACAAACGATGTCACAACCACATTTGGTATACCGTTACTGGAACTTGTAAGCTACTTTTCTGTGTACATGGTGGTCGGATATCACCTTTGGGGGACGGCCCGTCGGGGGTCAGAAGAAAGTCTTTAATGACAGCCTATGTTGAGTTGTACATCATTTTAAAGGTCTACTTCAACTGAAAACAATGCCACAAACCGCACTTCAAAAGGTTGATCCTGCGCAAAATGGCAGATGTTCAAAGATTTTCAAAATTAGCCAATGTCTTTAAATTAAAACACTTTTTTAGTCATTTTTTAACGGATGCTCCTTTTGAAGTGCGGTTTGCGGCATTGTATTCTACTAATAAATACCTTTAATTTGATGTGCATATCAACCTATGCTTCCATTCAAGATTTACTTCCGACTCCTTGTGGGCCGTCGCCCTGAAGAGTTATTTGGATCACTGAATGTGAAGTTATGGGAATCATTTTAAAGGGGATTTTAAGCAAAGAATGCCGCAAACCGCACTTCAAAAGGATCGTCCGTTAAAAAATGACAGTTGTTTAAAGATTTTAAAAAGTGTTTTAATTTAAAGAAATTGGCTAATTTTGAAAATCTTTGAACATCTGCCATTTTGCGCAGGATCAACCTTTTGAAGTGCGGTTTGCGGCATTGTTTTCAGTTGAAGTAGACCTTTAAAATGATGTACAACTCAACACAGGCTGTCAGATTTTCTTCTGACCCCCGACGGGCCGTCCCCCAAAGGTGATATCCGACCACCATGTACACAGAAAAGTAGCTTACAAGTTCCAGTAACGGTATACCAAATGCTGTTGTGATATCGTTTGTCGTTTAAAAGTTATAAAGTTGTCCTAAGACTTAACGGTCACCCTGTATATATCAGCTGATGCTGTCAGCTGTTGTTTCATAGTTGGGATAAGTAGGAGGGGATGGAATAGTTTCCCCTCAAACCACTTACATTTTGTGATCGGACTGTAGTACGTATTATTTACTGCACTACGTTAACTAATCTATTTTTTTAGATGCCAATATTATCCGACCATGGTAAAATAATCATTACTTATTAGCTCTATAAACAGTAATTTATTATTCTTTAATCTAAACCACCAACCATATTGAGATCTCTATAGAGATAGGTTTAGACGCTGACACCTGGGTGGATATTTTTAAGGGGAAGTGATATGCATGAATGAGATGACAGCTTTGTTACTGACTAAGATCAGCTGGTTCCTCAGTCAGGATTGTTTATTACATGCCTAATTTTCAACAGCTGAGTAAGGTTCGAATCTTAAAAAAAAACCTTTTTCTCAGAATCGAACCGGCAAGCTCCTTATTACCAGGCGAAAACTAAGTCCTCTCAGCTATTGTTAGGTATAAGCAAATAAGAAACTGACAACATTTAGAGAATTTTGTCATTAACGTATAGTGGTAATAAAACTAAAACATACAGTAAAAATTACAAAATCCCTATTTGAAATCCATGCATAATATGTTCAATGAATAAATCTTTTTTTCCCATGTCCTAATCCACTGTTGTCATATGAAATCAAGTCACATTCACAAATCTGATACAGCAAATCATGATTTAAAACTAATAGCAAATCGACGAAAAGTAAAAAAAAAAAAAAACAGGAGTTTCGGAAAACTCACAGATGCCAACGAGTTTCTGATGCAAAATAAATTACAGTCACGAGACTGAAGGAGAAGAAGGAATGAAGGAGTGAAGGAGCCGCTATCCCAGGAGCCACAACCGCATCCTAGATTAACCGTGACCGAGTGCGGCCATGACCTCCCGGAATGGTTGAACCCTGCTGCATTTTTGTTTGGGTACAATCCTCTTTGAAGCTTATAAAATCTCTCGGCGTAACCCTTTCATATGCGATGTGATGCTATAAAATTGGTATGCAATTTAACATAATTAAACAAATAAACATGTATTGTCTTTGTTGATAGTTAATTTGTCTACTGAGAAAAAAAATATAAGGCGACTAAATTATTACAACTGTTACATATTAACCGAGAGTTACCTTAATTGCACCATTCTAAGATTAAGAGACACAACGGTAACATTATTGACCTGTACATTACCGTAGATTAAATACATTGCCTTTGGAATATGCAAGTTGACTTTTCATCCAATTGCAACATCAAGAGAATGTGTTGTTTTGTGTTGCATTTTTCGTTACGTTTGAGTTTGTTCGTAACAGAACTTTCTTCCATTTTTGGATTGTTTGGCTCCGTTTTCCCTACTTTTTGGTTAAACGTCAATACCGTAGTATAAGCTATATAGTTTATAAACTAGCCCTCTAGGTGTAGCCTACCCGGACATGAACAACATCAAAACAGTCTTCAGATTTACAATAAGATTACAATACTCCCTGTTGTTTAAGTTGCTATGTTTGGGCAACTAGAAACTTACTAATGAGATCAACTAGTTGCGTGATAGAATGTACTCTGACGTCACCACTTTGAACACGAAACCAAATTGTCTTTGAAGCGCGAGCTTTGCTCTCTTTAATTACTCAATCCACTCAACCATTCAATCCAAGGACGGGTTTGTTCCTGAGTAGTTTGAAATGTAAACAAACTTCTGTGGAAACATTGACCTACTTTTACTTGGGTGAGTTTAAAGTTAGATGCTCTTAACAAACTTAATAGGATTTTACAAGATTATGGATCCTACTTTTACGTCGACAAAGAGGCTTTTAATGAATTATGTGGAAATACTAGTGAATGTGCCAAACATTTGATTAACCAAACACAATATTATATTTGTGCCCGGTTGCTCACCCTCTGTTATCTAAATAGCATTGTTTTTAAATTCACTCTAAAAATAGGGGTAAATTTAATCCATAAGGACCTCCAGGCTTTCAGACAAGAAAACAGGATAAACTAAACGCGTTTCTAATTGTGCTTGAACATACTAAGATTAGATTCGCACGTTGCTAATACACCAGAGAAGCTGCAAGTCGAGTTTTGCTTCTTGGCACAAAATACATCAAAAGGTCAATAATTTTATCAAATAGCTAAGTCACATTGGGATCAAGCTCACGCCATGTTAAAATATCCTTAAATCTTCTTCGCTAACTTTTTCTTATTTTAGAAGAAATTATTTGCACATCCAAACTAGTTTTTAACTAATTTTTGCTCATGTAAATTGAATTTTATAATTTTGTAATTTTTTCATCGTAATATCAATACGATTTTTTCCAAAATAATAGAAAATTCTCCTTAGCAAATTCTGTCTAAGTTGCTGAAATATATGTGAATGACCGGTGTTCAAACCCGACGCAGAAATAGGCTAACGACACACTCTATTTAACATTGTTTTACCACTTCTTGTCCCTAAGACCTCTACATTCCAAGACCTCAACATGTGTCGGAGTCGATACTTCCATTATCCTTGTTCAGTCCGCCTCACGCACATTACAACATCAATTTCTTCACCAATTGGTTCCAGTTGCATCATCCGCCGCTGTAGACCGCTGGTCGCCAACAACAACTTGTAGCGGATAACTCAGGAAGTTGTTGTTGCTGTTGTTGTTGTTGGAAACCTCAGGTTGGCGATGGAGTTCAACCGCAGACACGAGTGCTTAATGTAGTTTAGATCTTGAGATTATACTGATATGTTTACGTCTAGAATCAAAACGGAAGTTAAAGTTCAAATATTTCTTAAGTGTAATAGAGATGAGTTGTTTTCCTCTAGAGAAAGCGAATTTCAGGAACCCTTTCAGAAATTTGATTGGTGTTTACAGTTTAACATTGTGTAGGTCTTTGATCAATTTAAGTTGATGTGCTTTCGTCTGCAGAGAATACGGAAGCTATTAGGGTTACAATATTTATTTGATGTATGAGATACATTCCCCGCAAATGGGGAACTAGAATTTCCTGTTTACTTTATTTGAAACCCTCAGGACTTTTAATGTGTTTGAAATCTGGAAGTTTGTACAGATCTTGAGTCAGTTAAATTGAAATTATTTAGTCTGTGGACCTAGGTGTAGGGTAATAGGACCTAGGTGTTGATAGTTACAAAATTTTTGTTATCTAATAAAAATACTAAGTTTCACTTTTAATAAAATTTAACTATCACCTCTTTTATCTCATTGTATGTTCCTTTTTTGGTGTTTTCTATTTTTGATAATTTTTGCTCACTAACATCAAAACTGCTACCACCATTAAGACTATATATATTATTTGTCATTAACTTGAAAAAGATTATGCTAGAGATCAAGAACATTATTGTTAATCATAAAATCCTCGGATCTTTTCCTGTTTTTAAGGTTTTCGTTTTTAGTTAGATTTTCGTTTTTTATAAGATCCAGTTTTTTTACACTCACTCATGTCCAAGAAAATTACCTTAGGGTTTACCTTTAATAAAATCTCTGTTTTGTTGTTAAGTACCAGAATCTTCTCTCAAATTTTATTCATTTCAAGGAAGACATCATGATTCTTATCTCTGTCTTTTATATCCAACTGATAATTTGATCATCCCTTCTATCTATTTACCTAACACAATTTAGAAAGAGAAAATAAAAGTACAAAGTAATCATTTTAACTAAATTGGAGGTAATATCTACTCGCCCAATGGCTAGGTTACATCCCTTGCCGATTGTAAAGATTTTCCCAACAGTCAACGATCCCTCAAAATCCTAATCACTTACGGAAAACTTCCACCTTTAAACGGCGATTTTTTTATTTTCGATGCAACTAAAAATAACATTTGCAAGGGAAATTCTGACCCTGACATGATGAACGATGTCTCATTTGGTGACATTGAAGTTTTCCCGCGTCATTGGCCTTCCCGCGGTTTCTGGGCACAATCATTTACCCATGTAGCAAGTCACTTGATGAACCTCAGTAGAAAGATTCTCTCCAAGTAAGGATCGTCCAAGTGGGTTACTGGTAGTTGTGTTGCCTCCAGACTCAAAGGAGGTTAGGCACGTTCTTTGGACTACATAACAACCCTGCGCTGAATATACTTCCTGTAAGTTGTATAGTTATGTTGAGTTCGTACTATATACTTATGTGTATACAATTCTTCGATTTTTTACTATCTATATGATTTTTTTCTATGTGGCACACAACTTGGTTGAAAATTAATAATTTTTAAACATCACTTTCGATTGCAATTTATTTATATCCATATATCTGTCTATACGCAGCAAATGTTTAGTAAAGGTGTTAAGAGGAGGTCGTTTTAAATTTAACTTAATTTCTAATTTTGCCTTCAAACATCATCTGATCTTTTTTTGTTGGTTAATGCAACGCGAGGTTTCCAGTTAGTGGAGTGCCTATACTTTCTCAACCAAACGATATAGCTCACCTTAGTGTGTATTCAGTGATTTCTGGACTAAATTCTTCTATGTATCACCTTAGAAAGAACCATATTCCTCCTTATTTTTCATGCTTATTTTACAAAGTGTCTTTTGGTTTTTGTGGTCTGTCAATAGGCAAAGATAATTTTAAGGTAGGGTACTTTATCGTAAGTTTGACTACTTATTGTATAATCTTGATCAAAAACATTTGACTTATGTTTAGTCATTAAAATAATTAGTTGCAGACTAGGGATGTAACTGTATTTAATAATATTCGTTTTATGTATGTGTCATATTATAATCAATACAATTTGCATGGTTAAAATTAATGTTGAAATATTAGAGTTATATTTCCTTTTACAATACGAAATACAATACTAGTGAGTACTACGACTATCCGCAGTACTATCTTGATAATTAGACCAATTCGTTAATACCAAGGCAAAAATGTGCTTTGGATTCCACTTTAAACTGTAGGTCCCTTAGTTTCCATTAGCTGTATGGGCTATTAACAGCTGTGTCTAAGGAATATGTTGGCCTTAGTCACTAACAAGACTACAAGATCGCGCCACTCCTACACTTGTCTCCATTCATACCAAGCTTAAAAAAAATACCTACTTTGTATGGTCGCCATTTTATTGAAAAACGTAAAAATAGAAAGCAAAATAACTAGTGCTATGATTGCAACAAATTAAGTATTCACGGTAAATAATGTAAGGAGACAATAACTTAATTCATAAAACAAAAGAAAGGTCAATTAAACTCCTTAATCTTGTTTATCTACCGTCCAAAATAGCATATTAAGTTTAGAGGTTTAAAAGACAAATATTCACAGATTAGCAACACTTTCACTTGTATTCAAAAATAATCTTGCAAATCTTGGTTAAGTAATTTTCTGACTTACTAAGCCAATTGATTGACAAGGAAAGTTTGAAGGACATTATTAAATACTTTGTTTTCCAAAGTCCATTAAATACGGCTTAGACGAACAGCCCAAGGCTAAATTTCTTTCACATTATTCCAGACAAAATGTTAATAGCATTGGATTCTTTCGAAATTTCCTGGTATTGGTACTGTGTATTTTAGTCAACTTTTATATTTTGTGCCGTAGTGTAATAAGTATGAAGTGTATTTAAAAAGTTTGTAGTAAAACATTTTACATATACGTATAATTACGTTTTACAACAGCTATGAGACTCGGAAATAAAGCAAAAATAAATATATTTTTAAAATGGATATAGGTAGCTTTATAATGTTTACTATTGTATTTTATTTGCATATTACAAAGGTTTTAACACAGACATTTCCAGATCTAAATCGTATCAACATTCCATTTTATTACAATCTGGAGACCGCAACTCAATCCATTAACCTCAATAATCTAGATCAATTTTAAAGGCCCATAGTGACATCAAATAAAAAAATACGTTTTTACTTTATTTCACCAATTAACCTGGTTTCTATTTTACCACTTCTTAACCTACTTAGGCAAAACCTAATTTGGCTGATGAGACTGTTGTTTATAGTAAGCGTGTGTGTACAATTTTTTTTTTCTATATAAATAAAACAATTACCCATTATTAATGCATTTTCAAATTATTGCTTATGAATGATTTAAATATCCAACCATTGTGTTTTTGCTTGTGATGTAAACAATCAATTAAATACACTGAATATTTTCCGGGTTGAGAAACTAAAAAGATCTATAAATATTACTATTAGTTTACCCTTAAATAAAAAAAAAAAAACAATGTGTGTTAAAGTGACTTGTATTATTATTAGATCTATTGCTTATCGAAAAATCCAAAATTTAAATAAAACTCCATGACTCAACTGTATTTAGTGGTTGTTTATGTTTTAATTTCCTTGCAAACGATGCTATTATAGTTTCTGAAAAACCTATTAAGCCATTTTGACTGTTGCTACACATCAAAGCAAAGTAAATTTAATTTCATTCAAAAGAACTGACTATTTTGTATTCTACATTAAACTTGTAAGGTATGTATCACCATGATTTTTCTTTATGATTTCGTACACTCAATTATGAAGTCAGACCTCATATTTTGCTTTATAACTAATTATAAGATCGGCGCCCTCTTCATTTTCAAAGAGGCAAGAAATTGAAATATTTTTGAAAGCCCTACTATTTTGCTAGCCTTAGCTCTTGCAGGTATTCTTATTTTAGTGTTGATAATCCGATATTTTTGAAGTTGTCATTTGAGGCTAATCTAATACGTACATCCTATTCAGCTCCTTCAGAAGAAGGCCGCGTTGGAGACTCGAGTGGGTGGTTACACTGAATGCGTCACTACGCTTGGCACAGACCCGGCACTGATTACAATAAACGAGACAGCTGTTCTTTCTCCACTACTTCCTGACATCTCAAAGCGAATCGAAAGATAAATATAGTCTAACTAGTAGCTTTAGCTTCGCAATTGCAACGGCATTTAATTCCTCAGTTGTAAAAGTAACTACTAGTTTTAGTCGACTACAAACACAAATAAGTCGGCGTAAACCCTTTAAATGTACAGTGACATATGTAATCAATGGCTTTTTATTCAATTTAATTTCTTTCAATCAGCTGTAAATGGCTTCTGTCACTTCTGATTATTACTGTTACTGATTTTTCCTAAAACGCTGTTTATTACATTTTCATTATCAAGTGTCTGGGGGAAAAAATATAAAATTCTATAAAAAACACTTTGAAATAATGAAAGCAGAGCTCTAAGACGAATATTGAATAATCGTGTATATTAATACGATCCAATAAACTTATACAACTCAGAAAACGCACTTGCATCGTTATCGGTAAACCGGGGTTTTCGTGAATCATAAAGAAAATACTGTACCCACAAATTTTAACCATGGATTAAGTACATCCCTGCATATTTCTATCTATTGCGGTTTTTACATAAATAAAGATGCAAGCTTTTAAAAAAACACCATGTATATTGTTTAACATATAAAGTGTGATTGTAATTTCAATACCAAGGGTCAAAAGCCAGTCATAATTAGCCTAAAACCTTTAGAAACATCAGAAAACATACAAGACTGAAAACGTTTTAAAACAATGGTCGACTTGCTCTTATCTTCCCATAAAATGCCAACAAATTATCCGTTTCGAGGAACAGGCAACATACAAACAGACTGAATTGAAAATAGACTCGTTTTGACTTCACTACATTGTAAAGCGCAAAAACCTTACATTAATCCAGGCAATTTACAACAAAAAACTGTAATTCTATTTAAATAGATACATTTCAAGGTGCAAGTGCACTTAGCGTGGGCAAGTTTCTACTCTGTAGTCAGTATCATCAAGGTGAACTACTATAGTTACGTGTATCAAGTGTAGCTAACATAAATCATGCAACTTTCCTTATTTCACTTTAATCACAACTTACACTTCCCTATGGTGCATTTGCATACAGTGCGTTTGCATTTTTCCTCAGTTTGATTGAGTAAAAAAACCCGATTGGACCAATTATATATTTTCACTTTTCAATGATTAATGGGAAGTGGCTGTAGGAATTAATATTTAGTTGTAGGTAGTTTTTATTTTCTGAGCTTTATATATTGAGGTTCATGAATAAATAAAATGAGGAGTTTATGTATTAGACGAGTTTAGTTTATCTTGTAAATAAGGAACAAGTATGGAAAGTAAACTTAAAGAATTAATACATAATCTAGCTAGTTGACGTTATTATCGATCTAAGAGTATAACAAAGTGTATTTTTATATTTATAAAACTACCTAATTATATATTTTAAATAAAACTATGCAATGCTGTACCAACTATGATATTTTATTTAAACCGGATCCATCTGAAGATTTCTAATGGCTAAATTATATTTTTTGGCAAATTTACAACTTTATGAGATAAATTAATAACATACCAACACTTCATGGAAGACTAGCTATCTTTTTAGGTGCAGACTCAAACATATACAATTTAATTTTAAAAGTACCTATTCATTACCAACGGAATTCAACTGTATTCCTACTTTTGCACAACTGCGTATTTAAGTTATTAAACATTAAGAATGGTGTAGATTCCTACATGTACATTCTTGACAAAACCATTATTACCATCTGTAAAAAAGTACGCTACCTCGAGCATATCCAAAATAAAACATATTGCAGCATTATCAACTGAACTCAATGCACTCGGACACAAGGACAACATTTAAAATTCCAGCTCCACTATTCCAAGTGTCCTCTGACCAGTCTCGTCCTTCCAGAAGTCCAAGGTCCTTAGGTCAGAGGGCGTGAGCAAATGGCTATCTCTGGCATAACAACCGGCTTGGCAACTTCACCTCTGAATCAGATTTGCATTAATTTTGCACTTTGTGGGATACTTCTCTGTGAATAACCTTAGGTTATGTGTGACCCGACACTTAAACTGTTTTGTTTTATTTTTTTTTTTAGTTTGTGTGTAAAAATGACCCTTTCCTTTTTCTTATTGTTGTTTTTGATTAGTTAATGTTTTGGCACTTCTGTGAAATAATCACGGATCTTCAATGTTTTGTTTTGTTAGTTAATGTTTTCGGTGTATGAGTGTTATGAACAGTGACCATCAACTATATCTTCATTATCGTTTTAGAATTTATGAGTTTGTTCATAACAAAATTAAGTTGAACAATTATATTTGCAGGGAAAGTAATTGCCTTTAGAGGGGAATAAACATTTACTATGTAAGAACATGCCGGGGGATTTTTTTGCGTAAGCAAGTAATGATCAGTACAACAAATATTATCATTTTGGGATTATAAGTTTTGCAATAAGAATGTAATAATATTTTTGAATCGAATTTGTAAGGAAATAAACTACCAATAAGGAAAATAAATATTTTCTTCCGTAAAAATTAAAATTGATGTTCTTGTGACTTTCATAACAAATTATTACACATTGGCTTACTTACATTTTATTTGTTAAGGTAACGTTTAATTATTAGTCTGTAAATTTGAAATTGGCAACTGTTGTATATTGTATGCTCAAATGAGACCAAAACATTGAACAACCACCACTAAAATAAAATACATGTCAAAGATTGACACTTCTTCACTATGTTATACAATACTCATTAATTTCAAAAGTTTGTATTTTACTTATTTACCTTTTTGCTTGGATGCACTTTTAAAATCTTGTCTAAAATCGCATATATGATATGAGTATTATAAAATAATCCGCTCAAAAACATCGACTGTAGAGGCAATGAATGCGCAACTCGTCGCAAGGTAGCCTATTATCATTCCGTTCAGTCTTGGGTGATTTGAATTCAGATTTCCATGTAAAATACACGATTGTGAACATTCAAACATCGGGGTTGGCTTGCAAGCTATGTAACCTGTACAGCGCCGTAGTAAGATTGTCTGGGTATTTTTTTTAATTTATAACTTTACTTTAGCATTCCTATAACTTTGTAACAGTACGTGCTGCTGAATTGTCTGGTTTTATGGTTGCTAGGAGTAAGGACTTTTTTACGATAGGTTTACTTGAATGGTTTATATCTCCTTCTAGCTTGAATGATTTATCTAGCAATTTCATATTTCCTGAAAAGGGGAGGTTTTACTATTTTATTCCTTATATTTGTAATGGCAAAGTAAGTAAGTGCTTAGACTATCAACTATACAGTATTATTTTAAACACTATATACTGTAATAATATTCAACCAACTGAAAGATTCAGTGGCTTTAAAGTATTCAGTTACTTTAATTGGAACATTACTTACTTAGTAACTTAGTAAAAACAATAGACTATACAGTACATAAACAAAACGTGAAGCACTTTAGTAGACCTTAGTAAATAAAGTAAAAAAATCAAAAGATAATTTATTCTAAAAGCCTATTATGAGGATTGAGAGTGATTTAGGCTACTTGCTTGGCCACTAATATTACAACTTTTAGTAGATATTAGATAAATCGTCCAATATAAGCCCTTGCTCTACTAAGTAAATGTAAATATTCCAAACATAAATGATATTATATTTGTGATAGTAAATTTCTAAACATGATCAATGTGAGAGACAATATGAACAAAATAAATAAATAAAACTTGTTGTACACTTTGTATATTGTAAACCTTTACTAAAGTCACCAAAATTAGTTTCAGGATAAAGCTATGGAGATAATCCCCAAGGACACTATCCCGGAGAGCTTCCGGGATGCAACCGTGTTGATATCGGGAGCGACCGGCTTCATGGGTAAAGTTTTGACGGAGAAGTTACTGAGAAGCTGCCCTGACATACACCAGGTATACTTGCTGGTGAGAGAGAAGAAGGGGAAGAACATGCATCAAAGGATGGACGAGATATTCCAGGATCCGGTAAAAACTTTATTTATTGTAATTTTTGTAGCTTAAAATCGGATTAACAGCTTAAAACTACAGTTATTTTAAGGGATAACCAATCAATTATTGAAGTATGTTTGATTGAGTACTTTTGAGCAATGACTAAGCTTTATAATATAATAACTGTCCCACAGTCTGAGAGAAAAGCTCGGCCTGCCAGGTGCTTCAAAAGCTTCATTATAAGGTGAAAAACACAAAACCCATTTTACAACAACAACAGCTCAAGTGTAAAATGAATCAAGAAAATTCAAACCTGTTAAGGCTGCTTAAATGCGTACACACTGCACAGTGCACAGGTCTTCTTTAGCCTTATCAACTTTATAAAGAAAGTAAACCTGGTTCTTCAATGAATGACTTTGTATTCTCTGGAGACTTCAGTGGGTGGTTATACTGAATGTGTCACTTAGCTTGGCACAACCCCTCCTATGAATGCACTTATTTATGCTATCATACAGTACATAAAATAAAAAAATACTTTATGTTTATTTTCAAAAGAGTGTTGAACTGGCACGCGAAGATTTTTGTTGATATAATCTAGCAAGGTTTTTAAAAAGTAAACTATTTTCTAATGATTATTTGTGATGAATGAATAATTGTAACAATAGTAATTTAGTTCATATGATGAATTCAGTGGAATATTGGTACTATGTTGAAACGTTGTTATTAAAAAGAAAAGTCACCCCCTACCCCCTACCCTGTTAATGAGGTGAAAAAATATCGTTGATGTAAAAAATTGCAGAACCTATGTTAACAATCAATTCCACAAACAGAATATTTCTATCTATTTTGGTTTTTAAAATACAGATTTGTTTCCATATTTGTGAAATTGGTGCTTTTCCACACACAGTAAATCAAATTTTGAAATACCTGCCATTTTGCCAAGGGGTGAGATATCCACATCGGGTTTGCGTCATTGTGTTTCTTTGACAAATCCTGCAAAATGAGTTGTCACTCAATAGGGGTTGCTATTTGAAAAAAATTAAGTCCCCCATACCCCCTACCCTGTAAGGGGGGTTAACCTTTGTTAAAAATAAACACCACAAACAGAATATTTCTATCTATTTCGGTTAAAAAAAATACAGATTTGTTTCAAAACTTAATTTACACACTGCTATAGCTTATTTTGTCTTTACAGCTTTGATTCATTGATCTCTCATAGATTTCAATGGTTTTACAGCTGTTTTATGTATTTTAGCTTTTACATTTTAAACACTGTTATTGTTGTAACATATGTTTTTGTTTGCAACAGCTGTTCTCTGTGCAGGAACAGCCCACATACCAGTTTTATTGACCTTACAGTTGTAGTTTTAGATATTGTACCATTGCAGATGTTATATTGTCATAACATAAATAACTTTTTCCCAGCTATTCTCCGTGCTGGAGCAGGAGCAGCCCAAATACCGTTTCAAAGTGACAGGTATCGGCTGTGACATCTCTGCGCCAGGTCTGGCGCTCAGCGACCACGACAGACAGATCCTGACACAGGAGGTGTCGGTCGTGTTCCATGGTGCGGCCACTGTACGCTTTGACGAGAAACTCCGAGCAGCCTACAACATCAACGTCCGCGGGACCCAAGAGATGCTCAACCTGGCTAAAGAGATGAAGAATTTAAAAGTTAGTCCAAATAAATTTTTAATGTTTAACATATGGGTTTATATTTTTAAACGAATAAGTTCACAATTAACTTAAAAGTCTGGATTCTCACAGGATACTGACGTGGACATAATGGACCTTTTGGTTTGCACAATTTTTACACTTTTGCATTTACAATATATTTTAGTTTCAAGTTCAAGACTAACAATACAATATAAAATAAACTAAATTGTTCTTGAAAGAGTTGTTTATAACTCTGCTATGGCTTATTTTGTCCCATGTGCTGCAAAATATTTCAGTGATCATTCTGACTATCATATGATGTTAGTTTTAAACAGTGTAATAACAATGAAAAAATACTACAACAGAAATAAGTAAGATATTTGAAGCTGCATAATCTGCGGAAATGTGCTTGGACCATCAAATAGCTCACAAGACTGTCATACAACCTATCATAGACCTTTATAGAAGTCATGTATTTTTTCAGGCTTTTATCCACGTATCAACTGCGTATGCCAACTGCCACCTGAGTGTTATTGACGAGACCCTCTACCCAGCCCCGTTCAGCCACCAACGACTCAAGGAGATCATAGAACATGTTAATGATGACGATCTGTTAGAGGCCATGTTGCCAAAGTGAGTAAAAATGCTCAGTAAACCAATCAAATATTAAACCTAATTAAATAAATTTATTTAATAATGTCTACTTTTATAATGTTGATTACTTATCCTATGATCACAAAACACCTTTCTTGTGAAAATACTTTTGAATAAAAATCAGATTAAGGACAACAAAATAAACTTTTGAGTTCTTTTTCAGATTGTTAGGAGAGATGCCGAATACTTATGCATTCACTAAAGCTGTTGCTGAACATGTTGTCAAAGACTACACAAAAATACTTCCAGTTACTATTTTCAGACCAGCCATTGGTAAGCTTTTCAAAACATTCATATTATTTTCAGAGAATTTTACTTCATTTTGGCTTGTTGACTTAGTAGTAAATATACAGTTTTACTTTACTAACAAAAAAATGCAATCATCAATTCATTAGTACCACCCCAGTTTAAGAGATGACGACTTATTTTGGTGTGTGTGTAGTAATCTTTTAATATGTCCATATAGTACTGTTGTCGTTGGCTTCATTTACATTGTCTCAACCTAATCAAATATCACAAATGAAAACTGGATGTTTTACAATTAGATTTTAATATAAATAAAAATATGGTATGCACTCATGTTTGTGGCAATCATTATTGTTCAAAACTTGTCACTGTGAGAGTAAAAGTTTTGAGTACTTTTAACAGATCAAAAATTTAATAACACAGTTCATAGCAGTGTATTGTGTACTTGGCTGCAAAGCCTGACACACTACATATAATACACTCTTTTTTAATACTGTAATGGATGTTACAGTTGTACGTACTAGTTAAAAAAAACTATTAGCTTTGCTGCAAGGGTTGGTTAGAGGTGTTATTTCGTTGCGTTTCTTGAAGTAAAAGATAAAATGTTACATTTCAATTCATAAAAATGGCTAATCTTGAAGCAAGTACATACTTGCATGTATAACCTATTCATTTCATAACCCCCAAACTTATTTCCAGCAAAATGCTTCTCTAATCGCACGATTGATCTGTTTCAGTGGTGGGCACAGCTTACGAGCCCCTCATTGGTTGGACAGACAACCTGTACGGTCCGACAGGTCTCGTGGTAGGAGCTGGCTGCGGAGTTCTGCACTCCATCTACGCCAATGTTGACTGCATAGCCAACATTGTGCCTGTGGACATGACCGTCAACGCACTAATTGCCAGCGCACGGGAGACCATGGCTCAAAGGTGAGCATTGCGGGGATTTAGTGTAAAAGATTATATACAGCTGACAGTCCGCTTAAGACACTATGATTATTGATCAATAGTTATAACATAGGGGCATGTTTAAGGTTATGGCATAGGCATTACCCAATAGGGATATCTTTGTCACAAATCGAAAATTTTGGACCAACTTTTAGAATAGTAGTGGAAAATCTTAACAATCACTAGGATCTAAAACCCCTGTGATAACTTTGTAGTCTTTATAAAGCCTTGAATGTATTTTGGACAACCCCCTCTCCTTTTTTCTTTAGCTGTATATGCTTCCTACTGAGATTTAAATGAAAACCAGAACCAAAAACAATTTCTTATTCTGGATTTGTCGTAGCTTACCAATGCAGTTTTCAATTGAAGCCAAGATTAGAAAGGATTCATTTGGACAACTCCATTATCTACCCACTACACTTATAGTTGTGTAATCACTATATGTATTACAGCCAAAACAACCAAACACCAGAGACCAGAAATGACAAGACAAACGAAGACGTGAAAATATACAACTATGTGTCGTCAGTGGAGAAGCCGTTGAAGTGGGGTGAATTCAAGTACCTGATAGAGCTTCATGGTACAAAAGTACCTCCCATGAGAGCGATGTGGTACTACTTCATGACGACACACCGATTCCTTCTCATGCACATGATCTGTACCTACTTCCTTCACTACCTGCCTGCTCTCATCATAGATGGATTGGCCAAGATCACTGGAAAAGAGAGTCCCAAGTGAGTTCAAAAATAGTATTATTTAAAAACTGGAAATTTAGTTTTTAGGTTTGCTCTCCTTTGAATTAATTAGCGATTTATTGACTCAAATCTCATAACAAATCATTTACACAGCCAAAGCTTTACTCTATTAAAAAAAACACCAATTCTGATAAAAGAACATCATTTGATCGATTTTTATGAAACTGTCAGCCAATAACTTTTTGATGGTCCAACATTGAAATCATTTAGTCGCAAATTGTAGATATTTATTTATAGGCATGCACTGTGGATGCGATGCTCCCTGGTGTGGATTAATGTCCACACTATACGCAGTACTATCCTGATAACTAGACCAATTTGTTACAAGGAAAAAATGTTGTTTTGTTTGCCAATATAAACTCTCTTAGTTGATGCCAATTGGCTGTATTGGCTATTAATTAACAGCTTGTCTAAGGAACATGTCGGCCTTAGTCGCTAACAAGACTACATAAGATCGCGCCACTCCCTTCACTCATATTGGGGTTAAAATTCGCACCTAGTGGCATCCCCATCTTAAATAATTGATATTGAAAATTAATTAACTTTTATTTTATCTCCCACTGATGATGTTATTGTTGCAGCCTATACAAAGTGTATAAGAAGATTGACAAGTTCACCATGGTTCTGGCATACTTCGCACATAGATCATGGGACTTCAGCAACAACAATGTGCAAGCCATGTGGAAGAGCTTGAGCCCGAGCGATCAGAAAACGTTCAACTTTGATATGAAACAGTTGGACTGGGACAAGTTCTTCTACAACTACATACGAGGCCTTAGGGTTTACCTGCTCAAAGACGATATGAGCACTCTGCCCCAAGCCATGGTTAGGTGGAGGAGGTATGTGTTTATACTTAACAAATAGTGTGGTTTTACAATTTGTAAAAAATCTTTACAGACTTAAAATTCCTTAAATTTTAGTTGGCCAAACTTGTAGTTCCGTGCCGAATTGAATCCATCTTCAGGTTGTATGAGGACATGTATATCATTGTCAACTTCTGCTGAATGACATTTTTTACTTAGTGTGTAGTTGTTGTGTGTGCATTTGCAAGTACATTTCTGTATTTTGTTGTTTTTTAAAATGTTAGGTTTTCTGTAGAAGATGACTATGCAGACACTAGTCCTTGAACGGCCTGAAGGTGATACAATTTGGTATTTTATTCCAGCAGATTTTATAATCTAAAGCAACATCAAGTTAACAATAATTGACTGCCTTCATAAGTCATAGGACCAGAACACAACCAAACATTGTTATATTTTATTGCAGTTATTTTTGTAATTACAGTTTTCTCATTAATTATCCTGAAATACACAAATATCAGGCATTATGCATTGAATCAAGCCTTCTGTGTAACATCAATATAATAGGTAGCAAGAGCAATATGGATCCTTCAAAATAAGGGTCAGACAGGTACGTTAGTAAAATCACATGATTTAAATTAGGTGTCAACAGCAAATGTATATTGATTACATATAATTACATTGCATTGGCAAAAGCTTGGAAAATAATTTGCAATCACAGCAGAATTAATGTATGTTAACATGATGGCACACCTAGAAAACTCTGTTAAACCATAACCTTGGTCGGACATCTACTCAACAAAATTAACGACTGAGCAAGAGTCTACTGGATGAATGATAATTTGTTTTCAATACAAGTTGCATATTTTTCATACATAATATTCATGTTGCAGGTTCTACTGGGCTCACCAAACACTGAAGGCTTTGTTCGGCTTCATCGTCCTCCGCGTCGCATGGACTGTTGGGTCCCTCGCCTACAACAGTCTAAGATGACTTGTTTAATCATTGTATTTATTGTTTCTCGATTTGCTTTAATATTTATGTTTAATTTTACTTTTAATTTAGTTTGTACAGAATAAATGTTTAAGTAATACTATATTGCTTTAATTAATACATCCCTTATCCTATAGAACCAGATAGCACGGTACACCACTTTGATTCGGCTTGTAAGTTAGAGTGATGTCAAAACAGCTGATTTGAGGAACTGATTTGAGGAACTGATTTTTAATGAATGCTCCCACAAAAACTATCAAATTTATGGCTTAAACTCTGTCATGTTGTTTGAGCAAACTTTTGCATGCTCACACAAATCCGCACATCAGTTCGGCTTGTTCATATAGAATTAACAAACCATATTGAACATGTGCAGCTGGCTATGATCTAGTATACGATTTGTGTCCGTACTCGATCCTTACAACACTTAAGTACCTACTCCATTTTGAAATCCATGCGCCATTAAGTATAGATAAAATCTTAAGAAAAAGTAAAATAATATTGTGGTAAAGATTTGATGGACAAAATCAGTCTTACACACAAACAAAAATAACTACGAATTAAACTTTGAGCAATACTCTACAAAACGTATACAACCTTTCTTTAAAACCAAACCCAACCCTTTACTAAATAATGCACATTATTTCCTCAATCTACATAAAGCATGTTTAAATGTTTATTTTTTATTTTTTTTAGAAAATAAATAAACACCAGTTTATTGCATTGACCAGCTGTTTTATTAAATTAAATCATATAAACTTTGGAAGCATGTCAGGTGTAGCCCTTTGGAAATCGGCCTGTGGGGCTGTTGGCTGAACGCATAAGAAATTTGTTCATACCAATAATTTTTTGGCAAATCTACACACTCTAAGCTTCGTTTTTGATGTGCCATATGCCTATATTTTTATTTGCTAAATTGCCTTAACCGTTTACATAGAATTTGATTGTATCACTTTAATAATATAACAGATTTACTTAAAGTTCCGTTAATTTAACATTGCTGCTATATTTCTTGCTGATAAATAAAAACGGGAATGGAGTGCTTTAATGTTTTTTTTTTAGAAAATAATATATTTAGTATAAAAGTAAGATTTAAAAAATATATAACTGCTGGTCAGAGCCTAAGAGAGATTAAGAGAGTGAAAATTTAAAAACGTACGTTTTCAGGAAAAGCATTTTGCAAATTTTTTCCCCTTTTTTCAAAATTTTTATTATTTTTTTTATTTCATTAACATTTGAAGTTTCATAAAATGTCCATGGTAACGCAATATCTTTGGTAGTTTTCTTTTTAAAGAGCATCTTTAGTAGAAAAACACAAAATCCTGTCACAACCATAACGGACGTTTAAATGAATATTAAAAATAGTTAATATTATTTTTATAACTATGTTTTGCTATAAACTAATTTACTTTTATGACCATTATACAATAAAAAGGTCACTGATTTTTTGGTATATTTGGTCTTTCTAGAAAAAAATAAAATACCCCCACCGCAGCAAACCTGCAGACTAAGCGAATTTCCATTTCCCTGAATGGATTTACACTAAAATGCCTCCTTAAAAATATCACATTTATTTTCTATTTAAATAGAATCAGTTTTACACATAGGTTTGCTGCAACAGGGAGGGTTAAAGTGTATTTTATGTAAAATGTTAATAGTTAGTAAGAAATAAAAACATTTTCCAAATTTGGGCAAAATATGTTTATAAACAAGCAAACTACAACAGTTTACTTATTCTCCATAAGAATAACATGAGAATTTTAAATTTAAAATTTTTTGGAATTTTCTCCGTAACCATTAGGCACATTATAACGCTTCAATATACTAAATAATTTGTTTTTTTTAAGCTCTACAAAATAGTTTAGAAAGAAATTGCAAAATTTTATGTTTTTTAGGTAAAAAACGGGAAAAACCCATTTTTACCCCATAAAAGCCCCCATAAACCCCAGTTCCCATAGTCCGATCATGCTGGTTTGCGAACTTGTTCGAATAAACGTAGGTTTACACGTTTGTACCAACTTTAATCAAAATCGGATCATTTTTGCTCGAGTTATCGCGCTAACGGACACATATATATATAATTATGTATATATATATATGAATTTGAACGGATGGTGTTTTTGGCCTCTAGGGACCTCAAAACAAAAAAAAAATCGGTCCCAGGTCCAGGTCTTACCGTGAGTACTACGGTAATAGCTTATTCCCTATATGGGAAATTCGCTAAAAACTCAAAAAATAGAAAAAAGCCAATAAAATCTTTTTAAGTTTGTATAACTCCGAAAAAACTTACCTGAGACCCAAAAAATCGTTATGTTTGTATAGAGGTGTGCTTCTTTTGTGTATAAAACATTGAAATATGACGATATTTTAATTTTTGAAATTTTTATGATAGAAATCATAAACGTGATGGTCAGGGACAAGCGGTACGGTCGTGAATTGTCTGGAATAATCTAAATCTTTCTAAACAATCCTTCAATTATACTGTTAGTTATAATAAAACTATGTGTTTCAATTGAACTAAACTGTTCAATTTACAATTATATTAAAGTTATTGTCACGACCAAACACACTATAATCCATAAGGCTGGATTGGTCGTGAAAAAACCCGCGATGGTCGTGAAACTTTGGTCGTGAAATTACGTGTTATTTGGCTCTGTTCTGGCGGTAGCCCTGCACCTCATGTTCGAGGATACAAACTGGACTTCTAGGTTAATCTGGCAATTGAAATATCTTATAAGCAAAAATTAACACCATGTCTACTTCATCGAATGACTTCGTACGGTCATGGACACACCAAAATTACAAAAAACACAATCTTTCCTTTATTAATCTTGCAAATCCTCCTTTCAACTCAAAACAACCGGCACTACAATCCTGACGTACACCCCGAACTAGTCTCTAAAACCAACTGACTCCATCGACGCCGGGCTTGCCACTGTCGTGCTCCAAAGTTGAAAATTTTTCCCAAATGGTCGTGACGCCAAATCAAGGGACAGACTTATTTTGTCATGGTAGTCAGTCTGCAATGACAATAAAATTATAATTTGCTCCTTTTTTGTAAGTTTAATAACCATTTATGACATAAAAATATGGCTTTATATATTTCGGCATGAATAATTAGTCTAAAAACAGCGTGAAAGTTGGAAAATGTACCCTAGGGACACGTCATGGTCGTGAATTTCGAGACTTTAAAAATACGAAAAAAATACCTAGAACCTATTTAAAACCAAATAAATGTGTGTAACATGTTGCCCACGTCCAAAAAAATATTAAAACACATAATAATAAACTACAAATCTAGTATCTACGAAGTAAAAGGCCAGGGACATGAAAACGTACGTTTTTAAATTTTCACTCAAGAACATTTTGGCTTGAGCGTAAAATGAGTCAATGAATATAACCATTCCCCTCTGCCTGTGCTATCAGTAAGTAAATATATATATTTGTACTAATTATTGGTCTGCGGTTTCTGCTTCACTAGGAAGTTTATCTATGACTCTACTACCGTCCTAGATTGTTTATTGTTTTAAGGGAGTTGTCTGAAGCTGATCAGCAGTTATGGTTTCGATTTTGATTTTTGAGTAGACATCATGAATACTAGAAAAATACATTGAGACATGGGTTTTATTGATAAAACGCACTCTCTTGTGTTGGTTAGTCTATGATTAAACTTTCTGTAGTCAGGCAAATAAGGCCACACTAAAAAATTTTGGTTTTTTTAGTGTGGCCTTGAGTTTAGGTCATAAAGTTAACTGTGTATTAATTTGTGTATTAAAAACATCAACGTGTTTTGCAAAAATAGAATGCTTATAATTGATTTTAAATGCAATAATGAAACAAAGATAACTCAATTAAAATAGTTCTTGAAACTGATTTAACCATTTAATTAACTTTTAAAAGAAATAAGGTGCTCGTGGACAGTGGCAGATTTTCATGGAAAGTGCTGGGCTGCAGGATATAGTGTCAAATTTCCTCTTAAGATTGAAGTCGTGACGTGGTGATAAATGAATTTTAAAATGTTGTGACTATTTTTTGAGAAGGTTACATTTTCAAAAATTGGTCAAAAAAGGCCAGATTAAAATTGATGGGATGAAGGTGAGTCTATTATTGGAAAATTAGTTTTCTCCTGTTTAATTGTTGTAAGATTTCGCCTTGATATAAAATACACTAGTTTTAGTTGTAGAAACAAAGAGGGACTCATTAACAGAATATTGACTGCCACAAAAAGTCAGATTGGTTGACATGTAGATGGTCTATTTCTATTGTTATCAATCATTGAGATGGGGAGGCCACCTAGGTGCGTATTTCAACCCAAATATGGGGCGATGATGGATGAGTGTAGAATAGAATGGAGTGAGAGGTTCTGTGTAGCTTTTTTAACTGAGGATAATTTTGTAAAAGCCCGCAATGATCATGAACCGCTGGGTTTAGTTACAAACAAACCATCTCACTCACTTTTCTCACGATCGTTCTGGCAACCTTTTTATTATTAGGTAACCACTATAAGTACTATAATGGCTCAACCATAAACTAAACATGTTCCCAAGTCAATGGCATTTTAGTATTACCATAGATAAAACATGGTGGTATTACATATTACCATATATTACCATATTACATAGTGTGTATATTAATGCATCTCATATTTGTATTTAGAAGGCGTTGACCGTAAAGTCAATCTCCATGTACAAATCCAAAGACAAAAAAATAACCAAACAAAAAACAGTTCATTTCGCATCCCATTGCTTATGCTTAAATTAGGACCTTCTGAAATGTCTATTTAACTAGTTTTAAGATTTGTAAATTAATACTTGGGACTGCCGGGACATTTTAGATGGATTTCTGTGATCTAATTTAATTAATTCGGAAATAAATATCTCTGTGCTTTAACTTATCAGGTAAATACTTACTTTTTAAGCCTCTTAAAACTAGAAGCAATCCCCTTCTTCGTCGTATTTTCAGACTAGGTTTTTGAATAAATTATTTTTAACATTAATAATGAAGTGGACAGCAACGTTTGACCACTTTCATTATTTATTACAATTCATTAGTTCGTGAGTTTTTTACGATTAATATCCAGGCCTAGGCCTATCCCTCAAGTTTTAGGAAAATGGGCTTGGTTCAGATCCCAGGCATAACTTAGACCTAGTAGCCTAAGTTATTGTTATTTGGCCAGGGCAAGATTGAGTGGTTTTCTGACCACGCTATTTTTCTGTCACAAATTAGCCCTTCAATACTTAAATAGTAGGTAGGGCCTATACCACAAAACTTAGGCTAGCTGCATTTTGATAGGCCTAGGCCTATTTCAACAAGAGGATTTTTAAAGACTGTAATGTGTGGGTGTTTTTGTTAGCCTATAGGCTATAGATCAAATTGTTAAATTCACTAATAATAAGGTATAAGCCACTCTAGGCTAGGACTACTTTAAAAACCCTAAGTTACAGTTGCACTAAATTGTTAGACTAATTGTCTAGACTAAACAAAAAAAAAAGGACAGCTTTCCTATGTTGGCAATTAGGATGTACAACCGACTGCCACTGTACTTTAAAAACCTTGAGGCCTCAGTTTTCAAAAACGAACTGAGGGAGTGGCTACTGGCAAGACCCTTGTACTCCCTAGATGAGTTTTATAAAATTTGCGTCTAACCTGCCGCCAAACTTGTAAATATGTATATATATATTATTCTATTTTTATTTGACTCAGTCTATCCAGCAAGAGCTGGTCAACGACGTCGAGGGAGTAAGTAAGTAAGTAAGTAAGTTATGGTGCATTAACTTGTCCTCAGGCTAACTTAGCCTAGTGTTGCTCAGGTCTTAGTGGACCCTAACTTACAGGTCTTAACTTAATTTTTACAAGAACTCAGCCTTGTCTACGTATGCAATAATTTACCTGTACCCTTTAACTAGGGAATTGATTTCATTATAAGTTAGTTTGCCTTGCAGTTTTAAATTTTTGTAAGTGTTAAACATAAGTGATGTGTTTATAGGGTAATCAGCGGGTTAGTTTGTGATGCCTCGTGGTAAACGTCGTTCAACAGCTGACATGGGGCCAGATGAGGAAGACCATCACTGCAGCAAGCGGCAGCGCAACACTTCCTCCAGGTTAGGCCTAGCCTATATTTCAAAACTCCAGAAATAACCCAACCCTGATACTCTTCCTGTTAACTTAAGCATCAAAACTTTGTTTCCATTTGGTTGAACCCAAATAGGGTGTTATAATACTTTCAACTTAGTTTAATCTAGATAGCCTTGTACTATAAATAACTTAAGTTCTTTGTGAACGCTTTTAACCTTTATTCTAGCTTGGCTTCAAGTAATAAAGTGTTTTAGGCCTATCCTTTTTTTAGTTTATCATTTGAGTTTTTTTGGGCCCTATTTTTAAAATTTAACTTAATAAGGTAGGCCTAAACTAACCTTTGGTTTTATTTACAGTACCTATTGTCCTATCGTACAAAAGTCTGCGTAAAAGTATTTGCCTTCAATCTGAAGGTTGCTGGTTTGATTCCAAGCTGTAAAGAAAAAAAATCAAATAAGCTGCTTTAAAGTACCTACCGGTAATTAACTTATTAACCACTTTATTTGACCTACTCTCAATTCACTTCTCAAATTCACACCCTTTTATGGTACCTATACAATTTAATGTCCTATAAAAGTGTGTTGCCACAAAAGTTGCCCCCTGGTGGGGTTTAAATGAATGTTTATGTTTTGGGGATTCAATTTATTTAGAACCTGTGAGGACTTCAATCACACAGAGCCTGTGCAGTGGAAGATTAGATGGAAGATGTGTAGGCCAGTATAATTAAATTACCCGCAAAGATCCGTATAAGGGACCGTGAGAGATATGCTAACTGTCCTCCTTCAATCACCTTGTTGATCTTCTTACTAACACTTCTTATATGCTAATTGTCATTAAGTTTACCAATGATATGACACTCTAAATTTGGGGGGAAAACTGTTTGCTGAATGCTTGAATAATAAGTTACAGTAATGATTCCTGAAAATTGACAGTTTTTAGTGAGATATTTCTGATAACCTTTGTTGATGTCTAAATTGATAAAAATGCAAAGAGGAGTTAAATTAAAAGTGCAATATGATCGGTTAAGCTGTTAGGCCTACTGGGTGTACCATTTTAGCGAATTTCCCTATAGGGAAGTAGCTATTACCGTAGGTGGCACGGTAAGACCTAGACCCTGGACCGATTTACTTTTTCATTTTGATGTCCCCAGAGGCCAAAAACACCATTCGTTCAAATTTTTATATATGTATATATATATATATATAGACATATATATATATATATATATATATATATATATACGTCCGTGAACGCGATAACTTGAGTAATTTTTGTCCGATTTTGATGAAATTTGGTTTAAAGGTGTAAAGCGGGATAAACTTGAATGAGTTCGCGAACCAGCACGATCGGACCATGGGAATGGGGCTTTTTGGGGGGTTTTATGGGGTAAAAATTGGTTTTTCTCACTTTTGACCCTCAAAACACAAAATTTCCCGATTTCTCTTTAGACCTTTTTAAAGAGCTTAAAAAAACAAATAATTTAGTATATAAAAGTATTTTTGTTCGATTATTAGTAACGGAGAAAATTAAAAAAATTGTAAATTTAAAATTCCCATGTTATTCTTATGGAGAATATTGTCAAATGTTGTAGTTTGCTTGTTTATGGATATATTTTGATCAAACTTGGCAAATTTATTTATTTTGTACTAAGCTATCAATATTTTACTCAAAAACACACTTTATTAGTTTCCTTGTAGCAGCAAACCTAGGTACTCGTTAAACCTAATGTTATTAAAATATATTTAACAATTCAGACAAATGGAAATTCGCTTAGTCGGCAGGTTTGCTGCGGCGGGGGTATTTTGAATAAATAATAAACTAGGATGAAACTGCTAGAGAATCAAAGATGGTATTTGAAACAAAATATATATTGTTCAATTTAAATTCTTTTACAATTATATACAGGCGGCAGGGTTGCCACCCGTCCCGATTCTGCCAGGACAGTCCCGATTTCGGTTCCTTATGCCTGCATTTAAGCCTATGTTAATCCGGGGGAGGGGGCCATGTCCCGATTTTTCCCTAACCTAAGGTGGCAACCCTGACAGGTGGTGGTTGATTTATTTGAAGAATAGATGTGATGTTTCGAAAGTTATACTATATTTTCCAAGTAGAGGATATGATTGTGAAGTCTTTTTTTTCTATCTTACCAAAAAACCCTTGAACAGATAGGCCTACCTAATGATTATTGAGACCACCAGACTCCCCAAGTACACTTATTACAGCTGGCTGGTTGTATGTTGTTGCAACAGGGACTAGTTTGCCAGTGGACTATATTAAAGTACCACTGTGATTGTTCAATATATATCAGGGACTGATCGACTTCTGAGTCAGATCTTTTGATGGTACTCTTTGTTAAATTTTTTACGTTTAATCTGCAAATCACCCGAAATTGAACCATTATGGAATGTCCCCACCCATGGTTTTTTACAACACTGACAAATTACCTATTTATGAAAAAATATCCTTTAATAACAAATATTAGTTAAAAAGCCAAATTTTGATGTTTTTTTTTTACTGAAACAATGGAAATTGGCAATTTTTTTTTGGATTCCAAAGGCTATTGAACTCAATACCAAGTCTTCAATGGGTTAATATTTTAATAAGTTATAATTGAATAAATGGACTTTCTTTTCTCTAACTTTACTTCTCTTCCTCATTTCATCCCAAGTGTTGCTTTTTTACTTCTTGAGCTGTTTTTATTTTGTCCGATGCTTGATCACATTATGAAAAGTGTTTGTCAATCATTAAAAGGTAACTTTTTGCACCAATCTTTCCAACCATTTACTTCATTACCATTGTTTTCTGTAATTGTTGTGTAAATATTTAAACTGTTCTGTAAATAAAAAATCTTTATTGTCACATAGGCCTAACTTTAACATAATATAATATCAATGCTATAAAACAGGTGACATTGCCTATCTCCACATCTGTACTGCAGGCTAATTGAATTGAGTCTTGCAACTTCGTACTATGGCAATTCTCACCACCGTTTGTCAAATTAAACAAATGCCGACTATTTTAATATTCCTTGTTTACTTTTATCAGAACAGTTTGGCTAAGTTTTAGCGATTACCTTTAAGTGGGCCTATACATTTTTACCCTCAATCAACAAGCTCTTTAAGGTAAAGCTGTTCAAGCCTCTAGGTAAAACTCTTGAAAAATTAAAAAGTTGAAAATAATATTTAGCCAAACAATTCATTGTTGATTCATATTTAATATAGCCTATTTCTAATCCAGACAAAATACAAAGTATTTAACAAATAGTACCTTATGTATTGGTATGTTTTGCTATCAATTTTGGTACCAGTTCATATTTTAACGTAAAATTATTATCATTTTTGACTATTTAAGAGTAAAAATAAATTTTTTATAAAAGAATCTATTCAGTTAAGTTTAGCCATAGACTAAGCAACACAAGTAGACTCCTCATCCCGTTGTAAATTTTGAAGTTTGTTTTTTGTGTCTAGTTCATGTACGTCCACAATGATCGCTGGGGTAGACGAAATTTTGTTTCTATTATTTTAGGGTTATTTTCATGATTTGTGCTTTACTATTTGGTTATTTATGTACGAGACCAGTTATTGTTTATGATTATATTGTTTTATTTGGTTAAATGACGTTTTAAACGGCTGAAATAACAAGAAACAAATTGTAAAAAAACACAACCTCTACAGTTGGACGTACAGAACTAACAATAAAATTGGCTTCAGCTGTTCCATAAGGATGACAAATCTACTAAGGGAGTATGTTTTATCTATGGTTTAGCTAACTAAAAACTGTAGTAAGCTGTTTTGCCAGGTTTTTTTCCAATTTTAGTTTTTACTGTTAAAACATAAATAATTATTATATGTAGTAGTTGAAATAGTTAATTAAAAAATGAATCTCTTGTATCCTATTTGCCAACCAAACAATCACTATGTTTAATAATAATTAACACACCCTAAAAAATCTAAAACCCATTTTAGCATTAAATAATGTTATTAAATCTAACCCTAAATATTTCCAATTAAACTTTTTCCCACAAAAAACATATGTAAGTAGGTTACAGTATGAAATAAATTTGCATTTCTTTTAACTTTACACGGACCAAAAAAACATTTCTCTGTCATCATGATTGATGTCACTAATGATCAATTTAATTTTAAACTCACTCGTGATTAAGGTGTGAAATAGTGAGGAAATGAGACAGAGATAGTTTAAGGGGGAGGGGGCTGGCACACACAAGTTATACGGACCAAAATAGAATTGAACCTGTGGGCAGAGGTTTAGTCTCACTGTTCTCACCCATTAACATTGTTTACCAATTCTCTGTGTCATTGTATGGAGGATTTGAGGTAAGCTTAGTAAATTCTTCATAATTGGTTAATCGGTGATTTCAATGATCAATGATTTTTACATGTGTGACTTCAGGTAAAATAAAGTGGTGATTAAAGTAATTGTGAAATGAAAAGGTGGTTAAGTGATTGGCTTAAAGTAAACAGATGGTGGGGATTTAAATTGTTTTTCTATTGTAAATCTATTGTAAGCCTATTTAATTTCAAGATCTAACTAGGCCTACACCAATAAACAACACATTCACTATGTTTATTTATCCTTTATTATCTCCAATTTACTGTTTCCAAAAATAATATGATGAATAATGATTGAAATCAATTTTGTTCCAGTACTCGAAGATTTTCAAAATCAGACGATGCCTCCTCGTTCAGTCAAAAGAGATGTATCACTTGGTTCAATGAGTATACATCACCGAATGAGCCTGAAGTATTGGGTAAGATCGAATGAATATCAACGTTCTTGTAAAAATAGACTGACCTTGGTCAAATTTTTATTTCCAATTGTTTAGATTTCAATCCTTAATTTTTAATTGTGTTTTGTTGATTTCTAATATGCTTGAGAATTGTGTATGGTTTCATTTCATTTTAGCCGATAGGCCTTGTTTTTCTAATTTGTTTTTAACCAATCACATTTTAGCCTATGATTTGCAAACAATAAGTCATGCAAACTCATCATTCAATTTTTTTTAGAGCTAATTTCAATTTTTCTAGATTTTTCATATCTATCCTAGACAAGTAGGCCTAATGTAACATCAATTCATAAAAAAATCCTTAGCAAACTTATTGGCCTAAGATTTTGTCTGATTTTCAAGTTGACTTTTTTAAAATAACCGTCTCATGTTTTCAAGAATCATTTACTTTGTAATCTAGATTTTATTTTTTGTTTACTGTAAGCTTAAGTTAAGGGGGTTTTCTTAGATTTATGAATCTACGGTTTTTCAATATGTAGCCTACTATAAAGTTAAACACCACTAACTCGACACTCAACAGCCGACAGGGCACATGTCTAGTCCATTAGACTTAAGAGTAAATTTTCAGAATGTTTAGTTTCAATTATCCTATTGAAAGTCTGTTAGTATTCATTTATTAAAACCCAAGCAAATTTAATATTCTGAATAACTTTACTTTATTACTTTTACTTGAAAAGGTGAAACTTTAACTTGAACCCCCAAAATCAACAACTTCTGAGTGCACAAATTCAAATTGTCAAGTTAGTGAGGTTTTACTGCATGTAAGAGGCTTAGTTTTTATTTCATTTAACAGTTAACACCCACATTGGGTCAGGCCCACAGTTATTAGGCCTATATTCAATGCTTTGATCGATTCTTTATATGTTGAGTTGTCTATGCTTTACTGTTGAAGCCATGAAGCTGTCAAGCAATATACTGTTGAATCACTATTGCTATTCTGTTTCAGGACCAGAGGGAATGGAGAAGTTTTGTGAGGACATTGGTGTGGAACCTGAGAATGTTGTGATGTTAGTTCTAGCTTGGAAAATGAATGCCCGACAAATGGGATTTTTCACTCTATCAGAATGGCTCAAAGGACTATCAGAAATGCAGTAAGTATTGTTAACTGCATGAAACATCTTAGTTCTTCCTTAACTCATTGGAGTTCTCCCTTAACTCAGTTCAAAAAGGATGATATAGGTTTAGGATAGTTTATTGTTTTGGTTCATCAGCACATTTCATTAGTCAAGTTATAGGGGGTTTCCACCAAGAAGTAAGGTACAGAGGAAACATTCAATGGCACACTTAAGTAGTGCTTAGTCGCTTGTGTATAGGGTAAATTCCAACAATCGCTTCTCCTAACCCCCTCTGGCCATTATGTACTACAATGCTCACACCAGAAGAAGACCCTGTGCACTATAAGATAGGATGACATAGGATAACAGATAGGATAAAATAGGACCGCACAGTGCTCGCCGCTTGTGCTCTTCCTTGCTCGTCACAAGCATATTGCCCTTGCGTTATACGCACAACATACGGTACTAGAGCACGGTCGTCCCATAAGCAAATTTCCTCTGTACCTTACTTCTTTGTGGTTTTTATCAGTTCAAGTACCTGGGATCAATGCAGAGTTAGCACATTTTAGTACAATTGGAATCTTTTATCTGCACAACATCAACGTTGAGAACGTAGCTATTGAAACATGAATTAGGAACAGTGACACTGTCCTTTTAATATTAGAGAAATGCAAAATATTGATGAGAGGCTAGGTTTGGCCTCCTTGAGGTAAAAACATTTTAACAAAAGACCATCATTGTTAACATGTCAAGCAATGTAAAGACAGAAGGATAATTTTATTTATACCTTTGAACTTTGAATACCATTTATTTTGATTCCTAACACTCTCTTCTGTCAACCACTTTTAAACTGTTTAAAAAAAATTACGAAAAAAAGGAATATGATTATGATTGAAGATTAATCTGGATAATTGTCAGATATTTAACTTTTGGTTTTGACACATATTTAAGTTTTCTCACAATTTATTATGCACAGTTATTTGTTCTTGTCCATGCATTTGTAGTGAAACTACTTTTCTTGTTTCAGATGTGATTCTATTCAAAAAATCAAGAATAGGATAGATTATCTTAGATCTCTTTTAAATGATCAAACAACATTTAAAAGTATTTATAGATACGCTTATGATTTCGCACGTGTAAGTATAACAAGTTTTTATATATATTTTTATTAATGTCATGCAATATTTTTTATTTGTACTATAGCAAGTGACAATATATCTTTGAAAAACTAAATTTTACGTTTTTTAATAAATAAAAATGAAATGATAAAATAGTGATGCATGCTCAAATTTTCAAGTTGGTGTCAAAAGTATCTCCAATTGGTAGCAATCCAGTAAAGAAAAATGTATCATTATCTTATGTTCTCAATTTGGTGCTTGCATTAAGTGATAGTAGGCCATATCACGTTACTAGTTTAGAATATAGGTGTTTACTGTTTACCATACGAGTACGGTAAATACATACAATATTTTTTGCCATACCACTCTAATTTAACCTAACCATAACAAATTTGTTATACATTCCCACCGACTAATGCAACTACCAATCACTACTCACAACCTCAAGAGATGTTTTCATGGTTTATAACCACTCATTGCCAAATATCAGTTGGTTACTGGTAAAAATTAATTACTGCACAGTAGTAGCCTACATAATGAAACCTCATTTGGTTAAGCAGGCGACAAACAGCTAACTTCCAAACTAAATTCATGCCCTGACTAAATTCATGCTTGGAAAGTCCACAAATTAGTGTGACGAAAAGTCCTTTACATTTTTTTCACCAAAATTTGTTTGCAATACAATACAGCAATACCTTGCATTCAATCCTTAAAATCCACTTACTCAATAGAACAAGTTTTTTTAGACAAACCTCAGTTACTTAGCTTACCTGAGAAATTTTAAGTGTCCAGGAAGTGAACATATACAATAAAATGTTACATAATACCTTATTGATATTTTTTCCAAGTAAAGTGTAGGATTTTTTCATGTTCGCTAAATTAATTTTCCTTTAAAAACTCTTTAACCAGTCACTTGGCTTTCCCTTAAAATTTGACCTACTGAATATAATAACAAATGTGTTTCACAGGATAAGGATCAGCGAAGTATGGACATGGAGACGGCCAAAGCAATGCTTCAACTTCTTCTAGGCAAACAGTGGAGTCTTTTTTATCAATTTAGCAAGTTTTTAGAACATTCGAAGTACAAAGTGATCAACAAAGACCAGTGGTGCAACATCCTAGAGTTTTCCCGCACCATTTCCAACGACCTGTCCAATTACGACGTGGATGGAGCATGTGAGTATCGTTGTTCTTAATTATTAGTGAAATGCCCTATAGGGAGTAGCTTTGACGATGTAATTTTTTAATAATAGTATTCTTTGTTTTTACAATTGCTAAATTGTATAGCAAACATCATTAGTCTAATAATAGTCTTTGATAATACAATAAGCCAACATAAAAGATTAATCAAATAGGTAGGTAACAATTTTGAAAAAAAAATTTAACATTTAACAAATATATCAATAAGTCCCAGAACCTGAACACATCAATTTCCCTGGCAATTTTCGATGACTAAAAAAGAGCTAAATTGTTATTCTGCGCCTTATGGTTACAGAGATAAATATTTTTGGTTTCAGGGCCTGTAATGCTGGATGAGTTTGTAGAATGGCTGAAATCTACAAAAAACAACGAAAAACATCGGAGCTGAGATCAGTTGGACGGTCACTTCAGGAACGAAACCCGTGATTACCGAACATCAAGGCCTAAATCTTCAATGGACCGCCAGTCTACCAGTTACAAATAGTTCCAATCAAATCAAAGAAAGGAGATTCAATCTCTGGCAACTAATTAATTTGTACTTTGTTAAATCATAACTTAATTTAAAACGGAAAACTAATTTATTTTTACTTTACATTTTATTTGATTTCTTGTACAATCTATAATTTGAATGAATGTAAAATGTACAGTATTCATACTTCTTCTGTTTTATACACTTTTTTATTGTTTAAATAGTTCGTAAAGCACAAAGATAATATTGTGATTTTCAGTGAATTATTAATTTACATTGATACTATTTGATATTTCCCTTATCATAACAAGAGATATTAAAATATCAGTGTCTAAAACGTATTCTCAAACAGGTGTTTCATTGATTTCCAAAATATCGTCAATTTATTAAAAAACTGTTTTATGAGACAGATTGTATATTTAAGAGAGGTGGCTAAAAATTAAATAGAATAAAATGAGTCCTGCCAAGCCTAAAATGGTTAACATCGAGAAAGTGTGGGCGCAATACCTAGTATATTAATAAAAAAATTGAAGAAACCGGAGTTCCTTAAAAGTGTTGGTAGTTTCTCAATACTTGTGTGAAAAAGCTATTTCTTCACTACAAGACTTTAATGTGTGAGAAAGCTATTCCTTCATTACAAGGCTTTAGACTTCAGACCAACCAATTTGACGATGAATTCCAAGTTGATCCGCTAAATTAAGTATGGACAAACAAGGTAGCACAACTAACAATGTTGACTTGATACACTTGTCAATCTACAGTAAAATCTAGTTTTTAACTTCTGAGTCTTTTGCTCTTTTTTAGGGTAAATTTTACAATTTGTGTTTCATATTCGTTGGCTAAACTGCAATAGGACATCAGGGCCCTGTTTCATAAAGATACTAGTCTAGTAATTACTAGTCTAGTAAATACTAGTCCCGTATTTACCTGTCCTACTAATTTGTGTTTCATAAACGTTTTTATACCGCTAGTAAATACTAGTGTATTTTACTAGTCACGTGACCAAAACTACTAGTCACGTGATCAACTTTACAAGGTAAATTTTCAAAACAAATTTCTAACCTCAATCACGGGTTTTCAAACCCTTTATAAAGGGTTTTAATTTTGTTTTCATTTGATACAAAAAGTAAATAGTTGTAGAAACGCAGTGTTTTCTTTTAATTAATAACTATATAGACACATAATTAAAACAATCACACATTATTTATCAAACCGCTATTATTTATGTTCATCAATGAGCCCGCCGGCGCGGCGCGGCGTCGCGTCGCTGCAATCAACACGGTGATTGTAGTAGCCGGTTGTAGGCCTAGTTGCGGCGCTCAACAGGGTGGAAGTTGATCTGTTGCTGCCGCATTCGCTGTGATTTGTATAGTTTTTGTTTTATTCTGACATATAAAATTAAGCTTGCTATGAGTAAAGAAAAGAAGGCTCAAATTTTGAATGTAATTAAATCATCTAAGGACATTTTGTTTATTGTTCAAGTACCCTTACCTATGTTTTCAATTATTCGAATGCATAAGGATATTTGGGTTAAACACCATTTGGTAATATTCTTATTTTGAGTCTACAAACCATGAATAATAAGCCTAAACGTTTCTTGATGTAACAAATAATCGCAACGTTACAAGCAATGGAGTAGGTTTTCAAGTATAGTAAAACATTGCGTAGTCGCTAGGGCAGGGCATAGCTCAGAGTTAGAGTTCTCGCTAGACATGTGGCGGGTCCCTGGTTCAAATCTATGCCACTCACTATACTTTTAATTCCATTAATTAAACTTTACCATGTTTTTACATTAAAGCAACAGCTCTAATCAACATCAAATTTTTTTATTACTTTGAATAACAAATTCCAAATACCAAAATGAATTAAAAGTAATGTTTTTATGATAAGCAGTTCAGTTCAACGCCCAAAATCAAATATAGGCCTACAAAATTGTTAGTATATCACAGGGTTTCAGCTGTTTAGGGAAGTAAATAACAAGCACCTCAATAAATAAACACAATGAAACTCCTCTTTAAAATTGTCTTACTATTATTTCCTATTAAAATGTCTTTAAATAAAACCGAGAGCCATGGGTGTAAAATAATCTGATTAATGTTGCAATGTTAGATACATTTGTTACATCTTTGTATGCAATACGGTATGCGGTTTTAATATGGTTTCTCTCAAAGCTTAAAAATAATTTCTCTGTGATGGCTAAATAGTTGATATAACCATGAAATTTAACTCAAGTGTAAAATTAGACTAAAATTGATAACTTATAATTATAATTTATTCTAATAGGGCGATTGTATAGACATTACAAAATTCTATTTCTCTCATTTTGTACTACGCCACATCTATTGATTGTAATTTATATCTAATAATTATCATTTTAGCACTCACAGATCTATTTTTATTTTAAATTGCAAACGTGAGCCAATTTCTCACTTGAATGATGTGAGTAATGAAATAAAATCTCTTTTCAAAAATACTAGTCTACTTCAAATAATACGGGTGAAGAGAGGTTGGTAGAAAATAGCAAGTAATTACTAGTGTAATTTACAAGAGTAAAACTTTATGAAACACATTGCTATACACTAGTAAAAACCACTAGTAATACTAGTCCCTACACTAGTAACTAGTATTTTACACTAGTAGGTTTTTGAAACGTAGACTTGTAAAATACACTAGTATTACTAGTCCATGGACTAGTAAATACTAGACTAGTAGTTTTATGAAACAGGGCCCAGTAGTTAACAAATTTGCCTTATCACTAGCAAACATAACCACTAGACTCATTGTACTCTCGAACCTCAATTTAAGAACCTTATCTTGACCATAATTTGTAGAATGTTTAATTGAAGAAAGCTGAGTTGTTATAGGACTCGCCTAACCGTCTGAAAACCTGATTTAGGCAAGTAGCAACAGCCGAGTTGATTTTGGGGAAATCATTGAGGTTTTGATACTTAAAAACTAGACCCAGATATCTTTGATTCTCAATAATTAATTACCCTGGCTAAACAATGACTGATCCCAGTCAGTAAAAAACACACACATCATAGACTCCATTCCACACTTACTTCTGCATTCATATTTTGCTCGGAATATGTAAATCAAAGAACGTTTTTGTCTTAGTGAAGTGAATAAAAGTAAAATGGGATTATGGAACAACCATTATGCATCATAATTTGTAATAATGACGGTGAATAATAGATATTCTTTTTACAATTGAGAATATATTATGGATTATCAATGTAATATTTGCATAGGACAGGAAAAATTAAAATTAATTTTCCTTATTTGTGTTTTGTTATACAAGTATACATAAAATCAACACAATGGAACACTTCATGCTGTCAAAATAATTTTATACTCGTTTTTAACTATGCGGATATATCTGCTACCCATCTGCGGATGAGTATAAATGCAGCGGATATATCCGCCACCCGTCTTTGAAGATACGACCATGACAATCTTAGGCAATAAACAAAGAACAATATGTAAACAATAAATAAGACATTGTAATGTTGAGCGGACATTTGTAAATCCCATTTTATTCTTATGGAGAATAAGTAAACTGTTGTAGTTTGTTTGTTTGTTTATGCATATATTTGGATCAAACTTGGCCAATCTATTTATTTTATACTAAGCTATCAATATTTTACTAAAAAACACACTTTATTACCCTGTAGGCAGCAAACCTAGGTACTCGTTAAACCTAATGTTGTTTGAATAGAATTTATTGAAAATCAAATCAGGCAAATGGAAATTTGCTTAGTCTGCAGGTTTGCTGCGGCGGGGGTATTATTAATTGAATCCATTCGTAACCCCAAGGGGTTCAAAGAAATAAGGGGTATGATAAAAAAATATATTTATATTTTATTGTATCTTGTTTTGAAGGTGGTAATAAAATATCTAGTAAACAATGCAATTATACCAATTTTACTGAAACAACATCACCTTTAAAAATCAGTAAAAACAGATTTACAAATATACAAATCCCAGTTATATAGTAAAAATGCTAATACTAAAATGATCCTCAAACCTTTAAAACCTTTGTTTGTATAGGATCTTAATACTGACAATCATACATGTAAATTTTAATAGAAATGTATTAGCGAACAGTGTTATCCACTAACATAACGGTTTTTTACATTTAAAACCAAATAATAAGTGATAAATACTATACAACAAATAGACCCAAGACCACAAATTAAAGTAAAATCTAAAAATTACCAACATATTATGTTCAGTATACTGTTATAAGAGAAATAATTATACGGGTTCCATTTAATACTCATATTGCATGTCGTATTAAACTAATTTCACCGATTGATAATAAGTATTTGGCATTAGTTCTGGGTTTTTAATATTTCATTTACTTCCTTTTGAAGGAATTTATTATTCATGTGATATTTACAAACATAAAATGCAAAAAATATAGTCACACTTGTTCAGTGCCAACACGAGTTCAGAAAATGTTATAATGTGTTAAGGCCTATTTTATTTTAGCCTCCAACTTTAAAGATACATTTCAACGTCTGTTTGAAGGGAACTATTGAGAGGAGTAACTGTACGATTCAAATATATTCGCCCCAAATGTTTTAACACCTTCCATGTAAAGGAAAGGTGATACCCACGATTCTGAACCATCAGTTCTATTACTATTACCGTAACCATTAATAATGGGAATGATTTTTGCAAAAGGCCTAGAAAAATTGTTAGGGTGAGCAAATTTAACCAGGCCATTTGTTGTATTGGTTGTGCTAGGAACTTGAGAAAGGGGATTCTTATCATCTGGCAAGAAAAATTCAGATACTCTATCAACTAAATGGGAAAACCCTCTACTGATGCAAGAAGATGCAAGTTCTTTTACTTCAGGTCTGTTAAGCAACTCGATTGTATCAAGCATCATGCCTTTGATGAACGTATCGCCTTGCTCGAATCCACTCCCGTACAGTAACTCCGGCATGCGATTCAATGGTCCTCGGGGGTCATCATTGACAGCAGATTGAATTGCCCAAAACATGTTTTCAATGTGTTGTAGCGTCATATTCTGCTTCAGAGTTATATCTTGAAGCACACAATTCACTTTCTCTTTCACCAACGGACACAGTTCCTTCATACCTTCCTCCAGAAAGTAGTGACACTGCGACAGATATTTTTCTTGCAGATCACTTGTAAATGTAGGATCACTCCCAGGCGCTGTTGACTTGGAGTAGATAAATCCACCGATAACATTCAGCTGGATACGAAGAGCGATCACCAACAGAGTACCAGAGTAAACAAGTAGACACACTTTGGTGAACACAAGTATTTTCAGTTCTTGCCACAAATCTAACTTATTCGATGGTCCTTCTCGCAGTTGTTGTATAACTGCTTCACAGTTTACATGGTTTACGATATTTTCTCTCAAAGTAGAAGACAAGAAAATTATCGTTTGATTACAGGTTTTCTCTGAACTCTCAAAATAATGCTGTTTTCTTGTACGTTCCAAGAATTCTTTAGTCTCTTTCTCTTGCCACTCGATAAATCTTCGCTGAGCATATCTTGTACCCAAAACAGCACCTCCAGCGAACATACCAAGAACAAATAACTTCTTTTTGTGTCTGGCCAAAAAACTTTTTATAAAGGAAAACATAATGACCTAATATTCACAGAAGTGTTGGATTTATTCAGCCCACCTCTAACGATGTCATGTCCATTGGTGCTTTAGAGGGAATATAGAAAATCTTTGAATCACTTTACCTGTAACAAATAAAACGTTGAAAATTACCTGTTAATAAGACTAATTTCTAAAAATTATTAGTAAATATGATCATAGAAACCTTAATCTTAACAAAAATGGTTAAGATCCATGGCTTTATGGAACCAAGATTCTAGAAATTTGAAAAAATGGAATATCAGCTTCCCTTTTGAAGAAACCTGAATTTTTTGTTGAATATTCGTTATGTATAGGCCTACTAATAATTAAACCGTTTCTTTCTAAATGAATAGTAGGAGCCTAATTGATTACTGTAGTGGAAAACAATAACTTAAATATCTTTAAGATTTAATATATAAATGATACGTAATGAATAAAATGGTTTTCTTTGATCCAAGATTCTGGGCCACAATCTGTTTGCCTTAACCCTTTGGTGCTGACTTACGAGTGCCGCTTGTGTGACCGCTACGCAGCGCCGCTAATTATTTTATTATTAATCATTTTCACCCTTTTTGATTTATCTTAATTTCATGATCTTTATAAATATTAGGTTAAAATAGATATTTTTATTGTCTAATCTTTACAGTAGGCCTACCATAAACTTATCAATCACCTGAGCCCCGGTTATTTGAGCCTTATATTCAAGGTGTTTTTAGGCGTCAATATATATTTTTATTTTCAGACAGAAAACAATAATTATGTGAATAAAATAGCAATTAGTTTGTAATTGGTTATTTAATCACACTTGAAATAATTGTTAGCCTACACACATTACTAACGAATAAGTTAATTATTTTAACGAATAAGTTAACTCCACTCAGTTCTAGATGGGCCGCTAACCGTTGGCATGACTCGGTCTGTAAATTGTAAACAATAGCAGTGCATTTCACCTTAGGCATTAAGACATATACCGGCTCACATCGCCTTTTGTCAGTTTTTGTCTTTGATGTCCTGACATGATTGTGTCAAGTAGGCTATTTTTAGTTTGAGTGTAAGTTTGTTAATACTGTACATAAGTAGATTGTTGGTTTCGCACAGTATTAATGATAGGTAGCATTTTTTAATTTGCCCATTCAATCGTTTTATATTTGTTGACTTCCAAGCAATGTGGTGATGTAAATCTAAGTACCGGTTAGGCTTTAACTTAAAATTCTGTCCTATGTTTTATCCGAGATTCTTGTTAACCGAGGTATAGTCTCGGTCCCAACCACTTTGGTTAGTTCGGAGTAGGTATAAGTTACTGTGTGGAGATAAGATAAGGCAACTGCTTTATTTCCTTGGCAAATGCTAAAACTTACTCAGCCACATTAGATAACTTAGAACGTAAAAGTACAATATGTAGCCTATTCTATGTAAGTAGGCTAGTTAGGCCTAGGCCTATATTCATATTTTCAAAACTAAGCCTAGGCAGATACTAGGAAAAAACATTGAGGTATTCTTTGAGAGGGATCTACATTTTCTAAGAGGATGGGTAGGGAAGGGTACACTTCCATATCTGTTGGCACGGTAATTATTTACCCTATTTACACTGGGATTTGATGTAATTTTGATATGAATACTTACAGTATTTTTAACGCTGAATCCAAAAATGCAATCAGTTTTGGTCGGAGGGATTCCTAAGTGGCCGCACAGTTATATAATTAATATTAAGCTTCGGTTTTGTTGATATATTACCATATTTGTGGTATGGACGAGTCCAAGTTCTAGTGGAGACTAACACTAAAAGGGGTGGAAGGTTTGTGGAGTGGAAACAGCTGTCAGTTGTTTACATTCTATACTAAACAGACAAAACCACACATGACGCCATGACAGCAAAATCAGAGTTACAATATGCATTAACTAGATTTTAAAAAGAAAATGGACTTTGGTGATGTTTATAAAATACAATAAATCAACTACCATACATAAAATATTAATCACATGAACATAAATTATAAAACAAAATAGAATTTATTCATGTAAAATATCAGTAATAGAAGCTAGGCCACTGCCGACATGATCATCGTCCTCATTCCAATCCTCAACCATTGACTATGGCCTCAACGTCTGGTAATGAACGTGCCATAGTGCATAATCCCATAGTACATAATCCCATTGTGTCTAAAAGTGAAAACGTGCCACAGTGCATAATTTAATGTTTCAGCAACTAATAAATGATGTTACACAATCTAATCTAATCTAACCTAACCCAACCTTAATATTAATGTTTAAATCGCAGTTTATGTCAGAAAAGGCATGTGAGGAAGATAGGTCGGACTTTATGCGGATTCGTGACTATATTAAGTCCTTTGAAGTGAGGTTAGATTAGGTAAGTTAAAGGTTAGGTTATAATGAACCGACTCGTTAATTTATGCAACTTCCAGACTGTTTTTGCACAATTGAAATAGTGGGTGAAACACAATGAAATAACAATATCAAAAATGCTTGCGCATTTTTGATATCGTTATTTCATTGTGTTTCACCCACTATTTAATTGTGCAAAAACAGTCTGGAAGTTGCATAAATTAATGAGTCGGTTCATTATAACCTAACCTTTACCTTCCTAATCTAACCTCACTTCAAAACACTTAATACAGTCACGAATCCGCATAAAACCCGACCTACCTTCCTCACATGCCTAAATAAGAACTGATCATTTGGTTTCAAAACGAATTGATTTGATTTCATTCCGCATTAGATCAAGTATAAACAGTTGTTTGCTCTTCTCACTCAGTCCTCAGTCCTCACTCTTCACTCAGTACGGACCCGTCCAGACCACGCCATATTACCATTACCTTCAGTACCGCTCAATTATCCTTGTTAGATTCGTAATCCTAACCTTCGTTTTACGGCAGCTACCGCCACTTAGGAATCTCTCCGACCAAAACTGATTGCATTTTTGGATTCAGCGTTAAAAATACTGTAAGTAGACATATACAAATTACATCATATCCCAGTGTAAATACGGTAAATATTTGCCGTTGGCACAAATAACCGAATGAGTAATATTGATTATTCAATTGTTTAATTCGATATATCGTTTGGTTAGGTTAGGTTAACCTTACCTAACTAACTAAACGTTATATAGAATAATCAATAGGGTATATCGATCGATATTTTCATTCGGTTGTTTCTGCCAACAGATTTGAAAGTGTACCCAAGAGGATTTGTTCAAATAACTTAGGGCTAGGCCTGTGTTGAAACGCAATAACTTATGAATTGTCATTTTGAAAAAAAAATCCATGCAAACGTGGCTTTAAATCATTAAACATACAGGGGATATTTCTACAAGCATCGGGTGGCTTGGATAATACATATTTTTGTTCAGGCTTAGCCTAAGACTGAGAAAACTTTAGACTAAACTAATAGACATACAAACAGTACTTACATGACTTGCCAAAAAGGTTAGAATCAATGTTGACTCTCAGTGGTCTAAGAAAACATGTTAATTAACCAACTATTTTGCACCCTACAATCTTTAAATTGCACACAAAATGAAATATATTACTTCACGATCAAACAATCACACTTTAAACGCAATATTGTTGTAATTTTGTAGGCAATTCATTGTACAGAAGTTCATGCATGCCTACCATTGCGATTGCATTGAATTGAAGCATCACGCATAATAAATTGATGTAAACAATGACTGGTTGACGTTGACAGCTGACTGTGCAGCTGCAATGCAATATGGCAATCGCAGCAGACGCAACCATGAAACTCAAACATTTGAGAGTCAAGACCATTTAGGCATTGATTAAACCTACACAAGTCTGTATCTCAATATACTTTCCATATTTGTCTAATTTTTTGGCTAGCCGAGTGGTTGTAGTGTTCGCCTTCAAGGAAGGATGAAGGTAGCTGGTTCGATTGAAAACTAGTTTCCATACGCATACGTCATTACAAAATTTTGTCTTGGGGCTATCATTAGTTTGTAACAAAAAGGTGACGCTAGATAATAATAAGACCAGGGCCCATTTCATAATAAAGTACAAACTAATATTATTAGTAAATCAGCTGATCGCCCAATGCAAATCTAATGGAAATTACAAGTTACAAGTTGTAACTTGTAGTTTATTATGAAATGGGCCCCAGGGGTTGGACCACGGCTAACTTTAACTCCAGGCCACGACCTTGTAGAATTGGCAACATCACAAGTTAGTAGTGTTGTTTAGTGCCAGACGTCCCATTAGATTACATGGCGGTATCAGTTCATTAATGGCGGCCGGGGTTTGGACAGTCTCCTTACAAAAAACCGGTTGACATTCCAAAGATATAGATACACCCAAAAATTCAACTAACAACACCAGCCCAGAGTGTGCAGTCAGTCAAGAGTTTTGATGGCTGGAGAAAAGTTTGTATGAGTGCACTTTTAACTTGGTATGGAATGGGATATTACAATTATATAATAACGACACATCGGGCTGTATAGTTTATAGAATAATAAAATCCGTCACAACTGATGGTTGGTTCTATTTTCACGCCGCTGTGGCTGTAGCATAATTTACGCGGAAGGGAGATGATCGACGTTGCCGTCATTGTGGAAGATGATATTGTCTTACGTGGAATTTTTTGTCTATTTAGACAAGACCCCACTACACTGATTTAGAGGATATACAAATTAACTACTTTTCGGTTTTGAACTTAAGCAGTGGCATGTTACACACTGTTCTCTAGTACCGTTGCAGATACTGTAATTGGTATTTGTGTTATTTTTATCATAATTTTTTATAAGAGTGGGTAAACTGGTCGATAAAATTCAAGTGAAACTTTAAACAATATAATATCAGTGACACTCACAAAAACACATTTCTTTAGTAATTTTAGGATATTTTTTTTTATAATAAACAAGTAAGATGATTGAAACAAAGTGCAGGATGAAGAAGGGATTTATTAGAGTGTTGTCTGTTAACACTGGCGATATTACAGTCCCAAATTCCCAACCAGGTGAGTCTTCTGGAAGTCTTGAAGCATGGTGGAAGGAAATAAACAATATAATATCAGTGACACTCACAAAAACACATTTCTTTAGTAATTTTAGGATATTTTTTTTATAATAAACAAGTAAGATGATTGAAACAAAGTGCAGGATGAAGAAGGGATTTAATATTTTTTCCACCGTGGACCTTCAGCTTTAAAATGAATCCTCAACAGATATGCTACCTTTTTTCTAGCCTGAGATATTTTGTGGGGACCGATTCGCTTATGGAATTAAATATATAGATATCTTATAGTAATGCTTTATTGAATTTACAGGTAAAGATTGGAATATTGCAATTGTGATCTATGTATAAATTGTTTGAGTTTTTCATTAGATGATGGAGGCACTTTCACAAAAGGGGATGATTTGAGCATCTGTAAGACAGGCTGAGCACAGATTGAGTCAAGACTCGAGGATTCTGTGTAGAGAACGTAGACAACGGCACTTTTGTTCTTCGCTTGACACCAAGACAGTACTGGAACAAAACAACAATATTAGTGGAACGATGTACCTCAATATTATTAAAAATTGAGTCTGCTGAGGTCAGTAGCTGATTATTGTAGAAAACTGAAAGGTCGTAGCTGAGAGTAAATAAGAGCATCTTTTCTGACCATTAATGATCATAGTAGACTATTGAAAATGAATGTCCGAGAAAATATATTAGGAATTTGGATTTTATAGGTATTGGAATTGGGGGAGTTTTTGGTAATTCTACTATACCATCTTTCGACCGTCACTTCAATAAACTGCCTCTGCCTGGAAATAAATAAACCAGGTTGGTTTAAGTGACCTTTTCTTTAATTGAAGAGACCCCTGTTTCCATCCTTATCACATGAAACAGAACGTCTGTGCAGATCTAGTTTGGTTATTTATCTAAAAGGAATGTGACAAACAGAAAAAGTCAATGTCTTTTTCTAGTATTTTACGTGTTTCTATGACTTTTTTAAATGTTTTTTATGGATGATTCATACCCAGGTCTTATACTTGCAACACCGTTTGGCAGAGCTTTTCAATTAATGTAATAACAAATTGATTAAATAGAAGCAGAGAAAGTCAATAAAAATTAACAATATAGGTTGTACATTTACTTATACCTATGTAGGCTACTATTCAATACCTGCAGCTGGGAACCCAGACATAGTGTTTGGTAGTTCTAGTGATTGAGCTTGGGATTTCAATGAACAATCCTTTGTTGAGAGAGATCTGATAAAAGATGATAAGTCACTTCTAGGTTTGTAACTTGACATGTTTTCTGATGTAAGAACAATTGTATGACCAGCTTTCTCTATATAAGGTTTGATCTGCAACATAAAACACATTTAACTAAAAAGTTAAATAACTCTTAAAATTGTATGAAGTTAACTTAAATAGTTATTTGTGTAACTAGTGATGTGTAGCAAAGGCAATTTGCGCTCGTGTTACACGTTATATTTTTCCTACAGTTAAAGCATATAAATAATTAGTCTTCCAAACACTGCACAACACGTTTTTAGATTAGGTTAAAGTTAAAACCAAGCGTTGCACGAAATGAGGAGTACTGCATCAACTGATCGTAGTTGTAGTATCTTTAAGTGCTGCCAAGCGTACACGTATTACGAGCCTAATAAAAGTAAAGTAAACTATTTTGTGTTGATTGGTTGGAATACTGAGTGTAGAAAAAGTAGGCCTAAGTAAATGCATCAACTAGCAACTTGGCGTACTATAATCACTAATCAGTTTAAGGAGGCCCGCTTTGTCAAATAACTGTAGGAAAAATATTTGTTACATTTTATACAGTACAACTGCGTAAAACCAACCTAGAGTGGTCCGGCCTCTGACCAAACGCTTGTTGACTTTTTTTATCAAAGATAGAGGTCATTGCACCTTTCATGTCTGACGTATGTACTGGTCGGCCGTTCTTCACTCTGTTTCCTGTTAGTGAGCCATAGACTCTTGACTTGTACGTTGTAGTATACTAATAATTGACAATGCCAATCCATTCTAAACCATTCTAATCCATCAGAGGAAGAACTCCCGAATGGGGAAAATATAAGTCAGATTTCTCCCTGTGAATGTGTCATTCTTAATTCACACATAGTTCTCAAGTTTAGATACGTTCCACTATTTCTTTTGGTTTCATAAAAATAGTCAACGAAGCTGAAAATCACAACTGAGCAAAACGTAACACCATGTAGGACTGTTAAGAGATCAAATTAGTATTTGGTTCTAGGTTCTAGCACAGATTTTCTTTCCACATTAGGCGTGACCTACTTTGGAAGCAGATTTTTCTGTTTACTCAACCCGACTCTTGACAGACCGGACTCCGGGTGGATGCTCCCACACTGCAGACAGTCAGTCTCACAGACACTCCACAGTCACAGTCACATTGCACACAGCGAGCAGAGTTGATAGCCAAGCATTTTTGCTGTTGTTTAAGTTATTAAACTTTAACTTGTTGTTATTGAACTTGATTGTTAATTATGTTTGTTTATAATTTTGTGCTTTTAGTTAAGCAACTTTACCGTAGTTTTTGTTGTTTAGTTTTTTGTTATTCTTTTGGGCTTGAAAAATGGATGAGGAACTTTTTGATTTAATGTTATTGGACAATTTAGATTGTGGTTCCACAAAGCCACTTAATACTTTAATACTTTCTTATGTAATGGCGACTTTCTCACACACTAATTCAATCAACTTTCCTTTGTCAACCATTTTACCACAATCTCAAAAACATACAGACAAAATGAATAACCTCAATTATGCACCAACCTCGGTCACAGTTTCGAACAAGTGGGTCTGGTCTGACCGTATGAAAAAACAAACTATTTTGATTCGTTTCCCACAAGCTCTGACCCTTTCCTTCTCCCGGCACAACAATCCGTGCCAGTTTAGGAGGTGAGACTGCGCTACATGTGTTTGTTTCCAACAGACTCGGTCAGACCTGCCAAGACCGTCAAATTCCGCTTCCAATGTAGATCACACATTACTTCAGATAAGGCCAAGAGGGTGATTTGAACAAGGGACCTCGGGGACCGAAGACCCGGGTCTACCACTAGATCAGCTCGCTCCCCGATCAAAGGATTTTAGAAAAGACATTAAAAAAAATGGATGAGACATAAACTTATGTGTATTTTGCATGCCCAAGTTGAAACAAGCGTCTAGGCAGCCAGTACAACTCCGTGGATTGTAGATCAGAACACCCCCCCCCCACCACCGCACCATGTCGTACGCTTCCAAATCATACAGGTGCATCAGCATAGCCTAACTGTTCGCAGAAAATTGTTATCTCTATCACTGTCGCTGTCAAAACGTATCGTTTCTAGGTTAAATTTAAATTAAAAATAATTAAACTGTCATAACCTAACCAAACTTGCTGATAGTGAAAAACTCGAATGAAGGTTTAGCCCTACTGATAAAAAAATAGTTCTGTTCTAAAAATAAAAATATAAATGTCTCAAATTAAATTTTATAATCTTTTAATTATAAAATTAAACTGTCATAACCTAACCAAACCAACCAAACTTGCTGATATGAAAACAATTGTTGACAAAAAGTTAGTGCTACCAGCGGGATTCGAACCCGGCACCTTTTGATTATCAGCCCGACACGCTATCCACTACACCACCAAGGCTCATGACTTGGCTCCGTATCATTGCGGTAATGGTTGACGTCACGCCATCGGCACGGAGCAATGGTGGGGGGTTTCCAATCTGATCCATGATCCTCGGAGTTGCACTGGCTGCCTAGACGCTTATCAAGTTGGATATTACTTACCTTATCTAACATGTGATTTGCAAAATAAAGATGTGGAAGTTGTTCACAGACAAACAATAACGTGTTTTCTGACAACTGGTAAAGAACAAATGGAAACTTCTTTCTTGAATATAGTTCATTTTCACCTGAGTTGAGAACTATAGTCCATCTATTTAAGATTTTTGTATCTTCAGATATGAGGAAAGCAGCAGAAAAATCTAAAAACACAATGATTATTCAATCAGTTATCAATATGACAGTTTCGTGAGAAGTGGCGAGTCTATTATAGCTACACAGCGATTGTTTCGTATACGGTTTGATGTCGGTTGACATTGAGCTGTTCCAAGCCGTAACAAAATCTTCAGATGGGTGAAAAACTTCAAATTGACTGGAAAGTGGAAACATACTGGATTCAAAATTTGTCCAACCAATTCACTGTAAATTTCAGCCTATTTCAGAGAAAGATTTAGTAATGGTCAATAGTAAGAAAGGAGGCTCTGCCCCAGGTGTAGATGGAATTCCAACTAAATTAATCAAGTAAAACATAAATATACTAAATAAGTCATGAGGTACTTATCGTATTAGTCACCACTTCATATTATAAACATGAGTTTGACCTCTGGTGTTTTCCCTGATTTTTTCAAACTGGGGAAAGTAAGTTAATTCTAATCTACAAGAGTGGACAGAAAAATCAATGCGTGAGTTTCAGAACAATTACATTAACAAGTGGGTTGTCTAAATTATTAGACATGTGTGTTAGGGAGCAGATTATACAGTATTTGATGGTTACTACATTTTGTTTAAAAACCAATTTTTGCTTTAGGAAGGATAAAAATTTAAATGATGATGACATTTTTCTACTCACTAAAAATATTCATGACACAGTTGAGAGGAATAAGAAACATCTTTTAGTCTTCCTCTTTATAGATTTGGCCACAGCTTTCAATACAGTTGACTGGGGAATTTTATTGAACAAATAAAGCTTTAAAGCTTAATTGGTGTCAGTGGGGCTGCACTGGAGTGGTTTAGAAGTTATTTTAGTAAACAATTTCAAGTTGTGTCAATGTTGGGCCACTCCAATGTACTTCGTTTGATTGATTTTGGGGTTTTCCAAGGAAGTTTGCTTGGGCCTTTGTTGTTCCTAGGTTTATATAAACAATCTTGGTAGGATCTCATTGGATGGTGGAAAACTTTTCCTTTACACCTATGATTCTGCTTTACTTTTTGAAGGTGTCAGCTGGGAGCAAGTGTACTGTGTGGCTGAGCGTGGGCTTCACACTGTCAAGGTTCGGCCAGAGTCGGCTCTCAGTCAATATATCCAAAACCAAATATATGCCAGTGTCTGTGAGAGCTGACCACAACCCGGTCGACCTGCATCTGCGTTTGCAAACGTGCGGGAGTGCGAGGCTGTATGAATGTGTGTGTATTGAGAGAGTATCTGAATACAACTATCCGGGCATCATCTTTGACAACCACCAAAAATGAATTGCCATTCTAATGATATATATAAATTACTATGGTTCCCTTGGTCACCTTAATGGACATAATTTCCTAAAAAATTCTCTAAGCAGTATCAAAACTTACGCTCTAATAACTCAACTTACCACACAATATTTTACCACTTGCTACCAATAAATATTGATGTGCTTGTCCCAAGTCTTGAGAACCTTCATGTTCTGAGTGCATCGAGTACCTAGAAAAATGGATTGTTACAATTCATCAGTTTTCTTTAAAATAAAAAATTGCAAAAATGCAGAAGGCCTAATTAGTAAGGGGGTTGCTCACTTTTAGCTTGGCGTTTAACACTAATACCGAAACCCCGGTCTGACAGGCCCACGGGAATTTTCAAAAACGCATGTTGGCAACACTGTTTACTTGGTAGATTCCTTTCCCCAATACCTTCCCCCCTTTTCCTCCCCTACCTATTGATGTATCATTTGTTCATTTTGCATGGGTGCCGTGACCTTGACAGGTCGTCTGATCATAACATGTCCGTCTCAGAAGCCCAGCGTTAGTGTATTTTAAAGCGGGGTCTCACAGACTGAGGGTTTCGGTTTGTGTGTTTCTAAGCGGGCTCCATTTTTTTTCAAATGGGGTCTCACAGACCGGGGGTTTCGGTTAACGTCAGCCTAGGTGGGGTTTCGGTATTAGTGTTAACGGAGGGTTTCAAGTTGTTCTTTAACTTGATTTAATAATCAACACTTTAGAAATAGGTAGTTTAATTAGGCTACAGAGTAGATTTCAATCCAACCTACGGGTACAGTTTCTTAACTGGGCTATGCTAATATTGATTGAAACTATCGAATTGAAAATATTGATTTTAGATATATATAGGGTACACTTCCATATCTGTTGGCACAAACAACCAATGAAAATATCGATAAATATGAATAAATATCGATCATGAAGTGGTGGTCCTCTATCTAGTAACATTAACTTATTGGTAATATGATAGGCTTAAGCACGGGTCACACTAGGCTGTTCGCCAGCCGCTGGTGATCAGCAGCTGGCACCAGCATCACCGGCTCACCAATCCAGGCTGAGTCAGCTCAGTGTCAGCTGCGAATTTTGTGGTCACATTAAGCTGACAGTAGCGGCTTCTTTCAATTCACCGCTGATGCCAGCCTAGTGTGACCCGTGCTTTACGCGACCGTATTTTGCCGCAAAACAGCCAGCAATAGATTTTATAAGGCGCGCTAACTACTTATTACTGAACTGAGTTATTGCCAGGTCACACAAGTTGGTGGTAGGCTAACTTAGGCTAGGCCTAACAGAAAATAATTACAAATAGGCTGATGATTTTTACCTTTCCTCCAATGACCATTCTTCACCATCAGTCACAAAAGATCTTGAATTCAACTCAACGATTTCACCATAATTTGCCATTTCAATGGATTATAACTACACTAAACCCCAGTTAAGTTATAAGAAATAAACCAAGATAACATAACCTAAGAAAGTATGTCTTGTCTTGGTCTTGTCTTGTTTTTGTTTGCAAGTCATCTGCGGCATCCTGACATCTCTGCTCTGTATTTTTTTTTCTTTTGCAGGCTAGCTGTGATGCATGAAATCCTTCCGTTTGGTCTGACTGAACTAGTCTCGGCAGTCTCATCTCACCGGAATTTGGGAAAAAATAAAATACCCCATTACCCCTCGCTATTTCTTAGAAACCACTTGTGTAACGTCATCAAACCCTCATTTGATGGTAACTGATCGACAACTTTCAAAAAATAACTTAATTAAGTAAATTAATTGATTATTGACAAGATTCAATTAATTTACGTTGCGCTGACTGAAAAAAGTTATTGGGGATGAGGTTTGTAGTTTTGGTTTGTGTTTTTTGGTTGTTATTGTTGTGACTTACATGACTTATGATGGTACGATGCCATAGCTTATAATGTCATAGCTTATAATTGCGAATATGTTGCATAGCTTATAATCTTGAAAATGTGGCATAGCTTATAATGGAAAATTTAAAGTGTTCCATAGCTTATAATCGTAGAAATGTCGCATAGCTTATAACGGTTTTCTTAAAATGTGACATAACTTATAATGGCATAGCTCAAATGTGCTGCAGCTTATAAAATCTCGTTTGTTCTATAGCTTATAATTTTAAAAACGTGGCATAGCTTATAACGCGCGGGAATTACGTCATAGCGGATGGGACAGCTGATCGATCCTGAGTAGACAAAAAAATTATCGTGCAATGGTCCTCAAATTATCGTATGGACTAGCAGCCGCTACTCGGCAATAAGAAGTTGCGTTAAGTGCAGCCAACGTAGCAAAACCAAAAGTATTTCAATTTTTATTTACTCCTGGACGACATATGTAATAGATGTATATATTAAATGGTTTTTTGTTGAATAATAGAATAATTTTTTGTATCTGCTGTTTTACTTTAATTATGTAAGCTGAAATATATTATCATAAGTTTGATATTGCTCGTGTTGCTTATTTATGCTATGCATGATAACTATTGTATAATATTTATTTTGTAATATTGTGTAATACCGGTGTAAAAATACCTTTTCATAGATAAAACAGTAGACTATGCAACATAAGTAGACTTCTCATCCCATTGTTGATTTTGAAGCTTATTTTTCGTGTCTAGTTCATGTGCATCGACACTGATCGCTAGTGTAAATGAAATCTTGTTTCTATTATATTAGGGTAATTTTAAGATTTGTGCTTTACTGTTTGGTTATATAGCTAGGAGACCAGTTATTTTTTATGATTAGATAGTTTTATTTGGTTAAATTAGGTTTTAAATAACTGAAATAACAATTAAGAAACATATTGTAAAAAAACACAACCTCTACAGTCGGCATAGAATAGCAATAAAATTGGCTTCAGCTTTTCAACAAGAATGACAAATCTTCTAAGGGACTGTTTGATCTATGATCAAAACATATTTAGTAGATTTGTCATACTTATGGAACAACTTAAGCCCAAATTTTAGTTTTATTTCTGTACGGTGCAATGTAGATTATAGAGGTCATGTTTTGTTTACAATTTGTTTCACTGTTTACGCCTTCATTTAGCCAAATAAAACGATCTTGTCATAATGTCATGTAGCGGTCAGTGTCACAGGACAAGAACTACAGTAGACACAAAACCCGAGATTTAAAATTTACAAATTTACAGTTAGAATTCTGTGTTTAAATTTAGAGTTATCTAGCAGGTGTTCACCTTAGAGATTAAAGTTAAATTTAACAAGCTGGCCTTCCTCTCTATGGAAAATTAGAACTGTGAGTTTTAAATAAGAAAGTGCAATGGTGAGATATGAGACCTGATTATGGTTGTAAAGTATATTTTTATGGGAGCGCGTTAAGGTGCCACCATGGCACACAAGGATAATAACGTCGATAAATCGTTGGTTAGTTTCTTTAAATGGTAATACAGGGAGCCAGAAAGTAGTATTACTCTTCATGCAATATCTTGATGACTTTACCTTGCAATTTCTTAGCTATGGACCACTCTACTGTCCCATAAATGCAATTTTTATCCACTGACAGTTTATCACTCCTCCTCTGGAATGAAATTACCTTTGGGTCTACAATTTCACGCCACCCACACAACCCGTACAATATATAAGATAGTTCAATAAGAAATAATTTAAAAATTTATGTGATAAAAGGATTTTCCTCTGATTTCGTAATGAAACGTTATATTGCAAAGCATGACATGATAAAAGAAGAAAATCAATTTTAAAATCAGAAAATAACTTGCAAATACTTACTTGGTAGAATTCAGTAGATCCCAATAAATGTGTTTTGTTTGAAATACAATTTAATAAACGGTATCAGCATTCTGACACATACTTTCTCCCATAAGTTTGTCAACAAATACATGTGTGTCGATTATCATGTGTAAGCGGTGAGAGTAAATATACGAAAATAGGATTTGTACAATTTCGTTCAGAATTTAAAGGACTATAATATACTAAATTTTTATCAAAATCGTTATATACTGCGAAAGCGTAAGATACCGAATTACACGCTAACTTCCAATACTGATGACATATTCAACTTTTGAAATACAGGTCACCAAGTCTGCGTACACTTTTATAGAAATCCTGTTGACAAAAGATAACGGCAGGGCCATTTGTTAGAAAATCTATTTCTTCCGTTATTTTATGGAGCTTTTATGGGAAAATAACATAATTTTCAATAACTTTTGAACCGTAATTTTTACAGAAATGGGATTTGTACCATTTTCTTCAGAATTTAAAGGGCTACAACAAACTAAATTTTCTCCATAATCGTTCGGGCCATTTTTGAGAAAATCCGATTTTTCCTGTTTTTTTTATGGGAAAATCGGAAAATCTCCCATTAATAATGAAAATTTCAAAAAAATGATAAAACGCCTGGAGATACCATGGATTAGAACCTACATACCAAATGTCATCGAAATCGGACCACAGGTGTAGTCCCTAGCTCTGTACACATCCAGACACACAGACATCACTTCGAAAACCACTTTTTTGGGTCCAGGGGGACCAAAAACGAATATATCCACTCAAAACTCAAAAATTTTGACGAAAACAATACTTTCTCCATATACTATGGTATAGGGAGAGAAAGTAAAAATGAACAGCTGTTTTATTAAAAAGTATTATTTACATGGCCAAAATGTAAACAACTCTGTGGAGGGATCTTTAAAGGCTTATGGGACAGAGTCTTAGTTTTATTTTTGATAACTCATCTACAGACCAAGATCTTTCTTTATTCTTTGGACACTTCTACCAAGTTTCTACGCCCAGCCATTCTCTCAAATTAGTGGGGACAAAGTTTCCAATTAAATATTTAGATTCCCCCATGTTAATCTTATGGGAGAAACTCCAACTTTGATGGCCTCTGGGGCAAAGCCCGAGGATTTTTATTACAGGAATTGGTGAAAGGGGGCGTCTACAAAAATAATACTTTATTTTGACACGTCGTTTGTAAAAATCCGTCCATTATTAACGGAGTAGTGTTTCGTAGAAATCGCCTTCACGTATTATATATAAGGATAGCTCAAATTTACGTATTTCACTAAGGTTTTTAGACCAAAACATATAGGGAAATGTAATTACTGCTGGAATACATTTTTAATTGAAGTAAAAAATAAAATTTATATTTTTTCGTTGAGTAGTACATTAGATAAATTAATGATGATGCTTGATGACAAATATGTGCTTGCATAGCTTTATTTGAAGACCAAAATTATCAAAATCGAGTGGGTAGAAAAGCCAAACGAACTCGAAAACACAAAAATTTAACTCCCATAAATGTACTGGTACACATTTTGTGCATAACCAGAAATATACGTCAAAAAGAATGTCGATGCTTGATGGCAAATCTGGTGCGTCCATACCTTTAGTCATTATTATCAGTTGTAAGTTTAAAGGAGAAAAATAGTCTTAATCCCAAGAATACTGATGATTTCATTCGAATTACCCTCTGAATTTAAGCAACTACAATTTCCTTTGTGTCTTGCTTTTGCAATTACCATTATTATAAAGGACTAGAGCAATCTCTGACTATGGTCGGCTTAAATTTAGAAAATTCATGCTTTTCACACGGACAGCTGCATGTTGCGTGCTCACGTGGTGGTAGTTAGGCATATGCCTAAAAACTTATATATATAAGTTGTATAAATTCATAGATATACAGGGGTTTTTTTTTTAAACTTGCATCTTTATTTATGTAAAAACCGCAATAGATAGAAATATGCAGTTTGCCAGAATCATCTATTGACGTAGGGGGCCCAATTGTTTTGAATTCAACGTTACATTCACATCCCCCCCCTGCCACCAACTTATTTTTTTTATATACCAAGGTACCCCTTGTGACATATCAAATGAAAGAGCATGAAAAAAGAAAATGTTTGATGATAAAAAATTGAAAATCGGTTCATAAATTTGCGAGATATTTCCCCCCCCCCTCCCGGAACTTTTTTTTTAATAGCAAGGTACCCCTTGTGATATATCAAATGAAAGACCACATGGTTAGGGTAGTTATCACCCAACCACAAACTGTCGCAGTGGTTGCATTGTTGCGACATAGCAGACCGATGTGTTAAGGAGCAGACGATTGTCGGTGCAAAAGCGGACCTTGAAGCTATTGATGGATATTTCTGTCTTGCTTCAATTTCATTTTTGTCAAATGAACTGCGATGACAATACACATTCTGAATTGTAAATTTAAAACAGTTCCAATTACTCCATTATTATAGCTTGATGTTATTTTGTATTGTTTTAAATTACTTTTCCTTCTATATTAAAAATTTCATTTTGATTGTCAGCAAGTTTGGTTTTGTTTGTTTGTTTGAAAAAAAAAGCCAAACAATTTTGATTGAAATTTGTCAGTAAAGGTCCTTATAATTCTACATAAAATAGTGCAACCCCCATTCCTGTAAAAATTATGTTTCAAAAGTTAATGCAACATTTCTGTTAAAAAGTAACCCAAGCATGATTTTTTATTGCAAGAAAAATTAAAATATTCTTCCCAAAGATCGGAAACATAAGTTTGACAATAGTTTTGTCCATTGATGTAATTTCTGTAATATCAAAAATGATATATCCAAGTATTTATAAACAGTACTAAAATTCTAAAATCCATACTGAACTCTATGTCATTAGCAAAACTTGACACAAGAAGGCACTTAGTTACCAAAATAGTCATAATGTAATAAGGAATAAGTTCATTTAAGATTTTATTTGTATTGATCAAGTGATTCAGTACTAAGTAAAAGTTTAAAGAAGAAAACGGATTTCTAACAACATATTTAAATATAAATATTCAAATATATTTTTACTGGTAAATACTCTCAAATGCCTCTCGACTGACTGGTTCTTTACAAATTGGTTGCCCCTAGGTTGGAAGAACTAAGTGAACAAAAATATTACAACAGAGCGTTGGCAGTGGAAGCTTGATGTTAAATAAAGATTTAGTGGGCCCTGTGGAATAAAATTCCCCCCAGAAGTCCTTAGGGGACGTTCTTGGTAGTGTTTAGTTCTTCCAAGGCTGAAAACAATCTTAAGACTACACTAACCTTGCACACTACCACACTAAACTATGTGTTTAAAATGTTTAATGCGAACAGCATTAAACATTTTGGTTTATAAAATATTTTTTAGATAAGGGTAGGGACCTTAATAAAACACAACAATGAATCATAATAGGTAGTCTATAAATTGGAGAAAGTTTTACTGTTTAAAAAATACTTCTTACAACACAATTGAAATAAATAAAGATTATAAGGCAAAGTTAATAGCTGAGCAACCCTTCTGCATTCGGGATCATCTCATAGCTCCAAGGTTTCACAACTCCAAGTGATCATAACTCCAAAGTTTCATAAGTCCAAGAGATCATAACTCCAAATTATATTTAATCCAAAGTTTCACAACTACAAGTACCCGAAAAGGGATAATTTCATTACTCCAAGAAAAATATAAGCGCATGTGATCATAACTCCAAAGTTTCATAAGTCCAAGTGATCATAACTCCAAAGTTTCATAAGTCCAAGTAAAAATTAAACCAGAGTCTCATAACTCCAAAAGTTGAGTGGAGTCTCATATCTCCAAGTGGAATGTGTAGTACAGTCAGCGCCACAAGTTCCTGCGCTGCCCGCTCCGCTGTAATACTGTCAGCAGCCGTTGCCGTATCATTGTACTGTATCTATATACCTACCGTCGCCTGTCAAACTTTTGTTATATACTTACAGATTAATTAATTGCTATACTTCTTACTTCTATGCTAAAGGGACTTTAACCTTTAACTACTCGCGCGGGTTTTACTAACGTATGTACTCGCGTGGGGTGTTTTTGACACCCCGTTATTACATATTTGTTATAATTGTATTAACACTAATAATTGGTAAATTACATTTTTTGTTGTTATTTAAGTTTATTTTACTGTATACTGTTTCCAATATGAAAGAGTTATTTATTTTAAGTTATACAATGTAAATAATATATTTCTTTTACCAACTGCAATTTGTGTGTGTATTTGGTCAACTTTTGCATATAAACCATTTGTTGTATTAAAAAATATGTATTTTGTCATTGAACTGTTTGATATTGAATAACTAGCATATGTACTATCCAGAAAATATATAATTTTTAAAAGATTATATTATGTCTGTGAATGGTAAAGGTATTATTTTTTCCTAAAATGTACTACTAAAAAAACAGTTTTTAGGGGGGGGGATCGTAATACACACAAGTTTTGTGCAAACAAATTTATTTATATGTCAAAAACACTTGTTTGTTATCGAAATAAATGTAAATAAAAAATGTCCTTTCATTACTTTTAGAGTCTTTCGCAAAAAGAAAAAAACATTACCTTATACAGGAACTTGTACTTTTTACGAAACATTAACCCTCACGTGGGGAGTTGAAAACACCCTATACTTTGTAATACACATGTATTACCAAGTGAACACTAGAGATCGCACGGGGACTTTGGATGAGAAACGTTCACAGTTTTAACTTTACATTTCAGGTAATTTACACTAGGTGTACAATGCAATTGTCTGCTTGCAATATTGAGCAGATAGCAGACATAATAATCAAATAATTTTCTAAAGTCAATGTTACATATGTTTCTCGTAAATGAAATGCATACTTGCAGTATCCAATCTCATTAGTATATATTTTGTTTCAAATGAATGAAATGTTTAATTTCGTTATTCAAAGTCAATTACAAGTCTGGTTCAATTAAATGTATTGTCTACTTCAAAGTATATATGTTTCATCTGGTTCTCATAAATTAAATGTCTATTTGCAGTAGCAGTATCCTAAATCAATAGTACACCAGCTTCACAAAAATGAGAAATTTACTTGCAGTATCCAATGTCAATGGTCCATTTGGTTCACATAAATAAGATGCCTATTTGCAGCATTCAAAGTCAATGATACGTCGGGTTCACTTAAACGAATTGTTTACTTGAAGTATACAAACTCAATGGTACATATCGTTCACATAAATAAATTGTCTACTTGCAGGATCCAAAGAAATTGTTAATTTGATTCCCATAAATGGAGTGCCGATTCGCAGTATATTAAGTCAATGTTACGTCTGGTTCACGTCAATGGAATGTCTACTTGCAGCATCTAAACTCAGTGGTATCTTCGGTTCATATTAATGGAAGTCCTAATTATTGCAGTACCTATTCTGCCTAAGTCTGCATTATTTAATTGTAAGTCTAGTTCACTGAAATGGAAAGCCTACTTGGAATTGCAAGTTAAATGGAAATATAACTCAATTGTAGGCTTATATTTGGTTAAAATGTAATGGATACGAGCTGGTGGCCCGTCCTACGTACGGGAATCGAGTTGTCAACTAAAACGGAATAATTCAGAACATCTAGTTTACACGCATAAACACAAATTCTGGCAGTTTTAATGGGGAAGATCACCTTATAAACGAATGTAACATGACCACCTATTTATTCCATTCGAATATAGACCTAAAATATGGCGATATGTATTTTAAATCCGATAATTTTACCATAAAACAGCATTTGTGTCGATTTGAAAAATCTTGAAGTGAGATTGGCGACCGATTCACACTGGTTTTGAGTAGAGTAGCTACATGCCACCTCCAATTGCATACTGTATACTTATGTACTTACCGTACCTTATCTTACCTCCGTGACCACTGAAACTTTTATGAGGATTCTCTTCTATCACCTGCCTCTTCAAAATTTAGATCCCAGTCTGAGGATGCATTTCATAACTTGATATTTCCCGTCTATCGTGTGGTACTCCTTGGAATATACTTTTTAAAGTTTATGCACAGCCTGTCCATCCAAGCTTTACCTACTTCTGGAAAGCATCCCTATATTTGGGTGTTAACACATTTCTCTTAACTCTCTGTTCTTTTTTATTTCGACCTCCGGGCCGTTATCTTGAGCTGGTCTGTATATTTTCTCTGCACTTAATTATCTAACCCATCATTAAGGTTGTTCGGTTCTTTGGCCAGTGCCCAAGTTTCTGAATCATCAGTACTACGGGGATAGTTGGTATGGTAAGAGTCGACTTTGGTTTCTGCTGCACCCTGCAGTTTATTTAACAGTTTTATAGAGACCTACTACACCGATTGACGCTTTCATTACTAACCAAAATTTTAGTATGCCGACATACTCACATTCAAACATACAGAAAAAGAAGTATCAACACGTATTCCACTAACATCTTTAACAATTAAGCGATAAACTGCTGAAAAAATATTTCCCAAATATGAGTTGAAATTTGCAATGCATAAACTAAATACTTACACGGATTGCATTTACGACAAAACTTGATTAAACGCAAGTGTTTGAGATGTTTAGTTCAAAATAACACATTTCCTGATAACGCAGATCCTTCACGGTAAGGGAAAACTACCTACATTTTAAAGTGAAATACAGTAGTACACCAACGAACATTATTTTTGTAAACAAACAACTCGTAACATAAACATTTCAATGACAGTTATAAACCAGCTGTTAGTTAAACCAGCATTGAAAATACTTTAAATTGCTAGCGTCGGCTGCTAGAGTTTTTAAAAATTAAAACTTAATTTCTAAAAAACTGAAACCCTAAACTAAAATTATGGCTTCGACATTCCCTAGTTCTCAAAATTATCTTTCTTTCAACACAAAAATCATTAAAATCCGTCAAGTGGTTGATTCAGAATAGTGAAATAAAAAAAATTAGTTTTAATATTATAGATTTAGATTATTTAAAGTCAAAGGTGTTTCAGCCTTATTCCGGCGACAATAATTGTTGGTTGTTTTCATTTTGTAGTAAATTATGCTCAATGATATTAATCTTATTGTTCTTCCCTTTTTCTGTGTCCTATACGGTAATGTACTTTTTAAACGATTCTTTGACTAACATAATGTGGCTACAAGTGGAATAAAATTGTAGAATACACTAAAAACCATATAAGATGTTGAAAAATGATCAAATATTTACAAGAAATGTTTATTATATGGAACTGTTAGGTACGTAGTCTATGAGTTGAGTCTTAAACTCGTCGGAAATTATGACTTTCATTCGTTTTCAAATAAGTTATTTGTTTTTGAATAACTACTTGAATTCTTTGCAATTGCTCGATTTCGAGCAACATGTACACTATACATTAAAACGTCACAGAGTGATTTATTTCACGATGCTAATCAATAACCATTTGACATATTTTCATGATTTTTGTGTTGCAAGAAACATCGTTACCCCTAGGACTGCCAATAACCGATACCGTATGTTTCAGTTCGAAAGACTATGACAACATACCTTAGTGTAGCAATAACACAAATAAGGTCTTCGATATCAATGCTTCTGTTTCATTTAATAAGATGTTTTATGACATTTCTTCAATTTGAGTCATGCCTATTTATATGTTATTACTATATACATTACAAATAAAACTGTGAGCAATACTCTTACAAAACTTGTACAACCTTTTTTTGTCCGAACATAATCCCCCAGATGAACATATTTCCTAGCATCAAAAACATATTTTTTCAAGTAAATAAAACAAACGCCAAGTAATTGCATTGCCCAGCTCTTTCATTAAATAAACAGAATTAAATTATTCAAACTGCGAAAGCATAACAGACGTAGCCCGTTGAAATCGGCCTATGGGGACCTGAGAAATTAGTCCATACCTATAATATTCAGCAAATATGCACATTCTAAGCTCAAGTTTCATGTGCAGTATGCCTATATTTTTATTTGGTAAACTGCCATAACCGTTTACATTTAATTTGATTGTATTTACATGCAATATTTATATTTTAATTTATATTTATATTTTTTTTATTATATTATATTTATATTTATAGGCCTTTCTTACTTAAATTTACATTTTTTGAACGGGCAGTTCAGAAGACGGGGCACGGAAGCCACGTCATGTTGGTAACATTGACAATTCGAAGTAAGCGGCAGGCAGGTTGCCAGTATGGATACTAAAAAAGTCCCACACGCCCCTGCTCGCCCCTCCACGCAACTCTCCATCAATTCCAGAACATGAAAGGATCCATAATGTCATATGGGTTCAAGTTATGACAAAATGTTACAGGACCACTTTTGTTAGCTGTATTATTCTACACCTTTTAATTTTCTAACTCTTCTCTAGAGTCATTATTAAAAGAATTAATAAATATTTTCGTAATGAGCGACATTTCCTGCCTGTATGCTAAACGAAACGTGATACGTAGATCTATATAATTAATACGCGAACACAAAGTTTGTCGGTTGAACTCCTCCGTCATTTCTTGACCGATTTTATCCATTGACGTATCATTGGAAAGAGCGTGTCGCGTAGATTTGCAAACTGGTCTTGAACTGGATTTGAAAAAGTCCCTTGGGCTCTACCCCAGTGGCTTTGAAGGTTCCCATGTTATCCTTATGAAGATCATAATTGTTAAAATTTTGATCAGCTATATAATTTAATTGCTGTCAATATTTAAACTGCATTTCAAAGAAAAGCGTCCTACAAAAATTAGATCTTTAAAAAATAAATCATTGAAAGAACCAATTTGCAAGTTATTGAAACATTAAAAGTCATAGAACGCCCCCTAGTAGAAGAAATAGAGATAATGTTTTTTTTTTAGAATTAACTATCGTCATTAGCCTGTATAATGAAGAACACCTACAAGATTCAGATTCCTACAAACTATGAACGAGGATGTTAGCTGAAGTGCTACAAATTTTATTAGGAAACATGGACTTAACTTTGTGATCATTGCAGAGGAAAACCCTCTAAAGCCAAATAAATCTGGTACGTCAATGACATTAATCTATGTTTTCATAAAAGTCAAACAATTTTAATAATAGCCTATGAAAATATCCAAAAGCCCCTTACTAACATTTTACTGAAGGCTTTTAATTATTATTCATATAATGCTAAGGGAAACAAAAATCAACTGAACGACAGAAGGTCTTTAACTTTGCATTTTCTCAGTTAAATATAATTAACGTTATTGCAACTAAACAAAAAATACACCAATTGAACAAATACAATCGTGACAGACAACAGGAAGTCCTTATGGTGATGAAAACAGATTCTATCCTCATTAAAGAATTAATGAAATTTGTAAACTTACTGCTGGCGACAAGGGTGGTAGCATGCATAGGTTTATCAATAACGAAGATAAACATGGACAACCATATGCGGCTATATATATTTTTAGGAAATGTTGATTACTGCTATGTACATCGTGAGTATCTCCATATGATACACACCAGTAAGCTTTGAGTTGACTCTTTTAAACTCATTGTAAATATTACTGTTATCGTTTTTGAAATAATTTCTGTAATACCAGTACCTTGCAATTGCTCGAATTCGAGCAAAATGTACACTAGTTAGTATTGGTAACAGATTCCTTGCTCTCATAAACATATGGTTTGATGCCACAAACAAATTAATTGGACAATCCGTTCTCTACAAATTATTTAAGTATCATCCACTTATTAGCGCTTGCAACATAAATAGCTCCATAATATCATATTTTAATTTGTCTAAAAAAATGTAACAAAAAAGGAACGGATGGCGTTTTTGGCCTCTAGGGATCTCAAAACGAAAATTAATTCGGTCCGGGTCCAGGTCTTACATGAGTACTACGGTAATAGCTTATTCCCTATATGGGAAATTAGCTAAAACACACAACTGATATTGCTTACATATGTTGTGTATACAATTAAGTGACTCTCAAGGCCCATAGACTTTGGATGAAGAATTATGTGTTCCAACTAGGGAAACAAAGAGGTGTGTGGTCTCTGTTAAAAATTTTTAACATTTGCCCGTCCACATAAGACTACAGATCTGTGCGTGTAACGTATCCAGCAAAGCAAGGGATGAGCCAGTACAACAGTACGAAGGTGAACAGTAGGCCTACTGATAAAATGTTTGCGGCAGTTAACAGAATCCCACTAATTTTACTATATACTTTCGATTATTATTACTATTATCTCTCTTGTAAGGTTTACAATAGTTATTTGTGCAACTAGTGAGAAAAGTGAGCAATTGACTCACTCGAGAGAAATCCTTACTCACGAGCCGTAGGCGAGTGAGGAATGGTTTCTCGAGTGAGGCAATTGTACTTTGAACTCGAGTTGCACATTATACTTTTCCTACAGTTACCATAAAACAAATAAATTTTTAAAGAAACATAACCTATTTTTACACAGAAGTGAGCTTTTAACATAACATTTAATGTGAAGTGACAAATACAACAGTACAACAGCTGACCAGTTGATTTACAGCCAGTGCTGCCAACGTATTTCGCGCGCATACGACGTTGCCTGCATGTTACGCGCTCACTATTTCGTGCCTTCTCGTTGCAAATCTGGAGTGAGACAAAGTAATTAGAGTGAGACAATGTTAACATTGTCTCACTGATGAGCGAATTGGCCACTTTGCTTTCTCAAATCAGTGAGAGAACATGTACATTGTTAGGTAACTGTAGGAAAAAATAAATTTCACTGGCTATTAGAATAGCCTACATTAAATTATGTTTCTTAAATAAGATCCTTCTTGTGTCTGCTTATTTATTCTCCTTATTGGTATGACAAGTATTAGCTATATCTATATATTAATAGGCAAATATGTTTCTTTAAGGCCCTTTTCTCAGCTCGTGTGCATCGCAAGGAAAATCTACGCATACTGTTAGAAACATATTTTCCTGTAGATAAACAGAACAACTTAATAAATTAAAAAAATGATTAAAAATAAGTACGAAAACGAATTTAACATAAACAAAAAACTAACATTTGGATTATGAGTTAAAATTCTGGTGACGCAATAACAACGATAAATATACAGAAAATCAAAACAAATTGAAGACTGGTACACAATCATCACATGTTTGATTTTCAGCGCGGGATGAATATAGATAAGTTCATATTTTATTTGGATTGTGGTCGAATTTTGACCACTGGACGACATCAATTCTTATATTATAGTACTTAACTCATTAAGGTACTTAAATAATACCTAAATGATAAATACCTTATATTTAACTCAAATAAAAGAATCTGGTATTAAGTATAGATGTATTTACTCAAAAACATATTTCTATGATAATTTAGTCCCGAAATCCAAATGTTTAGACCTATCTATAGATTATATCCGCTTGTTTGGATCATACAAATCTAGATAGTATTTTTAAAATTTTAAATATGGTATTTTTTTTATTAAACCCATTATGCACTACAGACATTTTACGTACAATTTACTTTGCTAACATACACTCTCATATTTGTTACAGAATAAAGATTTATGAGGGAACAAGTAATTGTAACTATAATCAAATTTTATATTTACAAATGAATGCTACAAGATGAAACCTTAAGGTGGATTAATCCTGTGTAAATTTTTTCCGAAAAATAGGAGATGAAAAATAGTGGAAAAAAGGCACTACGACTTATTTGCGTTGTGCATCACGAATATTATGTAGAAAAAATTTCGAAATTTCGTACATACAGCTGAAGAAGTTAAGACTAAATATTTTTCATAGTTTAGAAATTTTAAAACGTGAACTAATACTGTATTTCCTTAATATTGTTGTTGGAAGACGGCAATTGCTAAAATACCGTGCGCGTAAACTAATTCATTCAAACCTCGTGGTGGTCAT